>NW_024081357.1:92729-692729 GCF_003009895.1 Hyaena hyaena | reverse complement strand
AAATTAAATCTACCATTGTTTTGGTGATTACATGCTTGTTCTTCATTGCCTGTGAGGTCATACTGTTTTCGTTTTTCTGGATTGCTTAAAACAGCATAAGCATTTCCAATCTCTGAAAAGGTAATGAGTAAAAGTTGGTAAGGCAAAGTTTTTATATTATAAAAGACTTCCCCATATAAAAGCTATTGTCATGTTAACCAAAACCAAAAACAAAAAACAAAATAAAACAAATCCTACTTGAGGCTAATCAAGAAAATAGTAAAACAGTTAATAATTTACTTTCTTACAAATTTTTTAAAAAGACTTATTATACATTGCCTGCCATTACACATATTATTACCTTCCAATCAAATTTTTATATGAGATGGGTAAGTCTCCTTACTATGTTGAATACAAAGGAATGTACATCTTGCTTTCTTACTACTGTGCTCCATCCCCTAATATCTTACTTCATCCTTTTGAATATCCTAAACTAGTCATTCATTAGAGCTATTCAAACCAATAATAACAGCAGTAGCTACCAAATGCCAGGCTCTGAAACCAGTATCTTATTACATTATTCATTACTATCCCTAAATTACAGATGAGCCTCCTGAGGCTCAAAAAGGTTAGGAAACTTGTTCAAGGTCAAAAATTTTTTTAGCACAGTAAGTATACTCTATGCAACCTACACTGTTGCACATACTAGCCCACAATGAACTATTTTTCATTCTATTCATGAACAATTTATTCCTCTTAAAACTGTAAACTCCATGAGGGTATGGACAATGTCTATGTTTTCACTGCAATATTCCCATGGTCCACTTGTAAAATCTGAATTTGCTTCTGAATGGATCCAGAAATAGATTTTTAGTGTTCCTATCTCACTTTGCTACTTTTGTGATATTTATTTATAAAGAAATCTATTTCCCTTCTCATACGCCCATTTCAAAAGAAGCAGTGGTATGTTGGTTAAAAAAATGGCTTTTGGAGGTAATTTACAAAAGCTGTAATGCTTTGATCTAAAAGCAGGAATTACCCTATTCTCATTCGAACACTTCTCAGTCATTTCATAAATACAGCTTGCTTCTTAAAGTAGACTGTAAGCCTTTCACGATATGGGATATTTTAAAAATACTTTTTGGATCCCATGTGGTAGCTGCCATAGGTACTGAGCAAGCAAATAAATGCTCATTAGATAGTTATTTTTGGATGATTACATATCACACTGAAATTAATTATATACATATACTCTGGAACTTTTGTTCTTATAGAGATCCTAAAACCTGGGATTCAGTGATAGCTCGCTGGTAGTCTGTGAATCCCAGTAAATGAAAAATTAGTTGGATGGTCCATGTACCTAAGGAGATAGTCCAAAACTTTCTTTAAATTCTCAAGTAGATCTATGACTCAGAAATACAGCCATTATTTATAATGTTGCTCTAACAGGAAAGCCTGATCAGGGGTCCAAACAATGTACTTACAAACACCACCAAGGTATTAACCCATACCTAAAAGAGAAGCAGATCTATCATTATCTGCCAATGTTGTACTTCCAATAATATCAGTCTATATACAAAGAGACTTTTCCAAGTAATTTCATAATGCTGTTACTTTTTAAACCATTGATACATTGGCATCTCCATCCTATTTTAAAATAGGTTTTGCTTTTTAAAAAAGTAATTTCCAAACATCAAGATGCTTTAGAAGATCTGTGTGAAATACTATTATACCCATAATTGTCTATGTAAAACAATTTTATCTACTTCTAATCTTCTATTCATTTACTTTGTTCTACACCCATAATCAAACATTTTTTCAGTTCCTTATTATCTAAAATATTAAGTCCAAAATTTATTTTGGTATTCAAAAGCTTTACAAAATACATTTCTACCCCAGTCTCACTTATTTCACCAAAGGTACATTTCCAAAATATTCTCTTCTCTTTAATTAAACTTTTACTCTTTTTCTTCTTTCTTGAAGAGACTGAGAGAGAGAGAGAGAGAGTACTCAAGTAAGTGAGGGGCAGAAAGAGAGGGAGACAGAGAAAGAGAACCCAATGCAGGGTAGAGAGAGAGAATCCCATGAGGAGCGGACAGAGAGAAATGGGTGTGGGGGGGGAACAAAGAGAAAGAGAGTGAGAGAGAGAATCCCATGAGAGGCAGAGAGAGAGGGAGGGAGAGAGAAGCATGTTCACCAGAAGCAGGGCTCATGTTTACCCAAAGTGGGGCTCCTGCTCACCAAAAGTGGGACAAGAGCTCACCCAAAGCTGGGCTCGAACTCATGAACCGTGAGATCGTGACCTGAGCCAAAGTCAGATGCTTAACTGATTGAGCCACCCTGGCGCCCCTAATTAAAATTTTAATTCTGAGGTAACTTTACATTTACATGCAGTTGTAAGAAGTAAGACAGAGAGAGCCTCTGTACCTGCTACCTAATTTCTCCAATAGCAATATCTTGCAAACTTACAGTACTATCAGAACTAGGATATTGATAGTGATGTCATCAGGATAGAGGACATTTCCACCACCACCCTCTTGTTGCCCTTGTGTCAACACACCTATTTCCTTCCCCTCCATCTCCTCTTTAATCCCTAATAACCACGAATCTAGTCTCTAGTTCTGTATTTTTGGCATTTCAGGAATATTATATAAATAAAAGAATACAGCATATAAATGGAATGAAACAACTTGGGATTGGCTTTTTTCAATCAGCATATTCTTCGGTGATCAATCCAGGTTGTTAGGTATGCCAAAACCATAGTCTCCTCTTTACCTCCAATCCTTGGTTTCAGTTACCCTTTATCAACCATGGTTTGGAAGCAGATGATCCTCCTTCTGAGTTATCATCAGAAGGTCAATAGTAGCCTAATGCTGCATCACTACGCCTACATCACTCGTCTCACTTCATCTTACCACGTAGGCATTTTATCATCTCACATGATCACAACAAGCATGAATGGAGTACAATAAGATACTCTGAGAGAGAGAGACCCCACATTTAGGTAACTTTTATTATAGTATATTGTTTATAAATTACACTTTATCATAGGTATGTATGTATATGTACAGAAAAAACCCACAGTATATTTAGGGTTCAGTACTATCTGTGGTTTCAAAACTCCACTGGGGGTCTTGGAACATAACCCCTGCAGGTAAGAAGGACGACTGTAGTTCATTCCTTCTTATTGAGGAGTAGTATTCCATAGTACCGTCGTACCACCGTTTGTTTCACCATTCACCCACTGAGTGACATCTGGGTCGTTTCTAGTTTTACATTCATGGATAGGTTTATGTGTGTTTACATAAACTTTCATTTCTCTACGGCAAATGTCCAGGAATGCAACTGCTGGGTTGTATGGTAGCTGAATATTTAGTTTTTTGAGAAACTGCCAAACTGTTTTACAGAATGACTGTGTCATTTTATATCCCATCAACAATGGATGAGTGATCCAGTTTCTCCACATCCACATCTAACACCAAAGACGCTGTCACTATTTTTAAAAATTTTTAACGTTTTATTTATTTTTGAGAGAGAGACAGAGTGAACTGGGGAAGGGCAGAGACACAGAATCTAACCTGAGGTAGGCTGTCAGCACAGAGCCTGATGCAGGGCTTGAACTCACAAACTGTGAGATCGTGACCTGAGCCAAAGTCAGCTGCTTAACCAACTGAGCCACTGAGGCACCCCGTCACTACTTTTTATTTTACCTATCAGTGATATCTCATTTGGTTTTACTTTACGTTATCTCTAAAGGCTAATGAATGATGTTAAAAAATCTTTTCATTGCTTATTTTCCATTTGTATCTCATCTTCAGTGAAATGTCTTTTATTCATTTTCTAACTGAATGGTCTGTTTTTAAAAATTTTGAGTTTGAGGAGTTCTTTATATATTCTAGATAGTAGTCCTTTTCAGATAGGTGTTTGGCAGGTATTCTCTCGCACCCTGTTATTTGTCTTTTCATCCTGCATGAGAGCTCTACAGAGCAAATTAAAAAAAANCAAGGACCCTTACTCTGGGCTCTTGTCTCCTCCCAGACATTACCCTCTCTTGCATTTTTAATCCTGCATCCCACTTTTTTGCTGGACAAGAGAGAACTCCAGACCCAGAGTCTATGACAATCAGGAAATTCTAATTCTGAAATCTCAAAAGAATCCAATGCTACACAAGATATTTTAAACATTAAAAATGCATTGGGGTGCCTGGGTGGCTTAGTCGGTTAAGCGTCCGACTTTCGCTTAGGTCATGATCTTGTGGTTCGTGGGTTCGAGCCCAGTGTCGGGCTCTGTGCTGACTGCCAGCTCAGAGCCTGGAGCCTATTTCAGAGTCTGTATCTCCCTCTCTCTCTGACCCTCCCCTGCTCACGCTCTCTCTCTCTCTCCTAGAAATAAAAAAAATATTAAAAAAAAAATTTTGTTGAAATACAACTTTTCAACTTTTCCTTTATAAACTGTACTTTTGGTGCTATGTACAAGAAATTATTGTTGGGGTGCCTGGATGGCTCCGTCAGTTAAGCGTCTGACTTCAGCTCAGGTCATGATCTCAGTTTGTGGGTTCAACCCCCACATCGGGCTCTATGCTGACTGCTCAGAGCCTGGAGTCTGTTTCAGATTCTGTGTCTGCCTCTCCCCTGCTCACACTCTGTCTCTCTCTGTCACTCTCAAAAATAAATAAAGATTTTTAAAAATTAAAAAAAAAAAAGAAATTATTGTCGGGTGAAGATCTTAAAGATTTGCTCCCGTGATTTTTGCCAAGAGTTAAAAAGTGTTTTACAGTTTATGATTCATTTCAAGTTCATTCTTTTTTCTTTAAAATTTTTTAAAAGTTTGTTATATTTGAGAGAGAGATTGAGAGAGACAGTGCATGAGCGGGGGAGGGGCAGAGAGAGAGAGAGACAGAATCTGAAGCAGACTCCAGGATCTGAGCTGTCAGCACAGAGCCCGACGTGGGGCTTGAACTCACAGCTATGAGATCATGATCTGAGCAGCAGAGTCAGACACTTAACTGACTGAGCCACCCAGGCGCCCCTCAAGTTCATTCTTGTAAAAAGCATAAGACTTTGGTCAAGGTTAACTCTTTTCACTTATGAATATCTAATTGCTCCAAGACCATTTCCTGAAAAGTCTATGTTTCTTCTGTTAAATTGCTTTTGCATATTGTCCAAAGCCAATTAGGTATATTTGTATGGGTCAATATTGGGGCTTCCTATCCTGTTCCATTGATCTATTTGTCTATCCCTCTGCCAATACCACACTCTTTTGATCACTATAGCTATAAACTTAGTCCTGAAATCAGTTAAACCGATGACTCCTACTCCATTCTTTAATAAATTGTTCTTATTTATTCAGGTTCCATCTTTCCATAAAGGAAACAAATTTACTTTATTCTACAAAATATGTCTTTCTAGGATTTTGACAGGAATTGTGTTAAATATGCATATCAATTTGATGACACTTGACATCTTTACTATGCTGAGTCTTCCAATCCATGAACATGATATACTGTTCTATTTATTCAGATCTTCTCTGATTTCTTTCACAGGTATTATATACCATTCAGCATAAAAACTCTGTAAAACTTTTGTTAAATTTATGGCTAAGTATTTCTTGGGAAATACTTTCTTGATTACATTGGTAATGTATTTTTCATTTGTGTCTATATACTCACTGCTAGTATACTGAAATGTACTAAATATTTCTAAATACAAAAGTTGTGTTTTGTATCCTAAAATCTTGCAGAATAGATTTACTGATTCTAAAAGTTTGGGGGTGGAGGTGCATTCACTGAGATTTTATATACAATTATATCATTTGTAAGTGACGACACTTTTTATCTCTTCCTTTCCAATCTTTTATCTCTTTTATTTTCTCACCTTAATGCAATGACTAGAATTTCCAACCCTATGCTGAGTAAGTGTGGTAAAGGGAAACATTCTTGCTTTGTTCTCAATCTTCAGGAGAAGCATTCAGTCTTTTACCATTAAGTTTAGTGTTTTCTGTAGCTGCTCTTTTATCAATTTGAGGCAATGCCTTTCTATTCCTATTTATTCTGTCAGGTTTTTTGTTGTTGTTGTTGTTAATTTTTATCACAAATGGAGTGGTGAAATTTTTCAAATGCTTTTACTACATTAATTGATACAATCATGAGATTTTTCTTCTTTAGCCTATATTAATAGATCACACTGACTGAATTTCTTTTTTTTTTTTTTTTAATGTTTTATTTATTTCTGAGAGAGAGAGAGAGAAAGCACGAGCAGGGGAGGGTCAGAGACAGAGGGAGACACAGAATCTGAAGCAGGCTCCAGGCTCTGAGCTAGCTGTCAGCACAGAGCCCAACACGGGGCTTGGACCCATGAACCGTGAGATCATGACCTGAGCCGAAGTCAGATGATTAACTGAGTGAGCCCTCCAGGCACCCCACACTAACTGATTTTCAAATACCAGCCTTGCATTCTTGAAATAAACTCTACTTGGTCAGGGTGTACAACTTTATATACATATAAATTATATATATATATATATATATATATATATATATACACACACACACACACATATATATATATACACACATATATATATATTGCTTAATTCTAATTATCTTGCTAAGGATATCTGGGTTTATTTCATGAAGGAACTGGTCAATAAAATGGATTGGGGAATGACTCCTATTTTCAGGAAAAAACTGTAGAATTAGTTCAAATTTTTCTTTAAAAGTTCAGTAGGATTCTCCAGTAAAGGCATCTGAGCCTGGAGACTTCTTTTTGGGAGTTTCTGATTACTAATTTAATTTACTTAACAGTTATAGGACTGAAAACTTGAAGCAAACAAAAACAGTTATAGGGCTATTCACATTATTTACTTCAGACTGAGTGAATTTTGATCACTTCTGTGTTTTAAAGAATTGGTCCATTTCATCTAAGCGGTAAATTTATATGAATGACATGTATCTCTTTATACAGCTTTTTTGGTTGCCCTAGGTATAATATTATACATACACAACTTATCATAACCTACTCATATCATTTTACTAGTTCAAGTGTACTGTGAAACCCTTACTTATTTTTTACTTTCTTTTATCCTACCTCATTTAGAACATAATTGTCTTATATATTTTCTTGGCATGCATTTAGAACCATATCTGACAATGTTAAAATTTCTGCCTCAAATGTCAAACAATTTAGAAATTCAAGAGGAGAAGCAAAGTATATTGCATTTACCCATATTCTTGCTTACGATGTTCTTTCTTCCTTACTTCTTCATATTTCAAGATCTCTTCTTTCACTGTTTTATTTTGGTTAGAGAACTTCCTTTTGTTATTCTTCTAGGGTATGTGTGGTAATGACAAATTATCTTATTTTTCCTTCATCTGAAGATGTCTTGATTTTCCCTTCATTCCTGAGGCTATTTTGCTGGGTATACAATTCTAGGTGAAAGTTCTTTTCTTTCAGTACTTGAAAAAGGTGCCATTTCCTCCTGGCCTGGATGGTCTCTGATGTGAAATTGCTTTTCCCCAACAGGTAAGATGTCATTTCTCTTTGGCTGCTTTAAAATTTTTCTTCTTTATCTTTATCTTTAAGAAGTGTGACTATGACGTGTCTCGGTATGGGTTTCTTTGGGTTTATCTACATGGGGTTCATTCAACTTCTTGAATTATATAAGCTTATATCTTTTGCCAAGTATAAGAAGTATTCAACATTTTTATTTTTAGTAACTTTTTCAGCTACACTCTCTTCCTTCACTCCTTCCAGGACCTCAATGATATAAATGTGTTCTTCTTTAATGTTTATTTGTTTTGAGAGAGAGATCATGAGGGGTAAGAGAGAGGGAGAGAAACAATCCCAAGCAGGCTCTGCAATGTAAGCATGGAGCCTGACATGGGGCTCGATCTCACAAACCATGGGCTCATGACCTGAGCCAAAATCAAGTTGGAGGCTTAACCAGCTGAGCCACCCAGGCGCCCCAGTGACATAAATGTTAAACGCTGTTATAGTCCCACTTGTCCCTGGAGCTGTTCAGATTAGGTAATGTCTATTTTTCTATTTCCAGTTCACTGATTCCTTCCTCTGTCATTTTACTGTTTATTCTACTCACTGTTAGATTTTATTTTGTTTCCTGTATTTTTAAGTTGTAAAATTTCCACTTGATTCTTTATACCTTTTGTTTATTTGCTCAATTTTCTATTTCTTTGCCGAGACTCTTATTTTTTGAAATTTATTTAAAGCATATTTGTAGTAGTTCATTGAAGCATTTTTATGATGGATGCTTTAAAATCTTTGTGAGGCACTTCTAACGTCTCTGTCACCTCCATGTGGGCATCTGTGATTTTTTAAATATAGTTTGAAGTCTTCCTGGTTCTTAGTATGACAAGTGATTGTGTACTGAAATGTGGTCATCTGAGGTATTATCTTATGAGACTCTGGATCTATCTAAATCTTCTGTTTTTAACTGTCTTACCCTGACGTTATTCTGGTACAGGAAGGGGGAATACCACCTGGTTACTTCCATATGGGAATAAAAGTTGAGGTTTTCCCCTTGGCCTCTGACGACATCTTAAAGAAGGAGCTCCTTATAACTTCTGCACAGGGATGAGACTCCTAGTCCTCCATTACACCTTCAATGATATCTCTGGTTGGAAAGAGTCAGGGTGTCGCATTACTGTTTCCCAGACAGCTTCACTGACACCATAAGGATATGGCTTTGCTTACCTCTAAATGGTAGTAAAAGTCCTGATTCTCCACTAGGTCACTTATGACACTACCCCAGTGGGGAGGGAAAGGGACACCTTGTTACTGTTAAGCAGAAGTACCAGCTTCCCTACTTGATGATCTCTGTTACTGCAGTAAAGGAGGTAGGGATGTCAAGGCATCTTCTTACAGCATGGAGAAGGTGACACGCTAGTTTCTTTACTCCGTCTTTGCTGATGTGGGTGTGACCACAGTTTATTCTTTGGTATTTGGCTGTAAAAGAATGGTTATTGCTTAACGATGGTTCTGCCTTAGCAGGTGACCCTCTTCCTGGTTGTTTGGCTAGAGAAAGTAGGATTTTCTTGGGGACTGTTTATCTGTGCTCACTGGTATTTCTGAGTTGTCTGCTTCTCCAACACCTCATCTGAGATATAAAAGGCAAAATGAAAACCCAAGCAATTCAGGGGTACCTGGGCGGCTCAGTCAGTTAAGTGTCCAAATTCAGTTCAGGTCAGGATTTCACGGTTTGTGGGTTGAAGCCTCGCATCGGGCTCTGTGCTGACAGCTCCGAGCCTAGACCCTGCTTCGGATTCTGTGCCTCCCTCTCTCTGCCTCTCCCCAACTTGCTCTCCCTCTCAAAAGAAATACAGATGAAAAAAAAAAAAACTAAAAAAAAAAAAAGAAAATCCAAGCAATTTACTGCCATGTAGCAGGACTGCCATTGAGTCCCAAATTCACTAGCTCATGTATCTTCTTCTTTCCATCTTTCAAAGTTTTTTAATGATTGTTTCATAAATAATATTCCATTGTACTATGTGTAAGAAATAGGGAAAAGTACGTCTATTCCATCTTACTCAAAGTGGAAGTTCTTACTGATTTTTAAATCATTTGCCTCATTATCATACCCAAATTTCTGCCATTTTCTCCCTCCTCTAAGCATAACAATCACACTCATGTCCAGAAAACTCTTAATTCTCACCTATCATATGAAGGCTTCTTCAATTAACTCTGATTACAAAGCTACTTTATCCTTCTATCTCTTCTTCAAACATCTTTATTCAATGTTTTGATATTTAATTATATTTAGTCTTCTGGAAGATCCTGGGTAAATCAGTTAATCTCTTTGAGCCTCAATTTTCTTATTTGTGAAAGAAGGATGACACTGGTCCCTTGACTATTTCTTAAGATTTTTAATAAGCATTAAATGAAAAAAAATAGGAATGAAAAACTATCAAATGCTTCTCAAATGTTTGGTATTACTATTCCTCCAAATGTTCTGTGTGAATGTGTTTTCTCTGTGTGTTCTCTGTTTTATGAATTACAAATTCTTTGAGTAAGAAGATATCCCATATTCTCCTCCTGTATTTCTCTGCAAACACTAGTCCAAATGTTAAGGATACTGAACTACCAGGTATAACATGGGTAATAGCACCTAATCCATTACTGTTTATAAAGTAAACCCAAGAACAGCTAATTCATGCTCATTATTACCTTCATGTGTAGGTCAACAAGCATAAGGACTGTTCAAATGAAATATTTGGGTTTCTCTGAAAATAAAGTAGACTGGGTGTATTTTGAAGACATCCACATCAGACAGAAGGGACGGATCCATTTCATTCAAATATTTTTTAAAAGTATGTTCATATATACTGTGCAATTTATTCTCTAGATATAAACAAAATATTCCCTGCTTTGAGAAACTTGATTTACAATCCTAACTGTAAAGAACTTAAGAGTTCCTTTAGTCTATCCTCCCTGAAGGAAACCTCTTACTTTTAAAGCTTTACAGAACACACAAATGAAGGGGTGCCTGGCTGGCTTGTTCAGTTGAGTGTATGACTGTTGACCGTGAGTTCAAGCCCCATACTGGGCATTGAGCTTATTAAAAAACAAAACAAACGACCCACACAAATGAAAATATCTCTTATATCTAATTTAATTCCCTAAACCAATTACCTTTTTTTTTAATTCTTGAAGGAAATAAAAAGTAAACAGTTTCCATATTCTGTAAAAAGTATTTTGGTGATTAGAGCAATCAATCTATCCTTACCTTTCATGCAAAAGAAAAAACTACAGTATTTGCTTAAAATAAACAGCTTGGTATCTCAAAAACAGAAGTTAGGAGCAATTAGTTAAAAATTCAATAAGATGAGGGGTGCCTATGTGGTTCAGTCTGTTAACTGAACAACTCTTGATTTTGGCTCAGGTCATGACCTCACAGTTCATGAGATTGAGCCCTAACTGACAGTGAAGAGACAGCTTGGGGTTCTCTCTCTACCCCACCCCTGCTCAAACTCTTTCTCTCTCTCCCTCAAAATAAACTTAAAATAAAATAAAGTAAGATGATTCAGAAGATAATGAAAAGATCCTGGGTACTGAATACATGATTTCTGTATGATGACACTAGCCGTAATATCTTCTAATTAACCACCGCCGCACACCAAGCATCTGTGGATTACAACTTAGTTTTCTATCCACTCATGAAAAATGGGTTCATCAACCAATTCCCTATTCTGATCCTCTTTGGGATTAATAAATTGGCATTCTGATTTACAGATAACCCCCTGGGTTTTGAATACTGTGAGCCTCTTCTCTAGAGATGAACTACCTCCCAGCATGTTGATAAATATTAAGTCTCTAGTTTGCAAAGTAGAGCATTAGACTCTGAAATGTACCACATCAAGGTACAATCACCTTTGTCAAGCTCCTTCTGAATGTCTAGCTGGAGTGACATTTATGCTGCTCACCTCTTCAAAATATAACATAAGATGTAAAAATACTGGTAGAACCACTCACCATTATTCCAAGACCAATAATGCTAACATGACTTCAATACAAAGTGAGAGGAACGAGCAGTTTAATGTTTTTAATATTAATGGAGAATTAATACTGAAATCACTCAGCAGACACAAACATGCAAGTAAGTCACTGCCAAGATGTTTTTCAACTATTTAAAAGCACCAATAATTTGGGGCGCCTGGCTGGCTCAGTTGGAAGAGTATGTGAGTTTTGATCTCAGGGTCATGAGTTTGAGCCCCATGTTGGGTGCAGAGATTACTTAAATAAAACTTAAAACAACAACAGTTTTAAACTAAATGCTTTTTAAAAAATTATTGTTTTCACATTATATGCTGAAGTTAGTGCTTTTGAGTAAAGAAACATTTTCTGTATTTGCAAGATGCCACTTTTAACTGAAGAAAACAGAGAAGGTGCTCACTGTCACAGGGATATTTTACTTCTACCAGCACCACTTTGGCGGCTGCTTTTATTGGAATATATTTGTAATTGCCAAAATAAATTATACTTGGCAACTTCCTTCAAAAAATAAAACTGTTTTGGAAATAATTTTAACAGCATTTTGTGAAAGACCAATGGGATCATCTATCTTTTTGGAGCATTTTAAAAATTAGTATCTCCATCCTGTTAATCCAGGACCCCAGCATTTCACTGCAAACATTATATGTTGGCTCTAAAAATGCTTTATTCACAAGAGGAAAAATCACAAGTTTTTAAAAACTTTATGTTTATTTTCGAGAGAGAGAGAAAGAGAGAGAGGCAGAGCACAAGCAGGGGAGGGGCAGAGAGAGAGAGGGAGATACAGAATCTGAAGCTAGCTCCAGGCTCTGAGCTGTCAGCACAGAGCCCGACGTGGGGCTCAAATCCACAAACCATGAGATCATGAACTCAGCTGAGGAAGGACGCTTAACCAACTGAGCCACCCAGGCGCCCAGGAACAATCACAGATTTAAGCATTTTCCTATGAATTAGAAGTTAACTATTATGAATAAATTGTATGTAACAAAGTATGAAATTATAAAATTAGCTGACATTCATTTATGAAACTGGCAACAACAAAAAGCTCTGAAATAATATTAAGAAAATGAAGAAGAATGAGTAGTAAGCAAAAGGAAAAAGACATTTTTTTTAAAAAAAAAAGCTCTATGCCCAATGCGGGGCTCAACTCATGATCCCAAGATCAAGAGTTGCAGGCTCCACCACCTAAGCCAGCCAGGTGCCCAAGAAACTAATTCTTAGAAAGAAAAAAAAAATCACATTAGTCAGAACCACATATTAAAAAATGCAAAAATTGGCCAGTTAACAGAAATATAACACTGGGCAGACAAAAATTCCAAGCAGTTCCTCAATTCTAGACAGTCTCTCTTATCCTAAAAACTTGCAAAAGCTATATTTTGTTTTAGTTCCCTTGGAAGCAGATGGGAATACACTAGAAGCTTATGTAAAACACACACAAGTATAGTAAACTAGAAAGCATGCATGATTATCTAGAAAAGTTACTTAGGACTTTGCCAAAACTGGCATTTGCTTCTAGGAAGCCACACTACATTTGTTTGGCTCTTGGTATAACAAATTAATAGTAAAGTTTTAAAGGATTTTGAGGACACTTGCTTAAGCTGGCTTCTAAATGAACCAGTCTAAAGGCAGAATCTAATACTCTAAAACATTGTAAGTGGATTCTAAGAAAAGCTTAGTAAAATTGCTTTAAAGGGTTTACTTTACTTTTAAAAGCATCTGTTGCTCCAGGTGCATGGTTTTTGTCTGGATGAAACTTCAAAGCAAGCTTTCTATAAGCTTTTTTCAAATCTTCATCACCAGCATCTTTGGTAACTCCAAGTACTTCATAGTAATTTTTACATTTGTTTATGCTGTGAACAAGAGAGTGTGTTATAATGTAAATTTCCAGGAAGAACTTCATGAAATGGCTCTAATTTTTAATTTATTAGAATACTAGGAAGAACTATCTGTGGATTATTTTCTCAGTATCAAATGACAGTTTATCCCATTAAAAATTATTGCTGCATTCTCTTTTTTGACCACAGACCATTCCTTTAACCCCTTTCCAGTCTACGGAGAGTTGGCCATGATATTATCCTTGGTGCATTGTATCACAACTACAGCAAAGCAGAGTAAAGCCCGTAATAATCATGGATGAAGGACAAAGCACACGCTGAAGCTAAAATGAGAGAGCGAGAATAATTTTATAGTACTCTTAAGTGCACCAAGAAATTCCAAAACTCTTCTTCACAAGTATGTTGTAGCTAAGGGTTAATTTAATATGCACTGCATTCCAAGAGTTCTGTTGTCACATAATGTAGACCTAGCCAAATAACACAGCAACAATTTAGTGCATGTAAAACAATTAATTACAAGTACTCTGGTGTAAATGTCAATGTAAATTAACTCAGTTCGGCTATTCTAAAAGAACTCATTTGTGTCACTCTAAGAAAGGTAAAATCTCATAATAATATACATCATAGGACTCAAAAATGTTTGTTACATCCAGTTTTCACTCTGATGAGCATATACTTTTAAAGATTACTTACATAGCTAACTAAAGGTGTTAACAGATTTTAAGCCTGGATTCTTAAAGAATATAAAGGAAAAAAATACTCTGAATGGAATAGAGAACATTAAGACTTTTAAATGCTAGTATTCTCCCCAAAATCTAGTAATTTTCCTTCACTAGAACATAGTAACATTTTAAACATTTTCCATGGAGTACTTTATGACTTTAGATGTGTTCCATGTGTATCCTCTTGAAGTAGTAACAAGTAAAAAGACTTAAAGCATAACTGTTCACTGGCAGCTAAAGAATTGCAGACTGACTCCAAGTTCTCAGAGACAAGACTGATCTTATTTACTACTGAGACTATAAGCCATCATAGTGTTTGATACAGGGTAGGTTCTCAGTAAATATTTCTGGAGTAAATGAGCCTTAGCTCTCCTTTTAAAATGAGCATTAAGGGGCACCCGGGTGACTCAGTCAGTTAAGTAGCTGACTCTTGATAGGTCATGATCTCATGGGTCATGAGATCAAGCCCCACTTCAGGCTCTGTGCTGTCAGCACAGAGCCCGCCTAGGATTCTCTCTCTCCCTCTCTCTCTGCCCCTCCCCCCCACATGCTCCTTCTGTCTCTCTGTCTCAAAATAAATAAACTTAAAAAAAATAATGACAGCATTCAACATTTGTTAAATAAACAAAGTAAAAAAAGAGAGAAGACACTGTAAGATTATAGAAATCTATTTATAATCATACATCAACAAAAATCTGTTCTGCAGTCTTCTTTACAGTAATAGTAATTAAAACTGGATGTTTCTACTTTGATACTTAGTAAATATTAACACTTCATTCCATAAACATGAGATTTCCTTTGTTTAACCAACAATATTTATTGAGCACTGATTATGTCACAGATAGTGTTCTGGGCACTTGAGATCTATTAGTGGACATAACAGAGAACGGTTCCTGCCTTTGTAGAGACCCCTTCTCCCAGATACGTTTAGAAAACTATGTGACAGAAGAAAAGTGAAAGGGGACATTTATAGAACACCTACTGTGTGTCAGACACAGGTCCACAATCACATATCCGTGTTCCAATATCCATAAAGCTCTGAAAAATGAAAGTTATTCTATAACTACTTTGACGCAGAAACCTGACTTGAACTCTTTTAGAGGCAAAAATGTGATCTGATTGGAGGTGAGGCTGCTATAGGGTTTTCATTTATACCATTTAAGTGTGATTATTTGTACCTATTGTTGCAGAAGTGTTAGTAGTAGGTTCTGGGCTGCTCACTAGATGTTAAGTGTTGTTGTGTAATATATAATATATGCTCCTTATTACCTTTCTTTTTATTTATTTATTTATTTATTTATTTATTTATTTATTTATTTCTAGGAGACAGAGAGACAGTGTGAGCAGGGGAGTGTCAGAGAGAGAGGGAGTCACAGACTCTGAAACAGGCTCCAGGCTCTGAGCTGGCAGTCAGCACAGAGCCCGACGCGGGGCTCAAACCCACGAACCGCGAGATCATGACCTAAGCAAAAGTTGGACACTCAACCGACTAAGCCACCCAGGCGCCTCTCCTTATTACCTTTCTAAAATATGAACAATTCTGAATTCCAAACTACATTTGGTCCACGGAGATTTCACACAATCATATAATCTTATAATGTTAGCTATTTTACACAAATTGTTTTATTTCCTCCTCATTAGTAGGAGGAAATGCTATTCCTATTTAACCAATGAGAAAATCAAGGCTCTGAATGGTTAAGTAAGTTGCCGAAAGTCATGTAACAAAGTAATAAAGGGAAACTAAAGTTTATTTTTTCAGCAAAAATGTACTGATCACCTACTTTCTGCTAGACATTGTTTCAGATACTATAGTGGTAAATAAAACAGTCAAAAAAAATCCCCACTCACATTAAATTTACAATTGGGAGAGAGATGAACAACGAACAAATATACAAGTAAAATATACAGTACATCATATGGTGATAAATAGAGAAAAATAAAGTGACAAAGGGGACCAAAGAATGGGTGGGAAGGCCAGCTATTTTAAACAGGATAATGAGGAAAGGCCTCACAAGTAAGGATTCAAATCTGTCTGACTAGGAAATTCTGTTCTCTCAGAACCAGGGTAAGGAAAAGGAGCCCTTCCTTCAGACACCAGAGTAAGCTACCTCTTCATTTCTATCTGCTTTTCCAATCACTGTTTAAGCAGACTTTTCTCTCCTAGATATTTTCAAATGTTGGTATTGGAGCCCAGAACATGCCTTCTCTGCTTCTTGCTTAGTTAGTTTCCACAACTTCTTCAGACCTCAGCTTAGCTTTTCATTTTCTCAAGAACTCAAATTCCTCAAGACTAGGTTTGGTGCTCCTGCTCTATCTTCCCCCAAACCCTCTGGACTTGAGCCCTCTCCTGGCAATTACCACAGGGTACTGCAACTACCTTGTCTGACCACTCTTCTAGCCTACAGGCCTCCTGAAGGCAAAGATTATGTCTTGTTCACCATATGTGTTAAATGGATGGATAATAGATGGATGGATGGATGAATGGCCCAATTTGAAGGGAGAAATGGTTAGGATCTAATAGTGAAAAGTGGTACGGGCTGTAATGTAGTTGGCACCAAAAGTTAATTTGGAATAGAGGAGAACACACTGTGGGACAAGGAATAGAGCTATGAATACGAGAGACACTATGTGAATGCAGAAAACAAAAGGAAGTGCTAAAACACTAAACCATCCTAAAGTCATTATAACTTGGTTTGCATGCACAAGATGATTAATTATATACCAGATTAACTCTCCAAAATTGTTTTGTTGAGATTTCCTGAGCATAAAAGGAGCCCAAGAGAGGGCTGCTGGATAGGGTAGGGAAATTAGGTTGGAATTCACAGTCCTCTAGAGATGGGTCAGAAAGCTAAGAATTGTCACAAAGAGAAAAAGAGGTAGAAAAACAATTATTTCACTAATTCTTTTTTTAATGGTTGTTTATTTTTGAAACAGAGAGCGTGAGCAGGGAAAGGGCTGAGAGAGAAAGAGGGGGATAGAGGATCTGAAGTGGGCTCTGCACTTACAGCATTGAGAGCGATGTGGGGCTTAAACTCACAAACCGTGAGATCATGACCTGAGCCGAAGTCGAACGCTTAACCGACTGAGCGCCCCTTACTTCACTAATGTTTAAGTGTAGCTAGTTCTACTATATTCCCCCTTCACTGAGTTTTTCATCACATGTTAACAGGAGAAATTTTCTGAGAAGCCAGCAGAGAGGTATAAAGTTGACATCACCAATGGGCAGGCTGCAGACTATTACATATTTCAAGTAAGGCTCCAAATATACTCATTACTTAATATTTCACATAGGAATGAAAAATTACCAATCATATATTTATTTTAATTCATATTTTTGTTCATTGTGTTTTCACCAATTAAATGCATTTGTCATACTTTATATAGTTCACTCCTTTCTAAAGGATTCAAACCTTCTTTATCTTCACCAAAGAATTCTTTAAAAAGAAAGAAATAAAAAATAAATTAAGAAGAGGTAACCTATTACTTCTTCTAGAAGGAGATATTGAACAACCAGTCCAGAAAGATCTGACTGCAAGCTCAACAACTGAGAAGTCAGTCATTCAGCCTTTACATCATCCTTTTCGTGCAGGAAACCATAGTGGGTAGGGCAGGAGGGTCCTCTTTCAATTATTTTTTTCATCTTATAGCTGATGATTTAAATAGACTCCAAATTTAATTGGTACTTAGGGAAATACCTGTTTGTTCCTGAGACAAAGGACTATTTATTTTATAAGGTTAGCAAAATGATTTCTTTTCATCTACAGAACTAGAGCCTAAATCAAATCCTAATCAAATCCCCGTAATTCAAATGACTTAACAATTGTACACAAGTGTTCCTGATTGATAAATAGAAAGATGACCCAGTTCATGCTTTCACACTGATCTGGTAAATATTTAAAATACAAAATGGGCGTGCTCGCTTCGGCAGCACATATACTAAAATACAAGATGGGCATTTCTTCAGTGAGAAAGTCAAAATCTCTTCAAATTCGATCCATGATACTTCTTCTCAATAATTTTTCAATATATTTCAACTCAAAGACAACAGTGTTTAGTTACACAGAATATTAGCTTTACAAAGTGATACACTTTTTCTTCAGTCTTACTGTAAGCTAGCTCTTACTTATGCAATGGCTGCAGTATTATTGCATGGCTTCTCCCATTGAGCCAAATTGTCACTGAGCAACTTGTTTGCATAATCATACTAACACAAGATAACATGGCTTTCTTCAGAAAAAAATCCCCTGTGTATAGGTAAAACAAAAAACAAAAACATACAGCATGTAAGTGTTTGCTGGTGATCTGTTACCTCACTAACACAACATTTACAAGAGCTAATATAATGATTAAGTGTTACATAATTCAGCCAAGCAACTCATATAAGGTACCAACTGAAGTATTCTGAATAACTTAGGGATTTTATTAAAGAGTGTTCCAATCATATTTAGTCCTCAAAGGGAAAAAAAACCCTGCATTTAATTAAAAAAAAAAGGGGGGGGGTGGATAATAAAATTATTGACCAGAGAAACAATCCCTGATTCACAGTCTCAAACTTAGCTGGGCCTTAATGCTAACCAGCAACCCTTCTTCTATTCCCTTTGCCTTCCTCCTCTGTAAATTTTGCATCCACTCTCCTCAAGCTTTTAATCTCATCTCCTTTCTTCTAACTACCAGAGGATAACCTCATCTCCAGTTTCACAAAGAATACAGAAGCCGACAGAAACTTCCTCTACATTGTGTTTCCATCTTTCCAATGTTGGGCCTATACAATGTGTGTCTGTATCCACCATCATCTTTCATTCCTCCATTTTCAAAATGTTCCCATGCCTAAATACTCAAACAAAGAGACAGTAAAACAAAGCACTGTTCTTTCTTCCTTATTTCTACCATGCCCTGAACTATTCCTCTTTTCCTTTCCAACTGAGAGTAGAGGAAATGAAGAAAAAATATTCTTAAAAAATAGTGCTAAAAAAAATAGTGCTAGATTTAGGGGATTCCTATGCTCCCAAACTTTCAACTCTATTTTAGTGATATTTCAAAATATGTAAGTGGTTCTACAGTCTTTTAAAAAGAAACCACAAAATGATTCTACATAGAAATCACATATAATACAATTAACTTTATTTAGGTCTTTCATTAAGAACATACCCTCTCAATAAAAAGTAAATTCTACAAGAAAATACAATTTGTTTTCAAACAGATGTGGTTTCCCAGAATGCATTTCAGCACACTCTTTAAAAGTTCTTCTTGAAGAAATTCAAAAGGAAATCTCTCATTTATTCATCCACTTATATCACTTATTTAGCCACCTCTGACACAACACTAGTTATAAAAGTAGTTAGCAACATTACTTATACCCCAAAAGGGCTTCACTACCATTCATGCTCATGAATGGCTTTACTATGATTAGGGAGTCTTTTTTCTTTTCTTGTTTTTCCACCAAACAACAACATCTGTGGTCATACTCAGATAAAATGTTACAATCAAGCTTTAGCATCTAAATATACAGGGGAAAAAAGAAAACTATAAATACACTGATATTTTAAAGGACTTCAGTTCTAAATTATGGTAAGAAAAAAGAAGAATGAACTGAAAAAGTAATGGAGAAAAGAAGGGTGAGAAAAATGGGAAATAAGATTAGAAGGAAAATGGATTAAAAAAAGGTAAAGAGAAAGACAACCTAACTCGTTTTACCTACTCTTCACTTGAGTTAGTTCATGGTACTATAATTCGCTCTCCATGTGAATTATCTGATTAATCATGATTTAGAGTCCTTCATTCTTACACTTTACTTTCCCTAGAGAGTGACATCAGTACAATATTAAACAGCATCCCTAAGCTGTAGCAGAAAACAAAACAGTATCTTCTCTAGTGTTTCATACTCAAAGGTTCATTTTATTCCCAGAAAATCTTTTCCCTAATTATAAAATCATTTAAGGCATGGGGCACCTGGGTAGCTCAGTTGGTTAAACCATCCAACTTCAGCTCAAGTCATGATCTCACCATTTGTGAGTTTGAGCCCCACATCCAGCTCTCTGCTGTTAGTGCAGAGCCCACTTTGGATCCTCTGTCTCTCTGTCTGCCCCTCTCCTGCTCTCACACTCAATCTCTCAAAACTAAAATAAACATTAAAAAGAAAATCAGTGAAGTGAGAGCCCCAAAACCCAGTTCACAATTTCCCAACTCTAATACTTCCATTGTAAGTAGAAGTGTATCAGAAGGTAAAACTAAAAACATTGAGGCAGAATTATTAGAGTAAGAAAAACATTAAAAGGAGAGGACATTATGATGTTTGCCTGTATATAAAGATGCCTTTAAAAAAAGAATATAAATAGAAAAAAAATTCTACATTATTATAAGTAGGAAATTGAAAATGCTGTTGCTATTGCCCTCAATTTTCCTCTCCTGTGAGATTCTCCCGCTTTCATGTATACGTAAGACAAAACAATCCATCCTCTTTCAATACAGTTATCTAAATACTACGCTGTGTCAAAAAATGAAAATAATATTCCTCAAGAAAAAATACCTGGATGCAACTTTGTTCCTTGTAGTTACTTTAAAAGATGGAAACTTCCATAGAGTCGGTACTTTACAGACTGATGTGAAAAATAACAAAGTTTAAGACACCCAGAGTTCAATTCCTCCGTATTTGTTCCTCCACCAAATAGTAGTTCACACACGTTTTTAGGTGTTGTAACATTAAAAAGTTACACTAGTGTCAATTACAGTTGAGATACAAGTCATATTTATCCCTACCTGAGAACTCCATCCACTTGGTCTTTGGTGTAGCCTTTTCCACTTTCCCCACTACCAGACGTGCTGTCTTTTGTGCAGTTAGGCTTGTTCTGATCACCACAACCTGATGGCTTTCGGCAGTGAGGGCTATTTCCAGCTGTGCTCCCATTTTTCATAATTATTTCCAATAGTGCTGTAGAAAGATAGAGAAAGCATACTATGCCATGTTACATCATGTACATACATATGATCTTGAGAAGAAAGTTATAAAGCTGACAAATCAAGAATCTTGTACTCCAGAAGAATTTACCATAAGACTTTTTTTAATTCCCTTATGTATCTGTTTACAGACCACTAACCATCACTTAGAAGTAGAATATTATGAAATTAAGCCTAAAAACTCAAAATTACTATCACTAAATTCCTTATGGTATACTTTGATTTGTCGTATCATGGTGAAACTACAGAGCACCAAAGAAAAAGAGACAATCTTTAAAGAAGCCAATGAGATTATCTACAAAGAGACAGAAAGTAGACTCTCTTTCTCAACAACAATTATGGCACCTAAAAGACATGGGAATAGTATCTTCAAAATCCTCAGGGTGAATAACTCAAACTTGAATTCTGCACTTACTTTCTAGAAAATGTGCAAGATTACAACCACTTTCAAAGAAGCAAAAACTAATAAAACTTACAACAAAGATTTCACTAGAGGATACTGTAATATATATGTTTTGGACAGAAGGAAAATGCTTCGAGATAGGTGGAAATGTGAAAGGAAATGGTATGCAAATACTGTGATAAATGTATGAAAAATTCTAAGCATTGAGTCTATAAAACAATAATATAGTTATATCTAGGATTTGCTTTAAAATACTGGAGGAACATAAAGGGCAGGAAAAATACATTTGCCATATATATTCATAAAGGTTAAAGACAAGAGGGCAATAGGGGTTGACGATACTATTCTCTTTTCCTCTTGTGTATACTTGAAACTTTCCATAAATTAAAACATGAAAATAAAACCTAAAAGGGAGAAACAGAGAAACTCACCATGATGGTAGAAACTTTTAGCCTATTTCTGTTTAACACAATTTAACACAATTCAATGTCAGTTATTAACTGACATAAGGTAGAGAAAATAATCACCAAGGATACAAATGATATAAACATCTAATTTATCAAGCTTGATCTAGGAGACATAACATTATCTCCAACAATTGGTGAATATTCATTTTATACAGGCACACAAGGAATAAAAATTGACTACATTATAACCAGACCATGTTATTCTCTTTGAATTTTTAAGAATTAGTCCTATGTACCACAATCAAATGCGCACAATGCATTTAAGTAAGAAATCAATTTAAAAATGTAAGTAGAAAAATCACAAATGAGTTAGAAAAAAAATTGAGACAACTCATGTATCAGAGAAATAATCAAAATAGAAATGATAAAATAGAATTTAACAAAAATGAATATACTACGTATCAGAACATGTGGTTAACAAATAGAGCTGGGACAACTGAATATCCACATTAAAAAAATGAATTTGGATCCCTTTATCACACCATACACAAAAAGTAGCTTAAAATAGATCACACATCTAATGTAAGAGCCAAAACTATAGAACACTCAGAAGAAAATATAGGAGTATGTCTTTAAGACCTTGATTCAGGCAAAACATTTTCAGATAAAAGTACATGTGAAAAAAGGAAAAATAGAGCACATAGACTTCATCAAAATTAAAAACTCTGTCCCTTCAAAGAATATTATCAATAAAGTAAAAAGACAATCCACAGAAAGGGAGAACCTATTTATGAAATCATACGTCTACCCAAGAGAAATAAAAACACACATCTACACAAAAACTGGCTCACAAACGTTCATAACAGTACTGTTCATAACTGAAAAATATTGGAAACAATCCAAACGTTCATTAATTGATGAATGAATACAATGTGATATGTCCATACAATGGAATATTATTCAGCAATAAAAAGAAATGAAGTACTAATGCATGCTACGACACACATGAACTAGAAAACATGGTCAGTGAAAGAAGCCAGTCACAAATATCATATGATTTTATTTATATGAAATGTATAGAACAGGCAAATGTATGGAGATAGAAAAGTAGATTAGTCATTGCCAAGGGCTAGTGGGGAGGAATGGGTGGAATCAGGGAGAAATGAGCACTGACTACTAATGAGTACAGGGTTTCTTTTTGTGGTGAAGAAAATGTTCTAAAGTTGTCTGCTGTAATGGTTGCACAATTATGAATGTACTAAAACCAACTGAAAATTGATGAATAACGTTTTTTAAATTTATTTATTTTGAGAGAGAGAGCATGGGAGGTACGGGGTGGAGAGAGAGGGGGGCAAAGGGGGGAAAGGGGGGAGGGGGAGAGAGAGAGAGAGAGGGAGAGAGAGAGAGAATCCCAAGTGGCTCTGTACTGTCAGAGCAGAACCTGACACAAGCCTTAAACTCAAGAATTGTGAGATCGTGGCCTGAGCTGAAACCAAGAGTCAGACACTTAACCGAGTCACCCAGGAGCCCCTGAATAGTATATTTTAAGTGAATGAATTGTATGATATGTGAATTATATCTCAATAAAACTGTTATATATACATATTTTTAAAGATTCCATCAGTGTTGGCAAAGTGGCAAACATATAGTTTTTATTTATATATATATATATATTTTTTTTTTTGGAAGGAAAGATAGAGTGAATGGGGGGAGGGGCAGAGAGAGAGAGAGATAACAGAATCTGAAATGGGCTCCAGGTTCTGAGCTGTCAGCACAGCTCGAACTCATGAACATGCGGCTCGAACTCATGAACTGCGATATCATGACCTGAGCTGAAGTCAGACACTTAACCCACTGAGCCACCCAGGTGCCCCTATTTATATGTTTTATATATGAATACTTCTTTCTACCTTATCTTTTCCCTAATTAATGCATTCAAGAGGTCACCAAAGACGTAAGAAATTTTTTTATAATATCTAGTTCTAGATGATACAGAAAGGCTCTTAGACACCAACCTATTAGTTGTTAACAAGACAAGTATAACACATGTTAAATAGCTAATTTTCAACTATAGTTTAGTTTGTATTTAATGCATCATAATGTTAACCTTAAGTGTAGAGGCCAACACGGTCTAGAGGTTAGTGGTTCACAACTTTTAAATGTGAAAAATTTTGTGAGAATTCTGGAAAAAAGGATGTGACAGCAGCTAAAATTCTTAAATCTCTGCCAATTCTCTCATAAAATCTGAGTGATTAGATAGCAAAATCAAAATCTCATACACAAAATCCGAAAATACCAGAAGGTAGGGAAGAACCACCAATAGCTATGAGATCTATGTGGGTTTTGCCATCTGTGTAGGAAGAAGCAGAGCACGGTAACAGGGCATTTGCCAGTCCACAGAACAAAAGAACTCCAAAATAACGTGCAGAGACTTTCTATATTACAACATGGCAGACAAAACTGAGGAAGTGTATAAAAAAGAATGAGTTTTGCTCCCTACAGTAGCATGAGTGACAGGATCCACACTAAACTCCTACAGGCATATGAAGCACCTGGATAATTCAGTCAGTTAAGCATCTGCAACTCCGGATTTTGGATCAGGTCATTACATCAGTTTGTGGGATACAGCAGTTTGTCTGCTGCTGACAGCACAGAGCCTGCTTAGGATTTTCTCTTCCCCACTCACGCTTGCTCTCTTTCTCTCTCTCTCTCTGTCTCTCAAAATAAATAAACATTGAAAAAGAAAATAAAATACTCTTACAGGCATAGAAACTCTAGTCACTACAAACTCTCAAAACTAATCAGTGAAAAATCCAGAACAAAGTCACACTGAGAACCTGATGAGAACAAGGCCCAACTGAAGGGATGGGCGGGGGGGGAGCAAGAGAAGAAATGGGTGATTCCAGGTAGGGCAGAGAAGGAGAAAGGAGTGAAGAGATCTTATATACCATGAGACATGTTTTCAAACATTACCCAAAAACTGGAGAAGAATGAATTTAGAAAGGCTAGCTCAGTTCACATAAAAATGAGTTTAAAAAGTGAGTAAAAAAAATGAGAGAACTGAAATCTGATATAAAGTTATTGTCAGAAAAAAAGCAAATAGGAACAAAATAAATCTCTGAAGACAAATACACCACAAAGACTTGCCAACAAAACAGGTAAACATTATAAACCACTACTTCAAAACAAGCTAAAAGACTAAAAAGTTACACACTTTTGTGTGAAAGTACACAATAAATTAGAATTAGAACCGCCAAAATTCTTCGTTCAGAGCTTAAATGATAAAACTCAGGAAAGAATAAGAAAAAAATCAATTCAAAAAAGAAAACTAAACTAGAATAAACAATTAACAAACTACAGTTAATGTTGTGTAAGCAAAAGAGTATTAAAAGGAGGAAAAATTTTAACTTAAAAAATTAGAAAAAAATGGCAAATACTGAAAACAGTTAAAGGACATCCAACAAACATATAATAGGAGTCCTGAAAAAAGAAAAATAAAGCAAGGGAATAAAACCAATAAAAACAATAATGAGAGAAAAGGTTTCTGATAAAAACATCTAAAACCATAAATGAAAGGGCAAATCTTATACTCAAGAATATTGACCCAAAATAACCAACACCAAAATATATTCTAGTAAAATCAATAGAACAGTTAGGCAAAAAGATGAAACAACTTACAAGAGGAAGAAACTCAGATTGTCATCAGACTCTGCTTATCAATAACATTTGCAAAAAATAAGATATAACCTATTTAGATGTCCAAAAAAATATAATTTCAGTCACTGATTTTATATGCACCAAACTAACTTCAAGCACTCAACACCATAAATGAACTATTTTCAACATTCTAGAATTTAGGGAGCATAGTTCCCACAAGCCATTCCTGGAAATCTACTAGAGAACAAGTTTCAGGAATCCAAAACAATTATAAATATATTGATATAAGGACTGATGGTGAGCATTAAATGTATGATGACCTACAGAAATATGGCTAAGTAACAATTAAAAGAGAAAGCATACAGTATATAATAATATGCTCAGACACTAAAGATGGACTCACATTTTTTTTAAGTTTATTTATTTATTTTGAGAAAGAATAAGCAGGGGAGGGGCAGAGAGACAGGAAGAGAGAAAGAGAGAGAGAGAGAGAGGGAATCCCAAGCAGCCTTCACACTATCAGCATAGAGTCCAACATGGGGCTGGCCACACAGCCCAAACTCACAAACTGTGAGACCATGACCTGAGCCAAAACCAAGAGTGGGACATTTAACCAACTGAGCCACCCAGGAACTCTGGATTCAAATATTTTTAAAATGATGGGCTTCCTTGGTCTTTTCTCTTACTTTCTTACTTTAAAAAAGAAATTATTGGTCTTCCCTTCCCTTCTCTATCTTTTGGCAGCTGAAGCCTGGACAAAGGAAGTTTATTGGAACCCAGGGGCAGGTATAGCCAAAAACATGGCTGAGATTGATACGGTCCCGCACCATAGGGGTTAAGGAGGCAACTCGTTAAATATGGGGAGAAATGAACAAATAAGTGTACTGAAGACAACAGGAACCACATTTCTCACTGTCAGAGAACAGAATTATAAATATAGAAATGGAGAAGGCTAGAATGAACTCTGGTGCCTATGTCCACATACAAACACATATAATACACAGATTTACGTATACATACATATATCATACATACATGTATTCCCTAGCTCTGTCTACTGAGGATCTAAAGGCAATGACACCCTTGTAGCAAGGAGCCTATCTAGTGTGCATATCTTTCTTTCCAAGTACCATTGTCCACCAAAAAGAATTAGAGCTCCTTGGAGAAGCAGCTGATTCCCAGGGCAATTAAAACAAAAAGTGAGCCTGAAAACTTTTTTGTGCCAGAAAGTAAGGAAGCTCAAAGAATGATAAAGACATGTTAAAAAGACACAGGAGTCAGCTTGAAGGGGTTCCCTCTGCTGAAATTAAAAATGATAGTAATGGATTAAATGAGAATCCATGAATCCAAACTAATAAAATTGATGCCAACTAATAAACTGTAGAAGCAATGACAGAATTAGAACAGTGCCATTTGACAACCATAAGACAGTTTGGAGAGACTCATGGGAGGATGCTAAAAGGAGTTGGTGAAGGTTTGCTGGGGGACAGGACATTTACACAGCTTCAAAGTATTTTCCCACAATATATTTATTAATTACAAAGAGGAAAAAAATATGTTTAAAATAGAGAAACCTGACAATCACCAACTCAAACAAGCAATCAAAATTAGCATTAACCAGGGGCATCTGGGTAGCTCAGTCCATTAAGCATCTGGCTCTTAATTTAGGCTCAGGTCATGATCTCACTATCGTGAGATGGAGTGCCCCACTGAGCCCCCAAGCCCCCACCCCATCAAGCCTGTGCATTGGCTCTGCACTGGGTATGGAGCCTGCTTAAGATTTTCTCTCTCTCCCTCTGTCTCTTCCCCACTCATGCTCACTCACTCTCAAAAAAAAAAAAAAAAAAAAATTAACATCAACCAATAAAGACCACATATGTTATACTCATGTTATACTAAGAACACAACACCACTTCTATGTATTCCTGCCAAAAATTCATATGAAGAAATGCCAGTCAAACCCAAATTGAGGGAAATCCTATAAAATAACTAGCCTGTACTCATTAAAAATGCTAAGGTCAATGAAGAAAGGAGAAAAAATGATATTGGAGAATACAACATGTCAAATAAATGCAACATGTCCTTTTCACTATCAAAGATATAATTGGGAAGACTGGCAGAATATGAATGAGGTATATGCATTAATTTCATTTATTTGATAGTTATTTTGTGGGTATGTAAGAGTGTCCTTGCCTTAGAAAATATACATTGAATTACTGAGGGGTAAAAGGACATCATGCCCACAACTTACTTTTAATTGGTTCAGGAAAAAGTATAGTCAGGACAAATTATGCCTCTAGGCATGGGGAGGGGGGAGATAGTTGGAAAGAACAGAGGAAGGGCATGATAAGGCTAACGTAGTAAGTTTTATCAAATAGGAAGCCTGAGTGAAATACACAGGGACGTCTGTAATACTCTTGTGAGTTTTCTAGAAATTTATAATTATTTCAAAATTTAAAAAAAAAACCTAAAATGGGGAAGGAATGTGAGGAGAGTATACGCAAAACAATTTACCTGTCTTCAATAATTGTATTAGTGGAGTAGTATCAGTAAATTACTCCGAAACTATTATATGTATAGCAGAAAGCAAAAATAATCATGACATATTCTATCTTTTGCCATGGCCTTGAAAACAAGTATAACCACTGTGAAAGGAGATAGAAATATGAGCTAGAAGGAAGGAAGGAAGGAAGATAATCTAGAGAAGTTTAACACCCCAAAGTGCTTAATTTGAATGACAAGTAACAGCATAAACTCATAAGCTGTTTTAGTTTAAAAAAAGAAAGTTATTTCCTAGTCTGTACACTGAAAAGGCCCAGAAACACTGAACAATCTAGTAGCTACAGCATCCTTAGTGCCAGGTTGTATTGTTGAAACACCATTTTCCACTAAAAGAAACAAAGGCTTTTGGAGATACAATTGATTCCAGATCTATTACACAAAAAGTGTACGAAGAGGCTGAAACATTGTTATACCAAACAGCAAAGTAACTATTAAAGACTATTGGGAATCTATACTGAGGAGCTAATCTAAAGGGGCTCCCTACTGGCCCAAAACCTAAAAAATAATACAGCTCACTCTTGAACCACCCAGCAGTTAGGGGTGCCGGTCCACATGCAGTTAAAAATGCACAGGGGTGCCTGAGCAGCTCAGTCAGTTAAGCCTCTGACTCTTGATTTCAGCTCAGGCCATGATCTCATGATTTTTAAGTTGGGTTTGGGAGTTCGAGCCCCAAGTCAGGCCCTGTACTGACAGCGTGGAGCCTGCTTGGGATTCTGTCTCTCTCTGCCCCTCCCCCAACTTGCACTGATGTGCTCTTTCTCTCTCTCTCAAAGTAAATGAATAAACTTAAAAAATAAATCTGTATAACTTTTGACTCCCTAAAAACTTAACTAATAGCCTACTATTGGTTGGAAGGAAGCCTCACCAATAAGATAAATAGTTGAGTAATACATATGTTGTATGTATTATATATTTTATTCTTGCAATAAAATAAGATGGAGAAAAAAATGTTACTAAGAAAATTTTAAGGAAGAGAAAATACATTTATAGTACTATCCTGTATTTTATGGAAAAAAGTCTGATTAGTGGGTCCACACAGTTCAAACTCATGTTGTTCAAGGGTCAATTGTACTAATTAACTGCTTTTAGACGAAAAAAAGGGAACCAACTCCTTTTCTTGAAAACTAATAAAAGCAATCAAGCACTTGTCTTTCCTGTATGAACTGCAATAGTGTATAACCCTAAGACAGGTAAGGGGAACTATCTCTTTATAGAAATAGTTCAGCTAATAAATGAAGAAATTATTTTTTTAAGACTTGTGGAGCCAGGTATGAAAATGGTTTTATATGTTTAGTATTTACAGGTGGACACAAACTTCCTATGCATGCAAGTTAGAAATTATCTGTACATTCCCTTTCATTATAGCACAAAAAATACTCTTCCATTGTTTTTCTGGACACATTCCATGTTAATAGATAGATGCTGAATATTGCTAAAACAGGATCACACCACTGTTTTATATTTTCAACAGTTTTATGATACAGAAAATTTTTCTACAATGTCATGCATAGGGACTCTGCTTAACAATGGCTACATGGGGGCGCCTGGGTGGCTTAGTCGGTTAAGCGTCCGACTTTCGCTTAGGTCATGATCTCGTGGTTCGTGGGTTCGAGCTCCGCATCGGGCTCTGTGCTGACTGCCAGCTCGGAGCCTGGAGCCTGTTTCAGTCTGTGACTCCCTCTCTCTCTGACCCTCCCCTGTTCATGCTGTCTCTCTCTCTCTCTCCTAGAAATTAAAAAAAAAAAAAAAAATTAAAAACAATGGCTACATGTACAGGGCACTTGGGTGGCTCAGTCGGTAAAGCGTCTGACTTCAGCTCAGGTCATGATCTCATGGTTCGTGGGTTTGAGTTCTGCGTCAGGCTCTGTGCTGACAGCTCAGAGCCTGGAGCCTGCTTTGGGTTCTGTGTCTCCCTCTCTCTCTCTGCCCCTCCCCCACTTCCACCTTGAGTGTGTGTGTGTGTGTGTGTGCGTGTGTGTGTAGCTCTCTCTCTCTCTCTCTCTCTCCCTCTCTCTAAAATAAAATTTTAGAGAAATTTAAAAGAAAATTTTAGAGCCATTAAAAAAAATGGCTACATGTGTACATGCACTCACAACACTCTGACTCTAAAGAGTGAAAATTTGGACAAGTTCCATTACCTCTGGATCTCAATATCCAGTTTTGTCATCTTAAAAACGGAATTAGTAAGGTTTTCTGTATTAACAATCTCTGGAACCAATGCCTGAGAAGGTAATATGATTCAAATACTCTCAGAATTTAGAACACATTGGACTTTTCTGATTTATTTTCTTAGCTATCACATGAGATTTCATTTGCAATAATGTGCAGTATGACAAACATAAGTTGGGCAGATACAGTACTTATACACCAGGCTACATTCCCTTTTGGTTTTCAAAACTATACATCATTTTATGCTTTCACTTTCCACACCTATTGCTTTGCTTTTGGGGTTCTGATGGAATCTGCATTTTTTAAAAAGTCTTTTTTATATTTACTTATTTTTGAGAGAGAGACAGAGCATCAGTGGAGGAGGGGCAGAAAGAGAGGGAGCACAAAGTCTGAAGCAGGCTCCAGGCTACAAGCTATCAGCACAGAGCCTGATACGGGGCTCGGACTCATGAACTGAGAGATGCCCTGAGCCCAAGTCAGACGCTCAACCGACTGAGCCACCCAGACAACCCTGATGGAATCTGCATTTAAGTATACTCCATATTAAAGACTAGTAAAAAAGTAAATATACCAATAAAAATGTTTACATAAAGAATCCAAACATGAAGAACCAAGATATGCTTTTGTTTCATAAGTTTCTACTGCACACCTGTTATATATGATGTTCATAAGTAGCTAAATCTAAAAATAAGAATACATAATTTGAAAAACAAATGGATGTTTTCCCTCCTTTTCACAAACTAGATACAGCTTTTATTTGTGTGAATATAAAAGTAATGTTTCTCAGCTCATCAAAAAAGACATAACAAAGTAAAACTCACTTATAAATCACACACACACACACAAAATCACTCAACCATTCTGATATATTTAACTCTGGTTTCTCTAGTTAGCTGTCGAATTTTTTATATACATTTAAACAAAATTAGAATAATCTACATATGTTTACAACTTACCTTTATTTAATTCATAATACATCATGTACTGCATTTTATTTTTTAATGTTTGAGAGAGAGAGAGTGAGCATGAATGAGTGCAGGGGAGGGGCAAGGAGAGGGAGACACAGAATCTGAAGCAGGCTCCAGGCTCTGAGCTGTCAGCACAGAGCCAGAGGCAGGGCTTGAACTCACAAACCATGAGATCATGACATGAACCCAAGTCAGACGCTTATCTGACTGAGCCACGCAGGGGCCCCTGTATTTCATTTTTTAGCAATAAATATTGGTCCACTTCCCCCCCCCCCCCCCCCCCCCCCCCCCCCCCCCGCCCTTTAAGATCTTATGCAGGACTACTGCAATAGGAGAATGATCAGGCCTAACTCTGAATTCAGCAAAGACTGCTGGGGATTTATGGCCAAAAAACAGGGTGAAAGGATCAGTGGGTGGAAAATTACTGAGGCATATTATCATTTTTAATAGGTGCATAGTATATGAGAGCAATGCAATTTATGTAACCAATTCCCACTGATGAACCTTTATACTCTTTCCAAATTTTGCTGACAATTTTGATATATACATTTTTGCACACTTACTTGCTTACTGAAAAGCTTCATTTGTGAATATATTAGCATGATAAGCCTTAGGGCTGTAAGATTTTTATTTATTTATTTAGCTAATCACCTTTATTGAAGGAAATAAAGCTAAATAAATAGGTATCATTCCAGAAAATACAGGTTTATATATGCCAAAGCAGACACTGTCAGGTACTGGGGAAGTAAAAAATAATAATAATAATGAAGATTAAAATGGTTCCTAATGGCAAAGGATTTTTTAATCTGGGAAAGGGACAGCTATATACACAGCACAGCACAAAGAAAGAATGCAGCAACACAAGAAGAATCACATGTTAACTAAGCATGGAATGAACAGTTGAATCTAAATGGAGAGTAATCTTAACTTAAAGCAATTATTCTGTGGTCAAAGAGGTCACTAAAAGTGACAGAAAAAGATAAGTCAAGTAATACACTGCTGACTCCAAGTCAGTATCCAAATACTTTTGCCATAGTAATAATACATGACATTCTTACAGCACTTAATAACATACTATCCTTATAATAATCCTGTGAAATTTACAGATGAGATAACGAGGTTTCCACAAAGAAAGAAGAATGACAGGAATTGAGCCATTATTGTGTAGAGCAGCTACTTCATATTTCATTCCTCTAGAATGCAAGCTCTAAGACAACAAGGGCTAAATTTTGTCTTATTGCTCATGGTCTCCCCAGCCACAAAGAGGTGTGGATCAGTAAATATGTTAGGATAAAGGTATCCCCATTTTATAGATGAGGAAATTCAGGCTCCAAAAGACAGTCACATAGGCAAGGTCACACAACTATTAAGGTTCAAAACCAAATTTAGTATTCTTTCCTTAACTATAGTGTCTGAAACAGTTGGCTATTAGCTGAAACTTGGAAATCATCTTATAACACTTAACTCAATGTTACTGAAATAATTGTTCTGAATGTATAATCTGTACTTGTCACTAAATTTTAATTAAGTCAGAAATAGAAAGAAAATGGAATTGCCTTAAAAGGAATAGGTTGGCTAATACTCCACATGTGTAACGACAGCTTAAAAAGCTTTATTTTACTATTTTAAGTGAGACAAAAGAGGAACAGAACTTTGAATTTTTTTATTAGATTTAAAATTTAAAATAATGTAGCAAAGAAAAGGAAAAATCTATATACGTATCTCTCACATGAGGGAAAAACAAGGGGACTATTTTAATTGTACTATGCAGACAGATGTTGCAAATCACACATGAGTTATCCACTGATTAAAGCAGACACAGGATGGCCTTTTTTGAAATTGTAGGCCACCACTTGGTTCAAATTACTAGGAAATTCTTGAAAACAATCAAAATGCATTTCTCCAAAACAAAAAACAAGAAACCAAACATATCTATACTAAAAATTGCCCCCCCCAGCCAATTAGTAGGAAACACTAAGGTTAATGCTAAGCAAAGAGCATTAATGCTAAGTAAATCATTAAAACAGAGATCTTCCCTCTGTGGAAGTCCAAAATATATCAATAATTCAACAAAGATACAGTTTCAGAAACTAAAATGTAATTTACTTTTCTGCCTGCCGAATTTATTTTTACAGAATATGTACATTTCCTATGTAGTAGCTAGTCATTACACACCACTCCCTTCGAACATAAACCAAATTCATGTATGAACATAGGTGGATATTTGTAAAATTCAATTCACTTAGAAGTCCACTGCAGTAAATGATCCATAAAAGAATATCCTCAAAGAAAAACATAGAAAGCAATAATGTCCTAGATCCATTTGAAGATCAAGTTTGTCCTCAAGGAAAATTCTTGCCAATTTTTCAAAGTGTTTTATCAATCAGACTGCTCACCTGGCAAAAATAGAATGTAAAGAGGATAAAAACTCTGGAATTTACTTAGAATTTAGTCTCACATTTTCCCACTCACTGGATAAAAATAATGGAAGTCAAAATGCAATGTTTTCGTTTGCCTATCTTAGTATGAAAACACATCCAGAGAAACCTTCAGTCAAAATTCTGAGTTATAAGAGTTTGATGGGAGTCTAGGAAAGGAGAAATCCAAGGATAACATTTTAAAATTTCATTTTTAACTGACAGCTTCAATTTCTTTCTACATTAAATATTTTCTCAGGACTTACACAAATGTTCTAGACCTTTCCCTCCCCTAAATCCTTAAATTATTCCAATAAACCTCTTCTGAGACCATTTTATGTAAAATACACTTTGCTAAGTATTTGTGCATAACTTTATTTCAGCTAATGCTCCCGTTGACCCTGTGCCAAAATTTTCATTTCACATATAACTAGACAAGGCTTAGAGATGCTAAGTAAATTGTCTCAGGTTACAAAACTGTCAGAGGCAAAGTCTGCATCTGAACTAAGGTTTTCAAACTATTACCACAACTGTTTTGGTAATCACATACTATCTTTACAAGATATTGTATTATTAATTTTCACTGTTACTTTTCTTAATTTTTCCTATGTTCATGTTTTTAAGAGGAAAAATTGTGTTGTGCTTTGCTATCTCATAGTATCCTTTAGCAGACTGATTCAAATTGCTTGTATGATAGGGTCACCTGTCTGGCTCAGTGGGTAGATTATGCAACTCTTGATCTCAGGCTTTTGAGTTCAAGCCCCAAGTTGGGCATAGAGCTTACTTAAAACAACAACAACAACAAACACTGAAAGAATAAAGTTTCTCAATGAAGCATTAAACAAATAACAAAAAATCTCATCCTGGCTATATAAAAATGACAAACTACAAGTTTAAAACTCCTCAGAGCCTCACATTTGTTAAGTAGAAATGATACTGAAACACCTGAGAGCTTACTATCAAATGCTTTCCGTGTATATTAACTCCTTTAATCCTCACAACAGCCCCAAGAAATTGGTACATTACTGTCCCATTTTTGCAGATGAAAAAGCCAAAGACTAGAAAAGTTATCCTACTTGCCCAAGATTAAAGTTACAAACTAGTAGGTGGAGGAGATGGGCTTCAAAAACCAAGATATTCTGTCTTAGGGGTTTTTTGCTTAGTGTTAAAACTGTGGCTCTAGGAACTAGATAATGACTAAAATGAAATCATGTATCCATACGGTATGCAAAAACATTAAGTCTGGGCAATGATTTCTTGGATACGACATCAAAAGCACAGGTGATAAAAGCAAAAATAGACAAATGAGACTATGTCAAACTTCTGTACATCAAAGGACACAATAAGACATCCTACAGAACGGGCCAAAAAATGTGAATCATGTATCTGATAAGGGGTTAATATCCATAATATAGAAAGAACTCCTTTAACTCAACAACAAAACAAATAACCCAGTTAAAAAATGGGCGAAGGATTTGAACCGACATTTCTCCAAGATGATATAAACAAGCCAACAAGCATATAAAAACAGGCTCAACATCACTATTCCTTAAAGAAATGCAAATCAAAACCACAATGAGATATCACCTTACACTTTTGAAGATGGCTACTATCAAAAACAGAAAATCAGTTTTGGTAGTGATGTAGAAAAACTGGAACTGTTGCTCACTGTCGGTGGGAATGTAAGATGGTGCAACCGCTATGCAAAACAGTAGAGTAGTTCAAATAATTAAAAACAGAATTACCAATATGATCGAACAATCCCATTTCTGGGTATGTATCTGAAAGAACTGAAAGCAGGAGAAACTTGCAGAGACATACTTCCACAGCCACGTTCACAGAAGCGTTATTCACAATACCAAGATATAAAAACAACCTAAATGTCGACTGGCAGATAATGAAAATGTGGTGTGTGTGTGTGTGTGTGTGTGTGTGTGTGTGTGTGTGTGTAATATTACAGAGCCTTGAAAAAGGAAATCATATATCATGCTAAAACAATACTTAAAGGACATTATGCTAAGTGAAATATGCCAGTCAAAAAAGACAACTACTGTATGATTTCACTTACATAAGGTAGCTAAAGTGTCGAATTTTTAAAATAAAGAACGGTGTTGTGAAAGGCTAGCAGGCAGGGAAAATGGGGGGTTGGTTTCATTGGCAAAGAATTTCAGTTCTGTAAGATGAAAAACTTCTGGAGATCTGTTACACAACAGCATGAAAATGGTTAAAACTACTGAACTATACACTTAAAAAGGGTTAAGTACTTACTTTATTATGTATTTTTTGCCACACTTAAAAAAATATCAATTCCTTTCTTTTCTTTCACTTCCTTTTGCTGTCCTCTCTGGTACAGTATTCAACAGTTAACGTAATGAAAATGATAGAGGAAAGCAAAGAATACGAAGGCTTCAACGATGTAAAAAAAATTGAGAAAACAATAAAATAAAACTGCCTCAGGTTCTTACTAACTTATCAATAATTTTTTAACCTGGAAATACCTTGGACCTCGAGTGAAACGGTATCCTATGGGCAAGAAAATGGAGCAGAATACTTCAAGGCTTTTTGGAGCAGGAAAGCGCAAGTACTATTCTGACTTTGCTACTAATTATACTCTGTGACCTTGGGTAAAATATTTTCATTCATTCATGCATTCATTCATTCATTCATCAAAAAGTCTGTTTACACATGAGTAAACCTGGTCAAATGAATTTCACCTCTACACAGGACTGTTCAAGAAGTAAACGAAACAATTCATATAAAACACTTAGGCACAAGGCCTGGCACTTCGTTAAGTGCTCAATAAATGCTGGCTATTATTATTCCTTTAAAGCCTACAGAGCAGGACATGAACAGAGAGAATTCAACGAAAGTGAATCCTGTACGCTATTCCTTAGTGACTTGCCTCATTTATCGATAATTATGGTGTTACCAAATCAGACACTATTTAGGAAATCATTGCTGACTCTTTCATTCTTGCCAAATTCGTGTTCCTCTCTTCTAAAGAAACTCTCTACTTGGGAAAAGCAATGTCATCTCAGGTATTCGAAATGTTTGCTTTGGGAACAGTGTCCTACCCCAGAGGTGGTGGAACGGAGACCTGTACATTAGCCACCTGGGCTCCCCATTCCTCACCTCATTAGGGGCCTAGGCCTTATTTGAGGGTGAGGATGCGGTGGGGGGGGGGGGAACCACACAACCAAACACCCATATATAAAGCCCGACTCAGGTAAGACGGACAAATCTCCTAGGCGAATGAAGCTAGACCTTTCCAAAACGGACCGGGGTACCGGCAACACTCGCCAGTCAGCTGAGAGCCGGCATCTCGAAGGCAAGCCGGTGCAGAGGGAAATCTCCGGGAGCCCATCCCAGGCCCAGCGCGGGACAGTCGGGGCCGGGGCGGGGGTGTGTCGGGATGCTCCCCCGGGGGCCCTGCGGCGGGATCCGGCAAGCCGGGGACCCCGCGGGTTCCCGGAGGGCCGGTGGGGGGGGCGGGGGCGGGCTACACGGCGGTCTGGGGGCCCGGCTGGTAGGGAAGGGACACCGAGGGCCTCACCGCGGGCCGAGGGCAGTGGGTAGAGCTTCTCCGCCTTCTGCAGGAAGCGCTGGGCCTTCTCGCGGTTGCCGGCGTTCAGGGCCTCCCGGGCGATCTCGACACATTTCTCCGCCTCGTCCCGGTTCCCCTCCATAGCTTGCGCTTTCTTCCGTTTCCTCCGGCAGCGCAGCGACGGGGGACGGAAGCCGCGGCCGCGGCGGAGGCGAGCCGGCCCGAGGTAGGGGCGTGCGGCGGCGAGCGGGGAGGAGAGCAGAGGACCGCGGCGGCGGCGGGGGCGGACTGGCGGGCTCTCGGCTCCGCCTCCTCGCGGCGGCCTCCCCGCCCCCCGCGAGCCGCTACCACGCGAGTCGCATCCCTCCGCGCCCCCGGACAGAGCTCCGGGGCCTGGGCGTCGGTGCCGACTCGGCCGTCCGTGCGCGGCGCCGACGAGCTCGGAGCCGACCAACTTCGGGGTGGAGAGGGGAGGCGGGCGATACCAGCCCGGCCGTCCGCCGGGGGACTGCGCCGAGGTGGGGACCCGGCCACCCGCCTCGGCAGCGCCGTGCCCCCTGACCTCCCAGCACGGCCGGCGCAGGCAGGAACCGCCTTCCGGGCGGCAGGGGCGACGGATGGGGGCTGGGGACGCTCGTTTACAGGAAAATTCCCAGAGATCGAAGGGCTCGCCTCTGGGCCCCCTTAAGCCTTAGCAGGTTTCGCTCAGGTGAGTGCCGCGCTGTCAGTCCCCGTGCCGCGCTTCCGGCACAGGTGTTCAGGAGCCTATTAGAGCGTCGTTTGGCCCTAACTTCGGGCTTATTTCAGCTACACACCCTTCTTCTGACCCATATTCCATAAAATTGTCTCCCAGTACACCCGGAAGGTACGAACACTTTTTATTTGTAGTTTTGCAAGTTATTCTGGTGAAAAGCCCAAATCCTAAGCTTTTAGTACCAAAACAAGGCAGGCGCCACCTTTTTCTTAAGTGTTACCGTCACAGAAATAAACTACTTGTGTTTTCTCCCCTCTCCCATGTTCATGACATTGCCTCGTAAATGCTGAACCCTGTCATGTTGGTCTCTCTGAAAGGGGGAAAGGGTCCACTTATTGCTTGGTAATGTCCTCCAAATAAGAAAAAAAAAATTAGGACAGAAACTTCACAAATCAAGTGTCAAAACGAGCCACTCAATCCAACCAAAATAATACTTGTTTCACAATGTTCAAGCTATTGTTTGCATGCAAATCAGTATGTGACTCAGGACTTACAATGAAATACTCTTCTGAAAAATGGGAACAGCATGGCCCACCCCCAGGGGATTAACTACTGAAATTTAGTTCAAGTACACTTCAGAAAACACTGTAGCACACGGAAAAAAAACATTTCAAAGTCTAAACTGTTAGTTCCCTCTGTGGAGGTGGCTGTAATTCAGGACTTCACCTGCCCTCTCCCTCCCCATACCAACCACAGCAACAGCTCACCAGGGAGAGGACATCACATAGAGCAGGCACAGCTAATTTGAACTGGGATGGTCAAGCTTAATCTAGGAAGCAGCAACTTGTCCCATTCCAGCTCCCAGCCTTTTAAAACTTTTAATAGCTCCTTACATAACATTTTTAAAAAATTACACTTGGGTCTTCTGACTTGGTTTATCTACAAGTTCAATTTCAAGAGAAGAGAGAGGCTTAAGTTACTGTTGTAGGAGATAACCACTCAAAAAAAAAAAAAAAAGGAATCCCTATTACAATCAAGCAAATTTAAAACACAACTAGTTTGGGATATGACCTTTATTGAGCTTATCCACTGGAGTGGAAATAATGTCTGTACAAAACCAAATGTTTGTTACTATAACTTCTGCATCACAATTAAAATCCAAACAGTTTTTTAAAAACAGTCAACTCAATCAAAACCCACTACTTCAGAATCAATAGCTTCTTTGAAGCCACAGTAACACTTAAATATGGTTAAGACTCGAATGCAGAAATTTGGTTGGTTGGAAAGCTAATTAAACTTCCAACTTGCTCAAATAGAATTACAAAAAGGCAAAATTGTGTTTTTCACAGAGATACAGTCCACTGGAATCACCAACACTGGACAGCTGTTAAGAGTATTTAGAGTCCTGAGATAATAAGGAATCCAGGCATCCTTTAAACAGTCTTCTGTTGTCCTTTCTTCCCAATCAGAGATTTGTGGATGTGTGGAATGACACCTAGGAAAGGGACAGGGATTAATTCCACTTTTTAATATATGCATTTTAAAAAACCACTCAACACTTAAAACCAAGACAGTTTCACGTTCAACTTGGAAGAGGTCTTTAAATCTAAAGCTCAAGCATGTAAAAATTCATTAAGTTACACACATAAATCAAATTTCAAAATACAAATACACTGAAGATCAGTGAAAATAGTTCTTCTGGACTAAATATTACTAATGAGAACTTTAGAATTTTTTTCTCCAAAGGAATAAAATCTTAGTATTTACATACCACCACCAGCAATTGTAGCCTTGATGAGAGAATCCAATTCCTCATCTCCACGAATAGCAAGTTGCAAGTGACGTGGGGTAATACGCTTTACCTTCAAGTCTTTTGATGCATTTCCTGCCAATTCAAGTACCTACAAGGGAGATTCTAATCAATCTCCTTCCAACTTTCCTCAAAGGCCAGCCAAAGCCCAAGGAGTAGAATCAAATCTTCACGGAGATAAATCTACCAAATGTCGCCTTCCTCCACTTCCTACCTGAATTGGCAACACTTGAAAAGGGGGCACGCAATCTTATTTCCAAGAGCAGCAAACTCAACCAAGCTCAGTAGGATCCCGTAATGAACACCAGCCCCCTCTAGCGTTCTCAGAAGCTCCTCGCTGCGTTTAGGGCCTGGGAGTTTTTCTTGCATCACTTTCCTCCTTCCCTCTCGTCGCCTCCCCCCAACCCCCCCAAACCCTTTCCAGATTATAAGGCGTACACCCATTTACCTCTGCGGTGAGGTACTCCAGGATGGCTGCGCTATACACAGCGGCAGTCGCGCCCACACGTCCATGACTGGTCGTCCTAGATTTCAGGTGTCGATGAATACGGCCCACCGGGAACTTAATTTTAAGCACACAAACATAAACGCACAAAGATGTTAGAGTCCAAGATGGTAATATTACACGCGCGCCAAAGCAAGGGGTACGGACGCGGGTGCAGCAACGCGCCCCGGCATCGACACACGTGATCGCCCCCCCTTCGATATTTATCGTATCGGCAAACCAAGTCGCGACACCACATCACCCACGCAAAGACGAAACGCCCATCTAGAGCGATGATAAACAAGAAAAGAGGCGGAAAGAAAACCACCACGGTTCCCAGACTGCACGAACCACCACTGACCTGCAAGCCGGCTCTCTGCGAGCGGGAAACCGCCTTTGTCTTGGCCTTTCCGGAGTCCTTCCCAGCCTTACCGCCAGCCTGCGGCGCGCACACGCCCGCGAGCGAAGGAGGAACGGGGAATATAGGATTACCAGGGCGGCGTGCCCCTCCCCCACCGCGGCGCGGCCCAGGCGCGAGCGCGGCCCCGAGCCCAGCCGGGGTCTCCGGCCAGCCGCGCGCGGCAAGGGCGACCCCGCCCGCCCGCCCGCCCCCCGCTGCGCGCCCGTCGCGGCCGCGCGCCTCCGTCCGCCCGCCGGCCCCCAGCGACGCTGCGCGCGCCACCCAACCGTCGCCGCCCGCCGCGAGATCGGAGGCTGCTCCGCTCGCCGCCGACAAAACACCTCCCCCCGCTCTTCCAAATCCTGTCTCCGCGCGTTCCCAACCGTCGCCACTTCACCCCCATCTCCCGTGTGTAACGGGTTTTTCTCCCATCGGCAAAACCCCGCGGAGCCTGCGAGCGCCTTCGCGAAGTTTACCATCTCGAATTCTGCTGAAGCTCAAACAAGCAAGGTAGAGAAAAGACTAGTCAGATAGCCAGCGAGATCCCACCGCCTACTCCTTCGTCGCACCGCGATTCAAACTGCGCTGTCTCCCGCCTTCCCCGCTCCCTTTATACTGCAGTATGTTCCCTCATCCGGGAACTCGGATTGCTCATCCCACCAATGGCTGCCACCCGCCCTCCGGACGCGTCCTTGAGGCCTCAGCCAATGAACAAGCGAAGAATAGGGCGGAGGGGCGGGCACTTCGCAGCTCGAGTCGCTATTGGGACGTGGGAAAGAAGGTGGGGGGAGGGCGGAGGGATGGGAACCGTGGAGAAGAAGGGCAAGGCGGCGGGAGGGAAGAAACAGAGCGGTCTACCCAGCGGGAGCGCGGAGACCCGCCGGCTGTGGTCACGTGTCTGGGAGGAGGAGCTGAGAGGCGCAGGGTACGGGCGCGCAGTAGCGCCCCCAGTCTCCCAACCTGATCCCGGAGGTTGCGGGTTGTGGCCTCTCCGTCTAGCTCGCCCTCCTTCCACCACCCTGACCACCTTGTCTTCCAGACTGGAGCGCTTCGAAGGACGAGACCCGCTGGCCCACAGCCTTTCGCCGAGGCCCGGGGCACCCTCTTCCCCACCCCCCTCTCCATCCCCAGCGTCTCTTCTGGTCTGACAGGTGGCGCGTACGCGTCGAGCGAGGGTAGCCCCCACTCCTCCGTGAAACAGAAGCTCAACAGAGATTTTGCATTTCTTCCCCCTGGACAAATACCCAGCCTCCCGCGGATCACGACCCGCTACTCCCACGTCATTTTTAGCTGTATCTCCCACATTTTCTTTCCTCGCCACTTTGGAAGCCCCCCGCGAGATACTTCCACGGGAACACGCGGAGGTGCAAAGTCACCTCGCTGTCAACAAAAGCCCTTTTCCTTTTGGTCTACGCACAGAGAGCTTGGAGCGAAGCCGTATTCTATAATCAAATCATAACCCGTATTTTTCTGGATACTACACATCAATGGGTTGTACCTATAGCCTGGAATCTGAAGTTGATTTAGTGAAACCTGAAAACCATTACGTGTCAACTTTTCCACACAAAACATTTTGCTACATGACAAATGTTCGATAAATGTCAGTGGGGTAACTTCTAACATGATTCACAGACAGTTACAGATGGCCCATGTAATCAATTGCAAATGGTGGGCTTAAAAAATAGTCCTGTGCACAGAGTACTATCATAATGCCAGCTACTTAGTCTTCCAACTAATAGATTAATAACACCTGTGTGCATCTCCAGACGCTTGTAGCGATCTAAATCTCTCATATTTATAGTTATTACCCTCTAACACTATCTCCCACTTGAAGAAATTGTAAAATATGTGTTCTAATGTGCTTTAGATTGGGTTTCAGTTTGAAAGATTTTGTCAGATTAAAGGACTTCTCTAATTTCTGACAGCGAAACAATTTTGATACTAAGGTATTCCTCTCCTTGGAACTGAGGAATTGTTAATGATGTCATCGATAGCAAGAGTTAGTTCCCGGACTCCATTGATATAATGATAAAAAGCTACGAAACCTGATGTAATAGCTAACCTCGTCTCCATTGAGCCTTTCTAATATATAACTCACAAACCAACATTAATACCTTTTCCAGTTTAGAAATTAGGTTCTCTTTGTTATGGAGCTCAACTAAAGGAATCCACTGTTGCCTCACTGTATGGAGTTTAATAGAATGAACTCAGGAATAGGTAGAAATGAATTCTACCCTTCTTTCTCACTGTGTCATCTTAGTTACTTTTTGGAACTTCAGATTCTTCTATGGAAGGGTATAGTATTGGGACACCTGGGTGGCTCAGTCAGTGACGTGTCCGACTTTGGCTCAGGTCATGATCTCACAGTTCATGAGTTAGAGCACCATATCAGGCTCTCTGCTATCAACCCAGAGCTGGCTTCGGATCTCCTGTCCCCCTTTCTCTCTGCCCCTTCTTGCTCACTTTTTCTGTCTCTCTCTCTCTCTCAAAAATAAGCATTTGAAAAGAAAAGTTTAAAGAAATCTTTCACGTATTTGTTAAAGATTCAAGAGGATATGCAATGTACCTTCTAACGTGTTTGTCACACAGTAAGCACTCAGTCATAACTATGAGATTATCTTATAGGTAGGAGATTATTCACTGGATTCTACTCCTGAAAACATTATTGCACTATATGTTAACTAACTTGGATGTAAAATTTTAAAAATCAATAAAAACTTTAAAATAACTATGAGATTGTCTTCTACACGGGAAGCTGGGGAGGGATGAAATAAAGTATCTTTGTTTCCTAAATATTTATTCCTGTCTGGTACATTGCCTTCCTTTGAAATGAAAGTAGCAAGCCTGAGGCCTGCCCAAGTATACACAACCAAGTCATCCAACCTTTAAACTAAAATCCAAAATTGGTTTAATGCATTCCATAGTTTTCATCTTCCTCTAGGTAACATAATATCACTTTCCTCAGTTTCGCAGCAGTTTTGTGATTGCCCGCTCTTTCTGCTTCCCTGAAAAATGTGTGGTACGAATATGTTAATATTCTTGGATTACCTCTCCTATATTTATGTTTATACCAATACTCATATATAATATACATGCCAGAGGCTTACAAGTCTTTTGTTCAATGCCATATCTAATTAGCTATTTAAGTCCTCCTTTGCCATGAAAATCTAAACTAAAAGGAAGTAGATGGTCCCAATATTATTGACTCCTTAATGGTCCTATCTTAACTCTGCCAAACTTCCTAGGACCTGTTGCTATCTCGTGACAAAAACTAGCATGTATGTTAACCACTGTTGTTGTTTCTTTCTTTTTATGGTGAGAAAATCTAAGATTTTTAAATTTCTCAAATACATCTTGCTTTAAACACCTTTTTTTTTTTTCAAGTTTATTTATTTACTTTGAGAGATAGAATGAGCAGGAGGAGGGAAGGGGCAGAGAGGGGGAGAGAAACCCAAGCAGGCTCCTCCCTGTCAGCACTGAGCCCAATACGGGCTCCATCTCGCCAACCGTGAGATCATGACCAGAGTCAAGAGTCAAAATCAAGAGTTAGACACTTAACCACTTAACCAACTCAGCCACCCAGGCACCCCTTAAACACTTATTTTTAAGCAAATACAAACAGACAAGTTATTTCAAAAGGTATTAGCCTAGATGGGTAATGGCAGAATTCTTCTCTTGAGGAAATCGACATGAGAATCCTGGTTCTCTCTACCTAGGGCATCTAGAAAAGAATGTGCCTTCAAGGATTCTGAGTTCCAGTGTCATATAATACAGCATACTGACCTAGAGTTAAAAAACAAAAACAAAAACAGATTGAGTCTGGAGAGCCACTCACTTGTTATACAGACTGAAGTTAGTTAAACTTTAAGCCATAGTTTCTTCACTTATCAAATAAAGATTCACAGCATCGGATAAACTAACCTCAAAGAACTGAGAAAGGATTTCATGAAGTATAAAAAACATAAGGAATAATGTATTAATATTTGTGGAACAAAGGCTGTCATCCTCCCCCAAATCATCATGCAAATGTGATCACGTTAAGGGAAACTTAGGTGTTTACAGCATTGTTGAAACCAAGGCCATAGATTTAAGTTCCCAGTTGTCCAATTATACACGCCCCGTGACCACAGATTTCACACACTTAATTCATAAATACAGGATGTAATTTACAAAGAGCAGCTGAATCTTCTCCAACCCAATCCACTGCCATTTCAGAAAAAAAAAATTCAAAGTTCACAGGGTCCAATATATCTTTTAATATAGCCCTAAACTTCTTTTTTCCCATGCTTAACAGTCCTCAGAATGTTTGGAAATTTGCTTTTTTGAAATAAAATATCGAGGATCTTTTTTTCCCTCATATCCTTTCATTAGCTATTATTGGTCTTCAAGATTTACTGGGTAGAGGAAGGGACTCTATGTGTTAATCCTGTTTTTCCCAAATAAGATGTCGCCTGTATTAGTATCTTATAATACCTGTCCCTCCAGCTAAATTGCAAATTCTGCACATCATAACACACAATACATAATCCCTCCCTAATAAAGGAATAGATGTGATAGATTCCAAGTTGGTGCTGCCAGCCTGTTAGGTAAACTAGAACACGGTCATTAAGTTGTGCTACGTGCCAGGCAGCGTGCCGAGTGATAGCAGTTGGGAGACAGGGTATGTAGGGCTTAGGTCCTTCCTCCCAGATCTAGCTGAAAGGATTAGACAAGGAAGAAAATTTAAACAACGCTCTCATCATTAAGACCCCGTTAATAAGGGTGCAAAGTAAGTCCCTGATTGGCTGCCAAATCAGCAGTTTCTTCAGTTTAAAGGACAGGGACAACTGTGCGCTGGAGTGTTTTTGAAGAGTTTGTTGAAATGGACATGGGAAGAGTTTAACTAGACTGGCAAGCTCGTGTAAGGAAGCAGCAGTTAGTTAGAAGACAGGGGTCGAAGAGATTCCTGGTCATCTCCCCGTATTTATTTTCCCATCTTCTTGAGGAATAGAACTTCCAAGTGTTAGTGGGACACTTGCTCATCAGAGTATAAGTATACCTGGCCTTAAAAATAAGTTTTTCACCAAAGGGTGTAAGCAGCAGTAGGAAGAACATCCAGGAAGTTTCCTTTAAAAAGACAAGCCTTTTTCTTCTTCTTGCTGACAGAAATGACAACAGCTGGAAAGCCATTTTGCACCGTGAAATGAATATAGGTCACACATGAAGGAACAATGAGATAGAAAAAGCAAGTGACACTATGGAGTACCAAACCTATCCTGGTTCTCTCTGAACTTTTACATCCATTTTGTTTGAACCACTTTGGATTGCCTGTCACTTGCAGCTGAACCTGATCTTAACCATCACAGTCAGTCAACATCCTAAATCTTGGAGAAAGATAGCAGCCTTTACCCTGCAGAACTGAGAAACCAGTTACTACTTCTGAGGAGCGAAGGGCCTGGGTGGCTCGGTTAGTTAAACGTCCAAGTCCTGATTCTGGTTCAGGTCACAGTCTCGTCGTTCATGAGATGAAGCCCCTTGTCCGGCTCTGCAGTGACAGTGTGGAACCTCCTTGAGATTCTCTCTCTCCTTCTCTCTCTGACCCTCCCCTGCTCATGCTCACTCTATCTCTCTCAGAATAAATAAAATAAAATAAAATAAAATAAAATAAAAATAAATACTTCTGAAAAGGGAAAGTAAATGTTCATCAATTTTATGATACTAATCTGGCATGAGGTATAAGGCAAATCATAAAAGGGAAAATTTTTGTTAGAAGCCTGGCAAAGATCATGTATGTCACTTAGGTATAAAGCCTAAAACCAGCATAATATTGTAACCAAGAGAAGGATGTAAAACATCTTGAAGAAAATATCAATAACATTTAGTAACTGACTGGATATGACATTTAGGAAGGGGTGGGAGGTGGACATGAATAAATGAAAGGAGTTAAAAAAGGATGTCTAGGTTTTTAGATTGGTGGTCTGGGATATAAAGTAGCGTCTAAAGAAATGGGGAGGGGTGCCTGGCTGGTCTAGTCAGTGGAGATGTGACTCTTGGTCCTGGGGTCTTATATTTGTGCCCTGTGATGGGTATGGAGCCTACTTAATATAGAAATTAAAAAATTAAAAATAAAATAAAAGAAATGGGGAAGCCAAGAGGATAGATGTAAATGGACAGAGGGGAGAAGAGATAAGTCAGGAAAGTTATGAAATATTTAAGTTTACATTAAGAGAATTCAAGTGGAATTTTCAAGTTGGTATGTTGGAAAGAAGGGCAGGAGGTTGTGAAATGAAAAAAGTTTAAAGATATATCCCAAGGAGTATGCTTAACAAAAATGTTTGGTAGCAATGTCAGAATTGTTAAAAGATAAACTGAGGCACATTAAAAAGTTTGAGAGTTCGGGGCGCCTGGGTGGCTTGGTCGGTTAGGCGTCCAACTTTCGCTTAGGTCATGATCTCGCAGTTCGTGGGTTCGGGCCCCGCGTCGGGCTCTGTGCTGGCTGCCAGCTCAGAGCCTGGAGCCTGTTTCAGTCTGTGACTCCCTCTCTCTCTGACCCTCCCCTGCTCACGCTGTCTCTCTCTCTCCTAGGAATAAATAAAACATTAAAAAAAAAAAAGTTTGAGAGTTCACTGGAGCAAAAATTGATTGGAATTGGGCAACCCCAAACTAGAAAATAGTCAGGGGTCCTCCGCTGACAGGAGCTGGGGAAAAAGACTTACACAGATAAGGGGTGGAAGCAAAGGAAATTACTTGATTGGCTCTAGTTTAAAGCTCAGTTGACTATTTGTCATGTCATGTGGTTGTCTTACATCTGTATTTCATAATCTTGAGGTATATGCAGGCTTAAGATTTTAGGGTTCCATGATAATAGAGCCACCTCAGTCTAATGGCCTCCTTGTTTACTTAATTTAACACCACAGATAACAACACCAAGGAAAAAGTGAATACTGTTGAAAGCTAAAGAGCAGCCTAAGGAAAAGACCCAAAGAAGTAAAGTGTACGTGATTTCTCCCTGGGCATAATGGTTCCATACTAAACCAAACTAGGTAATTCCCCATAGCTACAATATCTAAGAAGATGATGTCCGAAACATTTCCACGTGTGTATCGCTAGCTCTGGGAAATGACCATTAATCTGCTTTTGATCTTTACTATTCTGTTTACCAAAAATGATGATGTTGCTAGAGATTCTGAGACTACATCTGGTTTTATCTACACTCCTCCTAGCTGTTACGTAAATTTCTTATGCCCAATGTTAGAATGCAACAATAACTAAGAAAAGCCCATTAGCTAAATTCTCTAAGCTTGAAATTCCACATATCTATCTTAGGATGAGAGGGAATCCAGATGCCATCTTCATCCTGAGGAGGAAAGGGAAACACTGCAAAAAAAAAAGACGAGTCTAAAACCATGAAATTTATACTTCATACCCCTCCACAGACTCAGCTCCAGGGCAAAAACCATAGGAAAGGGTGCCATGACATCTATTGTTAAAACTTTGCAGAGATAATTGTGACCCCACAGTCTTCCTAATTGGACAGAAATGACTCAGAGAAACATCTGAAGCTTTTTCCACACTCTCAGGTTTTCCCAGCTTTGTTTTGTGTGGTATGGCGGGGGGGGCGGGGGGGAGGAGCAGAGAAGTTTGAAATTGTTTGTTAGCACAGTACAATCTAGAGAAAGCTAACTAATACAGCTATCTGAGAATCATCTTGTCATTAGCTATTGTAGTTGCTTTAAGGAGATTCTAAATGAAAAACTTCTCAGGAGAGAATTTAATTAGTGCTTTGACCATACATACCTCGAATCTTTCTGTCTTAAATGAAATATGTAGACTCTGTAACTAAATAACTTTTAAGACATCAGTATTATTCTTTCTAATTGAATACCTTTTTCACTGTCTTCCAGTGTCCTGATGTTTCATGAAATAGTCATTAAGTTCTTCAATAAGCCTTCTCTACTGCTCAGAATCTCAGCAGGAAACAGTCTGAGACGATCTCTTCCTCCATTAATAGATTAATCCAACAACTCTAGGCAAGAAGTGTCCAGGTCATTTATCATATTTCACCACAGGATATGGAAATTTACATGCTGGCTCTTTGTTTAGATTTTTCTATTTCCTGTTTCAAAATTAAAATAGTGTACTCGTCTTAATTCTCAAAAATGAAACAAGTTGCTTTTTTTCCAGAAGAAGCTGGCAATTCAGGAATTTTACAATATATGTAAGGAGAGGGAAAGTCCCTGCAAATCAGAGTAATATATATTATTATAATGTAGAAGTCCCTGTTTCACATCACTGATTTTGTAATGTAGTAAAACTTTTAATCTACAGAGTCAATGCGTGTGGAAGTGGGAAGTGTCATTTCTACATCACATCTTTTAAAAAGTGAGCGTGCAGGGCGCTTGGGTGGCTCAGTCGGTTAAACATCCGACTTCTGCTCAGGTCATGATCTCATGGTTGGTGGGTTCTGAGCCCCGTGTGGGGTTCTATACTGACAGCTAGCTCAGAGCCTGGAGCCTGTCTTCAGATTCTGTATCTCCCTCTCTCTCTGACCCTCCCCTGCTCATGCTGTCTCTCTCTCTCTCAAAAGTAAGTAAAACATTAAAAAAATTTTAATAATAAAAAAATACAAATAAAAAGTGAGCATGCTTTTTCCACTCTCTTTTTTTTGTATTTGAGCATTGAACACAAAGCAAGAGACTCCATAGAAAGAGGATTTTAGATTCTCAAGATTGATCACATAAATAAAACACCTGCCAAGTAGAAGCATCAGACCAACAGTTTCATTCTGTTGTCACCACAATGTTGTTGTTTGTTTATTACAGCAGTTAGACTTCTTTAAGTAATGCACCTTGTTTACAGCCACAAAACAATCCATGTACATGTGTCTTTGAGAGACCTATATCTGTGTGATCCATCATTATTAGAATGCTAGTTTCATTTGTTTATACTATACAATAGAAGGAGTTTTGGCAAACATTCCCTACTAAAGAATTCTTATTTTTATTATTCCCTACTTTTAAAAAAGATGATGCTTTGCAAAAATACAAAATAACATATGCAAAGGTTATTTATTGTGGCAGTGTTTGTAATAGCAAAAGATTGGAAATAACCCAGATTCTCGTTAATGGAGAACATGTTAATAAACTGATACAGCAACATAATGAACCAAGATGGCACTTTAAAAAGGAATGTGGAAAATACACACTGAAACATAGTGACCTTTTAAATATACTATTCCGGGAAAAAAATAAAGTGCAGAATACAGTTTCTAGTATGTTATGTTTTGTGTAAAAGTTTGCATATTTGCAAAAGGACTCAATGGTGAATAGACAAAAAGTAATGAAAATTATTATAGTAAGATGGAGGGAAGAAAAGAGGAAAATGGAAGCAAAACTTCTTGTTTCACAATTTTTACTTTGGAGTGTTACAAATGTTTTTATGTAATTTAAAAAACTCTGGGGGCACGTGAGTGCCTCACTAGGTTAAGCGTCCAACTTCAGCTCGGGTTATGATCTTGCGGTTTGTGAGTACAAGCCCCACATCAGGCTCTGTGCTGACCACTCAGAGCCTGGAGCCTGGTTTGGATTCTGTGTCTCCCTCTCCCTCTTCCCCTCCCCCACTTGTTCTGTCTCTCTCTCTCTCTCTCTCTCTCTCTCTCTCTTTCTGTCAAATAAATACACATTAAAAATAAATTAAAAATAAAAAACCCTCTAATTAGCCATCTGTAAATATTGAAAGCAAACTTAATTAAATAAACCTAACTGGATATTAAGTTGATACCATATTCTAATAGAAAAGAATTAGTCTAAGTAAACTTAGAAATAATATTACTTTTATTCTTTAGACAAGTAGAACTACCAAGAAGTCTTATATTTCATTCAATTGTTAATGTTGGGAAATATATCAGTACTGTTATTTTAAAAATTATTCTGTGTACATTATAGGATAAAGCAAATTATTAGGTATGTTAATTTTCTGAAGTATCAATTTAGCATAAGAAAAAAAGAGATATAAAATCAATAAAAGTAAGACCCTGTGATCTTATGTTTGAATGGAAATATCAGTGAGAACATAGGATTTCCCCCTCCTCTTAAAAGAGATGGCTCTGTCCAGGGAAAAGCCTTAGAGGCAATGACAAGCCAATAGCAGTAAATATCCCTAGTGGCAAGATCCTGGTTTCTAAATACCATTTGCCACTTAAAGGAGTCTTTGGGGGAAATGGCTGATTCCAGAGCTAGAGCAGAAAATATACATGATATATTGACATTATATAGTCCCAGAAAGTAAGGACACTATCAAAGACTAAAGATCCCTGCAAAAAGAACACTAGAAAAATTAGAAAAACCTCCCACTGGCCAAAATGGGATAATCTGAACCTCAAAAGAATAATGACCATAAGTTTAAGTCAAACACGTTAAATGTAGAGAAAGAAATAAGATCAAATTTAAGATAAAAAAAATAGAGGAGAGAGGACAGAGAGAGGAGGGGGGAAGGAGAAAGGAAGGATGGGAGAGGGAAGGAGAGAGAAACAGAAGAAAACTCACTGGACCCCGCTGGAAGTGTCCACAGTGCCAACTTGTTACTCTAAAGATTTGATAATTAAAGGTGAAGAAGAGAACATTTATCTTGCTCTGCTGTGAAGGACATTTCTGTTCATACTGAACTGATTGATAAGGAAAAACTTCTTCTAAACAAAAGAATTCCAGCTGATAAACACAGAAGTAATAGAAAAAAATTCTATTTTGTAATCTTCACATCAATTCTTCAAAGGTTATCAGTTAATGATAAAACCATCTTGTCTTTACAGTATATTCTACTGGAGATTGAAAGCATTACTCTTTCTAAGCTTACCTGGAATACTCTTTTAAAAGAATATTTTATAGACAGGGCTGTATCGCTGACTTCAATCTATTCAAGTGTTTGGGCCACTGGAAATAAAGAACAACAGACAGGCAGTGCAGGAGATCATCAGCCACAGGGAGGATGTGGGAAATTGACCTGGTTTCCTCGATGAGAAGATAGCATTGATCAGAGAGGAAGAAGAAGGGAAAGCGGTTGAAAGAGAAGAAAGCTGTTTTAGATTAAGAGACTTTTTTTAAGAACTAAGATTCAGAATAAACCAATAAAATGTGTCGAACCTTGTTTGAAAGCTGATGTCTTTTAAGTTTTTTTAAAAGGTTTTAGATAATGGGGGACGGGGAGGGAACGCCTGGGTGGCTCAGTCAGTTAAGCGTCTGACTTGGCTCAGGTCATGATCTCACGGTTCGTGGTTTGGAGCCCTGCATTGGGCTCTGTGCTGATGGCTCAGAGCCTGGAACCTGCTTCAGATTCTGTGTCTCCCTCTCTCTCTCTGCTCCTCCCCATTCATGCTCTGTCTCTCTCTCAAAAATAAACATAAAATTTTTTTTAATTAAAAAAATAAAATTTTTAGATAATGGGGGACATTTGCATATGAACTTAGCATTAAATAATATTCAGGAATTATTGTTAATGTTATTAGATAAAATGTTGGCATTTGGGGCACCTGGCTGGCTCAATCAGTAGAGCCTGCAACTCTGAATATCAGGGCTGTGAGTTCAAGCCACATTTTGGGTGTAGCAAAATTTTACTCAAAAATAAAATCTTAAAAAAAAAATAATGACATTTGGTTATGTAAGAAAATGTTTCGCTTAGGTCATGATCTCACAGTTCGTGGGCTCGAGCCCTGCGTCAGGCTCTGTGCTGACTGCCAGCTCAGAGTCTGGAGCCTGTTTCAGAGTCTGTGACTCCCTCTCTCTCTGATCCTCCCCTGCTCACGCTGTCTCTCTCTCTCCTAGAAAGAAATAAAACATTTAAAAAAATGCCCTCTATAGTATCACTTTAAAGGATGTACATAAATATTTAGGGGAAAGAGGAAATGATTTCTGGAATTTACTTTACAATGTTCCAACGAAGGGAGCCTGGGTGGCTCAGATGGTTAAGCATCTGACTCTTGATTTTAGCTCAGGTCATGATCTCATGGTTATGGGACTGAGCCCTACATTGGTCTCCATGCTGGGTGTGGAGTCTGCTTAGGAATCTCTTTCTCCCTCTCCCTCTGCTTTTCTCCAGAGCATTCTCTTTTCTCTCTCTCTCTCTCTCTCTCTCTCTCTCTCCCCTCCTCTCTCAAAAATAAATAAATAAATAAAATGTTCCAACCAAAAAGTGATATTTTTTAAGTGTAAGAGAGAGAAATAATACAGCAAAATATTGACAATTGTTAAAATTGAATATTTATGTTTTGAAAGTTTTAGGAAAAGTTCAAAACAATTGATTAAAGGTTAATGAAGCAGGGAGCCTAGGTGGCTCAGCTGGTTAAGCATCTGATTCTTGGTTTCAGGTCAGGTCATGATCTCATGGTTCATGGGTTCGAACCCCACATCTGACTCCATGCTGGTAGCATGGAACCTGCTTTGGATTCTCTTTCTCCTTCTCTCTCTCTCTGCCCCCCCACCCCGCCCCCCCGGACTCTTTCCCTCTAAATAAATAAATAAATGGTAATGAAGCTGTTACAAATGATATCTTTGTGTAGAAAAGGGAAATGTTTTGTCAAACCCCCTTCTGGGTATTGCACTGTTCTCGGGCTCTCTAAAAGGATTGCATGCACAGGGTGCCTGGGTGGCTCAGTTGGTTAAGCATCCAACATGATCTCGCAGTTTGTGGGTTTGAGCCTTGCATCAGGCTCTCTGCTGATGGTGAGGAGCCTGCTTGGGATTCTCTCTCTCCCTCTCTACCCTTCCCCACTCCTGTTTTCTCTCTCCCTCTCAAAATAAATAAATAAACCTAAAAAAAAAAAAAAGACTGCATGAGCTTTGTGACGTATTTTTTCAACTCCAGAGCACCATAACAAGATAAAACATTATTAGCATGACGAATGAATCCTGGCAATATTTCACATGACCATTTTCACCTTACAAAAGTGAAACATTATCTATATTATTTTTAAGCAAATCCAATTAACAAACTGAAAATTTCTATTAAAAGATACTAGAGTAAAGAAATAATCATTTTACAAAGCAGATCATTACCTCAGTTTTCCTGTTTTAGGCCTTATCTTTAATATATCAAGCTGTATGTTGTGTGTGTGTGTGTGTGTGTGTGTGTGTGCACTTTATTTCAGCGCCTAATGCAGTTGTAACTCTTAAAAAACATATAGGTAAATTTAGTACCATACAGAGGAGCAAAAGGCAACATTAACTGTCACTTAGATTGTTTTCAGTAATTTATTTTTTAATTTATTATCATTCTTTAAGTGTATTTATTTGTTCTGAGAGGGAAACGACGTGTGCCAGGGAGGGGTGAAGAGAAAGAGAGGTGGAGAAAAAATCCCAAGCAGCCTCCTCGCTGTCAGTACAGAGTCTGATGCCAGGCTTGAACTCAACAACTGTGAGATTATGACCTGAGCTGAAACTGAATCAGATGCATAACCAACGGAGCCACCCAGGCACCCGTTTTCAATAATTTATAATTTCAATTTGCAGTCAATAGTCAGTGTTGCTATGCCCTAGAATGCAGCTTTTCCTAATCTGTTTAAGGCACTTAAACATTTTGCATTCATACAAAAAGTTGTTCTTACGATATAATTTTGAGTCGTGAAAAGGAACTGAAGAAAACATGCTTTTCCTCTATCCTGTTTTTAGAAAAAGATGCCACATGAAAGAACGTAAAATCTCTTTAAATAATTAAAGGCTTAAAGGCCACAAAGAACTTCAAGAATAAACATTTTTCAAAAAAATGGTTTTTTCCTAATAAACAGCATTAAGAACCACATTTCATCTGATTCTACATGTTCCTATCAGTAGCGGGATTAGAGCATCCCAACGAACAGTTCCCACATTGTCTTTTCACTAGGTGCCTACTAAGCTCCACTCTGCGACAATGATGTTAGACCTTGTTTGGTTAAGCAATTACTCTTCTGTCTTTTCAAGTAAAATGAGAGAGAAAACATATATTCTATGAATACTGTCAGCACTTCCAGTACCTTTATGAACTGGCTTTTCCACGTTTCCTCACCCTCACTTTTCACTATTCTTGTCTTTCAATCCCAATTGATCTTTTTCCCATGAACAATTTCATCTATCTATCTATCTATCTATCTATCTATCATCTATCTTTTTTTAATTTTTTTTTTTTTTAATTTTTGAGACAGAGAGAGACAGAACATGAGCAGGGGAGGGTCAGAGAGAAAGGGAGACACAGAATCCGAAGCAGGCTCTGAGCTGTGCTAACAGCTTGGAGCCTGATGCAGGGTTTGAACCCTCGAACTGTGAAGTCATGACCTGATTCAAAGTCAGACATTTAACCGACTAAGCCACCCAGGTGCCTCCCTATCATCTATCTGTCTGTCTGTCTATCTATCTATCTATCTATCTATCTATCTATCTATCTATCTTTGAGAAGGTTAAACTTTTACATATTTCAACATGTGAAAGATTAAAAAACTAAGTTATGTAGTGAAAATTCTCATCCCATCCCTGTGCCTCAATTACACAGAAATATGTTTCCCCAAATTTCTTTGATCATCTGCTTTTATTCACATTGCTTCCCCTATCTGAAATGTCCTTCAAGCACCTTTCAATTTTTGTTCTTCACTTCTTCAAAATGCAGTTCAATACTTTCCTTTAAGAAGCTTTCCTTGTGCCATCACCTCTAAAATTGATCCCTTATTTTCCTTATTCTGCACAATTAAATATGGTTTGTACCCTAATTTTTTAAATGTTTATTTACTTTGAGAGAGCAAGAGAGCATGAGCGGGGCATGGGCAGAGAGAGAGAATCCCAAGCAGACTCTGAGTTGAGACCTCGACCTCACAAACCGTGAGATCATGACCTGAGTTGAAATCAAGAGTTGGAGCCTTAACCAACTGAGTCACCTAGGTGCCCCATACCTTAATTTTTAAAAAATATGCTTAAAATTGTTAATATTCCTTAATTACTTTCATATTTTCCGAACAGATTTGAGATTTCTGAACAGCTTACAGATTTGTAGTTTCCTTGAAAGCAAAAACTGACTGCTATTACTTTTGTTTTCCATACAGAAGGTAGTCTGGACGCATGCAAATAATTGATGCCCAATCTATTCTGTACCTTCAAAAACCTTACATGGTAATCCTTAAAATTTGCTGCTCTACCAATTACCTGGGGAGGTTTGGAAACTCATGTCCTGGGTTCACCCTATACCAATTACATCAGAATCTCTGGGCATGGGATGTAAGCATAAGCACGAAATAAAACTCACCAGATGACCCCAACTTGCAGCTACATTTAAGAATCAGTAACCTAGCCCACATCCATGCCCTTGATCTCAGACTATGATCTTATTCATAGAAACATGCTCTTCCTACCAATGTCAAATCTGACCCCTTCCTGCAACCATACCCATTTCTGCTTTGCTCCTGATGAGGGTAAGAAAGAGTTCCTCTTCCTCCCACAGGCCTCCTTCCAGCTGCCATATTTTCTTGGCTCTCCTTTCCTGAAAACCTTCCCATAAGGCTTTACTATGCAGATAGTTGTCTTTTTTTTTTTTTTCTTATGTCCAAGTCACTTTTCAACTCACTTATATCTGGCTTTCATTCCCATCAGGTGTGCAGAAATGGTCTTGTTGGTGTTACTTGTCATGTTGCCAAATTCCAACAGTTTTCTGCCTTCCTCTCACTTCTTAACGCAGGCTCATTCTGTTGGAAACAGTCTTTTCTGTTGGAAACAGTCTTTTCTTGGTTTCCAGGACACCACATAGTTGCTCTTCTCTCCTTCTATTGCCTCTTATCCACCTGACTTCAGGATGGTATTTTCCCAGAGCTTGGTCCTAAGCCCTCTGTTGTCTCCATATATTTCCATGTGTCACTTGTGCCTAGAGATGATTTCAGATAGTAAATGGTTGAAATGTCTTTTACCCTAATAGATAAGTATTTCCTTTTAGTGCAATTAGAAAAGACTACAACCTACAGCTCAAACTCACTTTAGCACTATCAACTGAAGGAGAATGAATTTAAGTAACAAATCATATGGCAAACTTCATAAAACATTCTTTACACATGTCTTCTCCTTTTTCCCTGAGTGCAAGGAAGCCATGGAAAATTTGCTTGATATGGAAGAGGTACTTTGGACAAGAAGGAGCTTATTGAATAAAGTCTGTCTAACATATGTTTTACTATCTAAGAGTCAAGAATAATTTACATTTAGAAATGTTGGTATGGCTTAGGAATAGAGGAGTCTTAAAAGTACCTGAATCAGGATCAAAGCTGTCATCTCTATCATCAATTTATTTATTTAATGGGAGTAAGCATTGTCAATATATAATTCTAATTATTAAATTTACATCTCTAATATTTTCATTGAATTATGCTGATATAATAAGCCTACTATTTTATAATAGTTCTGTTAAAGTCTTTTAAACTCATAGAAAAGCCTGACATGATATATTTAATAATTCTACTAGTATCTATAAGTTATATTTGTCAGATTATAATAAAGCCCCAACAAAGATACAGTTTATTTATGTCATAACTTTTTTTATTTTTTATTTTTTTATTTTTTTAGAAAGAGAAAGAGCATGAGCTGGGGAATGGGACAGAGGGAGAGAGAGAATCCCAAGCAGGCTTCACACTCAGTGCAGAGCCCCAGGGTTCAATCTCATGACCTTGGTATCATGACCTGTGTGCAGATCAAGAGTCAGATGCTCAACTAATGGGGCCGTCCAGGAGCCCCACATAATGACTTCTAATGCATCAGCCCTGGCATTTGTGGAGTCTCATATTCTACATCCCTGAATATTTACATGCCAAAAATGAAGCTAGCATTGTTAAAGAAAATATGCTTTACCCCCTACATGACAAAATTGCATTTATAATGCAAAATTGTTTAAATGTGAAGTGTTGTGCTGTTCTTACGTAACTCTAAGTTAGAAAATGTAAAGGGTGACTGACTTTAATTATGGTTGTCATGTCTGGCTTTCCATTAGTGGACCAGGGGTGTTTGGATAGTATAAAGGTAAATGGAATTAATAAATTATTCTATATTTATTCTGTAAGGATTGTTTCTCCTCCTTATATTTTAGAAAAATCACTGTTATGATCAAGATTTTCATCTCATAGGTGTCGACATTATGCTAAATTAGACAACATTTCTTGATTTATTAAAACTTTTCAGTAGTTCTTAGAATTAGTTTTTTTATATATTGATTTTCTTTTGAGAGAGAGACAGAGAGAGACCAAGCCAGGGAGCGGCAGAGAGGGAGAGAGAAATCCCAAGTAGGCTCCACACTGTTAGCGCAGAGTCTGAAGTGGGGGGTTGAACTCATGAAGGGTGAGATCATGACCTGAGCTGAAACCAAGAGTCAGACACTTAACTGACTGAGCCACCCAGGCACCCCAGAATGAATTTTAAGTGGGCAAAACTTCACTCAACTGAGGCAAAAATATACGGATTTTTAATACAATTCTTATTTTTTTTCTTTTAGAGAGAAAGAGGTCACAAATGAGTGGGGGTGGGGGGAGGGTGGAGGAAAGAAAGAAAGAGAGGGAATCCCACGAGGCAAGGAGAGAAAGAGAGAGAGAGAGAGAGAGAGAGAGAGAAGTGGGGCTCGTGTTTGCAAAGTGAAGAAAGGCTCCTGCTCACCCGAACTGGGGCACAAACTCACCCAATATGGGACTGGGACTCACAAACAGTGGGATCATGACCTGAGCCTAAGCTCAAGTCAGATGCTTAACTGACTGAGCCACCCAGGTGCCCTTTAATACAATTCTTAAAGCAATATTTTGATTTGGTAATGACTTGTGAATTTTAAATACTATCTTCAAGCATTATAATGGGTTCATGTGTGGTAAGTTATTGTTACCCTCTAAGATTTAACAAAACATTTAAAATTTTATTGTCATCACTTATATTGCTATTCATACTGTCTCTTAAGGCAGTGTCTAAATCTGTATAGTAACATAAAGAATTTCTAGCACACTTGACTGTTGCTATATTTAGACTGACATATTTAATTGTTATATGAATTATATAATATTGAGAAGAGCTCCTCAGCTACTATGTGCAATTATGATTTTCTGCTAGTTTATGAATATTTCTGGAACCACAAAGGAACACACACACAAAAAGCAAAAAAAGTGGACACTAAGCATTCCTGTGAAACAATATTGTGTTATTGAAGAAACCATTGTGTTGTCATTTTCAGACGTGCTTTGTAGATGTGCAATGCTATCTACAAGTAACCAACCCTATTTCTGAACAAAAACGTATATTTCTAGGGCATAAGAAACAAAGCCAAATCTCTAGTTTAAGTTGTATGATAGGGGAGAAATGCCGATGTTTCACAACGTTACAGATTTTTGAGACAGTGAATTAAAAATCCATATCTACTCACCAATAAGGTTTTAAGTGGCCATAAATTACTGATGTTAATTTGTAATTAAGTGACATTTTTGGTAACAACTTTACTCAAGATAGGCTTAAATATGTATAAATGGTGCCACATTTCAATGACTCAATAATATATTCAACAGCCATTCTCAATACAAGTGAAATTCATGAATTTTAAACAAAATATTGGTGTAATGAAGAGTGGTCCTAAAATAGTAAGAAATAATGAATATTCAGGAATTAATATATATGGACAACTACATGGCAAAATCTGAATATAAGCAAGATGTATTTTTTAACATTTTAATTTTAATTTTGTTGTTGTAAGAACTCAACTTGAGATCTACCCTCTTAACTGATTTTAAGTGTACAATACAATAAACACAATGTCCTACACCAGATCCCTAGACCCTAATTCATCTTGCTTATCTGAAACTTTGTATCTATTGATTAGCAACTCTTCATTTTCCCTTGCCTCCTGCCCCTGGCCATCATTGCTCTTCTCTCTGCTTCTGTGAGTTTGACTATTGTAGATACTTCGTATAAGTGGAACTGAGCAGTATTTGTCCTTCTGTGATTGGCTTCTTTCACTTACCAAAATGACCCCCAGGCTCATCCCTGTGGTAGCAAATGGCAGGACTACCTTCTTTTTAAAGGCTGAGTAATATTTCCATTGGATGTATATACCACATTTTCTTTATGCATTTTTTATGCATGTGCAAAATAGGATGATTTTAAATGAACCACATATTAATATGTGAGATGTGGCAGTGTATATTATTACACACTTGTGAGATCTATTTTATTGCTTTATTGATATGTACTCATGTTTACTTTTGAAATTTTATTTTTTAGAAGTTGGGATGAAAGAATTCATTGCATTCTAAGGATTCTTAACCCCTTACCTTATTTAACATACTTGGACCTAAACTTAATGTAACAAAATGCCTTTGGGGGTTTTGATGACCAAAGAGCCATCAGTTTATAGAGTAAGAATAGAATCTGTCTCTGAATAACCAACTATATTCAGTAACTTAATAAGTATCCATTGAATACCCAGCATAACAGTTACTGTTCTGGACCCTGATTTGCAACAGTGAATAAAAACAGAGTCCTGCTTCAAGGAACTCACATTCTAGTAATGGAATGGGGTATGACGACACAGATAGAGAATAAATCAATAGATTATATCAGTGTTTGAGGATACGTACAGTGAAGAAAAATCAGAATTGGAGAATAAGTTGTGCTGCTAGGAGATTGCGGTTTTAAATAGATTTGTCATGGAAGACCTCACTGAGAAGATAAGATTTGGATCATTAAAGAGGCATGAAAATACAAGCACATAGCTTATTTATTTATTTATTTATTTATTTACCTTAAATGTTTTATTGGTTTATCTCTACACACCACGTGGTGCTCAAACTCCCAACCCCGAGATTAAGAGTTGGGCAAACACATATTTAAACAAAAATAATCTCAAACGTACACAAAAGTTAAAAGTACAATACAAAGAGCTCTTTTTCCCCCCAAACCACTGGACAGTAAGTAGCTGACGTGGTATCCATATCTTCTTCATACTTTGGGGTATATTCTTTATGAACAAGGACATTCTCCTACATAACCACAATATAACCATCAAAATCAAGAAATTACCATTCTTACATGGCTACCATCAAATCCACAACAAGTACATAGACCCCATTCAAACTTCTCCATTTGTCTCAATTACGTACACCCTTTATTGCAGAAGAATCCAGTTCAGAATCATGGATTGCATTTAGTTGCCTTGTCTTTTTCATCCTCATTCTGGAATAATCCATCAGTCTTTTTTTGAATTTCATGACCCTGAAATTCTTACTTTGTAAAATGCCTCTCAGTTTGAGTTTGTCTGATCTTTCCTCATGAGTACATTTGGATTTTGCATCTTTGGTAAGAATATCATAGAAATAATCCTCTTTTCTTCTCATTGCATTCTATCTAGTGGCTCATGATTTTAATTTTTCCCGTTATTGATTCTATTAACTTGAATAACTTGATTCAGGTACAATCTGCCAGATTTTTCCTGTGAAGTTATTTCTTTTCTTTTTGGTAATCAATACCTGTTTTGTGGAGAAGTATTTCAAAACTATTTCTCATCCTCTTTCTCATTAAATCTTCTATTATTCATTTCTTTGTCTATCTATCTATCATCTATCTATCGATCTATCTATCTATCTATCTATCTATCTATCTAATCATTGAGCCCATGATTTCCCATTTAATCAGTGCATTATAATTTAAACTACCATTACTTACTGTCATTGTCAATGGTCCCAGATATAGCTGGTATGAGCTTTTTGAAGCTGATGCTGGTGTGTTTTTGATATGTCTCTATCATTCTACAACATTCCCTTGTTTGGGGGCACAAGATACACAGCCTTATTTTTTTTTTTTTAACTTTTAAACTTGAGTATAGTTAACACACAATCTTCCATTAGTCTCGGGGTACAACATTGTGATTAAACTTCTCAATACATTATGCTATGCTCACCACAAGTGTAGCTACCATCTGTCACCATACAATGCTATTATGTTATTGTTGACTATATTACCTATGTTGTGCTCTTTCTTCCCATGACTCACTCACCCCATACCTGGAACCCATGCTCATCCTGTGCTTTGTCCATCCTTTCCTTGAAATCCGTCATTTCTTCAAAGAGTCTTTGTTGCTTTTAGTGGAGACTGATGTATAAGCCATGATCTGGGTGTTTGATGGGCTCATTGACATTGGGAGCAGGGATGAAGATAGGGGTGGTTACTGCTTCAAGGCCTTATCAGTGGTAAGAGGTAAGGATATGTGTGTGTGTGTGTGTGTGTGTGTGTACACACATGTGTGCACATGGGTACACACATTTACAACTGCATTAATTTACACATCCATCTATAAGTATTGAAAACTGTGAGTTGAATCAGTACTGTCAGTTCCAATCAAACAACAGAGAATTCATTCTGGTTTTCTCTCTTTTTTTTCCCATGAGTTAAGCATACATTTATTTCCATATGCTTCTACGCATAAGTTTACAAACTTTAATGAATGAAGATGTTACTTGAAAGATGCATTATACGCAGGGTAGATTCAGTGAGATAATAGTTTTCCCCCTTTTATGTTCATTTGATCAATCTGACCCAGCCCCTTCCTGGTATAGAAGCTCCTCCATTCCACCCTCAAGCCTAGGCTTTGATTCCCTTCACTAGGATACCTTCCTCCCCACTGAGTGTACACCTTCCTCACACAGGCTCATTTTTTTAAAAAAAATTTTATTGCTTTTTTTTTTTTTTTTTGAGAGAGAGACAGAGAGCAAGCTGGGGAGGGGCAGAGAGAGGGGGAGACACAGAATCCAAAGCAAGCTCCAGACTCTAAGCTGTTAGCAAAGAGCCTGATGTGGGGCTCGAACTCACGAACCAGGATCATGACCTGAGCCAAAGTCAGTTGCTTAACCACTTAACTGATTGAGCCACCTAGGTGCAACCACCCCCTCACTTAGGCTCTTATGCACCACTGCAGGTCCCTCTGCTTGTGTGCATGATCTCCTCACTGCTCCCCCTCCCTCCCCCTCACTTAGGCTCTAACACCCTGCATTGGGCCTTTCCTTGCATGGATGGCCTCTTTGTTCTGCTTGATACCACAAGCTGGGCTTTCTCCCATGTGGACTCCCTTCTCAATCTACTCCATCTCTGAATCCCCATCCTAAGTTGTCTGCAAGCAAGGACACTCTTCAGGCTCTGATTCCCTGCACAGGCTGCCTCCCCAGGTCAATGTCGTCCTCACTCTGCTCAGGCTCTGGTACGCCACCCCACACATTTCCCTTGTGTAGCACCTCCTCACCCTGCTCAGGCTCTCGTATCTTCCCCCTCCATCCCACTCCATTTGAAAGCCCTCCTTATCCAGCTCTGGCTTTGACACCTGATGCCAGATTGCTCTCACTCAAGCATGTCGTCCTCACTTTCTTTGGGCTCCAAGTCTCCATACCCGAGTCCCAGTCTTGTATGGAAGCCTTCTTCGCTCTACTTGGGAGCTGACTTCTCCCACCAGGCCCCTTTCCCTGAATGGGTGCCCTCCTCACCTGACTCACACCCTGACCCCATGAACTGGACCATCTTCCCAGTGTGGATACACTTCTCATTTCTTGTGGGCTCTGACACCTCATGCAGTTCAGCCCCTTTATGTGGATTTCTGCCTTGATCTCTTCACCTAATGTCTTTTAGGCTGAATTGTTCAGAAAGAGGAAGGAGAATAGAAGGGAAAGATCAAGGGAGGGGAAAAAGGATGGTGAAAAAAATTAGAGTAATTGTTTTCTTAATAAACAAAAAATAATACATGTATTAAGTTATGGTACCATGCTGTTTTAGTTCATTTGCTATGAAAAAAAAAAATACCACAGACTAGATGGCTCAAAACAACAAGCATTTATTTCTCCCAGTTCTGGGAGCTGGAAGTCTGCGATCAAGGAATCCACATGGTCAGGTTCTGGTGAAGACCCTCTTGTGAGCTATCAACACCGATTTCTCACTGTGTCTTCCTCATATTGTAGAAAGGAATCAATGATCTCTCTGGAGCCTCTTTTACAAGGAGAGCAATCCCACTCACCAGGGTCTGCCTTCATGACCTAATCATCTCCCAAAGTCTCCTAATAGTCTTCCTAATAGTATTTATCTTAGGGATTAGGATTTCATCAATTTGGCAGGGAAACAAACATTCAGAACATAGCACATGCCAATCTGGAATTAGCCTTCAATTTGAACCAGACCTCAACTTTTGTTTTTAAGTGCCTGAGACAAATAGTTGTTATGAACCACAATCTTCTTCTCTAAAAAGAAGGAATAAAGTTGCCCTAAGGCTACAGGAATAACATTTCCATGTAAAATCAGGTTTATGATTTAGGAAACTTTAGATCACACACCTAAAAAAATAGGGGTGTGAGGTAGGATGAGGGAAACCCGAATCACTGAAAAGTAATGTTTACGAACAAGTAAAGAATATGAGATAACAGTGTAGAAGCAATCCACTAACATATATTTATGGAGTTTCTACTAAGACATAGATAATCCCTGGGCACCTGGGTGGCTCAGTTGGTTAAACATTCAACTCTTGGTTTCGGCTCAGGTCATGTACTCGCAGTTTGTGAGTTTGAGCCATGCATTTGGCTCTGTGGTGACAGTGCAGAGCTTGCTTGGAGTTCTCTCTCTCTCTTTCTCTCTATCCCTCCGCTGCTCTCTCTCTCTGTCTTGCTTGCTCTCTCTCTCTCTCAAAATAAGTAAATAAACTTAAAAAAAAATACATAGATAATCATTATTGATCAACCTTTTCGTATAGCAGTATAGTCTCTTATAATTTCCTTATATAGTAACACAGCAATTAATGCTCATAAAACTGAATGAGTCATCTAGAAAAGGCAAAGTGAAGGTCAATTTTACTTTGTTTTTAAAGGCAGAAAAGTATATTAGGGCACGTCAAATTAGGACACATTAGGGCATTTTAAAAAATGGCTGACAATTATTTAGTGCTTAAATTTTAGTTATCCGGAAAGTTTTCATGTGGAAAAACTCCATTTCATTTATATTGTATCATTGGAAAGTAAAGTGCTATTGCTTGTATTAGAACTAATCCAAACTCAAGGTCCTACACTGTCATTGCCTCCAGCCATCTTCTAGACTTTGGGATAGTCATTGTATTTCTTAGGACCTTCTGTTTCCTCATCTATGAAATAAGGTAGTTGGTCTAAATTAACTCAAAGATGATTACCAACTCTAACATTCTATATCTTAAAGCAGATTTTTAAAAGTTTTTTAATTATTTTGAGAGAGAGAGAGAGAGAGCTCGTGAGAAGGGGGAAGGCAGAGAGAGGGAGAGAGAGAATCCCCAGCAAGTTCTGCACTGTCAGCACGGAGCCCAGCTGGGTGGGGCTCAAACTCACGAACCATGAGATCATGACCTGAGCTGAAATGAAGAGTCTGACTCTTAACCAAATGAACCACCCAGGCGCTCCAGGAGAGGAGATTTTTATCTCCTAAAAAGAGCTTTAGGTTTATATAAGTCATTAAAGGATAAAGTGTTTTGCGTCGGGAATTGCCCAATGGAGCAAAAATGACTGACTTGAAATGAAATCTTCATTTACAAAACACCCACATAAGTCTAATAATAAGGTGTGGTTTTTTTCTCCACTGGTAGAAAATTTGAATAATGAAGTATGAAGTCCATAAGTAACTGATTTACCATTTGAGATTTACATTAAAAATCAGTTGTTGGAATTTCCCAGGAGGTAATTCCCCACTGCAGCTTGTCTTTCTCAATGTGTGGAACATTAGAAGGCACCCTAGACTATGGATCAGAACAATAACAAAAGATTTCATTTTTTAGTACTCCCACTTTAAGAACAGGTGTACCCCACTTTTTGGAAGGTGATTTGTTTTTTTTTTAACAAAAGACCTTTAATATTAGTCCCTGCTTTCACCAACCAAAAGAAATTTGAAGACAATTTTAGTTTTTAAGAAAAAAGGCAAAGCACGAAAATAGCATTTAATGTTCGTCTCGCAGCTGCCATTACAGAGGCAATATGCAGCCTGGGCAGCGAGGGTGGTCCTGACAAGTCCTCCTCGGGGAAGTACACTCAGCACCTTGTTATCAAGCCACCACAACTTTGAACTGTGTCTGTGGGCATCTGTGCTTTATCTCAATTTATCTTGTGTATCTATTGGCAAGACGTATCCTAAGGTATCAAGAAAACCTGAGAGGTTATTTTCTTCCATTCAGGAACACTAAAAAAATCTTCCATGTAAATTAATGGTAATTGGGCCTTCACTTTACACCATTTCAGCCTGTGAAAGGTTCATTGGAATGCTCTGCTTTCAGAAAATGGGAGAGACCTGTACCTCTAGCCACAATTTCTTTTCATTTTATTTTTTTATTTAAATAAAATTATTCATTCATTCATTCATTCATTCATTCATTCATTTTGGTTTGAGAGAGAGAGAGAGAGAGAGAGAGAGTTAGAGCACACTAGCTGGAGAGAGAGGCAGAGGGAGAGGGGGGCGAATCCCAAGCAGGGTGTATGCTCAGTGAGGAGCCCTATGCAGGGCTTAACCCACGGCCCTGGGATCATGATCTGAGTCAAAATCATGAGTCCAATGCTCAACAGACTGAGCCACCCAGGCGCCACTCCCCCTTGGTTTTTTTTTTGGAGTTCATTTCCTCAGTTGGACTGCTCAGTTTGAAGGTCTTTGTTTGGGCATATTTCTCCCTGACTTAGACCAATTGTATTTCCTCACTTGGGATGTTGAACTGAAGAATATCAAAGCTGATTTAGATGTAAGTGGAAATTGAAAAAGAAAGACCACACCAAGAGATCCTAAGAGGTAGCATTAGAAAATGACAGACCAGATTACTGCTCAGATTATTGGGGTGCAAATAAGTTGAGGAGTGCCTGGCTAGCTCAGGAGGTAGAGAATGCAGCTCTTGATCTCAGGATCATAAGTTCAAGCCCCACATTGGGCATGAAGACTACTTAAAAAATAAATAAATAAAAAGAAGTAAGTTGAAAAGGTTGAGAGAGGAGAAAGAAAATGTCTAGAAGAGCTAAGACACACACATTATCTTAATTTACTTTCACAGCTACTGTGGTAGAGCCCTATCATTATTACCAAGTGCAATTGATAAATTAAAAGAATAATACTCAGGGGCGCTGGGGTGGCTCATTTGATTGAACTCAGACTCTTGATTTCAGCTTGGGTCATGATCTCACAGTTGTGAGATCGAATCTCACATTGGGGCTTTTCCCTGAGTGTGGAGCCTGCTTGGGGTTTTCTCTCTCCCTCTTTCTCTGTCCCTACCCACCCCTCAAAAAAAGAAAAGAAAGGAAAGAAAAGAAAAGAGGAAAGAAAGAAAAGAAGCATACTCAGAAGGATAAGTGACTCATTTTCCAAAGATCACATGGCTAGTTACAACTACAGTTATTTTTAAACCTCACTATTGACCTCACTCTTGACTCTTGACTTCTAACCTTCATGAAAATACCATCCAACTTTGCTGCTACACTGTCCAGCCAGTACAGGCTCTGCATTGGCCTCATGACCTTGGAAAACTCAATCACACTGAGTCTCAGCCTATAGGTCTGTCCAGTGGAGTTACAGCACAGCCTTACCTTATTTAACAGGGTTGTTTTAGTACTCTATTACTAAATATCTTCCTTATTATACTAGATAGCTTATAAAGGGGCACTGATACATGATTTCATACAGTTAATTCTTACAATGGGCTGTAAAAAAATCAAGAGAAGATGTATGTGAAAGCCTTTGTATTGTAATTATCACATGTGTCTACTTCCAGATACTACTCCCCATCGCTGATGCTGTTGAAATCCTTGAGCTTTTAGTTATGATTTACACGTTGGCCAGTGACACATTTCAAATAGATGCTATAGACTTTGATAATGCTTAAAATGAAATAAAGGCATAAGTAATAATTTTATAACCTATAATGTCCAAGTTCTTCAAATAGCCATTCAGAGCCATTAATAATCTATTCACCATGACATACAACATTCATGGAAACACCCTCCAACTTTGCTGTCCCCAGGCCTGAATGAATTCTTCCTCTGTGCCCACCTGTTCTACTAATGGTCAGTCCTATGCCTGTGTCTTGCTCACATTCAGTTCCCCCTGCATAGAATATACTATTTATTGTCTCTCCATCTATACATAGTCTACGTATATGAGTTTTGTTCTCCCATTGCTATCAGTTCGTACTGTCTAGAGCAGGATTGGCAAACTATGACCGACAATCTGTTTCTGTCAAAAAAGTTTTTTTGGAACTCAGCCTTGACTGGCTACGAAGGTAAAGCTGAGTAGTTATAACAGAGACCATATGGCACCTAAAGCCTTAAATATTTACTTTCTATCTATACTACCTATTTACTGTCTATCCTATCTATCTATCTGGTGCTAAAGGATACTGTCTGGCCCTTTATAGAAAGTGTTTGCCAACCCTTAGTCTATAGCAAGTTTCACTTAACCCATTGAAAAACCTGGATCTGGCATGATGGGAACAGTTCATTTACCCCCCTGAAATGATTTATTATTTAATAGTAAATTTTAAGGGCATCAAAATCACGTACTATATTGAATGCACATTTTATTTTTTATGAGTCAAACGCAACGTAGAAATTCTAAGATGAAAATAATAAATGCATTTTAGTGTTATGGCAATGATAAAGCACCAAAGCCAAGTAATATTAAACACGTACTATGAAATATAATAACAACAGGTGGCTAAGGCAATAGGGGAAAGGTAGATAGCAAAAGATAATGCTTAGCAGGAAGCTTAGGCTGGGAGGGACATCAAAGATACCTTCCGGACCAAAGAAAGCTAAGGATCGTGGCAACAACCTAGTGTCCATTGTTACTGCAAAGCAAGTCACAAGGTCATGGGTGGATAGTAGATGGCAGAGTCGGTAGAAAATGCACATGTCATTTGTGGCTAACAGGAATGTTAAAGAGGAGCAGTTGCTGATTAATTGTTAACAGAGCAGTGCATTACGTGGAGAACACCTGTGCCTTTGAGCAGCACCAGCTGGAAAGCACTGGTCTCTATATTGCTTATTCTACCTAATTTTCCTCTGTTGGCCATATTTTCCCAACTATACCAATTTATTTATTTTTTTAAGATAGAGAGAGAGAGCATGCACAGGCCAGGGAGAGAGGCAGAGAGAGAGAGAGAGAGAGACAGAGAGAGACAGAGAAAGACAGACAGACAGACAGAATATTAAGTAGGCTCCATGCTCAGCTCAGAGCCCTACTCGGGGCTTGATCCCATGACCCTGGGGTCATGATCTGAGAAGAAATCAAAGATCTGAGCCCACTAAGCCACTCAGTTACGTCTATACTAATCTATTTAAGGCTATGAACAATGTCACATACTTCTACCATCTACAGTAAAAAAAAAAAATTTTTTTTAATGTTTATTCATTTCTGATAGAAAAGGAGACAGAGTATGAGTGAGGGGGGTGTCAGAGAGAGAGGGAGACAATCTGAAGCAGGATCCAGGCTCCCAGCTCTCAGTACAGAGCCAGACTTGGGGCTCGGGCTCATGTACTGCGAGATCATGACCTGAGCTGAAGTCAGACACTTAACTGACTGAGCCTCTCAGGTGCGCCTACCATCCACATTATTATTAAGTACAGTGTTAGCTTATTGTGTGTGAAAGCTCAATCCAACACTTGGTCCTGCCTTTCTAAATAGCTCTTTTCTCTTCTTCAGAATAGTCAGAAGGACAAATTATTTCCCATGAACCAAATACAGCCCATGTCTATTAGAGAGGATTCTTTAAGTGTTACTAAATAACAATTTGTCAAAGTGAAGTCTTCTTTCCAAATGTCTTCATAAGTTCTGGTAAATCTTTTACTTCCTCATCCATAAAGGTATATTAATGTGTAACCTACCATAATTATATAGGTGTTAAATAGTTTAGGTATTTATTCTTATTGAGAATTTGATTTTTAGTTATGGAAATGATAATAATTTCCTTGATAGCCAGATCTTTCTACTTCTTATCTTAGTAATAAGTTATTTCAAATGCAACTGATTATTTTAGTAGACTTAATTTTGTAAAGAGAATTTTAGGTTCGTGGCAAAATTGAGAGGAAGGTACAGAAATTTCCTATATACCCCTTCTGCCCTTACACATGCATAGCTTTCCCCATTATCAACATCCCATACCATAATGTCACATTTGTTACAATTGCTGAACCTACATTGATGCATCATTATTGCCCAAAGGCCATAGTTTGCATTGGGGTTCATTCTTGATATTATGCATGTTATGGGTTTGGAAACATGTGTAATGTACCCACAAATAGGGACACCTAGGTGGCTCAGTTGGTTAAGTGTCTGACTTAGACTCAGGTCATGATCTCACGGTTTGTGAGTTCAAGCCTCACGTCAAGCTCTGTGCTGACAGCTTAGAGCTTGGAACCTGGTTCGGATTCTGTGTCCCCCTTTCTCTCTGACCCTCCTCTGAGCACGCTCTCAGCCTCTCTCTTTCCAAAATAAATACACATTAAAAAAATTAATGTACCCACAAATATAGTATCACACAGAGTAGTTTCACTGCTATAAAAATCCTCTAAGCACCACCGACTTATCCCTCCCTCCCTTCTAATCATACTGCATGTAGCCTGAAAAGATTGGCTTCTTTCGCTTAGTAATGCACAGCTGAGTTTCCTCCAAGTCTTTTCATGGCTTGATAGCTCATTTCTTTTTAGTGCTGAATAATATACTCTTGTTGAATAAACCACATTTTATTTATCCATTTACCTACTAAAGGACGTATTAGTTGCTTCCGAATTTTGGCAATTATGAATAAACCTGCCGTAAACATCTGTGTGCAGAATTTTGTGTGTTTATAAGGTTTCGGCCTTCGGGTAAATATGAAAAAGTACAATTGCTGAATCATAGGGTGAGCTTGCCGTTCAAAATGGCTACTTTGCATTCCTGCCAGGGATGAATGAGAGTTCCTGTTACTCCACATCCTCGTCAGCATTTAGGTATCGTCAGAGTTCTGGATTTTAACCATTCTAATACATGTGTGATGGTGTCTCGTTTTTTGTTTTTAGTACTATTTATTTAGTTATTATCTCCATCTGATAATTCCAACATCTTTGCCTTATCTTTCGTTCCGATGTTTGCTCTATTTCTTCAAATTGTGTTTTTGTTGGTGAGTATGCCTTGTAATTTTTTCTTTTTTTTTAAATCACTGAGTTTAATGTACTGGGTAAAAAGAAATGCCTTAACTGGGCCTTTAAGACTATGGCCACGGGTGTCTTGGTGGCTCAGTTGGTTAAGTATCTGACTCTTGATCTCAGCTCCGATCATGATCTCACGGTTTGTGAGTTTGAGTCCCACATCCGGCTCTGCACTGACTACATGTACTCTGTTTGAGACTCTCTTTCTCCCCTTCCCCTGTACATGCACACTTACAGTCTCTCTCTCTCAAGACAAATAAACTTTAAAATATTTAAAAAGTAGACTATGGCAGCAAGGTGTTGGGATAAGGGAAGCACTCTATTGTCCTCTGATTGGGTCTTAGGCTTTTAGTGAGCCTGTGTCTGTACTGTGAACCTTACAAGTGTCTTTCAGGGTTTTTCTCCCTCCCTTTTTAGGTGGGAGAGGATGAACAGAGTGGGCTGGAAGTGGGTACTTCCCTTCCCTCAGTTTGGTTAAGCTCTGATAAAACACTAACAGGTGAATCTCTGGTTAAATAGTTTCTCCTGAAGGTAGATTATGTTAAGAAGAACAAAGTGCTATGTTGTATATCAAAATGGTTTCTTTCCTCCTCCTCCTAGAAGCCTGGGAAATTTTTCTGATAGTCACTGTGAGAACAAGATCAAGTTCCTCGAGGGAAAACTTACCAAAGTGTATAGTGGGGTAGTGAGGGGTGGGGGGAGTCCCCATGACTTGGTCTCCCTGGAGTTTTTAACTCTCAGAATTGTCCACATTGAGTCTCCAGCATTAGTCAATTAGAGTTCAGGTTTTCCTACCCCAGCACTGGTTCCCACACAGCTTTCTGCTCTGGTAAGTTGGGATTCTCTATATTTGCCTGCTGTCTCTCCAGTTCTGACGACAGAAGTTTGCCCTGGGATCTCATTTGCTTTTTACTAGATCTAAGAAAAATCATTGATTTTCTGTTTGTTCAACTTTGTACCTATCGTTAGGACATAGTGATGACCTCTAAGTTTCTCAAATGCTCAACCAGGAACCTAAAGTCCAAATGGTTTTTTAAAGAAAATATTATTTAAAAGTCTAAGTTATATTAAATCTCAAAGATATCAGCATAGAATTGGAGTATAACTTCTAATTACGTAACACTAAAGTAAATGATGTTTTTTAACTTTAAAAATTGTGGTAAAGTGGGGCGCCTGGGTGGCTTACTCGGTTAAGCGTCCAACTTTCGCTTAGGTCATGATCTTGCGGTTTGTGGGTTCGAGCCCCGCGTCGGGCTCTGTGCTGACTGCCAGCTCAGAGCCTGGAGCCTGTTTCAGTCTGTGACTCCCTCTCTCTCTGACCCACCCCTGCTCACACTCTCTCTCTCCTAGAAATTAAAAAAAAATGTGGTAAAGTATATATAACATAAAACTTAACCATTTTAGCCATTTTTAAAGTAAAAAATTTTTTTAATGTTTATTTATTTTTGAGGGAAAGAGAGAGAGACAGAGTGCAAGAGGGGAAGGAGCAGAGAGAGAGGGAGACACAGAATCTGAAGCAGGCTCCAGGCTTGGAGCTGTCAGCACAGAGCCCAACATGGGGCCTGAACCCACGGATGGTGAGATCATGACCTGAGCCAAAGTCGGATGCTTAACCGACTGAGCCACCCAGGCGCCCCCCATTGTAACCATTTTTAACTGTATAGTAAGCGGCATTAAGTATAATCACATTTCTATGCAACGTCACTGCCATCAATCTCTGGAGTTTACTTTATCTTCCCAAACTGAAGTGCTGTACTTGTTAAACAATAACTTTCCATTCCTCCGTCCATCCCATCGGCCCCTTCAAACCACGATTCTACTTTCTTTCTGTATGAATTCGACAACCCTAGGACCTTGTATAAATTGACTCATACAATACTTACCCTTTGGTGTTTGGCTAGTCTCGATTAGCGTAATGTCTTCAAAGTTCATTCATATTGTAATGTGTCAGAATTCCATTCTTTTTTAAGGTTGAATAATATTTCATCATATGGATATTCTAGTTTATCCATTCATCTGTTGATGGACATTGGGTTGTTTCTACCTCTTGGCTGTTTTGAATAACACTGTTGTGAATATTGGTGTACAGAATGTGTTCAAGTCTGATTTCTTTTTCCTTAGGAAAAGTCCTTTTACAAAAAAGACAGTCTGTTCAACAAATGGTGTTGGGAAAACTGGACAGTGACATGCAGAAGAATGAACCTGGACCACTTTCTTACACCATACACAAAAACAAATTCAAAATGGATAAAAGGCCTAAATGTGAGACAGGAAACTCTCAAAATCCTAGAAGAGAACAGATGCAGCAACCTCCTTGACCTTGGCCATAACAACTTCTTACTGGACAGGTCGCCAGAGATAAGGGAAAGAAAAATAAACATGAACTACTGAGACCTCATCAAGATAAGAAGCTTCTGCAAAGGAAAGAATCAGCAAAACTAAAAGGCAACTGATGAAATGGGAGAAGATATTTGCAAATGACATTTCAAATAAAGGGTTACCTACAATCTATAAAGAACTTAGTCAAACTCAGCACCCAAAAAACAAATAACCCAGTTAAGAAATGGGCAGAAGGGGCACCTGAGGCTCAGTTGGTTGAGCGTCTGACTTCAGCTCAGGTTATGACCTCATGGTTCATGGGTTCGAGCCCTGCATCAGGCTCTATGCTGACAGCTAGGTCAGAGTCTGGAGACTGTTTCAGATTCTGTGTCTCCCTCTCTCTCTGATCCTCCCCTGCTCACACTGTCTCTCTCTCAGAAATAAATAAAATATTAAAAAAAAAAAGAAATGGGCATGCATAGAAACTTTCCCAAAGAAGACATCAGATGGCTAAAAGACACATGAAAAGATGCTCAACATTACTCATCATCAGGAGAACACAAATCAAAACCATGATGAGATACCACCTCATACCTGTCAGAATGCCTAAAATTAACAACACAAGAGACAACAGATGTTGGTGAGGATCCAGAGAAAGGGGAACCCTCTTAAACTGTTGATGGGAATGCAAACTGGTGTAGCCACTGGAGTATAGTAGAGGTTCTTCCAAAAACTAAAAATAGAACTACCCTACAACCCAGCAATTGCACTATTAGGTATTTACTCAAAGGATACCCAAATGTAGATTCAGAGGGGTACATAAACCCCAATGTTTATAGCAACATTATCAACAACAGGCAAATTATGGAAAGAGCCCAAATGTCCATTAACAGGTGAATGGATAAAGAAGGTATGAGGTGCATATATATATATATATATATATATATATATATATGCAATAGAATATAACTCAGCTATCAAAAAAGAATGAAATCTTGCTATTTGCAATAACATAGCTGGAGCTAGAGTGTATTATGCTAAACAAAATAAGTTAATCAAAGAAAGACAAATACCATATGAATTCACTCATATGTAGAATTTAAGAAACAAAACAGAAGGACACTTGGGAAGGGTAGGGAAAGAGGAGAGAGAGAAACAAACCACAAGAGACTTACTGATAGAGAACGAACTGAAGGTTGATGGAGGGAAGTGGGTGGGGGATGGGAGGGATGGGCGATGAGTATTAAGGAGGCCACTTGTGATGAGCAATGAGTGTTGTATGTAAATGATAAATCACTGAATTCTACTCCTGAAACCAATATCACATTGTTGTTAACGAACTAAAATTTAAACAAATAAAAAAGAAAAAGTCCTTTCACTAACCGAATATTTATAAAGTGACTAATACTTGCTAGGCATTGTGCTAGGTGCTAGGTACACCCTAGTGATCTTTGAGCTCATCATTATGTCTCTTTATTTCTTGGATGTATAGGCCCCATATTCTTGCAACCCAGGTGAGTAAAAATCTAATCAACTGTTGGTGATGATATTGCTATCCAGCAGTCCAAACGCATAATGCCAAAATTCACATATTTGGGGACTAAAGGTAGAGTACACAGGAAATACTTTCTCTTAAAATATTGGAAAGAATCACAATATTACAGAAATGTTATTGAACACCTTCAGTGAGTATGCTACTTTTAAAAGCAGGGCCTTCTTTTAGTTGCATAAAGTATGTTTCATTTATTTCAATAAATACAATGTCCTTTGAAAATTCTCTGGGGAATGGAAAGACCAGGCACATCTAGCTTGAAATGAAGTGGTTTGTTCTTTTTTAGTATTCTACTAAGCAGTGAATTAAAAAAAAGTCTCCAGGGTAACCATCTTGATCATTAGAATTTGCACTGAATGGAAAAACTAAGTATCGCTTGAGCATTATCCTCATTTGCTAGGATCTTTGGCAAGTCATTTTGCCTCTCTGCGTTTGTTTCCTGGGGATAGTTATATTTATTTTATAGAGGTGTTTCAAAAATGAAATGAGAGAATTCATGTAAAAGCATGTTGTGAACTCAAGCACTATACCAGTGCAAAGAGTTTAAAAAGTCGCTGTTTTGTAAACATGCCCACATTAACAGAGATACAGGGCCTAGGTTACAAAAAGTAATTTTTTCTGTATTATTCATACAGTATCTGGAATATTGAGCTTCATGCTAGGCGCCGTGAGAGAAAGAGAGAAACAAAAAATATCAATGGTCAGACTGGCAAAAATCCTGAAAACCTGGTCTAGAGGAAAGACAGCAGCAAAAGGGATGGGATGCTCTTTAGAATGTTTGAGAAGCATTGCCTGCAACTAATATAACACAGTATGTTAACTATACTTCGATTAAAACTTTTTGAAATAAAAATAAATAAAATTGGGGGCACACGGGTGGCTCAGTTGGTTCAGCTCCAACTCTTGATTCATGATAATGAGATTGAGCCCCACGTCAAGCTCTGCGGTGACTGCTTGGGATTGTCCCTCTTTCTCTCTGCCCTTTTCCTGCTCTTTTTCCCTCTCAAAATAAATAAACATATTTAAAAATTTTTAAAAATAATAAATAAATAGGTTACCACTGTGTTGTACACCTGAAACTAATATAACAATTTGTGTTAAGTATATGGAATTACAATTAAAAATAATTAAAATGTAAATAAATATAAATAAATAAATGTTTGAGGAGCATTTACTAAGGGATATTGTGTGTGGCTGCAGGAAACTAGGAAGGGTGAGTGGGAGTTGTGGAAATGGAATGGTCTGTGGTGGGCGGCACTCAATGAGACAGAAGAGTCCCGTGCATGCTGGCTGGCATGGATAGCCACACCCTTGGTTGGGTCCTTTTAGTACATGGCCCAATTCAGGGAAATATTTGTGGAACACATTTTTTTCTTCAATTCAAAGTAGCTTTGTTGAATTCCATTGGGGAAAATGTTTTAGAACGTAGGTTACATTCTTTAACAAACAGCAGCATGTTGGGACATGTTAGCACATCTTTGTAACCATCAAAATGGTTATTTTTAGACAGAGAGAGAGAGAGCAGGGAAGGGGCAGAGAGAGAGGAAGAGGGACAATCCCAAGCAATCAGCACACTGGCTGACACAGGGCTTGATCTCATGACCGTGAATCAAGAGTTGGACACTTACATGCAGGAAAATGAATCTGGACCACTTTCTTACACCATACACAAAAATAAACTCAAAATGGATGAAAGACCTAAATGTAAGACAAGAAGTCATCAAAATCCTCAAGGAGAAAGCAGACAAAAACCTCTTTGACCTTGGCCGCAGCAACTTCTTACTCAATGTGTCTCCAGAGGCAAAGGAAACAAAAACAGAAATGAACTATTGGGACCTCATCAAAATAGAAGCTTCTGCACAGTGAGGGAAACAATCAGCAAAACTAAATGACAAATGACGAAATGGGAGAAGATATTTGCAAATGACATATCAGATAAAGGGTTAGTATTCAAAATCTAGAAAGAACTTACCAAACTCAATACCCAAAAAACAAATAATCCAGTGAATAAATGGGCAAAAGACATGAATAGACACTTCTCCAAAGAAGACATCCAGACGGCCAATCATCATATGAAAAAATGCTCAACATCATTCATCATCAGCGAAATACAAATCAAACCCACAATGAGATACCACCTCACACCTGCCAGAACGGCTAACATTAACAATTCAGGCAATAACAGATGTTGGCAGGGACGCGGAGAAAGAGGAACCCTTTTGCACTGCTGGTGGGAATGGAAACTGGTGCAGCCCCTCTGGAAAACAGTGTGGAAGTTCGTAAAAAAACTAAAAATAGAACTACCCTATGACCCAGCAATTGAACTACTAAGTATTTATACAAGGGATACAGGTGTGCTGTTTCAGAGGGACACGTGCACCCCACTGTTTATAGCAGCACTGTCAACAACAGCCAAAGTATGGAAAGAGCCCAAATGTCCATCGATGGATGAATGGATAAAGAAGATGGGTCGTATATATACAATGGAGTATTACTCAGCAATCAAAAAGAATGAAATCTTGGCATTTGCAACTACGTGGATGGAACGGGAGGGTTTTATGCTAAGTGAAATTAGTCAGAGAAAGACATACATCATATGACTTCATTCATAGGAGGACTTTAAGACACAGAACAGATGAACATAAGGGAAGGGAAGCAAAAATAATATAAAAATAGGGTAGGGGGACAAAACATAAGAGACTCTTAAATATGGGGAACACACAAAGGGTGACTAGAGGGATTGTGGGAGGGGGGATGGGCTACATGGGTAAGGGACATTAAGGAATCTACTCCTGAAATCATTGTTGCACTATTTGCTAACTAACTTGGACGTAAATTTTAAAAAACAAATTAAAAAAAAAGTATATTGGGGTGAAAATGTCAATGTAAGAATCACACCAGTAAACATAAAAACAATAAACTGATAAATGCAATAAAAATAAAAAGTTGGACGCCTAACCCACTGAGCCACCCGTGTGCCCCCAACTTTATTTATTTTTATTTTGAAAAATTTTAATCGAAGTATAGTTAACATACTGTGTTATATTAGTTGCAGGCAACGCTTCTCAAACATTCTAAAGAGCATCCCATCCCTTTTGCTGCTGTCTTTCCTCTAGGCTAGGTTTTCAGGATTTTTGCCAGTCTGACTATTGATATTTTTTGTTTCTCTATTTCTCTCATGGCGCCTAGCATGAAGCTCAATATTCCAGATAATATATGAATAATACAGAAAAAATTACTTTTTGTATCCTAGGCCCTGTACTTCTGTTAATATGTTCTAAGCTCATATTAAAGTGTTTTGTTTTTGTTTTTTATTTCACAATAGCTGCTGGCTGAGCCGTATTTTCCCCATTCTATTTTCCTATAATGGCTCTTAAAAATACAGCTGCAGGGGCGTCTGGGTTGCTCGGTTGGTTAAGCATCTGACCTCGGCTCAGGTCATGATCTTGAGATTTGTGAGTCTGAGCCCCACGTCAGGCTCTGTGCTGACAGCTCAGAGCCTACAGCCTGCTTCAGACTCTGTGTCCCCCACCTCACGCCCCTCCCATGCTCATGCTCTGTCTCTCTCATGTCTCTCAATAATAATTAAACCTTTAAAAAGTAAAAAATTTTAAAAAATAAAAATATACTGCAGAACGGAGTCTCTTCTTTGTAGATTTTTGTCCTGTCAGATACAAAAATGAAAGAGTGTAGAAAACACTTTTGCTTCCAAACTTTCTCTTTCATATGAAACCCATCCTAACTTTGTTCCTGTCCTTGGACTACATAAAATCCAGGAACAGTGCTCCTGTACCCCCAGTATTGGCTCTCCTTGTACCTGAACTAATTCAAATGGGTTTCTGATCTTTGCACTAAAAAAAATAGCCTTGGGGCGCCTGGGTGGCTTAGTCGGTTAAGCGTCCGACTTTCGCTTGGGTCATGATCTCTCTGTTCATGGGTTCGAGCCCCGCGTCGGGCTCTGTGCTGACTGCCAGCTCAGAGCCTGGAGCCTGTTTCAGTCTGTGACTCCTTCTCTCTCTGACCCTCCCCTGCTCATGCTGTCTCTCTGTCTCTCTCTCCTAGAAATAAATAAAAATATTTAAAAAAAAAAGTTAAAAAAAAATAGCCTTGACTAGAAAACAGCATTAATCAAACTAGGACTCACTTTACTCATCTTTAGGATATAGGACCAGAGGCCAGCCTACGAAGTCATCCCAACCTGAAAGACCAAGAACTATAGCAGCCTTGACTGTACAACTGCCAGAACAAGAGGAAAATACTCCTTCATACTATATCTCTCTGGTACTGAAGATGGAAGAAGCGACTGTATAAAAGGATCAATTATGGGGATGGAGGCAATGAATGTCTATATGCAGAACACACACTGGACTTGGAGTTTGGAAATATCGATTACTCTCCTCATTCTGCTATGTCCAGGTTGTAGGACTTTTGGCTGATCACAACTTTCCTAGGGTTCAGTTTCTTCATATGTAAAAATTAAAGGGTTAGATGGATTCCATATAATATCTAAGGCCCTTTCAGCTTGAAATGTCAGCTTCAGTGTCCCTCTGGCTCTGCACGCACAGCACCACTTTGTCATCTCCTGAGGCAATCAATCCGTTTTAATCTTGCTTTGCTCTCTGTGTCTGAGAGTTACTCTCCCAGTTCCGGGAGACAGCCAGGACTATCACAGGCGTGTCACCATGGTTTGTGGATTCAAGAGCCTTCTTCCCCTCTCTACCCTGTATGCCTCTCTCCTCTCTTGCCTGGATACGCGTAAGCCTTCTTCGTCTTTGCTCTTTGACTTTGGCTGAGTCCATGTCTGCTTTGTCAAATCCTCCCGGCCTATGGTGACATCTAGGGTTAATGCAATATTGCATTTCCTCTCAATTACCAATAAGTTTGGCTCTGATTGCCATCGCAGCATTTGAAGAGCTTCCCGGTTAATTTGAACAGCTTCATAGTATTTCATTGTTTGGATGTATGAGAATCAACCTAATTGCAGTTGCAGTTAATATCCTTTTGCTTTTGTGGTTTTGTTTATGTCTGTATCCACCTGCACGACCAATTCCTAGAGACGGAACTACTGGGTTAAAAGGCAGATGTACGTGTGATCTTGATGGATACTTCTGATTTTCCCTTCCCAAATGTGCCTGTCCCAATTTATATTCCCACAAGCAACATAAAACAGCCTGTTCTCAACATTTATTCCAACACAATGTGTGATCAGTTTTTGGGTTTTCCAGTTTGACAGGTGAAAGAGAGTAACTCACTATTGATTTAAGTTGTATTCTTTTATTGTGAGTGAAGTGGAGTATCTTTTCATGTGTTTTAAGGCTACTTGCCTTTCCATTTTTTGTTAGTTATCTGTTAATATCATTTGTTAATGATATTAATGCTGCCATTTAGGTATCTTAAAGATAAGTCTGACACAGGTTTTTAAACTTATGTAAATAAGGAGTAAGTAATGGTCAAAAATCAGGACAGAAGGTTTTTAATCTGAAAATAATTAAAAATAAAAATTTGGAGGGGCGCTTGAGTGGCTCAAAAGTTGAGTGTCTGACTTCGGCTCAGGTCATGATCTCATGGTTTCTGGGTTCAGGCCCCGTATCCGGCTCCATGCTGATAGCTCAGAGCCTGGAGCCTGCTTTGGATTCTGTGTCTCTCTCTCTCACTGCCCCTCCCTAACTTGTGCTCTGTCTCTCTCTCTCTTAAAAATATATAAACATTAAAAAACAATTTTAAAAAATATAAAAATTTGGAGGAATTCTTTTTTTAAAGTTTATTTATTTTAATGTAGTAATATCTACACCCAACATGGGGCTCAAACTCACAACCTTGAGATCAAAAGTCAGACACCCCTCTGACTGAGCCAGCCAGACACCACTGTAGGAATTTCTTTCTTTCTTTTTTTTTTTAAGTTCATTTATTTATTTCAAGAGACAGAGAGAGAGTAGAACAGGAGCAGAGAGAGAGGGAGAGAGTCCCAAGCATACTCTGCACTGTCAGTGCAGAGCCCCATGTGGGGGCTCGATGTGAGATCATGACCTGAACCCAAGTCAGACTTAAGTGACTGAACCACCACAGTGTCCCCCTCCTCCTCCCCCAGGAATTCTTGATCATCATGTTTCCTTTTGCATTTCATTTTATGTCTTCCTTTTTCTATTTACCTTCCTCTTCTCTCTCAACTGTCCATGAAGAATTTATTTAAATATACATTTAGACATACATTTAGTATTTCTATTTACCAAGTAAAGTTTTGTGGTCCCTTTCTCAACTGTGTAAAAACAAAAAATAATCATAAAAATTCTATACTTATTTAGAAGTTTTTAAAACGTTTGTTTTTGAGAGACAGTGCGAGTGCGGGGAAGGGCTGAGAGAGAGGGATCCACAGAATCTAAAGCAGCTCCAGGCAAGCTGTCAGCACAGAGCCTGATGCCGAGCTTGAACTCATGAACTATGAGATCATTATCAGAGCTGAAGTTGGTTGCTTAACCAACAGAGACAGCTAAGTGCCCCTAAAATTATTTATTAAAAGATAGAGGTGGGGTGCCTGGGTGGCTCAGTCGGTTAAACACCCAACTTCGGCTCAAGTCATGATCTCATGACTTCGTGGGTTCGTGGGTTTGAGCCCCCTGTCGGGCTCTGTGCTGACAGCTAACTCAGAGCCTGGAGCCTGCTTCAGATTCTGTGTCTCCCTCTCTCTCTAACCCTCCCCTGCTCACACTGTCTCTCTCTCTCAGAAATAAATAAAACATTAAAAAATTAAAAAAAAAAAAAAGATAGGGGGTGCCTGGGTGGCTCAGTCGGTTAAGTGTCTGACCTTTGGGGAGGGCATGATCTTACTGTTCCTAAGTTCTAACCCTGAGTCAGGCTCTGTGCTGACCAGCTTGGAGCCTGGAGCCTGTTTTTGATTCTGTATCTCCCTCTATCTCTCAGCCCCTGCCTGCTTGTGCTCTGTCTCTCTCTGTGTGTCTGTCTCCGTCTCTCTCTTTCTGTTAAAAATAAATAAACATTTTAAAAAAGGTGATTTAAAATGCACATGTTTTAATGCCTTTTATGTTCTTTATGTCTTTATTACTTAGAAGCAGTGGAAACTATGGATGCTTTAAACACAAATGGGGTAGCTCTAGGATGCCCAGCAGGCAGCTAACCAGGCTACTCATCCATGAGTAGTGGTTAGAGCCATGTCACAGAGTCATGAGTCCATCCCAGTGGTTGGGCGCTATCCTTTACGGCTTGGTCACTGCTGCGTGTGGACCCCATGGGCTGTTGCTAACACGGCTGCTCCTGTTACCCTAGGAACTGCATGTGGCCGCCATTGGCTTCTCCCCCATGGGTTCAGAGCAATCCCTGCTTCTTGGAATCCATAGCATTTGATTTGACTAGTCTAGGCTATGTCTGGTCTGTGGCCTGGGGTGAGGTGTTCACCCTCTACCTGCAGGAACGCTATGGAAACCAGTGTCAGGCATTTGCAGTGTCTGCAGTCGGAGGCAGGCTCTGCCTCATAAGACAGGGAGGCTCCATCATTGGAAGCGTGTTTAGACTCTGGATGGACAAAAAGATTGACAGGTGTCATCAGCAGTTCTCAAGTGATCTTCTCCATGCAGTTATCTTTAAAAGACTGCCACTTGAGGGGAACCTAAGTGGCTCAGTCGGTTAAGCGTCCAACTTTGGCTCAGGTCATGATCTCGTGGTTCATGTTGGAGCCCTGCGTTGGGCTCTGTGCTGACAGCTCGGAGCCTGGAGCCTGCTTCGGATTCTGTGTCCCTCTCCCTCTGCCCCTCTCTCACTTGCTCTCTCTCAAAAATAAATAAACATTAAAAAAATAAATAAATAAAAGACTACCACTTGAGAATCAATATTAATCATCTATTTCTTCTCTTGGCCTAAAATACTGAGCGTTAAGGAGGAACATAATTAATTGGTCTTCTCTTCACATGGCCTGATCAGTGTTTGTCTGGGGCAGGAAACGGGAGAATGCAGTTGGAGAAATGACTACCTAAGCCAAAATTTATGCCTAGAATCACCAATTTTTAATCCTTTATTCTTTTAAATTATATGAACTTTTTCCATCTGCTTACTTTTTCTCAAAAATGATTTCACACCAACACTTTCTGAATAAACATAACAACTTACTGTTTTTGTATTTCCTAGAATTACAAGTTAACTTAAGGCTGGCCACAAAGATACACGACCTTTAAAAAAGTTGCTTAACTTCTTTTCTCCAGGCTAATTGTATTAGTTTGTTAGAGCTGTTATAACAAAGTGCTGTAGACTGGGTGGCCTAAACAACAGAAATTTAATTCAGGAGACTATAAGTACAGGCTCAAGGTACCAGTGGAGTTGGTACCTTCTCAAGTCAGTGAAGAAAAGATCTGTTTCCGGCTTCCCTCCTTCGCTTGTAGATGTCTACGGCTGTCTTCTCCCTGTGTTTATGCATTGTCTTCTCTCTATATGTGTCTCGGTGTCCACATTTATCATTTTTATAATGGCACGGGTCATATTGGACTAGGGCCCATCCAAATGATCTCATTTTAACACGCTCACCTCTATTTCCAAATAAGGTCACTTTCTACAGATTAAGATTTCAACAGATGGATTTCTAGGGGGCTGCAATCATCATTAATCTTGTTACTAATCTTAATAAAATTTGTGTTTAGGAAAGAAAGGAAAAAGACTATAAAAGACTCTGTTGGCTGTACTGCTTTCTAATTTGGGAAGAAAGTAGTATTGAGGGTCAGGAGTCTGAAATAATGGCATTTCCAAATGTGGGCAGGGTCGAGAAGACCTCTCAGTACACAATCTATGTTTGTAATACTTAAAAATAATAATTTGCAGGCATAATCTAGGCAATTAAATGTAAGTAGAATTTGGTTCATATCTATCCTATACACAACCCTAAAGGTCTTTTTTTTTTTTTCAATTTAATAAAGCACAACTTTGTGGCACCTGGCTGGCTCTTGATCTCAGGGTGGTGAGTTCAAGCCACATGGGCATAGAGCTTACTCTAAAACCAACAACAAAAATAAAACACTAAAATTTCAAAAGCACAACATCTCTGTAACCTGGGTGCTCAGTTGGTTAAGTGTTTGACTTCAGTTCATGTCATGATCTTGCAGTCTGTGTGTTCAAGCCCTGCAACAGGCTCTGTACAGAAATCTCTGAGCCTGGAGCCTGCTTCAGATGCTGTGTCTCCCTCTCTCAATGCCCACCCCCAACTCGTGCTTTCTGTCTCTCTCTCAAAAATAAACATAAAAAAAATAAAGGGGCACTGGGGTGGCTCAGTTGGTTAAGTGTCTGACTTTGGCTCAAGTCATGATCTTACCATTTGTGGGTTCGAGCCCAGCATCGAGCTCTGTGCTGACAGCTAGATCAGAGCCTGGAGCCTGCTTCCGATTCTGTGTCTCCCTCTCTCTTTGACCCTCCCCCGCTCACGCTGTCTCTATCTCAGAAATAAATATAACATTAAAAAAAAATTTTTAAGAGAAAAAAATAAAATAAAATAAAAAAACACTTCTCTAATTCTAAGGTGTTAAACTTACTTCTCTAATTCTAAGGTGTTAAAATTTACTTTGGAAACAATTAAACAATATTGTAAGAGAATTTAGTCCTACTAATTTCACTCAATTTTCTTTGATTACAAGAAATCATATACAAAAATCTCAAAACTCATAGGTTTTCAGATGGATTCTTCCAATCAGTTGAAACCACAGTTTTTTGAGTACCTATATATAAAACAGAATGTTGTAAAAAAAAATGTGCTAGATTCAGAAAATTGTGATGAATATTCTTTTATCCATCTGCCTTCTCTACCTCACAGGACTCAAAAACAATAGCATAAACTATACAAAGCTCTAGAAGTCCAAGGTACTTTTATAACTAAGTATGAGCCAAGAGCCTCCGCTTTGCTTTTAGGTTACTGAGACATATGGCAAATTGTCTATTAGAATTAAGATGGAGATGATTGATGAGATGTTGCAAGGAATTAAGAGTATAAGCAAATACTGCCAACTTTTTTTAACTGTCTTTATTAAAATTACAGCCATAAGATTTCAAAAACAGGCTGGAATCTAAGACAGTTGATTGTCTCCTTTGCACTTAGTTTAAGCCTATATAGGTTTCTATACATTCTGTCCTGCAATTTGGCAAATTACACCTATATTTCCTAACTTTGGCAAAGCACACGTAATTCCTATCGTACTGTGCATGAAGCTTACAGTAAGATTGTATTCTACTCACTTTCATTTTCTTGGGGCTTCCTCCTTTGCACCTTGCTGAAAGTAAGAGGCCACTATAAACATTGTAGTCTCTGAAACATCTGAATGTGAATGAGCAAAGCAGCCACATGATGGCAGCATGTTAAAAGAATAAGGATTGTTCACGGGAAGCCATCTCTTTAATCTTTAAAACTTTATATGTACAAAGAGGAAAACTTCAGATCTGCCAACTTAGTGAATCCCTTATTCTCATTGATTCGTCCAGGGGCAGGAGATGAGGGTAAGAAATGGGTTTCCAGATCTCAAAAACAATAAGGAGCAAGAAAACAGAGAGCTTTGAGTACTGAGATTATAAACTAGGACCAGACAATCAGGATGTGACTCATGCTTCAAGCTGAATGGTATTTGGTTACAAGTAAGGGAATTATTTGGCAAATTGTACAAAGAAGAATGATGATTTATGGGCAGTGCCTAGTTTCAATGTCTAGTAGCCACACAGATGTTTTTGGTTGCTCTGCTGATTAAATTTTAAAAAGTCACATACATGTATGTGTTATGTAGTTTTAAATGAATTAGCAAAGCATTGCAATGATGAATTGAAATAACCTCCTTACCTTGTCATCTGTGACTAAGGATTTTGGTTTCATTAACAAGCAAATTAGTCTGTATTTGTTGAAAACCTCCAACTACATGATAATTGTGTAGGTCAGAGAGAGTGAAAGACAAGCTCTTGAGCTGAAAATCTAGGCGTGATGGACTCAGAGCCCTAAACAATGTCATTGTCTTTCTTAGTTAAACTCTCAGTGTTGTATTCTTTTGCATACATATTGTATTTCAGCCAGCCTTTATTTGGTGATGGCAAATCTGACTCTAGATCCTATTTAGCTGGAGGTTTACTTATTTCAAAAAGAGAGTTCTTTCTCCAAAAGTTTCAGCAAAATTTCCAGGGCTGCCTCCCATTGGCTGGGCTCGGGTTACTTACAAATTCCTGAGCCAATCACAGTGATGAGGAAGAATGCAGTGTTCTGATTTGGTAGGCCAGTGACAGAAAGATGGCTGAACCTGCACTGAACCACTCCCCACTAACAAGGTAAGAAAAGAGAAACAGACATTAAATTATTTGCTCAATTGCTGCTTATCATGCTCAATATAGAACTTCTATCAAAGTTGAAACTCATATTCTTATTTCCCCAATGTAGGAGGTTCCTACAACAGTAGGAAGTGCTTGTGAGTATTTGTGGGTAACAATTATTTTTATATTATGTGACCTAATATGCAATAATCAAGCTGTGTTTGGCCATAAGAAAATTCACCTAGCCAGAATTCTCAAATTGGAGTCGGCGCATGTCATACTTTCCTGGGGTGTTTGCTATATATACAAATTCCAGAGTTTCATCCTTTAGACTTCCTGAATCAGAATCTCAAGAGATGGGGTCCTAGGAAGTCACATTTTTAAACAAGAGGCTTACATGATTTTTATGCACTGTGATTTTAAAAGTATCTGGTTTAACATATTTAACTGTAGGTAGCCCTAGAGATTGCGTATTTATAGAAGAGAAATCAGAGATCCACAAGTTTGCTTTCAGTCCTTTCTACAGGTTTTGCCTTTTACTCTGGTCATCTTTTTGGGTTCTTTTCTCTCCTTTCAAAGTTGAAATATTTGGGGGACCCAGAGGCTCAGTTGGTTAAGCATCTGACTCCTGATCTCACCTCAGGTCTTGATCTCACTGCTGTGAGTTCAGGGCTCCGTTCTGGGAGTAAAACCCACTTAAAAAAAAAAGTTGAAATAGTCATAAATAAGAAAGGCTGAGAATTATACCATATCACCTCTAATTTGTAGCATTCCAAATTAATTACTAATAAGGCTGTTAGTTTTCATAGCAAATACCTTAAAATAAAAATTTAGAATTAGAAAAGACCTTTGCTGAATTAACTGCTCTTATACTCAGGTAAGTATAAGACTTCCAGAAAAGTAAAGTGACTTGCTTCACTAAGCAATTAATATGGATGGCCCTTTTGAAACCATTCATTTTAAATGATGATTTCATGAGGGGAAATGGTCGTAAAAGTCAGTTAGCATTTAGAATTAAAACCCAGCTTTAGTTACATTTAATTGTGTGTGCACTAGAGCATAGAATTCAATTTCAGAACCCTGAATCATATTTTATGTCTTTATTAACAGTTACTAGACATTTGCTATCCCTCTACATGTATTCCTCATTTAGTCCTTACAATGCTAAGAGTAAGTACTACTGTGCCCATTTTATAAATGAGGAAACTGGGACATGCATAGATTAGGTAACTCACCCTAGATCAGTATTTCTCAAACTTCTATGTGCAAAAGAGTGACTTGGGATTCTGGTTAATGTGCAAATTCTGATTCAGTAGGTCTGGGATGGGACCTGAGATTCTATATCTTCAACCAGCTCACAGGTGAAAGCCAACTTTGTTCATATATTGAGTAGCAAGGTCTTAATCATGAAACAGTACACGGTAGGCAGGCAGTGTCTTAACCCTGGCTATCTGACACTAAAGCCTATGTATTTAACCCCTATGGAGAGTACGTGTTGAACTTTCTCTTCATTACATCTTACAGGTAAAGAATTGCGGCCAGTTCTTGCTGAATGTTCATTTGAGATGTGACTTTATGCTTGAGTATGAAATGAATTCTACCAGGACCATCCTCACTCCAGACGGTACCTCTCTCACATCTGCCTGTTTTGGGGTGGCTGCTACACGATCATGAAGGTACATAGCCAATTATTTGTGTCTATACAACTATTCTCTTTCTCACTTTCAGTACAGTAGTCAATAAATTACCTGAAATAGTTAACACTTTATTACAAAACAGCCTTTGTGTTAGATGATTTTGCCCAACTGTAGGTTAATGTAAGTGATCTGAGCATGTTCAAGTTTGGCCAGGCTAAGCCATAATGTTCCAAAGGTTAGATGTATTAAATGCATTTTCGACTTAACCATATTATCAACTTACATGGGGTGTATTGAGATGTAACCCCATTATAACTTGGGGAAGATTGGTACTGTTAAATGACAAAACTAAAACACCTTAGTAATGAGCTTCACGTCCTTTTTTCAAGGAAAACACTCCATGGATTGGGGGACTATAATACCTCATAAGCAATGGAGTACTGTTCCTGAGGGATTTGGGGGAAGAGCTAGTTTTACAGCTTGTACAGACAATAGAAGCAGCAAGCTGGCTCAGAAAACCTCTGTCCATTGTTTGGCCAATGAATCCTCAGAAAGTTGCACAAACAGGAAAGTTGAAAAACAATAACACAGACAGCACTAAATGTTTTACTCTGTTTTACAAATTGCTTGGCAGCTCCAGAGGGAGCATCAAGGATTGTTGGATTATTAAAAATTAAAATTTGCATTCACGGGACACATCAAAGTCTGTACCATTAAGCATGATACCAGTGATTTTTTTTTAAAAATCATTATTCTGGAACTTCAAACAAATATTATAACTTCCATGATTATTATTTCCTTCCTTTAGTTATTTCTGTAGCATTCCACACTGATCTTTGGAAATTTGCCCCTTATTTTGAAAAAGAAAAGAACAGAGTTTGTTACTCTATTGCATGTTACAAAAAAATATATATAGACTGCGGAATGCAGTTTAAAGATGACATATGCCAACAAATGCCTTGGCACTGCCGTAATTCAAATTGGTTTTTATCTTGGAAATAAAAGTTCACTGCAACTTTGTTCATTCTCATTGTTATGTGAGTTTTTTTTTTAAATGAAAGGAAAATGTGACACACAATTTAGTCCTCATTAATTGCTGATTCTGCAGCATCATGTTAATAGAAACTTCTTTGGAAGTTTCTATTAAAGGTAATACTGTATACACCGTTAATTGTAGTATTCTTTCCTATTTATAAATGTATTTTGATGGGCAATAAAACAAAATGCCTTAAAAGTCTTAAATAGAGAAAATGTGCTTTACACAGTTCCCATAAAAAGTGGCCTATGGAAAACCATAAGAGACTTTGAAATACTGAGAACAGACTGAGGGGCGGTGAGGGGAAAGTGGGTGATGGGCATGGAGGAGGGCACTTGCTGGTATGAGCACTGGGTGTTGTATGGAAACCAATCTGACAATAAATTATATTAAAAAAAAGAGGTTACATGACTGTCTTCAAAAGTAGGCCAAAGTAAAAATGAAAAAAAAGATTATTATTCTTAATTTATAATAAAAACTAAGAATGGATTTAACTATTAAAAAAAGTGTTTTATGTTATCCAAGCAATTCGTATTATAAGCTTCCCTCATACTGTTGTATGCAATTTTTACTATTATGCAAATTAGCTTGGGTAAGTAAAATTAATAGATCGCCTTAGAAATTTATGCAATTAATGTAAAAATAATTGATGTTTGCAATGTGTCTTCCTTTGGTTTAGAATCAATTTAAAGCTACATCTGTAGAGAGAAAAAAAAGAAGAAAGGAAGAAAGGAAGGAAGGGTGGAAGGAAGGAAAGAAAGGAGAGAAGAGAAAAGAAAAGAAGAGAAAAGTAAAGAAAGAAGCAGCAACGTAGACACAGGACTAAACAGGACTTGATCGGCTAGGAGGTCAGGATTTCCTTGTAAGGCTAACAGGTCCTGTCTCCCAGGGTAAGATAAAGAGAGATTGGAGGGTGTGACTGGTGTGTGCTAGATTTCCTTGACAGTGAGGTGTTTTCTGTAAGTGCAGGCTCGCTTAAGTTTAGATTTGTGTTGTGGGCCCAGCCGCTGGGGTGGCCTTCATTTTGTGGGGCCTGATGTATGAACTAACTGGATCAGTATAATCGATATATTTCATTTGCTTCCTGGTTTCTGGCTTACCTCACTTTTCTTCCCGTTTTGCTTTGTTTCCATTTTCTTCTGAGTCATCTTTTTGTCCTATACTTTCTTTTCCTCCAAAAACCACTGCCTTTTTATTAAACTAGAATTTTAACAGTTACTAAAAATAAAGAAGATTCAAATTCACCACCGTTCTATTCTACTGCTTTGGTAAAAATAGCCTGGAGTCAAGGATTTCCTCTGTACCGCTTTGCTTTCCTTCAGGTGAGGTAGTTTGGCGGACTTGGTCTGTACAAAGAGAGGGACAGGGGAAATAAATCTGGATGCTCGGCATAAAGAGAGCAAATGACAAAGCTATTTTTAGAGATGGGGCCTTTCTGTCTTTTCCTATGTTATTCTTTATGGGCGCTTGATATCTCTGTTCTCTGGTTCTTATCTTTAAAACGCAGCTGCTTTACCTCAGGCATAAATCAGAAGAGGAAAAGCAGCTCCTGGTGAACAGCCTGCTCCTGGAGGGAGGATGAGGGGGATAAAAGTTGAGAGGGGAAGGGAAGACCAAAGGCCCCCTGGAGAGTCCGCGCTGGGCCAAACACAGCACCCGCAAGGCCTCTACCCTTCCAGCGAGCAGGGGCCAGCAGAGAAGCCAACCTGGGAAGAACAAGATGAAGCCCCGGATGCCGCAGAAGCAGAAAAGAAGATCCCAGGCAAGTGGCACATCTGCCTTGGAAGCAAATCCGCCCCGGAAGTCCAAGCCACTTCCCCTGCCTTCATGGGATAGATGGGAGGTAGGTGCTCACATTCCACGACGCAAGACACAACTGGGAAAATGGACAGGATGTTATCAGTTGTAAGTCCTTGTCATGTACAAGAACCATGCGGTGTTTTCCCACAGTGCCCCCGAGTTCAGAGTTTATAGATGAAGTGTGTCAGTTTTCCTGGAAAAAATATTGAAGAAAGATTTATTCAAGATTACACACAAGTCTGGGCTTCCTGAATTAACCCATTAATTCATTTAGAAACAAACAATTCGCAAGAGAAAAAAACTCATTAAAATATAGCAAGAGTAATTATTTGAACCAGATTGCTACCTTTACATTTTTTTCTCCTCTCCTCTCCTCCTCTCCTCTCCTCTCCTCCCCTCCCCTCCCCTCCCCTCCCCTCTCTCCTCTCCTCTCCCCTCCCTCCCTCCCTCCCTCCCTCCCTCCCTTCTTTCTTTCTTTCTTTCTTTCTTTCTTTCTTTCTTTCTTTCTTTCTTTCTTTCTTTCTTTCTTTCTTTCTTTCTTTCTTTCTTTCTTTCTTTCTTCTCTTTCTCTTTCTCCCTCTTTCAGCCAGCCAGCCGCTAGGAATTGTATAAACATGGCTTAATTATACCAATTTTGCTGGAAAATTGGATGACTCACATCAGTTTCAGTTAAGGTGTCCATCATTTGAAAATTAGCATCGTACTAAAGATTTAGAGCATTAAAAAAAAAAAAATAGAAAGTCCGTGGGGGAAGATTAAAAATCTGCTACCAGACTTGTTTGCTATCAGTATTTTCAGCTCCCTCATATTTTAACATGCTCTTTCTGTAAGTTATTAGAGAGTGGATTATTTAAAACACAGGTAAATAAGGGGGATGGGGGCTACAGAGGTGGTGGATGTGGATATGTCAGCAATTTTGTGATGGCAAATCAGGAGATGAAAAAGTGCCAATTCATTCTTATTTTAGATATTGCAGCTAGAAATACAACTTTGGGCCCTTTAAGGATGCCAGCCTTGATTTGTATTACTCCTTTCAGCTGCATCTATCTGCATTGTTTTTTTTTTTTTTTTTACTCTCAGTTGCTGGCTAACAGACATCACACTCCAGTGGTGCCTGGGTGGCTTAGTCGGTTAAGCGTCTGACTTTCGCTTGGGTCATGATCTCGAGGTTCGTGGGTGCGGGCCCCGCGTCGGGCTCTGTGCTGACTGCCAGCTCAGAGCCTGGAGCCTGTTTCAGAGTCTGTGTCTCCCTCTCTCTCTGACCCTCCCCTGCTCACGCTGTCTCTCTCTCTCCTAGAAATTTAAAAAAAAAAATTAAAAAAAAAAAAAGAATAACAGACATCACACTCCAAAGACTGGAGGCGAGAAGAACTTTCAGGGAGCAAGAAATTCAGCTCCCAGCTACACACACACACACACACACACACACACACACACACACACCCCAGAAACCAAAGGAAGCTAGGAAGAAGTCATGATGCACTCCTAAGGAAAAAAAGTTAGGGATATATTAATGTAGAGATCAGTTTTACAGGGTATTCTTGAACAGAAACTATTGTAACCGCTGTGCTAACAAGCAACACTAATGCCTTAGAGAAGGAAATTAACATGAAGATTACCAGGAATGGTCCTTCTGCTTTAGGAGGGAGATCTTTTCTCTAGGGACAAGAGAAACAGCCACCTCCTAGGAGGTTGTCCTCCCTTACTTAATGCACCTGTTTCATTAGTTCATTGCCGCCTAAATATAGCCGAGTCCAAATAAAAATGTAAAATGAACATAATTTATTTATATAGGTTGAATGATATGAGGGCCTTGGACTGTGAAAGGAGACATGTCGCTCTTTGTCTTTTTGTTGTTATATCTAGGGTTTTCTATCTACTTTGGGTGAATTATCACCAGCCACATGAAAATACATTGATTAAAAAAAAAAAATCTGGGAGAAGTTGCACATCTTCCTCTTGTGTGGAGTGCTGATAAATTTATATGGCAATTTTGTCCATAGAAAATACCAATTAATAATAATTCAGCAATAGATCTTCAGGGTTCCAAGTGCTTTAAAATCGATAGTGTCTCCAAAATATTTATAATTTGCAACCATTGAAGACTTACCAGGACAGTACAGCAGAAAGTGCCCATCAAAATACCTAAAATACCCACTTTGGCTCTGTAATGCCAACATTTTATTTTGTTTTTGGCATGTATAGTAGAGTTAACTAAATGCCTGCGCTGTGTTAGTTCTCTGTGCTGTAAATGTGAGATAAAATGGGAACAATTGTGACAATGAATAATGACATCACTGTTTTTATTCCCTATTCACACCTAAATTGGTCCATTTAGCAGCTGGAGAGGTGAACCACTGGGTGCAAATAAGACTCTGGGTGCAAATGAGCACCTGGGTGGTTCAGTCAGTTGAGCATGGGACTCTTGACTTTCACTCAGGTCATAATCTCACAGTTCGTGAGTTTGAGCCCCTCATTGTGCTCTGCGTTAACAGTACGAAGTCGGCTTGGGATTCTCTCTCTCTCTCTCTCTCTCTCTGCTGTTCCTCCACACTCTTTGTCTCTCAAAATAAATAAATAAACTTAAAAAAAAATAGGACTCTGCCGCTAGCAGCTCTGTTGAGTTTTGGCAGAACAGTTATCCAGTGATGGGGTTCGATGGGAATGTCATATTTTGGGAAGGATTCTAATAGTAGTGCTATCTATAAATTACTATGCCCTCAGCAGGAAGTCACAAGGGTCTATACCTGTTCAATATTTATTTTCTTAGGTCATTCATCTAAAAGATGTTATTTGTCTTTATTTATAAATTACATTTGGACGTCTGATGATAAGCAGTCATATTTTTTTCCTACTTTTTAAACTAATTTTTTAAAGTTTATTTACTTAAGTGATCTTATGTGATCAAGAGTTGGTCACTTAACCAACTGAATCACCCAGATGCTCCTCTAAACTAAATTTTAATCTTGAAAGCCATATGCAGACATAGTTTAAAAAGTCTAGTATTTCATAAGGTTCGTAATTTAAAAATAGCACTCTTCACCTCCTTCCTTTTCCTGATTACTCTTCCTCAGAGAAAACGACTTTCAACTTTTAGGCCTTTTCCTTGGTGTTCACTGCCGTATTTCTAAATAACATTTATTTAATGCTATTTTGTTCAATTTGTGTACTATTGATCACTTCCCCGTTTCTAACCCTTGCTCTCTCTCGCCCCTCGAACACAGAATTATCCTCTCCTCTTTCTAGTATCGCTACAGCTTCATTTTTGGCTAAATCAATATTCAGTTTTCATTATTATGACCATTCAAATGGTAATATAATGTAGGGGAGGAAAAAGTTTTCCTTGGCCTTCTTAGGGTCCTTGGTGGAGTCTGAAAAGTTAAGCTAACAAAGACAAGAGAAAAGCATACACATGTACTTAATATAAAAGTTTTATGTGACACACGAACTTTCATGAGGAAACGAAGACCTGAAGAAATTACTGAATTTGAGTGTTGCTGTGCAGGGTTTGACGAAGTAGTGGGACGTCATGGACAAACAGGAAAAAAACTATGAGGGGCGCCTGGGTGGCTCAGTCGGTTAAGTGTCTGACTTTGGCTCAGGTCATGATCTCACAGTTTGTGGGTTCGAGTCCCATGTTCAGCTCTGTGCTGATGGGTCAGAGCCTGGAGCCTGCTTTGGATTCTGTGTCTCCTTGTCTATGCCCCTCCCCCACTCGTACTCTGTCTCTTTCAAAAATAAACATTAAAAAAAAAAAAACAACTGTGAGCTAAGGGTAGCCACCTGGGACAAACTCAGCAAGGCTCTCCATTTGGATTCTGGGTCTCAGAGATAAGGATGGCCCTTTCCTGTGGGCAGAGTGAGGGTATCTCGCTAATGAGGGTCTTATGAACTGCTTCTGGGGAGAAGGAGGGGAGAAGATCAGAGAAATCTTCCTGCTTGTGCTGTTTACTCAAACTCCGTCAGCTTAAAACATCCAATATGCCAATGTGCCATATTTTGGGGTATCCTGTTTTGAACCTCATCAGTATCATAATTATAATTACTTTCTTCTATAACTTTTGTTTACTAGGTAGTTATAATTCCGTTTTCTTTTTTGGTTAGTTTTCCATGTGCCCAGATCTAATTCCTTCTGTGTTTCTTCACAAAGTATTGACCTCCTCTTAATATATTCTAGCACTTTGGGTAAGCTCTCCGTTTCCCCATTTTCTTGAAGACACACCTTCCGCGCTGCTGCTCCAATCTGGGTTCTTCATCCTTGCCCCCTGCTTCCCAGCTGCCTTCCTGGGATTTCCCATCATGTCATCCTGGAATTTCCCTTTGCCTTCCTTCTGTTCTTGATTCCTCATTCTTGGATCCCTGACCCTCCCTTCTTCCTGGCTCACTTTCCTGTTCTGGTGGAGCACTCAAACCTGGAGACCTTTGCATATCTGCAAATGAAAGGGTTCTAATTCTATCACTATATTTACTTTACAGTTAGACTGGTGTAGAATTCTAGATTTGAAATACTTTATTATTCAGATTTGTTCTACTGTGTTCTAGGTAATAGAGTTTTGATACTGAGACGTCTGGCATATTCTAATTCATGCTTCTTAATTTATGATTTTTTTTCCTTTTCTTTTCATTTCCCCATCCCCCCTGGAAGCTATTAAAATTATTTTCTATAGCCAATGTTGTTAAGTCTCTCAGTGATATGTGTTTATATGTTTTTATTTCCATCATTGTATCATATACCTTCTTTAATCATGTTGTGACCTTTTAGTCTGAAAACTGTTCTTCAATTCAGGAAGATTTTCGTGAATCATTTTTTTTGATAATTTTCTCCTTTTCATTTATTCTGATTTCTTCATGGGCTTCTTATTATTTGGAAGTTAGACTTCCTGGAAGGGTGCTCTAATTCTCTTTTATCTTTTTGTCTTCTTGTTCTCTCTCTCTCTCTCTCTCTTTCTGGTTTCCTGCCAATTTAGTGAGGTTTTAGGAGAGACCACACATAAATATATGTTTATTGCACCATATGTAAGAACAGTCTGACAATCATAAAGAAGCTAAAGTTTTGCAGAGAACTAACCACTCCCTAAGAACTAGTGGCTAACCAGATCATAAAAAGCCTGTTACTAAGTAGACAATTGGTATAGGATTATCCTTTTTATTTAAGCTTTTTTTTTTTTTTTTTTTTTACCATTTATTCATTTTTGAGAGAGAGAGACAGAGTGTGAGCGGGGGAGAGGCAGAGAGAGAGGGAGACACAGAATCCAAAGCAGGTTCCAGGCTCTGGGCTGTCAGCAGAGAGCCCAATGTGGGGCTCAAACCCACGAGTGGCAAGATCATGACCTGAGCCAAGTCAGACCTCAACCGACTGAGCCACCCAGGTGCCCCTAGGATTATCCTTTTTTAATTCAAATCTGAAATGATCTCACATGAAAATTTCTGTGAGGCTGCCTGACTAAATAACTATTAAATAGTCTAGAAAGGCATTCACAAAGTTTAGAATAGAGAGGTTATTTCAATTCTCAAGGAAGAGAAAGAAAAACAAAATCAATCACTTGTGTGGAATCTCTACTTCGTTCCTAAGATTAAACTGGCCTTGTGGCAGCTGGTGGTTCAGTTAGTTAAGCATCTGACTCCTGGTTTCGGCTCAGGTCATGATCTCATGGTTCATGGGTTCAAGCCCCACATCTGGCTCTGTGCTGATGGCACGGAGCCTGCTTGGGATTCTATCTCCTGCTCTCTCTACCCTTCCTCTGCTCTCTCTCTATCTCTTTATCAAAAATAAACAAAAACTTTAAAAATAAAAAACTGCTGTTAAATATCATTGGCATTCTCGTCGCCATAAAACACACAACAAACAGAATACAAATGTGTCCTTTTTACTACTGACCTGATTTAAAAAGCACTACAGTCATTAGAATTTTCTTTTTACTTTATAGGTAAGAGAAGAAAAGTCTAATTTAATTCTAGTTTGGACTTAATTTTTGTAGATTTCTGTCCACATAATTATGATTTGAGGGACATTTAAGAATTAATGCTCAGGGCACCTGGGTGGCTCAGTCGGTTGAGTGTCCAACTGTTGATTTGGCTCAGGTCATGATCTCACAGTTCTGTTAGGTTCCTGAGTTCCAGCCTCACATCTAGCTCTGTGCTGACCGTGGAGAGCCTGCTTGGGATTCTCTCTCTCCACTCTCTCTGCCCCACACTCACTCACTCTTTTTCAAAATAAATAAATAAACTCAAAAAAAAGAATTAAGGTTCTTATAACTAAATATCATAGTTCTTTTTTAGCTAACAGTAGTTTTCAACATTCCTAGTACGTTTTCCCAGGTTTTCTTATCTACCCCCCATGTTAACCAGGACCAGTAATGTTTTTTGAAAGTTTATTTATTTATTTTGAGAGTGAAAGAGTGAGTGAGAGTGAGGGAGGGGCAGAGAGAGAAGGAGAGAGAGAATCTCAAGCAAGCTTCTCACTGTCACGAGGGACTTGAACTCATGAACCATGAGATCATGATCTGAGGAAAACCAAGAGTTGGACGCTTAACCAACTGAGCCACCCAGTGGCCCAGGACCTGTATTTTCTAACACAAGGGCACCCACGTGGATTACAGGCACTGCTGGGAGCTTCCTCTTTCAACGTGAAGACCAAGTCTGTCATTTAGGAAGTATTTGCAGAATTTCTGCCACTACTACTGGCTAAGCACTCTCAAGAAGAATAAATATGTAGGATGATGTAGGAGACACACACTTAATTGGAGAAGTTGTAGGTCTTCTTTATCTTGTAATTTAACATCAAGATTAAGAGATATCAGGAATCTGATAGGAGGAACTAGTAACTGAATGAATGTAGAGGAAATGAGAAGGGGATCAGTTGTGAGGGAGAAAATAGGGAATTTAATTTTGGACAAGCTGAACAGCGTTTACTGTTCTCTAGGCCAAACTATGTTGGTTGCATCAGTGGCAGAGGCTTTGGAAGAAATCCACGAGGCAGAATTAGACACCATCCTTTCCTGCTTGGAATTTCATACATTTTGTGTCTTTTATTAAGGTGCTTATCATGCTGTTTTGCAATTTGCTTATATCTTTGCTCCACAACTTTGAAAAGCTTTAGAGCAAGGTCTGGGTCACACGTTTGTCTTTGTGACCAGGAGTTTAGCACAAATTACATCCTCAAACTTACAGAATTGTCCAGAGTCGGGGACTGAATTCTTGATGCCAATATTGTCATCACTTAAGGATCCATTTAAAACCAGTTTCCTCCTTAAAGAATTTTGTGTTTTAACAGATTTCTCCCAAACAAACTGCAATTTAAAAATAATCTCTGGCTCTTGATCACTGTTGATATAAACACTATACCATCTAAAAAAAAATTCCAACCAAGATTAAAGCAATTTGATGTTTTAGCTTTAGCAATACTATTGTAGTTAAATAATGGGGCGTCTGGGTGGCTCAGTCTGTTAAGCGTCCGACTTCCGCTCAGGTCATGATCTCGCAGACCGTGGGTTCAAGCCCTGCATTGGTCTCTGTGCTGACAGTTCAGAGCCTGGAGCCTGCTTCAGATTCTGTGTCTCCCTCTCTCTCTCTGCCCCTCCCCAGCTCGTGCTCTGTCTCTGTTTCTCAAAAATAAATGAACGTTAAAAAAAAATTATCTTCACTGAAATAGATTGAGACTTCCTTTTATCCTCCTTAGCGTTTATTTTTAAGATTTGTCCCTGTTGATATATCCAACTTAAGTCCATTCTTGCCTAAAAACATTAGAATGTTTGCAACCTGAACACAGGCTTGGTGGTTACAGGTAACAAGAGCAGGTAACAGGTGAGAGTGGAGTGTTACTATTCTTACAATGTTGCATTCCTTAAAAAAAGAACCTGGAGCAAATATGGCAAAATATAAACCAACCATATATGGCTGGTGCATGAATAATCTAATTTATTTTTTGTATGTTTGAAAATTACATGCTTTAAAAAATGAAACAGCTGATTTCAAATAGCTCTTTTAAACAACTCCTATAAAAAGTGGTGGATATATTTTTTCATGAAAAAAGATACTGTGAACTTCTCTTCTAAGAACCCAGATAGGAAACATTTGCTCTTCACTTTAGAACACATAACTTTAAAAACAGGAGAATATATATAGAATTCTAATTGTTGACAATAGAGGAAGACAGATCACAAAAGATATGAAGCTTTCAAAAACTGAAAGTTTGCTGTTTAAAGTGAATGTGTCATGAAGTCTGCATAACTGAAATTACCAGCTCGGTTCAGGTGGCTCCAATGTTTAGTCTACACATTTGTAAAATTCTCAACACCCAATCCAACAGTCTACTTGGCAGCCCATCTTTGAGCCAAATGCAGTCCAAACAAAAATCATGAGCCCCTGCACCCTCCCTCCTCAACACATCCAAGCCTGGCCCTCTTCTCCCATTGACTGGAGTCCTGCAAGGCAGATGCCCATGACGTCTCTTGATCACTGAGACTTACAACACTAGTATGTACTTCATTCCATGTTTTATTTTTGACAGGAATCTTTTTAAGATGGTGTCCACTTTATGAAGATTATTTTAGTTAAACTAGCATTTTGTCCGTAAATACACTTAACCTGACACACACGAGGTAAAAACGCAGCCAATAAGTGCACGTCATGGACAGACACTATGGGACAGTCATACTTCCTCAGATCACCTCTAATACCCTAAGTGACCTATGGTCACCAGGCATATACACTAAGTGAATCCCTGGACTATTAGGAGAGCTTAAGTTTTGAATATAATAAATGAATACAAGTTCAAATGTTTTCCTTGCTCCCCCGTGGAACATCTTGTGTACTTCACCTTGGCAGCTGTAGCTCCATGGTGCAGTGATATTGTTGAAACTCAGAAATGATTATGTTCCCCTCCAAGTCATCATCTCCCTGTACCACATGCACGTTAACACCCTAGAGTTTTCTTATTGCTCTTACCATGAAGACAAAAATCCTTTCCACGGCCATTGAGCAAAGCTTTTCACAATATGTCCTCCGTCTCCCTCTCCAGCATCATCTTACCAAAACTCTTGCTGTTCGATAGAAAAAAATGAAGAAATGAAACTCCCTATTCATTCTAGTACTAACCTCAGTTGTACTTTTCCTTGCGTATTTTATTATTTGTTTAAAGTGTCTCTCTCCCAGGGCACCTGGGTGGCTCAGCTCATTAAGTGTCCAATGATTGGTTTTGGCTCAGGTCATGATCTCACAGTTTGTGAATTCGAGCCCTGCATCAGGCTCTCTGAGCTGACAGCTTTGAGACTGCTTGGGATTTGTCTCTCCCTCTCTCTCTCTCTCTCTCTCTCTGCCCCTCACCAGCTTGTTCTCTCTCAAAAAATAAGTAAGCATTAAAAAAATAATAAACTATTTCTCTCTCATACCAAAAGTTATATGTGTTTTCATTGTTGTTTTTGTTTCGATCTGTTTTTGTTTATTCTGGAATATCTGGCATAGTGCTTGCCTCTTTTTTGTAATTGAAAAAATGATTCAAAGAGGACAAAGATAAATCATTCTCTCAAAAGATTAATATTTACATAGGGCATTTGCCAATGAACCTAATAAAAGAAAGATGTGTAAAAACCCAAGGCTCAAACAATAAAGGGGGAATATAAGTAAGTAACATTTATGTGCTTATGAGAAGAAAATGGAGGCTTTTTAAGATTAGAAAAGACAATAAAAACAGTAATACATTTATTTTAGAGATGGCATAGATTCACTCCTTTGAGCTGATGGTATAAAATTACAAATGACAGTGACAAAACATAACCATTGGATTTTTCTTTCTTTTTTAAAAAATATTTTTAATATCTATTTTTGAGAGACAAAGATAGAGCATGCGTGGGGGAGGGGCAGAGAAAGAGGGAGACACAGAATCCAAAAGGGTCTCCAGGCTCTGAGCTGTCAGCACAGAGCCTGACACAGGCTCAAACTCATGAACCGTGAGATCATGACCTGAGCCAAAGTTGGACGTTAAGCCAACTAAGCCACCCAGAGACTCTAATTGGATTTTTATTTCTTTATCAGGTTTGCCATTTGGGTATGTAGATTGTGGGAAGTGGCCTATTTGCTCTCTTAGGTTAACCTATATATATTTTTTGGTCCAAATGAATTATATACCTAGAAACAGTAAAAGGTCACTGGTGGGATTATTAACTATATATATAATATATATGGGATGGGTGGGATTATTAACCATATATATATGTATATATGTGTGTGTGTGTGTGTATATATATGTTTGTACATATATAGGATATTGCTTTTATGTTGAAAAAATTTTTTGAACTAGTTTCATATCTACATTAGTGTGAGCAGAATAGACCAACAACTCTTCCATCTTCATCATCTGTGTGGGTAGCCAACTAGCAATTTCACCACATTTGTTCTCTCTTTCCTTTCTCTCCCCCGTCAGCATGATGCCCATCATCCTCTACATGCTCCAGTTATACCCCCAAATTGGAATATATATCAACAGACACTGTGATCAATAAGAAAATCAACATTGGAGCACCTGGGTGGCTCAGTCGGTTCGGTGTCCAGCTCTTGGATTTGGTTCAGGTCATGATCTCTCGGTGTGTGAGTTCAAGTCCTGCATCGGGCTCCATGCTGACTGGGAGGGGCCTGCTTAGGATTCTCTCTCTCTCCCTCTCTCTCTGCCCTTCCCTTGCTCTCTCTCTCTCTCTCTAAATAAAAAAAAGAGAGAAAGAAAAGAAAAAGTAAAAAAATCAGCATTGACAGAGCACTACCATGGAATCTACCGACTTCATTCACATTTTGCCACTGTCCCAATAGTTTTTTTCCTCCTATTTGTGTCTACCAGCTTTTCACTGTAAGGTCCTCAATTCTCCTTTAATTATCAATTAACATTTGGAGGCAGGGCTTCTAAGGTTTTGCTCTAATATCTTGTTCCGCATCAAGTTTTCTACATTAGCCTTAGTATCCACTGATAACTCCCATCTGAATTAACCATCATACCAAAGGCTGCCAAAGGTGATTCCTTATTTGCATCATTCATTTTACATTTAGCAATTGCCATCCCACTGTAAGGAAGAACTTTCCCTTCTCCCTCTTTTTGTTTGTTTGTTTGAGGATAGACTCATGGATTCCAATTTTATTTAGTGGTTTATCATCTGATAATCTCATTAGTTATTTTGATGCAGAAACTGCCTCAGATTTGGCCTGTGGGAGCTCCTTCAGGCTGGCTTCTGAATCCTTTTGACATGTCCCCACCATTCACTGAACATGACTTTCAGGGATAACAGGATGCTCCAGGCATATTTTGTTCATTCCATCTTCTAGCCCTGGAATAGCCATTTCTTGAAGGAGCTTTGGTTACTTTTGGTGGAGAGTAATATTTAGAAATCAAAGCCTGGGTGTTCAGTGTTATCACTGTTACTGAAGTGTTATTGTATCTAGGCCTTTTTAGTGAAGAAAGCTAGAAATCTATGTGTATTATATATATATATAAATATATATATATATAAGTATATATATGCATGCATGGATGTATACACACATATCCAATTATAACTATCCGTGTGTGAGTTTTAAACTTGATTTCATGGTGAAATCATTTTATTTTCATCCTATGCCTTGGGGTTCTTGCAGATTCTTTATATGTTGTAAGCTCCTTCTCAGATACTGAGAATATAGTTTTATTCACTTCAATATATTTCCTTATATGCTTAACAATTAACGTGTTTTCTCATTGTAATAATTTTTCCAACCACTCAGTAGCCTCCTCTGCACACCACCTCCTTACCACACTGGTGTTGCTTCGACCTGGATTCACTGACATGGTGGGAAAAAATGGAAGGGAAAAAAAGATGAGAAGAGAAGGAAAGATGAGAAATCAAGGGAAAATCCCAACAAGATACGTTTTTGTAAAGTTTATTTATTTTGAGAGAGAGAGAGAGAGAGAGTAAGAGAGAGTAAGAAAGAGAGTGAGAGCAGGGGAGGGGCAGAGACAGAGAGAGAAAGAGAGAATCCCAAGCAGGCTCTCTGCACTCATATTACAGAGCCTGACTTGGGGCTGAAATTCACAAACCATAAGACCATGACCTGAGCTGAAATCAAGAGTCAGACACTTAACTGGCTGGGCCATCCAAGCATTCCTCAACAGGATATTTGATAATTCACAGAGCTCTTACCAATTTTTGAATATAACATCATCTATCCTTACTGGATCTCAAACTACCACAACTCATTGGCAACTAACACAGTTGGCGAAGGTAAGAAAAAGCCATAGCCACTCACCCAGCAACTTTAAGGGAATTTCTATCTTATTGATCTGATATTTTATGATCAGAGTCAGAAAGAGTGGTTACAGACATGGGTTGTAAATGCTCAGGAAAAGGAAGTAATGATCCTTATGAGCCAACAATGCTTCTAAACAAAATTACAAACAAACCTCATTGTCTTTTTAAATGGAATCAATAGCTGTGATATAGATATTAATAGCTATGATGTAGATATGTTGTTTTTGAATTTTAGCAGACATATCTCATGATGTTTGGAAGACAAAAATAGAAAAATCTAAGCAGAGTGTTAGAACAATTAAGTGAGCTGCTGATGCTGATTTAACTATGTGAAATTTTCAGTAAGTTCAGGGTATAATGAAGGCATAGAACGCAAAGAATGAAATCCCTTTTTCTGCCACAGTCTGCCCCATCTCAGGAAACAGAACTACTATTCATCCTATTGTTCAGGTCTTGAGGCTTGAGGTTATCTTTGTTTCTTCGCTTTGTCTAACTCTTCATATCTGATTCATCAGCCAGGTCTGTCAGCCCTGTCACGAAAGATGAAGAGTCTGAGATTTTTACCTGCACGGAAGCTAACGAATCACCTGCCACAGTTTCAGGGATGCCGGTGGGAGACGAGAGACCACTGGCTCAGAGACAAAGGATGGTTTATTACAGCAATAACAGTAGCCAGAGCATCAGCATTTGCGACAGTTCTCTGAGCCCAATGCCCCCAGGGTGATGCCAAGAGTGTCAAGTGATGCCTGCACATGCAGTGGGTTGAATTACAGCACAGGACCTCTGATGTTTGGGAATTCAAATCTTTTATAATAGACAGTAAGCCTGTGTAGGCTTTGCTCTGAAGGGTATACTTATTTCCTAGGGCTACCATAGCTTCCATAACAAAGTTCTGTAAACTGGATGAAAACAACAGAAATTTATTCTCTCACAGTTTAGGAGGCCAAAAACCCAAAACCCAGTTGTTGGCAGGTTTGGGTCTTTCTGGAAGCTCTGAGAGAGAATCTGTTCCACATCTTTCTCTTCGCTTCCGGTGGGTCTGGTAATTTGGGGTTCCCTGGTTTGCAGATACATCACTACAATCTCTGTCTCCATTGTCACATGGGGCTTTACCCTATATGTCTCTGAGTGTTCACATGGGCTTTTTTTAAGTCCACCACTCATTAGATTTAGCCCCCCCCCCTCAGTATAATGTCATCCTAACTCATTATATCTGCAAAGACCCTATTTCCAAATAAGAAATAGGGTCACATTTTGAGGTCTTGGTAGAGAGAGAGAGGGAAGGACAAATGTCACAGTGTCACAGTCTTTTTTTTTTTTTCTTTTTAGAAAGAGAGAGCACCAGCAAGGGAGGGGAAGAGAAAGAGGGGGACAGAGAATCTGAAGCAGGCTGTGAGCTGACAGCAGAGCCTGATGCAGGGCTTGAACTCACAAACCATGAGATCAGGACCTTAGCTGAAGTCAGACACTCAACCAGCTGAGCCACTGAGGTGCTCTGTCACAGTCAGAGGCACAGAGGTGATATCTGGGGCTGGCTTCATAGTTCTGTGATTTATTCATTTGCACAGAGCCCTGTGCTTAAAAAAAGCCTACACTTGGCTTAATGCTCTGGTTTCTGAATATTCCTAGTAACTCTTGAATCAAGGGTTCTACAGGGTCATTTTGTAGTGGGTCCTACAAATGACATAGCCGGTGACACCCTATCACTCTTGTATTCTATTGGGCAGAAGTGAGTCACTAGATGCAGCTGGTATTCAGGGGAAGGGCTTCCATAAGGTGTAAACGCCAGTAGGCAGTGAACATTGGAAGCCATTTTAGAGTCTGTCCATCACATACTGTTCACTAGCTCTAATGATTCATCTTCCACTTCTAGGCAAAATTTATTCCTTGCCCTCTCCCAGAGTCCCCCAAATTCTCATCCAAATATAGCATTACCTGAACATTTAGAATCTCAGCATCTAAACTCTTTGAATACAGTTTTTTTCTATCTGTGGCCTGAGAGACTAAAGGGAAAAGTTATCTGACTCCATATACCCAACATACAGTGGTGAGACAGGCTTAAGGAAACTGCCCTAGGCATATCAGTTCAATTAGGGGAAAACGGCAGTCACAGAGGAGTGTTCAATTCCTAGCAATTCTGAAATCCAGCCAGGCAAGGATTCAAAGTTCCTTGATTGGGTCTCAAGTTCTGGGAATAATTCTCCTTGGCTTTTGGTTCCACCCTCTGAGCTGTTTGCTCCACTCTCTGTTCTATCCTTCTTTTCTTCATAAAAGGTAGCATGTGTTTGCAGCCGAGTACTTTTCTTAGTCCACTTTCTGCAAGTAGAAATTCTGGAGTCCAATGACCTGTTTTCATTTTGTACTATCTGTCCCTTTGAGTTAAGGCTGGAAGTGTTTTGCTTATATAATTCTCTCAAATCTTTCTGGGTTTCCTGTGAAACTTTTTGTTGTTGTTTTAAGTTTTTTTATTTTGTGAGAGACAGAGACAGTGCAAGTGGGGGAGGGACAGAGAGAGGGGGAGAGAATCCCAAGTAGGCTCTTCACAGTGCCAGAGCAGAACCCGATGGGGCCTTGAACCCATGAAGCTGTGAGAGCATAAGTTGTAAGCTCATATATATTTATATATATATATATATATGTGTGTGTGTGTGTGTGTGTGTGTGTGTGTGTGTATATATATATATATATGCTGTCAGATGCTTAACCTACTGAACCACCCAGGTGCTCTGAAATTCTTTGGGTTTTACTCCATTAGAAAAACCCACAACCACATGTCTTTTTGAGATAAGCCTTTATATATGTGTGTGTGTATATATATATGTATATGTATATGTATATGTATATATATATTCCTTATATATATCCCATATACATCCCATATATATATATTTATTTTTATTTTTTTTAGAAAGAGAGAGAATGAGTGCAAGCAGGGGAGAGGGGTAGAGGGAGAGAGAGAAAAAGAGAGAGAGAATCTTAAGCAGGCTTCATTCTCATCATGGAGTTCAACCCAGGGCTTGACCCAAGACCCTGGGATCATGACCTGAGTGGAAATCAAGAGTCAGATGCTGGGTCGCCTGGGTGGCTCAGTCTGTTAGGCATCCAACTTGTGGTTTTGGCTCAGCTCTTAATCTCACAGTTTCATGGGTTCAAGTCCCACATCAGGCTCTGCTCTGACAATGTGGAGCCTGCTTGGGATTCTCTGTCTTCCTCTCTATCTCTCTGTTTCTCTCCCTCTTCCCCTTCCTCACTTGTGCTATCTCTGTCTCTCTCAAAATAAATAAATAAACTTAAAAAAGTAGAAATTAAAAAAAAAAGATTCAGATGCTCAACCATCTGAGACACCCAGGTGCTCTGTCCATTTATTTTCAATTTTTTAATTTAATTAATGTTTTTAAAGTAATCTCTACACCCAGCATGGGACTCAAACTCACAACCCTGAGATCAAGAGCTGGTGCTCTCATCCTTTTAAAATTTGTAATCCTTGGGGCACCTGGGTGGCTCAGTCGGTTAAGTGACCGACTTTGGCTCAGGTCATGATCTCACAGTTTGTGGATTTGAGCTGTGCATCAGGCTCTGTGCTGACAGCTAGCCCAGAGCCTGGAGGCTGCTTCAGATTCTGTGTCTCCCTCTCTCTCTGACTGTCCCCTGCTCACGCTGGCTGTCTCTCTCTCACAAATAAATAAAAACATTAAAATTTTTTTTAAAAATTGTAAACCTTACTCCAAATTATTCTCTATTCTCCTGTTCTTTATGGCATTTATTACTATTCAATATATCATATGTTTTACTTGTTTGTTTCATTTATTATCTGTTTCCTCATTTTTCTACCCCAATTATAATGTAAGCTACCAAAGGGCAGTGAATTTTGCTTGTTTTATTACTTTATCCACAGTGATTAAAATAGTGTCAGACACCTTCAAGACAAATACTGAATAAATAAAATAATTTCAAAAAGTATTTGAAGAGTTTTTAAAATATTCATCTGCTGTGAAACATTGTAACGTATAAAAGTATGTGACAAACCACCTGTTCATGAAGCAGAATCAATAGAGATGACTTTGGATGTCCTGATAAGAGGATAAAAAATTAAAATATACCTTCCCCAACACACCCAGAAAAGGCAAATGCATCTCCAACAACAAAGAACACCACTACTGTCACACACACACACACACACACACATTGACATAGACTTTGCCATTCATTGTTGTGGATAACCAACAATTCCCTAATAAGAAGAGAAATATATCATCAAATTTGAAATTATGTTATGGAAATTATTTACAGTAACATATAACTTATGAGCAACATATTTATAATATAAAATAAAGAGTTATAATTTATAATTGTGTCCATATTGGATTATGGTAAGGTTATCATTTTCTTCTCTCTTGTATCTTCAACATGACCATTAAAAATATTTAGTGAGGCGTGTCTGGGTGGCTTAGTCAGTTAGGCGTCTGACTTCAGCTCAGGTTATGATCTCACAGTTGGTGGGTTTGAGAACCACATCAGGCTCTATGCTTACAGCTCAGGGCCTGGAGCCTGCTTCAGATTCTGTGTCTCCTCTCTCTCTGCCCTTCCCTCGCTTGTGCTCTGTCTCTCTCTGTCTCTCAAAAATAAAAAAAAAATTAAAAAGATATTTAGTGATCCTTGTTTTGCACTTATAATAATAATTCTAAATTAAAGTCTGCAAAATCCCTCTGTTATTCTCTGAGTTTTCAATTCCTGATCGATTTGTTTAGCTAAAAGCCTTGAGTTAAAATAGTCTATGTTCAAGTTCAGCTCTTGGTATAGGAATCAGTACTAGATTTTTACCTTTCATGCCAGCAAATGAAAACTAGGTTTTTAGGTTAGAAGCTGAATTCTTATCTTCTCCTAGAAGTAGAGTCACCTCCCCCCCCCCCCACCCCAAGCGAAGATGTCAATCCCATTGCATTTTCTTCAGAGTATGAGCTCCTCCTTACAAGCCAGCTGAGTACCACTGGGGAATGGATCCGGGGCCCCTGAGCTATCTGGGGAGGAGTTTGTGGTCTTGCTGTACTTCTGGGCTTCCCCAGGTTCCCATCAGCCACTGACGCCTGCATGAAGTGACATCTCAAATGGCATTTGCTCTGTCTCTGGCCATGCGGATTTGGTTATTGGACAATATAAACTTGTTTTGGCCATGAATCCATGTCTGAGGTACCAGCTTCTCATGACGGGAAAGGACTCTCACTTAGAAGGACTTCTTGAAGGGAAGTGAGTAGAGAAGGGTGAGTCCAAAGTTCCTGCTAGTCCACTGGTTCTTTTAGGAAGGATCCTCATACTGTTGGCTTAGGCTACTGGTAAGAGCTGAATTGTATCTCCCCACCCCAAATTCATATGTTAAAGTCCTAACCCCCAGCACCTCAGAATGTGACTCTATTTGACATAGGCTCTTTACAGTGGTAATTTACTTAAAATAAGGTCATTAGAGTGGACCCTAATCCAACATGAGCAGCATCCTTTGAAGAGTAGGAAATTTGGCCACAGAAACGTACAGAGAGAAGATGATGCGAAGATACAGGAAGAAGGCAGTCATCTAAAGAAAGCAACCCTGCTGACAGCTTGATCTCCATCATCTCACTCCAGATCATGAAGAAAGAAATTTCTGTTGTGTGAGCCACCCACTCCATCGTACTTTGTTAATGGCAGCCCTAACAAACTGAATTGTCAACTTTCTTTGCCTCCTGGATGCCGCTGACTCACCTGGATCTTTTCAGGGAGGAAGTGAAAGTGTGGTCTGAAGGTCTTCTATTTCTGTAGAAGCAGCTGATGCTATGAGACGAACAAAGCAAGGCTATGGCTTCCCCAGACTGTGGTAGAGCAGGACAGGAACCTCCCTCCCCATCTTAGCCCCCTACCATGTTTCTGCCCAAAGAACAAACACATTAATTATTTTTTTTCTCATCGTTTTTTGCTTCTGTCTCCATTTTTCCTCCTTTAATAAACTGCCAAGATCCTATTGGTCAGCATCCAATCCTAGTTAATTACCCAATCTAGTTATCTTGCATCACCCAAGGAATGTACTGTCAGAATGACTAAAAACAAGTTAAAACACTAGTGATAGTAAATATTTGTTTTCCCAACAGAGACTATTAAGGACACACCTCATCTTTAAATCATATGCCTCTCATCCTGAAATGCGTTTCTTCTTTTTTAAACATTTTTTTAATGCTTATTTATTTTGAGAGAGAGAGACAGACAGAGTGAGAGTGGGAGAGGTGCAGAGAGCAAGGGAAACACAGAATCCAGAGCAGCCTCCAGGCTCCGAGCTGTCAGCACGGAGCCTGACACGGGGCTCCAACTCTCCAGCTGTGAGATCATGACCTGAGCCAAAGTCGGATGCTTAACCAACTAAGCCAATGAGGAGCCCTCTGAAATGCCTTTCTTATGGAATATACTCATTGTTTCCACATCTGAACCATATCTGAACTAGATACTAGATCCTCACATTATTCTTTTTTTCCTCCTTTTTTTTTTTTTTTTTTTTTTCCTTTTCACAGATCCTGGTCATAATGGGAACCATGATCTCTTTGCTTTATATGTGGCTGTATTCCCAGAGCTTCCATTTCCATGTGGCACATCTCTATGCGTGCTTAGGGTATCCCAGTGCTCAGCTTATTGTTGGCCAGAGATACCTGAAAGGTAACTTCTTTGTTCCTCTGGTGCCCATTTTACTGGGGACTGGCTGGGGGGCATTTCTGTATCTATATGTTAATAGAGGATTTTAGCATCAAGCAGTTAACTGAGTCCCTTTTTTTTCTTCTAATGTCTTTTGGTTTTATACCCAGGAGCTGGTGTGGTGAAGGATGAAGAGATGGCAATGCATTGGTTTAGGTAAGAAAGATGATATCTACCAACAACAAAACTGCAAGTTATTTCAAGAAGTGCTAAAATATAAAACTTTATGATTTTGGTGCCTTTTCCCTAGAACATAAATAAGATAGAGATATTAACTCTCTTAATATTAAAGTCTCAGCACCTTCTCTACTTTTTCCACTTGGCAGTGAAGCAAGAGTAATGGTGGAGGTGATGGTGGCTGATGCATTTAAAACAGTCTTCCTGGGGCACCTGGGTGGCTCAGTGGGTTGAGCGTCTGACTTCAGCTCCGGTCATGATCTCGTGGTTCGTGGGTTTGAGCCCTAAGTCGGGCTCTGTCCTGACAGCACAGAGCCAGGAGCCTGCTTCAGATTCTACATCTCCCTCTCTCTCTGCCCCTTTCCTACTCACACTGTCTCTATCTCTGAGGAATAAATAAAACAGTCTTCAAAATGTAAGCAAATGATAGGTTAACTTTAAAAGAGCTAAACTGGAGCATATGTAACATTCAAGGTCAAGATTCAGAACATCAATAATTTTATCAACAGTGCTTCATGTTAGCATTATCTTGCTTGTTAAAATTTTGAGCTCTTGACCATAAAAGACACATTAATTTGAAATTTAAAAGTAGAGATACATACTACTTCTTGTTAAGTCCACTTTTTTGGTCTAAATTTTATTCAACTGGTTTGTATTCAGTGTTCAAAATTTTTCACAAGCAGCTTTCTTGATTCTGATTGTGTAGTCTTGGCCTGATGAGTCCTCAAGGAAAAATATCCGATATTATTATATTTCCAGTTTGAGGAAACAAGAACAACTTTGGAAACATACACATGAACACCCCACCTCACACTCTAGAGGTTAAAAAATGGAAATAAATAGGCTCTGAGATGTTAGAAACTCCATTTTACATGGAGACTATGGTAAACAATAAGGACAAGTTAGGAACAAAGCCAGAGTCACTTAATATAGAGACCTGACTCTGAATGCATGGAGTCTCAATTTATTTGAAAGTGGAATTTCAAAGATTATTGAGCACGAAATATGGCTAGTTTGAACAGAGATGTAAAACACACACTGGATTTCCAAGATTTAATGTGAAGAAAGGAATATAAATTATCTCATTAATAATTCTTTATATTGATTATACGTTGAATGATAAGGTGACAGGATTAAATAAAATATATTATTTAAATTAACTTTACCTATTTCTTTTAAAACTTAATATGGCCACCAGGAAATTCCAAATTATGCACGGCTTGCATTATATTTCTATTGGATAATGCTGGTGTGCAGGCTCTCACGATCTGGGAAATGTTCAGTTATCTTAGAGAAAAGTGAACACATTTATGACTTTGTCATTACCCACGAACTGATGAGCTCAGTCTTCTCAGAAGTAGCCTTTCTTCTCTCTAGAATAGTGGTTGACCAACTTGGCTATGTAGTAGAATCCGTCCCCTGGGGAGCTTTGAAACGTACTGGGGGTTAGCTCCAGATTGACCTAAGTGAGCAGAAAAAGCCCCGAGTGACTTTAAATGAATGTAAATGGACCAAGCCACTACCCTAGAAGTCTACAGTGGTTATAGAATAAACACGAACCAGCATGGGAAACCCTTTCAGTAACCTGCGTCACCACAAAGTTTAAAATGGATATTCTGATGAAGTTCACCTGCCAAATAACTTGGAGAGTCAGGAAGGGAATGACATGGCTCTAGAGTAGCTAAATGTGGTTGGTGCCTGACTAGAGGAGGCTGAAGCCCCTGCTACTGGGAGCGTGGACCACACCCGGTGGGCACTTGTTATAAATGCAGCATCTGAAGCCCTAACCCAGCCCTTCTGAAGCAGAAACTTCACTGTAACAAGTTTCTGGGGGCGACTAGTAAGTGCATTTACGTCGCCCTAAACAACACTTTGGAAGCCAGGTCCTTTCTTACATGGGACCATACAATTATGGCCAGTTTGAAAAACTTTTCCATCTTTCGGTGACAACTTCCTCTGTCAGGAATGGGGTGAGGAAAGCTTTACAAAAGCAACATTTCGACTCATGCTTTTAAAACAGAATTAGTAGTTTATGACTTACAAAAATAATTTATGTCTAATCAGAAAAACATTAAAAAAACAAAAATCACCTATGTCCTGTATAGCACAGTAAAAACTACTTTAAACATTTTGATGTGTATTCTTCTAGACTTTTTCCAATTAGTGTATTTATAATATTCCTTGCTTTACTTGAAGATTTCACTATTTTATGGTTAGCCCTTTTCCTAGTTTCTTACTATCACAAACTGTCATTGGAAAGAGCCATTCATATATACCTTTTTGCACATCTGATTTTCTTACCAAAAAAACCCAATGATCACTAAAAATAGAATTATCAGGTCAGAGAAGAATCATTCCTAAAGCTTTTGATACATATTGTAAAACTATTCTGAGAGATTGTTCAAATCCACTCTAGTATATACTCATAGACATATCAATATTGTTTTTGATCATTTGTTAATCTTTGCCAACTTGAATAACTCCACAGATGTCTCATTTAAATTTTTTTAACTGTTTAATGTTTTATTTATTTCTGAGAGAGAGGGAGAGACAGTGTGAGCAGCGGAGGGTCAGAGAGAGAGGGAGACACAGAATCTGAAGCAGGCTCCAGTCTCTGAGCTGTCAGAACAGAGCCCGATGTGGGGCTCAACTCCACAGACTGTGATATCATGACCTGAGCCAAAGTCAGACGCTTACCCAACTGAGCCACCCAGGTGCCCCTCACTTAAATTTTTTTATTTTTTATCAATTGTGAAAGTGACCATTAAAAAAAATTTTTGTTGTAATTTTTATTTCTTTTCCTGCAAATTGCCTTTTCACATTGTCTGCCCATTTTTTCTTTGGATTTATTTTCCTACTCATTTTCCAAAATTTTTATGCATTAAAAATAGCAAGCTTTCATACATTTCCTTGTGTTGTATTTCTGACACCTTCCTCCCCATCATAATAATTTGAAAAAATAAAACTGCTAGATAAGAAGGCAATCATTATGTAATCTGTATTGTCCAATATGATGGCCATCACCTACATGTGGCCATTTTATTTTAAATGAATTAAAATTAAAAATTCAGTTCTTCAGTTGCACTGTGTACATTTCAAGTGTTTAATAGCCACACATGACTAGTAGCTACTGTATTGGACAGAGCAGATATAGAACATTTCTATCTTTGATGAAAGTTCTATTGGAAAGTACTGGCATATACTGCATTTATATTATAGCAATTAGAAATCATGCTTAAGGATTAGCTTACATTTTACTGAATTCCTAACATTCCCAGATGGTTTTTTCCTGTATTTTGATTTCCTGCATATTTTGGAGAGAAGAGCACAATTATTTTGATCTTTGAAAAAGCTGATGAATAAGTGATTTAAATATTCATATATTAGTTTTTTTTTAAAGTACTGTAGATGTTTCAAATAAGAGACATTTTTACATGAAAGAGACTTATTAACATTTGTCTATACCTATGATAGGTTGGAAGTGCTGGCTCCCAGCAACGATTACATATTGGTATTGGCACTGCCTTGGTTTTATTAAGCAGATGCTTTTTCAAGGGACTGTTTTTCTGTTTTGTTTTTTGTTGTTGTTGTTGCATACTCACTTCCTGTTACTTTTCCAGCCCATATCACCAGTCTGCTTTTCTTTTCCTTTTTTTTTAGACAAGCCTCCAAGCAGGACCATCCCTGTGCTTCCTTTAACCTTGCAGTAGGAAAACTGAAAAACGTGACTGGGTCCATGGAAGTAGGGTAATGAAATTGGCTGTCTATTCCCTTCTAGCTGAGGTGTCATTCCTTCTACACCAGCCCCCATATATTACCTGCAAATGACAGACAAAAGCTTTTTATATATAGTTCACTTCCTACTCTTGCCTTTATATGTGCTTACTTTGCTATGTGTTATGATAAAAGTCACAAAGCAAAGGAATCCAAGATTCATATATGCGCACAGATTTCCTCGATTATACTGTTAAGGCATTCAATGAGCCTGGGATGAAATGCCAGATTCTTTCATGGTCCTTACAGTCTCCCATACCCTGGATGAACCACGTTTATGGCCTTGTGGCATTTTCTTTTAAACAGAATGGAACGTGTAAGAATATAAGGTAGCTAGCTCTATCTGGGCATAAATTCTTCTTGTGTCTATTGTACTAACCCTCTTCTTGTTATTCATAGTCATCCAGAGAAGTATGACTATTTTCTCTGGAGTTCTTTATGATTTTGAATAGTTCATAGTCTGTGACAGTATGCAGCTATTTTGGGGCAAAGACATTTTGATAGGGCACCAAAAATAAACCATTAAAGTTTCAGCTTTTTTTTTTTTTTTTTTAGTAATGTAACTGACATGTATTGCATTACCAAGTAATGTGTACAACCCCCTCCTTCAAACTTTATCCCTTAAAGTATCTCAGACTGATGTATGGGCAAGGTCCAGAAAGAAGGGGTCCCACGGATGGGTAGGGTGAGCCTTGGGAATTGATAAACTACTCAGGGATATCGGTTGCATGTATTACCTGGTAATAACATTTTGAAATGACCATTTTGAAGCAGCCCAGTCAGAATGAGATAGTCCGTATGTTCTTGTTATGACTGACTGCTGGTAGTTTCACAGCTGATGGGCAGGCATGTGAATGGGGCCTCTCTCTAATTACCACTTCCAAACCAAAATATAGAATTTGCTGAAAAGAGAGGGGTCTCAGACATTACCTAAGAGTGTTGACTAGAAAATCTCTTCAAAATAGGGCAAAAGAATCCAGCTGGGCTCTGATGTTGTGAGACAATTTCTTTGGGTGGCTTTGATTTTATCCTGAAGACACTCAAGATAAAACCCAGATGAAATGGCACGTGTTTCCCTCAGTGCCTTAGAATGAGTCCCAGCAGGTGTTAACCTGGCCGTTTGCCTAAACGTGTAGGACGTTTAGGTGCTTTTGGTTTACTTTTTCTTAAAGTTAGAAGCTTTCCTTTTTCTTTTTACTAAATAACTCTCTCCTCTAGGGATGTAGAGGTACTCCTGAACGTTGCTGCGAGACAGGGGGTCCAAGAAGCCCAGGAACTTCTGGAAAATGTTATCTGGACTAGAGGCAAGCTCTTGCTGACTAAAAACATGAGGGTTTTCTACAAACCGTAGCCTGTGTGCTGCAGGCGCAGCCTGGATGGGATGCTTCACTCTCCCTTGCTCACTGTGACCTTGCAGCGCTCTGTGGAACCACCAGTGCAAGTGGCTTTTAGTTATAGTTTTCTCTGCTGCTGCATTACCAAATAGCTTAAATCCTTTTGGGGGGGGTCTGGGTGGCTCTGACTGTTAAGTATCCGACTTCGGCTCAGGTCATGACCTCATGGTTCCGTGGGTTCGAGCCCTGCATCAGGCTCTGTGCTGATGGCTCAGAGCCTGGAGCCTGCTTCAGATTCTGTGTCTCCTCTCTTTGCTCCTCTGTCACTCATGCTCTGTCTCTGTCTCTTGAAAATAAATAAATGTTAAAAAATTTAAAAAAAGTTCTTTCAGCAAGGTGTTGCTTATATTTTCCTGGGATTGGGTGTGACCTTTTCTGGATGGAAGAGTATTTTATTTGGATTTCATCGCTGCTCACCTCAGCTTAGTCTCAAGTCAGGGAGCGTTATATGAAGTGGTGGGAGGGAAAGAAGGAAGAAACCTGTCACCAGGGATTTGGCTTTGTGGATGTGTTACTGGCACCCACAGATCACTGAAGGAGCTCAACTCATCATTAACCTAATCTATGACATCTGGTGTTCTGCTTAAAATAAACTGGTTTTCATGGCTCTACACTTCCATTTTCTGTGGTATTAGGTTTCTATGGTGTTTTATTATATTCGCTTTTTGTATTACTTTGTATAAAAAGTCCTTTATGTGGGGGAGGATAAAAAGACTGTGAATATTGCCGACAAAAGAGAAAAGGATAAAGTAAAAAGGGTTCCCATTTATTGAGCACCTGCCATGTTGTAAGGCTTTTTCCTAACTGCTGTTAAGGATTTGGGCATTCACCAGTTATAAAAGCCTTAGGAAGGTGGGTAGTATTGTTGCAGGATTTTTTTTACCTCAATACCTGGGATTGGTTGTCTCGCTGCTTCGAAGAAAGAATAGATAGACGCAGAATGAGCGGCAGGCAAAAGTTTATTAGAGTATTAAGATTAGAAAGTAAGAATAGTAGGAAAGCTCTTTTTATAGCGAGGGGAGACATTGGAAGGTGAATGCTGGAGAGGCAAGCATCCCTCTTTTATAAGGTTCTGGTCACCAGCCGCCCCTTCCTTTCCTTTCCCCCTCGTTCCTTCTCAGATCCTGCCCTCATTGGCTTGATAGCTCTAGGTGCTGGGTTGTCCATTCCTGATTGGCTTGTTTCCATTGTATGAGGGGTGGTCTATGGCCATACCATTCCTTGTGGGTTGTACATTTTATGGTCTATAAATTATATTTTTAGTCAGGTCTCTTGTCACGTTCCTAAGGGATATCTGAGGGGGAGTAGGTAGTGTTTGTTACATTTTTTTTTTAAGTTGATTTATTTATTTTGAGAGAGACAGAGACAGTGTGAGTGGCGGACGGGTGGAGGTGGGGGTGAGAGAGAGAATTCCAAGCAGACTCTGCACTGTCAGCCCGGAGACCGACATGGGGCTCGAACTCACAAACCCTGAGATCATGACCTGAGCTGAAATCAAGAGTTAGATGCTTAACTGATTGAGCCACCCAGGTGCCTGTTACATTCTTAAGAGGAGCCTTACACCTGAGGGGGTTTGCTGTAGTCAGACACTCCCAGGATTGTTCTAAAATATATCTCTCCCTATCCAGGGACCTCAGGTCCTAATCCTTTCCCTCTCTGCCTATTTTATCCCATTTTTTTCCTATCATACTATTTTCATTCCCATTTTACAAGTGTGGAAATAAAGGTATAGAAATTAAGTAATAGGTGCAGGGTCATGGAATGAGTGGTAGGGTAGGATTTCAAACTTCTTATTTAGGTCTACAACGTTACTCTCCCAAATCTTTTTCCTAACAATTTCAAAGATTCTTTAAGAGCTGGTACTTGGTTTCTTACTAGTACATAGTGAGAACTTACATTAGCCAATGACTCAATCACATTTTCTGTGTCTTTTTCTTTTTTCTTTTCTTTTTTGGTTTTGAGCATGACCACATATTCCTAAATTCCAAAATAGCACTTTTAACCTTAAATAAAGTTACCTTTGTTTATTGCATTTAGACTATAGCACAACCCTCTACTGGGAATACAAATTTAGAAACATATGTGAGGATGACAAAAGTGTCAAACCAGGGGCGCCTGGGTGGCTTAAGTGGGTTAAGTGTCTGACTTATGCTCAGGTGATGATCTTGTGGTCCCTGAGTTCGAGCCCCACGTCGGGGTCTGTGATGACAGCTCAGAGCCTGGAGCCTGCTTTGGATTCTGTGTCTCCCTCTCTCTCTGCCCCTCCCCCGCTCCTGCTCTGTCTGTCTCTCAAAAAATGAATAAATGTTAAAAAAAGTGTCAAACTAGAATTCAATAAAATGATTAAGCCGTGTGTATAAAATGCTTGTTCCACTTTTAAGTTTGAGTACCTTAATACTATCCATATATGAAAGATGGCTTAATCTTAGGCAATCTCCTTATGAAACTGCTTAAAAATCATAAAGTTGAACAAAAATCAAAGTGGCAGCACTAATGCTTCAGCACAGCTCGCTTTTAAAAGTAACCTTCCTCTCTTCCCCAGTTCTCTCCTCCGTCTTCTTAGCGTTTTGTGTCAGGAATCTGGTACCATTCTAAAGACTAGATGAAGGAGACTGGTAGCACGTACATTCTGGTTAAAAAACGGGTTAGGGCCTGTATTTCCCTCTAAATTCCAGTCTCCCCCCCCCCCCCCCCCCCCCCCCGCCGCCTTTACTTCAAGGAGGGCTTGCAGTTTTTGAAGGAGCCTGCTGCAGCCTCCTTTCCCAGCAAAACAATAAAGCTATTGTTCCCTTTTATCCCAAACTCTGTTTTCACGTTGTATTTTGACTCCACAGCATGGAGGTGGGTTTTCGATAACTGTTTTTGTCCAAACTTGCTCCAACTTAAGGATATAGAAGAGACAGTCAAAGACTGTTTTGATTTTGTTTTTTTGCTTTCATATTTTATGAAAGCAATTAAAAACTTTTCAGTATAGAAAATCCAAAATCCATAAGCTAAATTCTTCACTTGAAACTTTGGTAGGATTTTTGTCATCCCTAGAACAGCTTTAAATTATCTTACAGTTTCTCAGGGGACACAGTCCTCATTTCAATCCATGCCTTTTGAGATAAAGCTTGGGAATTTTATCCTGAGCCGTGAATAGTCATTTGCATAATACTAGGGCAATTATTTCGATCATCATGTAAATGCATATTTTTTTAAATCTTCACAATGATACTTTACTGATACTGCATTTTAAAGTAGTTTCAAAGTCTTGTTTATAGTGGCAACCGAGGCCTGCCGCTGTGAAGCTACCTTAGATACGACCATTAAAAGACCATCAATGTCTTTATTTTTATTTTTATTTATTTTTATTTATTTCTAGGAGAGAGAGAGAGACAGCGTGAGCAGGGGACGGTCAGAGAGAGACGGAGATACAGACTCTGAAACAGGCTCCAGGCTCTGAGCTGGCAGTCAGCACAGAGCCCGACGCGGGGCTCGAACCCACGAACCGCGAGATCATGACCTAAGCGAAAGTCGGACGCTCAACCGACTAAGCCACCCAGGCGCCCCAATGTCTTTATTTTTAAAAAATCCTTTAGGTGACGTCTACAAATATCTCCAACTAACTTGATTTAAGGTGTTTTAGGGCACGCTAATGTTGCAGGATTTTTTTTTAACCTCAATACCCGGATTCATTCTCTTGCCGCTTCAAAGGATGCAGAGGTGGACACAAAATAATACGGATAGCAGGCAAAAGTTTATTAGAGTATAAGTTAGGATTAGAAAGTAAGAATAGCATGAAAGCTCTCTTTACACAGATGGGGCACTCGAAAATGAAAGGCCATGACAATAGGCAAGGGACTTTGTCTTATGAGGTTTTGGGCTTTACCCTCCCCTTTCCTTTTCCCTTGTTACTTCTCAGTTACTGGTGAGGTAACTCTAAATGCCTACTCATTCCTTTTTGATTGACTCATTTCCATTGTATGCAGGGGGCGGGGGGGGGGGACTATGGTCATATCATTCCTTGTGAGTTATAGGTTTTATGGTCTACTTATTTTTAGTTCAGTCTTCTATCAAATTCCTGAGGGGAACCTGAGGGGAGTAGGTGTGTCTGTTACATTCTTAAGAGGAACCTTCTGCTGGAGGGAGTTTGCTGTGGTCAGATACTCCCAGCATTGATTTAAAACATGTGTTTTTCCCCACCCAGGTCCCCAGGTCCTAACCTTTCTCTTTCTGCCTATTTTATCCTATCTTTCCCTATCATACTAACATGTCTTCTAACAGCTCCTCATTGCTGAAATAAGGTGGGAATTTAATTTATTGAAAAAGCGTAACTGCAAGGCCAGATGAGGACCCACTAAAAAACCCCTTCAATTTTGACTTTCTTACCACTTGAGTGTCAAACAGAGCATGACCTGCCAATTCATTGAACCGGTGAGAGCCACACCCTTCATGCAAAAACCAGGATGAAAGATGAGGATTTTCCTGAATCCAAAGGTCTTCTCTCTTTCTTTTCTGTAGTTGGGGAAAGATTCAAACAGAAAAAACAATAAATAAGGAAGAAATTGAAGGGAGGTGGGGGGCAGAGACAGAGACAGAGAACACAAGTTTGTAAGTATTTGTTGGCTCAGAGTCGGCCCAGATTTTGCTGCCCTCCTTCCTTCCCCTGCGCTCCTTCCAAACCACAGTGGTTCCGACTCTGCTCTCTTCTCTGTGCCCCCAGTTTCCTGCTTAACTGTTTGATATCTCGATCCTTTTTTCTTCTCAAGGCAAGTCTGCTTTGATGTCAACATATGGAAAATATTTTACATTCAAGTATAGACTTATGGTACATAGATCTTAAGCCCCTAACTCAATGAATTTTGCCCATATATCAATCACATCGCCACCACTCAGAGGATTTTGATTTCCAATTTTCCTTCCTAGTCAATATCCCCAAGTAACTACTCTCCTGTTATCTATCACTATGGATTAGTTTTGCCTGCTTGTGAAAGCTGTCATACGTGTGTGCGAATTTGGTAATAAAAATTATCCTGTGCAATCTGTTGTATTTGTATTCTTTCACTCATGCTTCATTGTGAGATTTATCCTTGTTGCCTGCAGTTGAAGTTAGTTCATCCTCTTCTCTGCATAGTATTCCAGTGTGTGATCACACCACAATATACCCTTTCTACTTTTGATGAGCCTTTAGGTTGTTTGCAGTCTTTGGCGATTACAAAAGAATGCCTGTGAACATTCTTGTACGTGTCTTTTGATTTTTTAAGTTTATTTATTTATTTTGAGAGAAAGAGAGAGTGAGTGAGCGTGGGAGGGGCACAGAAAAAGGGGGAGAGAGAGAATCCCAAGCATGAATCCCAACACTTTTGCATGAAGGGTGTGGCTTCCACTGGTTCAGTGGATTGGCAGGTCATGCCCTATTTGACACTCAAGTAGTAAGAAAGTCAAAATTGAAGGGGTTTTATAGTGGGTCTTTATACGGCCTTTCTAATTGCAGCTACGCTTTTTCAATAACTTAAATTACCACTTTTATTTCACTTTATTGCATGCTAACATCACAGAGCCTGATGTGGGGCTCGAACTCTCAAACTGTGAGATCATGACCTGAGCTGAAATCAAGAGTCAGACGCTTAACCCACTGAGCCACCCAGGTGCCCCATGTATGTGTCTTTTGATAAATACATGCACTCATTTCTTTTGGATATATACCCAGGAATAGAGTTGCTGGGCTATATGGTATACATAGGTTCAGCTTTAGTTTGTTCTACCAAATATTTCTGCCACGTGGTCGTGCCATTTTACATTCCCACCATCAATTTTTGACACTTCCAGTTTTTTCCACATCCTTGCCAACATTTGGATAGGTCAGTCTTTAAGTGTAAGCTCTTCCAGTCATTGCAGAATGGTACCTTATTGTAGTTTCAATTTGCATTTTTCTGATGCGTAATAATGGGGAGCACATCTGCTTGAAAGTGTTGGTAAAGGGGGGTTGGGTCATATATGCAGCATGTATTGCATTTAAGATCCCCTGCAAACGAGTCTGTGTATGGTTTCCCGGAGTTGAACTTTCTAGTGTGGCCACATTCTCAGAGGGATTTGGGATAGACTAAGAGTGCAAGCCTAAATAATGAATAAGTGGCTTTCAATGGTCTGAATAGAGGTAGGGTTTTGGTGGGAAGATATCCCTCTAGGATTTCCTGGGATAATGGATATAAGCTTAGCCAGAAAACCAAAGAGAATTATAACTGGTAGTTCAAACGGAATAATTTTCTTATAATCATGCTTTATTACCCAGACTCTTCTAGGGTACAATCTATACATACTGCTTTAGTAAGAAATAGCAAATCAGGCCATATATATGTTATTTAGTAAGGTTTATTGAATGTTTTTTTTTGTAAATTCCCTTTTTTTAACATTTAAAAAAATTTTTAAAAATTTATTTCTGAGAGAGAGAGAGACAGCATAAGCAGGGGAGGGTCAGAGAGAGAGGGAGACACAGAATCCGAGACAGGCTCCAGGCTCTGAGCTGGCTGTCAGCACAGAGCCCAACACGGGGCCCGAACCCACGAGCGGTGAGATCATGACCTGAGCCAAAGTCAGACGCCCAACCAACTGAGCCACCCAGGTGCCCCTTTAAATTCTTAATGAGACTTTGAGATCTCTCCATGGTTTCGTTTGTTTTGTCTGTGCTAAAAAAAGCATAGTAAATCCTCTTGTCGTTCGGCCTTAAGCTCACGCTCTTCTCTCAAGAAAACGGGTGCCGCTTCATCTGTGCCAGCTTTGGCAACGACTGTGCTGGTTTTGCAATCTTGAACAAAATAACCTGAACTTTCAGAGCCTCAGTTGCCTTAGCTGTGCAATAACTGCCCCACAGTTTGCTGTGAGGATTGTGTGATCTAAAGTTTAAAAAAGCACATAGCCCAGGGGCACCTGGGTGACTCAGTCAGTTACATGTCTGACTCTTGATTTTGGTTCAGGTCATGATCATGGTCATGGGATCAAGCCCTGCATCAGGCTCTGCACTGACTGTGGAGCCTGCTTGGGTTTCTTTCTCTCCCTCCCTCTCTCTGTGCCCCATCCCCGGCTTGCGTGCTCTCTCTCTCTTTTTCTCTCTCAAAATAAATAAACTTAAAAGAAAAAGGTACATGGTACAACTCAATAAATAAACTTAAAAAAAAAAAGCACAAGGCACAGCTCTTTGCACAAAGTGACAACCTGATGGTGAGTATAGTAAAGTTGCCTGGCATGAGAAAATGAGAGAAGAACCATTTTCTATCAGAAGTGGGCTTACAATGAAGCAAATGCACTTTAAGCTTCAGGGCCTCCCTAGCAGGGAGTCAAAGTAAGATGGTTTGTGGTCACAATAAGACATTTTAACTGCAGTTGGCTAGGATCACTCTCTCCTCTCATTTTGACTTACTTTCTAGCACATTTACCCTTCTGTCAACTGGCATTCGGGGACCGGGAGCATTTTGGGGTTTTGGTTGTGGGAGAGTTGAGTCTGGGAATCTGTTTCACTTGGGTTTATGGGACACATTTGACTCACGCTTTGACACAAGTGAGTTACTGCTAGCTAGCTGTCTGGGTGTTGGAATGACGTCTAGAAAACTCCAGCTCCCGCTGTGATTTGCTTAGGTGCAGGATCAGAGGGGTGGTCCAGCTGCTCACTGTGAGCATTGATTGTACCAGCGTCAGAAGCATGTGGCGGGCAGAGGAGGAAATGGTTTGATATGTACTCAACTCGATGTAACTGGTAGAAAATTCCCCTCAGCCCTAGAACTCATATGTTAAAAAACTTCATAAAAGCCTTCCCAGGAGTTGCCTGGGACCACAATCTTAAAAATGTTTATGAAGTTGTGAGTAAGGAGCTGTAAAGTTGAAAGAATCTTTTCTAAATTATCAATACATTTTGAACAAGCCTGTTTACAGGGCTATTGAAGTCCCTTCTCTCTATGGAAATACAAAAAGTTGCTCAAAGAGCCTGAAATACGAAGGACTGTAAAAAAGACTCATCGAAGGTGTATCAGGAAGTTAATGAAATTACGTTATTTTTCTGGACGTTCACAGTGCTTGCCGGTTTTCAATCTGTTATTTGTTGTGATTTCTTTTCTTATTCATTAATAGCTCTATACTCATTTTTGGATTCATAAATTTGCATCTGTTTCTATAAAGAGCCTTCAAATTGTATAAATCTGTCCATTTATGAGTATTTCCACCCAGGAACCAATGACCCAGAAGAATCTTGTTTGACACACCTCAGCCTGTGGCTTTCCTTGGCCGTTAGTTCTGAAGCACCTCGAAACTGACAAACCTGGACCATATAATAGTTGCAGGGATGGGGTTTTCAAAAATTTCATTCTATGTAACAGATGAACATGGGGGTGGGGGAAAGAAGGAGGCAGACCATAAAACAGACTCAACTCTAGAGAACAAACTGAGGGTTGCTGGATGGCGACAGGGATGTTGAGCTGGGTGGGTGATGGGCGCTAAGGAGGGTACTTATTATGGCAAGCACGGGGTTTTGTAAGGAAGTGATGAATCACTCACTCTTCTACCTGAAACTGTATGTTAACTAACTGGAATTTAACTAAAAACTTGGAAGAAAAAAACAAAAATTTCATTCTGTTTTCACATTGCTTTAGTTCTTTCTGGCACATTGAGTATTGACTTTGTGTTGCCAAAGAGAAAATGCGGTTCTTAGTCTCCTTCCTTCCCAGTGTAAACACACTGAAGACGGGGTGCCTGGGTGGCTCAGTCGGTTGAGCATCCGACTTCGGCTCAGGTCATGATCTCACCACTCGTGGGTTTGAGCCCTGCGTCAGGCTCTGTGCTGACAGCTCAGAGCCTGGAGCCTGCTTCCGATTCTGTGTGTCCCTCTCTCTCTGCCTCTCCCCCACTCGCACTCTATCTCAAAAATGAATAAATGTTTTAAAAAGTTTAAAAAAAAAAAACCCCACACAGAAGACTTTGAATCTGTAGATTCCTGTCCATGCATCGTGAAACGACAAATCGTCCATCAGATTCAGGGACTGTGCTGCAGAAGTAAATTGTGAGAGAGTACACAGTCTAATCACAATCACGTCATAGGTAAAGAAACTGAGGCATGAGGTCCACTTGATTTATCAAGGTGATTGGGATGAAATCCAACTAACTAATGGATTAGCAAAACTCTATAACCTGTTGCTACCTTGCTACTGATACACTTTGAAAATTGAAGAAAGGTTTGCCTTGAACTTGCTTAGATATTGATGTTTCCTTGGCAACAGGCTTGAAGTTAAAAGCAAAATAGGGATTGAACATATGCAATTTTGTTACAAAGTTGTGGGCTGTGAAGCAGTAGTCTCAGAAGCTCTCTCCCATTCTTTGTTAATTGAAAAGAGAAGTACTTGATGTTGGATGTTGCCATGTAGCAGTTATTTTACAAAAATCTGTTTTCTAGGCACGAAAATCTGAGACCATTTCCCTTTCCTTTTCAGTCTCCCTCTGCTTTGGCCCTTTTTACTTTTTGAAGTAAATCACAGCTGTGTGTGTAATTAGTACTTAACACCCACTTCCTTGAGATCTAGTCATCAGTACCTGTCTCTAGTTGAAGGGATTCATCACAATTTTGTGGCAATTAAATAAGACTAGTATGAACATAAGGTATTTTATTAATAGAATACCCATTTTTTTCTCTAGATACTTTAAATTTCTTGGTTAGGCCAAACTGTTACAGCACTACATTCCTTGTATAATTTTGCTTTTTTTTTTTTTAAAGTTTATTTATTTTGAGAGAGAGAGAGAGAGCACAAGCGGGGGGGGGGAGGGAGAGAGAGAGAGAGAGAGAGAGAGAGAATCCCGAGTAGGCTCCTCGTTGTCAGCACAGAGCCCGACACAGGGCTCGACCCCAAGAATTATGAGATCATGGCCTGAGCTAAAATCAGGAGTCAGACACTTAACCAACTGAGTCACCCAGGCACTCCTAATTTTGCTTTTTATTTTATTTTTTACTTTTATTTATTTTTTAGAGAGAGAGACAGCATGAGCAGGGAAGGGGCAAAGAGAGAGGGAAACACAGAATCAGAAGCAGGTTCCAGGCTCTGAGCTGTCAGCACAGAGCCTGACACGGGGCTCGTACTCAGGAACCATGATATCATGACCTGAGCCAAAGTCAGATGCCCAACTGATGAAGCCATCTAGGTGCCCCTAATTTTGCTTTTTAAAAAAGGCGCTTTTATTGAAATGCTTTGGCTTTAGGCCATCCATTTCCTTTGAGGGATGCTCTGAGATAGATAGAACACCTGGAAACTGTAGAAATATTATTTGCTACAGCTTTGCCAGTCGCAGTGTGGTCTGGACCAACAACATTGAGTATCTCTTGAGGGCTGGTTAGAAATCTCAAGACTCACCCCAGATCTATGGAATCAAAGTCTGTATTTTTTTTTTAAATTTTTTAATGTTTTATTTATTTCTGAGAGAGAGAGACAGCATGAGCAGTGGAGGGTCAGAGAGAGAGGGAGACACAGAATCCAAAACAGGCTCCAGGCTCTGAGCTAGCTGTCAGCACAGAACCAGATGTGGGGCTCGAACTGATGAACCGTGAGATCATGACCTGAGCTGAAGTCAGACGCTTAACCGACTGAGCCACCCAGGTCCCCAAAATCTGTATCTTAAAAGCCCCGGGTAGTTATATGCTCATGGAAATGACATGCACTGCACTTCATTGCTTGGTCTATTTTCTTGATAAGTTACAGGGAAAATTTACTTTAATATGACCTAGCAGTTAAGTTCCTGGGTTTGGGGTAATAAAGAGTTTGCTTGATTGGAGACTGTCAGTCCCACACACTGGTTGGGTGCTTTGGGGAAATTTATTTAATTTCTCTAAGGCACAGTGTTCTTCTCTGTAAAATGCAGACTACAATAGTACCTATTGCATGAAGTTACTATGATCATCAAGCGAGAAAATACATATACATTAATTAAGCCCCATATTGTAATTGCAAATGATAAGCAATAAATGTTAGCTATTCTTATTCCTGCTATCAGAAACTAAATTAAATTTTATTTTTTAAAATGTTTATTTATTTTGAGAGAGAGAGAGGGAGGGAGGGTGTGCGTGCGAGAGCTGGGGAGGAGCAGAGAGAGAGGGAGAGAAAATCCCAGCAGGCTTCACACAGGGCCTGGAACCTGACATGGGGCTTGATCTCATAAAAGCAAGATCATGAACTGAGCCGAGATGGTGACCTGAGCCAATATCAAGAGTCAGATGCTTAACCTACTGAGCCATCCAGGAGCTCTTTAACTTCATTTTTTAATTGAATAGCTGTTTTCTCTTATAGAGTCATAACTGATGATTTGGGGAGGGGGAGTTTAGAAAATATAGGAAATATAAAGCCAAATTTATAGCCCTTTTCAGTAGGTATTCAACTTTTTGACTGACCTTACTCTAACTTCATATCACTTTTTATGTATTTTTTTCTTCATTCCAATTTCCTCAGATTTTTACATTTCATTCTATTTGCCATAGTATCTTTGTAAGCCACACCAAAATTATTTTATATTGAGGTGTGACATAAAAATAGCCATCCTACGTACAAATTTATTATCCCACAACTTTCACTCTAAATTACGTTGACAGCTTTGTCTTATTTTTCTGCTCCACCAACCCCTCTCTAAGTTATAACCTTGCAAGGCAGGGATGCTTAAAAATAATTTTTAAAGAAATTTAGTTGCCCTCACACAACCTTCTCATTCACCACCCTATCTCCACTATAGTATCTCACATATAATGGGTGCATAATACATTGACTGAGTGGATAATTATGTACAGATTTATGCCTTCATGTCACTTATAGATTTATATCTTTTCATGTTTCCTTTTAAATTCAAACCTGAAATAGGCTTTCCTCATCTTTTGACTTGTCCAGTACATAAAACTCAGGTCAAGTGCCTCCCTCACCAGGAAGCCTTCCTCGACCCTTCGGCCCAGACATGGGGACTGTCTCTCCTAAATATTATGGAATTCACTGCTTGTCTTACTCAGATGGCGCTTGACACTCCTCCTTGCTGCTCTCCTTGAATGAGAGCACCAGCTTTAGAATCAAGAAGTCATGGGTCCAATCCTATTTGGTCTACTTCCCAGCTGTGTGACTTTAGGAACATTAGTTTGTCTGGGGCTGTTCTCTCATCTGGGGAGAATGGGGTATTGTATTGTTGCAATAGATAATGTGTGTGGATGATTAGCACATTTCCTAGAGATACGGCCAAATCGTCTCTTTTCACAGATTAAATTCGGTAACCTTCTCTTGTGGAATAAGCAGGAAATTATTACAGGGCTATGAGTGAAGTCTTATTCCTGTAACTCTTGAGGATTCTTTCTGCCTGGGGCTCTCATGGTTGACACAGCTACTGGGATCGCATCTATTTGATGACTAGTGGTGAATGTAGCTGTGATTAAATGTTGTCTAGGCTTCACGTCTGGATTTCATGACTCTTCAGGGGCAGTGGAGGAGGAAGGTAAGAAATATTTCCCGTTACCAAGGGAACGTGGTACAATACCGTTTCAAACTCTCCTTTGGGTCCCTTTTGTTGTTGTTGCTGTTGCTGTTGCTTAATTTACCCCCTTTTTATTCTGGAGCATAACTTTTCTTTTTCTGTACTTCTTTCCCTGAGAATACGTTATGGATGCCAGAATTAGTTTATTTCCAAAGGAATGCTGTGGATGGCTTCCCCCCTCCCCGCCCCTTGGAAATCTTTAAAATAATCCCAAACTTCTTTGAGCTCTGTGCAGGGGCATATTTTCAAGGTTCTGAAATGCAAAACACATGAGAGTCAAATAAACAAATCCTCGAGTCTCTGAATCCTGAAAAAGTGATTAATTAAGCCATTCTCTTATTAGAGGCTATACAAAGTTATCACTAGAGATGCTTTTTCTTTACACAAAATCCAGTCGACTATAAAATTGATCTGTATATTTTCAGAGATTTTTCTTACGAATATATATTGAATAAAAGAGAGTGCTTTGGACAACAAAAAAGCTAGCACGTCGCATCAGTGCAGTATGCTCATTTTATATTTCCTATGGGTTTCTAACTATTCTGGTTCTCCATATGGCGGCTGAGGAGACTTTTGAGATCAAATCTGATCATCTTGCTTTCTGACTAAAGTCCAACCAGCTTCTCATTGCCTACAGTATTAAATCTAGTAGGAAAGCTTTTGCGATTCTGGATTCAAATAACCTCCCCCGCCTCAGCTTCTGCCCTCGCCATGGGGTCCCCTCGCCACGGGCCCCCGGGAGCTTTAATTGCAAAGGGGTTCTTACTGTCACTGCCTACAGGTGGCGCCCTTTCACAGCTGGGCCTTTGCATGGCTCTCTTCTGGCTCATCATCTACAGCCTGCTTGCATGTGTAATCCTATTAGTAACTAATGGGAAGGCTAGGACTGAACCTTTGTGTTTATGCCCCAATGCCCTTTCCATTTGGAAGCTTTCCTGCATCCACCCAAACAATTATTCGTGCACTTGTTATGCTGGCTAATAATTTTCCCATTTTCAAATCTCTGATTGGCTTATGAATGTTTTGCAGTGAGGATATTGCTTCTCTCGGCTATATGACCCACTACATCCAACACGAGATCTGTTACATAGAAGATACCCAATGCTAATGCCCAATATTCGGTGGTAGCCGCATAGGCACAATTGTCTTCATTTATAGTTTTTCGAGAAGACCGTACATTTTGCTTCTCTTGGATTCAATTTCATGTTGTTAATCTTAAATTCATGCAATGAGTATTCCTGCAAATTATCCTTCCATAACTTTGAATTCATTGCTAAAGTACACACAAATTCACATTGATATTTACAATTATACATAGTGGAAAACACGTTGAAGACTTTTTTCCCTGTGCAGACCTGTTATTGGAAGGCACATGTCAGTTCTGAGATGCCTCGGGTTGCCTGTGAGCTCCTCGGCCATTATCAGCAGGTCAGTGCAGCCGCGGTTCAGATTTCTGTTGGTCACTTAACTGATCTTTCTGGTTGGTGAGGGACCAAGACTACCCCAGCACTCTGTAACCATGGTGATAAGATGCCCTGTTTTAACTCTCCAACAGAAAAGATGAGATGCTCTAGTACTTCTGTGCCTGTGGTTCCCAGTGGAATTTTTTGGAGCCGTTCAAGCAGTTAAGCAATAGAATCAGGCCCTGAACAGATAATTACTTTTTCCTGTATACTGGTACATTTTCAACTGGGGGTGGTGACGGACAGAATGTCAGTCAGTTCACGACCAGTCAAATGTGAGGTCCAGGATGAGCCTGGGAGGCTTGCCGTTCTTACCATTCACCAACTGGGGAAAATCTCTAAGCTGAGGGCTTTGCTTAAATAAAATCGGAGTACTTACGAAAATAACGACTGCGTGCTTTTGTATGTGTTATAAAATAAAAGTATTACAGAAGATGATGTGCTTCTTGTAGAAAATCGAAGTGTTCATTTAGGCTATGTTTTCTAATCAGGGTGAGTCTTGGACGTAGTTGAAATGGGGCATAGTGTACTTTGAGATATGAGGGGGCACTGAGAAGGCACAGTGTCCAATATCTTCCTCTTTCTTTAGTCTGAAAATTTAACTTGCCCCAGTTTTTCCCTTTAAATGTTTCCAAGCCATTGTAATAAAAATACCTTTGGGAAAGTCATCACAGCAGGGGAAAGGCTGAAATTTAGTGGCCTGTGAAATAAAACTGCTGTGTAGTCTTGTTTGTTTGGACTCAAGAGTGTGTTCTGGATCTTTTTAAGCCAATGTGTAATCATAAGATATCATATAAAAACCGACACTACTGTATCCCCTGTAAACAAAACGGGATATGGCAAATCTTTAATTCCCACAAGGCGGAAGCTTCACAGCCACTGTCCTATTTAAATGGGCCAAGTTCTCTCTGATTTGTCACAGCGTCCATCCCTCCACATGCATTCAGCAATGCTTCTTCAGGTCTTCCTTGCTCATTTACTCACACCGTTGACTCCTGTAGGGAGAAGAAAAAAAAAACCCAAAAAACAAAACAACAACAACAAAAAAACCCCATACCCAAAACAGAGTTAGCTTCAGTAATTGGGACAATTCGGAGGCTGATGACAAGGCGACCGATCAGGTGTGCCTTCATCTCTAAGATACCCATAGGAACATTAAGACTTTTCTATGCCTCTTGGCTTCTGTTGTCTCTGCCTGCTCGGACTGAATGTTGTCTCCCACGTTCCTCAAGTTTATGTGTTGAAACTCTAACCTCCAATGCGATGGTGCTTGGAGATGGGACGTTTGGGTGGTGAGTAAGTTTAGGTGAGGTCACGAGGCTCTTGTGATGAGATTACTGTCCTTAGAAGAAGAGACCAGAGAGCCGGCTCACTTTCTCTGCCATGCCAGAACACAGCAAGAAGATGCCTGTTGTCTAGAATCCAGGGAGAACATCCTCACCAAGAGCTCTGCTGTGCTGGCATCCTGATTTCAGGCGTCCAGCCTCTAGAACTGTGAGGAGTAAGTGTTTATCGTTTAAGCCATCCAGCCTACGGTATTCTTTCACAGCAGCCTAACTGATTGACACACCGCTCACCTTCTCCCCTTGGGATATTATCAGAAAACAAACAAAGCAAAGAAAATAAACAAAATGCATATTTCTTATGTATTTTTCTCCAGCCTTTATTCAAAAACTCTTATTATTTATAATGGAGCCTGAATATGTAAATACATACCACACATTCATCAATGTGCTAGAGACATCCCGCTAGTACTCGAGGCTGGCTGAAACCAAGTGTGTGAGTCTTCTCAAGGTGTTGAGTGTCACCTCCATTGGTGACACATTGGGGTGACACCTTCCATTGGGGACACATTGTGGTTGTACATGAACAGTGCAGCAAGGTTGAGTTGAAGGATGGGACTTATTCTGTAACCTTGGTTGGAATGGAAAAAAAGAATTAAATCATCTATTCCCAAACCTCATTCTCTATAAGAGAGGCACTATTTCGTTAAGAGTTTTACCTAACTCTGTTGTGTAACACATTTTGGCTTAATAAAGAGCTTAATGAGAAGACTGAGAGGAGCAGAAGCACTGGGCATCGTCTGCAGATGGTTCAAGACTGGGAAGGGAAAGGTAGGAGGTTGCTTTCTTTCTTCCTTGGAAGGTTTTAGAGTCTTATGCATTTATCAGAGGCCTCTAATTCCTTCTCTGTCCAAATCCCTCACACGTTCAAAGATTTCTGAAATGCAAGGTTTATTGGATAATTTGTAATCAAGCTTAAAATGCAGCTATTTGTGCAAGAGTTTTTATGCAAACATCCTCAGAGCCATAAACACTTCTAATTATACTATTCACAATAAGCTACACATAGCGGCATAGAGGAACTTTTTGTAAGTAGGCTTCACACCCAGAATGGGGCTGAACTCACAACCCTGAGATCAGGACCTGAGCTGAGATCAGGAGTCAGATGCTCAACGAACTGAGCCACCCAGGCGCCCCTGCGCTCTCTCTCTTTAAGAGAATCTGCAGTGGGAGACACAGTGAACTGACAGCTCAGCGGATGTACCTTTGGATTCACCCCTGCAGAGATGTGAGGCCACATTTCTCCCCAGCTGCTCCCAGCCAATTAGGGATCACTATGGGGTACCAGAGCCAGCTCACATTTGGTGTGGGGACACCTCATTGGCTAGCTGCGATTTTCTTTTTCTTTTTTGATGTTTTTTTTTTTTTGAGAGAGAGAGAGAGAAAGAAAGAGAGAGAGAGAGAGAGAGAGAGAGAGCGCCTCATGTGGAACTTGATCCCATGAACTGTGAGATTGTGACCTGAGCCTAAATCAAGAGTCTGACACTTAACCGGCTGAGCTACCCCGGCAGCGGGTGGCTAAGACTTTCTAAGAATTGTGTTTCTCTCTGAGGCTTTTCCTGCCCGATCGATCCCTTGTTCCTTCTCTTTCTGCAGATGTCAGACCTCTATCATGGGCTGAAGTTGGACACTTAACCGACCGAGCCACCCAGGTGCCCCCAGATAAATTTTAAAACAAGATTCTGGTGACTGTGGGCACCTGGGTGGCTCAGTTCGTTAAGCACCTGACTCTTGATCTCAGCTCAGGTTGTGATCTCATGGTTCATGGGTTTGAGCCCCATGATGGGCTCTATGTTGACAGTGTGGAGACTGCTTGGGGTTCTAGTTCTGTCTTTCTCCCCCCCCCCCCCCGCACCCCCCACCCTCCCGGCTCTCTCTCTCTTTCAAAATAAATAAATAAACTTACAAATATAAAAGATTCTGGTTCCGTCTCTTTAGAAGTTGTAGTGGAGATCAAATCTAGTCAAGGCCAGGCATTAACTCATTAAATAATAACAGGAGGTAATGCAGGGGCGCCTGGGTGGCTCAGTCAGTTGGGCATCCAACTTCGGCTCAGGTCATGATCTCCTGGTTCGTGGGTTTGAGCCCCGGGTCTGTGCTGACAGCTAGTTCAGAGCCTGGAACCTGTTTCAGGTTCTGTATCTCCCTCTCTCTCTGACCCTCTCCTGCTCACATTGTCTCTCTGTTTCTCAGAAATAAAATATTTAAAAAAATTTTTAAAAACCCAGGAGATAATGCAATACACAGAAAAGGTTTTATTGAGGAATTTCCAATTGTTATGTTTAATAAATGCTTTGAGTTCAGAGACAGGAGGGAGAGACCACCTGGAATTTTAGAACTTTTGGGGAACATTTTAGGATAGACTTTCTTTCTAAGAACTGGATCTCACAACTGGATAAGAGCTGGTTCTTTCCCTTATGGGGAAGCGATAACAGAGATGGCTGAAAGAGAGTAGTTATGCGAATATTGGGGCAGGCAGTTACCAAGCAACACCTTAGAGCTGTGTTTCTCCAATGGGATCTCAAGACCCCCAAGATAGCATAGGAATCTATAACAATCATCATTCATTCATTTTGACGCTAATCTAAAACATTAGTATTTGCTTACTTGGGACCCTTTGGATCACCTTCTAAATGAGGGCTCTCCATTTCTTTGCTTCTACTTGTGTTCATAATTATGCTGGCTCCCAATAGTACTGCTTCAATCATCAGAGGCTGAGAAAAAACAGAAGTAGACTTACTATGCATATGAAGAATTCTCAAGGCTAAGTAGCATCATTTGGGCCCTGAAGAAATAATCAATTTGCAGAACAGAGAATAGGGGTGACAAATGACAACATGGAGCCATCACTTAGCACAGGATAACATATATATCACAAACTCAAAGCCATCATGTACCAATAGATGAAGTGTGGCACCTTAGATTCAATAAAACGATTTTAATTTTCACATTAAATTAATGTGGTAAATTTGAATTTAGCGCTTTGTAGTGTTTAATATAGAATTTTTAAGTATGATTTGGTCTTATGAAATGTATGAGCCTAAGGAATCTATACTTTTTAAAAATGTTTATTTATTTTTGAGAGGGACACAAGGAGAGAGAACCTCAAGCAGGCTCCGCACTTAGTGCACACCCCGATTTGGGACTTGAACTCATGAACCGTGAAATCAAATCCTGCACAGAAAATCAAGAGTCGGATGCATAACTGACAAGATCACCCAGGCGCCCCTGTACTTAGTTTTATGTAAAATGTGATTCACATGTGAGTGCGCCCTGCCTTTCTCCTGTCCACCCCCAAAAGAGAAAACTATTTGCTCCTGCTCCCTACCCTCCCCTTCTCCCCAGAGGAAGGTCTGCTTCTGAGCACATACTTGGGAAAGAACACCAAGGTGGGGGAAGCCCTGCTGGCTTGGGGAATCAAGCAGCCACGTGGGTGTAAGAACAGCCCAAGTTTGGTGTTATCTACTTAACCCTGGAGCTGGGTGCTTCCGTGTGGTGTACAAACTCAGCCATGGGAGGGGTCTCCAACAGGAACTCTGAGGTGAAGGGAAAAGGGCAAAGATGCTTAGTAGAAGTGCACATAATGAAAAGTAGAGAAAGAGAAAAGTTGGTAAATTTGAAGGAGTAGAAGGGGAATTTCGGGGGATCATGTTAAAAAAGAACATGTAACCTGAGGAGGCTAGAAAATTTGAAAGCATGTCAGAGAAATTTTTCTGGGGGTTATAAATAAGATACTTGGGGCACTTGGGTGGCTCAGTCAGTTGAGCATCCGACTTTGGCTCAGGTCATGATCTCATGGTTCGTGGGTTCGAGCCCCATGTCAGGCTCTGTGCTGACAGCTCAGAGCCTGGAGCCTGCTTCAGATTCTGTGTGTGTCTCTCTCTCTGTGCCCCTCCCCCACTCATGCTCTTTCTCTCTCCATCTCTCAAAAATGAATCAATGTTCAAAAAATTTTTGAAAATAGGATTCTCTCAGTGTTTTTCCTGGAGTCCCAGGTAAAGACTGGATTCCCGTTAGTGCTGTTTGTGTTGAAAGACACACGGGAGTCCTCAGAGGTGTATCTCTCCATAGTCCCCAACTTGAGTGTTGCTGATATCCTGGCTTCTCCGATTATGGACCAATGAGGTAAACTCCAGGAAATCTCTCAAGGACAGACATTCCATTTCAAGGGAGGTACTGAGAAAGGAAATGTTCGTTCAAGTTAAAAGGCACCCAGCCCTCCCCCAAAGTCTCAGTTGCTATTATTTTCTGGAGTAGAGGAATTAGCATTTGATTTCTCTTCTTCCTTGCCTGGGGGGCAGGGTGGAGCTTACCAGAAAGTAAAAGGAGATACATCAGCCTTCTCCCACTTCATGAATTCTTTAGGGTCATGATTCTCCCACTGCATTAGTTAAATGGAATCTCATGGTAGTGCTGGTCTGCAAGAAGAAACCTATGCCAGAGAAGACACCCAGCCGCCAGGTAAAGTGCAATTAGCTGAGCGTATAAAACATAGTGTCTTGTCGATCGGACATCCCAAATAGCCCTGGCAGCTGGCCCATTCCTCTCTGTTCCCACCCCTTTCATCTCCTCTCCATTGTTAGAATAGTTTTTAACTGGAATCCCGCTTCCAGGAGGCGTGTTTTCCTCCATTTGTTTACATCCACTCACTGAGCCGATCTGTCTATTCCCTGCTGTCATTGGCGGCTCACTCTTGAGACCCTGCCCTGAAGGCCCTGTGGTCTCTGCCTCTTCCCGGGTTACAGCCTCGTGGGGACAGACGTTAAATGAGTAATCATTCAAATACTGAGTGTGTTGGGCTTCTGGGATCTCATTACAGCTGAAAGGAAAGTCTGGGAGTGCAGAGAAAAGCTTCCGGAGGAGCCCAGAGAGTCTTTAATCTGAGGCCAGAAGACTGAGGAGGAATTCACCAAGCAGAGAGCAAGCCGAGGGGCGCTGAGTCAAGGCTGCCCCAAGTACGGCAAGGGGAGAGGCTGAATGGTGCCCAGGGACAAGGAAAGGATAGCATTTAGGGACCAGGTAGGTTAGGTAAGTTAGTCTTCAGGCTCAGGTCTAGAAGTGCCCTGTAAAGAACGTGAAATGTTGGCTTTTTTCATCTCAGGGCTGTTGGAGGCACTTGAGGTTTCATAACCCAGAAGTGGTAAGATTGGCTGCAGAGTGGGCAATTCACTGCATACCGTAGCTAATCTTCTTCGATGCAAAGTGATTACATCACTCCTGTTGTATTAAAAGTTTTAGTGACTTTTTATTTTATTTTATTAAAAAACGTTTAAACCTTTAAGTTATTTTTGAAAGAGAGAGAAAGGGAGACAGCGTGAGTGGGGGAGGAGCAGAGAGAGGGAAACACAGAATCTGAAGCAGGCTCCAGGCTCCAGCTGTCAGCACAGAGCCTGACGCGTGGCTCAGATTCATGAACTGCAAGATCATGACATGAGCTGAAGTTGGGCACTCAACCAACTGAGCTGCCTAGGCACCCCTTTGGTGACTTCTTAAGTACCATCAGAATGACGTCTAAATTTTTAATAAGGTTTGAAAGGCCTCCTGCTACTTTTCCGGGTTCATCTTTGATTCCCTGCCCCCGAAGGGCAATAGAATATGTCACCCCAGTATGTGCCTCTGGCATGAAGATAATTTTGAGCTAAAGACGATCACGGCCCCTTAACACCCTGAACAGATTTAGATAATGATTTTGATTGGAAGTGGGATGAAGTCAGAGGGAGCATCCAAAGTTCAGAACTCAAGGGAAACTGAGATGGAAAGCTTACCTTATGCTTTTAAATTCCATTTAAGATGCAACATGGTTACCTTATAATTTACTTTTAATAATACTGGTTCGAACTTGAAGAGAGAGGTATAGGAGGCATAGAATCTGTAAGATGTCATAACCAAAATTGGGCATTATTTTACCCGAAACCGATTTTAGTCAAAGAGTTCTGGCGTTTAAAATTTTTTTAAATCTAATTTTAAGAATGCTACACAGGTTATAATCAGGCACTTGATGTTTTTGTAGATCTTGAAACACTTTTAAGGGCTTTTAAGGGTTAATAAAAAATACACGGTTTATCATGATCTCTTACCTTGTACTGCCATCCTGTGGCCATTTCGTTTTCTAGTTTAAAAATCCATTTGCACAATCTTATTTTCTATCCTCATTCCAGATTATGTTTTCAGATTTTATCAGTTCTCAACCAACACAGATATCCTATGATATTGGGAGTGCACTATTCAGTAGCTTTTGCATTTTCCAATAGTAAGATGTCCCATCATGCAGTAGTATATATTTATTATGGAATTTTAATTCTGAGTGAGCGTCCACGCAATATTTTCCAAAGAGCTTTCCTCAAATATCTTTTCTTTTCATCCTTCCTTCCCGACCTGGCTTTGCAATGCATGCCTAGGAAGTAGCAATTTCTTCTGGTCTCGAAGACCAACTCCCTGGGGTGCTCTCTCTATTTGAAATACTCAGACACTTTCTATTGGAACCCGGGTTTGGATTTCCTTTCCTGGATCTCCCCTCTTCTGATTTTATGGACTTCTAAGTCCCAGGGCCCTCACTGGCAAAATGACAGGCCTAAACAGGATCAGGCATGGTGCCCACCACAGAACGCGATAATGTTCTTCCCGACTTGTGACCGTGGGATTCGGCTTCTCTGTAGGGAAGTGGGGTGTGTGGAGGCTGAAGGGTGCAAAGGGCATCTGCTGTCCCAGGGGTTCTTCGTCTAGAGGTACATTTGGTCTATCCAACCAGGAGACTGATGGCACGCACGTTCCATGAGAGCAAATTTTGTTCATGTTGTCTACCCAAGACCGTTAAGACTTAGAGTCTAGCCTGTATGGGGCTTTCATTTACATGTCATGTCTTGTTCTAAACACCTTATATGCATTATCTCATGCTTAAGGAGTCCTGTGAGTAGAGGCCATTAGCATTCTTTTTTTTTTTTTTAATGTTTTATTTATTTCTAGGAGAGAGAGAGAGAGAGACAGCGTGAGCAGGGGAGGGTCAGAGAGAGAGGGAGTCACAGACTGAAACAGGCTCCGGGCTCTGAGCTGGCAGTCAGTACGGAGCCCGACGCGGGGCCCGAACCCACGAACCGCAAGATCATGACCTAAGCGAAAGTCGGACGCTTCACCGACTAATCCACCCAGGCACCCCTTTTAGCATTCTTTTTTTAAAATTTTTCTAACATTTATTCATTTTTGAGAGACAGAGTGTGAGTGGAGGAGGGGCAGAGAGATTGGGAGACAGATTCTGAAGCAGGTTCCAGGCTCCTAGCTGTCAGCACAGAGCCTGATGTGGGGCTTGAACTCACGGCCTGCGAGATCATGACCTGAGCTGAAGTCGGATGCTTAAACAACTGAGCCACCCAGGTGCCCCGTTAGCATTCTTATTTTAGCAGTTAAAAACCCCAAGTCTTAGAGGGGTGATGTTCCTGTTGAAGACAAAGGAACTGGTGGGGTTGTTGAGTGAACCAGTGAGTGAATATAGGATGCCCAGTGTGTGTGCTTCAGTGCATGCCTCCTTCAATGTCATTTCCGTGTAGTCCAAGTCTTTTGAATATTCCAGATCTTGAATTTGCTTTTAATATTTTTATATCACTCAATGTAACTTTCTTGGTCATTTAGAGAGACAGCCTTGGATCATGGGATTTTCTTCATTCATCATGGGCCAGGTACCACTAGTAAGTCATAGTGTTTAGGGGCACCTGGGTGGCTCAGTCTTTTAAGCATCTGACTCTTGGTTTCGGCTCGGGTCATGATCTCACAGGTTCATGAGTTCAAACCCTGCATTGGGCTCCACGCTGACGGCCAGAGCCTGCCTGAGATTCTCTCTCCCCCCTCTCTCTGTCCTTCCCCTTCTCACTCTCTCTGTCTCTCTCCCAAAATAAATACATTTAAAAAAAAGTCATAGTGTTTTTTTTTTTTTATTGAAAAAGTATGTCTGCCACCTACCAGTCCATGGGCTGACAATCAACTTGGAAGCAGGAAGTGGGAGAGACTCCCATACTCCATTCTCTTATCACAACTGCAAGGGATCTTTCTAAGACAAGTCTTGGTCAAAATGTCAAGACGAGGCACGCCTGGGTGGTGCAGTCAGTTGAGCATCTGACTGCGACTCAGGTCATGGTCTCATGGTTTGCAAGTTTAAGCCTGCATCGGGCTCTGGGGTGACAGCTCAGAGCCTGGGACCTGCTTCGGATTCTGTGGCTCCGTCTGTCTGCCCCTTCCCTGCTTCTGCTCTGTCTCTTGTCTCTCAAAAATAAAATAAAAAATAAATATTGAAAAAAGACATCAAGGTGAAAGAAATGAACCTAGGAATTTATTTTAACATACATTTCTTTTCTACTTTTTGTTTGGTGGAAGATGCAACTGTTTAGTCCCCTGCCAGTGGCAGTTAATATGGCTCAACACCAGACACGGTGAAAGTCTGGCTGGTCATGTCACCCTCGTGCAGTGGACACACACTGTCATCTGGGACTGGATGGGCTTTAATGTGTTTAAGTCATATTTGTTCATTTTAGGCCTATGTTTCAGTTCCTCTGTCTCAGACATGCTGACAACCACATGGCCTAATTTACTGCCCCTGGATTCTCCACATGACCTTTGTTTGACATTCTTTCAGAATAATGGTTTCTTCCTTGATGAAACTTCAGCTACACACCGTATTCAGAATTCTTTATAAAATTTTTTTTTTACATTTATTTGTTTTTATTTTCTTGAGAGACAGAGTAAGACAGAGTGTGAGCAGGGGAGGGGCAGAGAGAGAGAGGGAGACAGAATCCAAAACAGGCTCCAGGCTCTGAGCTGTCAGCACAGAGAGCCCAGTATGGGGCTCGAACTCAAGGACTGTGAGATCATAACCTGAGCTGAAGTCGGACGCCTAACCGACTGAGTCACCCAGATGCCCACAAATCATTCTTCTGTATCAGATTCTCTCCTGACCACCAGCCACATGGGGGGCAATTGAAGGGGTGCTGATAGCACAATAATGGTACAAAATCCATGGTCTGTATCTACTTCTCATCTGTCATAACTGCTGCAGCCAGTCCATTTTAGCTCTTTTCCTGAAGCATGCAAAGGACATGTCGCCTCCAAAGGTTGAGCCGAAGCCACCTGAGGGTGTCTGTCCTTGGTCACAATCCCGGTGTGGCCTCTCCTGGGCCGGACTCACACCCTTGTCCCCCGGTTGCATCTGATTCTAAGGATGTAGCTCTGTCTCTTAATTGCTAAGTTTATATCCGGTCTTTGGCACCTGACTTCAGCCTTCTCTTCAGGACCCTGTCTTGGCCTTGCTCCGTAGGTCTGGGAAAGGGTAGTAGTGTGGTGAAGAGTCAGAGCTCAGAAATCAAGCTGCTGGGATTTATTTCTCAGCTCTGCTACTTAACATCTAGGTGACCTTGGGCAAGTTGGATGATTTTCCAAAGCCTCAGTTTTCCTATCTGTAAAATGGGGAATGGTTAACTGGTAACTGTGAGAGTACCATTTGGTACTCTCCATGTGGACTACTTGGAGTGCCCGACAGATTGTAAGCCTTCGACTCATTCATTCATTTATTCAGCGAGTATTCATTGAGAACCTCTTATGTGTCAGTACTGTTCTGTCTCTTCAAGACAACAGTGAACCAAACGGACATAAATCCTTTCTTGGGACTTAAATCCTATTATGAGCCTGTATAATAGCAGAAAACAAGTTAAAATTAGGCATATACACATTATTAAATAATAATGAATGATAAATGAAAAATAAGGCAAGAAAAAAGAGAAAGTGTTGGGAAGCTGGTTTGTGATCTTAATTAGGGGAATTAAGGAGGCCTCATTAAGAAAATATTTGAGTAAAGACCAAAAGAGGCAGAGGAACCCACCACCCAGGCAATTTTCTCAAAACCAAGTATATCAGGCTGAAGGAATAATCAGTGCAAAGGCCCTGAGGCAGATCTGATGGGTTAGTGAAAAAGGTAATGAGACCAGTGTAGCTGGAGTAACAATTTTAAGAAAAATGTTTACTTATTTTGAGGGGGGGGCACATGAGCATGTGCTGCACAAATTAGGGAGGGGTAGAGAGAGAGGGAGAAAGAAAATCCTGATGTGGGCCTTGAACTCAGGAACTGTGAGATCATGATCTGAGTCAAAATCAAGAGTCAGCTGCTTAACTGACTGAGCCACCAGGTGCCCCTAAATAACAGAATTTGCCAAGGGATCACATATAGGGTAAAAGAGAGAAGTGTCAAGAAAGATGCCATGTTCTTTGCCTAAGCAACAGTCAGGGTGTTGTGCTCATTTACTGGGATGGAACAATGGAGGGAGGTGTGGAGGTGCAGGTGTGAGGCCAGGGGTATGTTGATGGAGACAGGGTGGTTGATGTGGGCAAGGTCGGGACTTCAATTTTGCTCATTTGCCTTTGAGATGCCAATTAAACACTCATGGTGAGAAGTTGAGGAGGCCTTCGTTTATTTTAATTTTTAAATGTTTATTTATTTTTGCAAGAGAGAGAGAGGGAGAGTGAGAGAGAGAGAGAGAGGGAGGGAGGGAGGAATGGAGGGAGGATCCCAAGTGGGCTCCATGCTAACAGCACACAGCTGGATGCGGGGCTTGAACTCACAAACCGCGAGATCACGACCTGAGCCAGAGTCAGTGCTCAGCTGGCTGAGCCACTGAGGTGCCCCCGAGGAGACCTTTGGATATGAAAACCTGGAGTTTGGGAGAAAGATCCAGGCTGAAATGGAAATCAGCAGTAGCTGGCATTGAAAACCTTGAGTCTAAAGGGGAGACGGTCAGAGAAGTGAGTTTAGTTAGAAAAGAGAAGGGATGAATGCTTAGATGTCAGGGAGGTAAGTAAGCATTCCTAAAATGGTAGCTGCTGGCGTTATTATTGTACTTCCCCTGGATTTCCTTATTTGAGGTCCACCCCTCACTCCGGCTCTCTCGGGGTCTCCAGGAAGGAGCCGTTTGGAAAACTCCCCTTGTGTCTCAGTTTCCCTCCAGGACAGCACTGCTGTTGTAAACACTGCTTCTGGCTGTGGCCTGTCCCGTTTCCTGACAGCGCCTCCCATTCCAGCTGAAATCAAGGTGCCCTGCTGCTTTGAGTACCTGGCTGTCTACTGGGGGGAGTCCCTGCCTCCCCTGCTGCCTGTTTTGACACCACCACCCCTCTGTCCGCCCTCCATCCTCTGGGTAGTGAGCAGTCTGTCATCTCACCTTCAGGGGCTCAGGTGTCCGGTCTGGATCTGACAGCTTCCCCCTCTCTCTGCACAGGGCACAGTCCCAGGGAGCTCACACTGCTTTCCTCTTTTACCAGGGAGGCTCTTTCTCTCCCTCACATTTAAATTCATGTTGATTTTCCCTAAAGATTTGGACTCTCTGGTTTGAAATCTTACTATATGTTTCTATTTTATTAACTTAAAAATTAAAAAAAATTTTCTGTGCTTATTTATTTTGAGAGAGAGAGAGAGAGAGAGAGCGAGCTGGGGAGGGGCAGAAAGAGAGAGGGGGGAGAGACAGAGAGTCCCAAGCAGGCTCCACACTGTCAGCACAGAGCCGGACACAGGGCTGGATCTCACAAGTTGTGAGACCTGAGTTGAAATCAAGAGTTGGATGCTTAACCAAGTCACCAAGGCACCCCCTTTTTAACTTTTTTTTAAAAAATATTTTTTAGCGAAGTATAGTTAACATACAGTGTTATATTATCCTCATGTGCATGACGTAATGATTTAACAGTTCTATACATTACTCAGAGCTCATTGGTGTAGGTGTACTCTTAAGTAATCCCTTTTATTTATTTCACCCACCCTCCACCCATTTTTGTTTACATTTTTAACTGAATTGTAACATCATATCTTGTACAACTTAAATAATATTAATAAAATGGATACTTTGTACCCATCACCAACTTAAGATAAAGAACATTCTGGTGACTCAGAAGTCCCTTATGCCTCTCCTTAATGCTGCCCTTTTCTCCTCCTCACTTGAGGAAATTTGTGCAAGATATTCCCTTGCTTGTCTTTATTATTTTTAAAAAATTTTACTGTTTTATTTATTTCTGAGAGAGAGAGAAAGAGACAGCATGAGCAGAGGAGGGTCAGACAGAGGGAGAGACACAGAATCCGAAGCAGGCTCCAGGCTCTGAGCTAGCTGTCAGCACAGCTGACAGGGTCTCCAAGTCTAGGTAGTCAGGTCAAGTCCAGTATGACTCTTGACACTGGTAGGGACTTGGCTTCCTTCTATCTGCCCCACAAGGGATTTCTATCCCAACGTCACTTCATGTTTTAAAATGGCTGCTCTTGGGGTGCCTGGGTGGCTCAGTCCATTAAGCGTCCGATTTCAGCTCAGGTCATGATCTCACGGTTCATGGGTTCGAGCCCCATGATGGGCTCTGTGCTGACAGCTAGCTCAGAGCCTGGAGCCTGCTTCAGATTCTGTATCTCCCTCTCTCTCTGACCCTCCCCTGCTTACACTGTCTCTCTCTCTCTCAGAAATAAATGAAAACATTAAAAAAAAATTTTTTTAATAAAAAATAAAAAACAAAATGGCTGCTCTCTCCAAATTTCTACCAACAGTAAGGATGAAGTTGGGGAAAGGACATGTCTTTTCATTTTAAAGACACTTCCTGGAAGTTACTGTCAGTACTTCTGCTTAAATTTCATTGGACAAAACGTAGCCACAACATTTTTTCCAGGTAGCCATCTTAAAACTGGGACTTTGAGGAGCACCTGACTGGCTTGGTCTATGGAACATTCAACTCTTGATCTCAGGGTTGTGAGTTCGAGTCCCATGTTGGGTCTGGAAATTACTTAGAAAGAAAATCTTTAAAAAAAATTTTTTTTTAAATAATAATAAAACGGGATGCCTGAGTGACTCAATCAGTTAACCATCTGGCTCTTGGTTTCGGCTCAGGTCATGATTTCATGATTCACGAATTTGAGCCCCACATTGGACTCTGCTGTCAGCACAGAGCCTGCTTCAGATCCTCTGTTCCCCTCTCTCTCTGCCTCTACCCTTCTCACTCTCTCCCCTCTCTCAAAAATAAATAAATATTCATTATAATAATAACAGTAATAGAATAAAATTAAGGCTTTTATTACTACCTTCTACCTACCTGTGTAGCCTCCCCTGGCTCTGTGCTCCGTGCTGGCTCCCACACCCTGAGCTCTGTCACATCGTCTTGCTCTCGGTACCTTGAAAAGATCAGCTCCTCCCAACAGAAGAGCTTGGCATGCTTTCTTCTCTGGGTGGCTCTTCCCCAGCCCCACAGCTCACCCTGCTTATCTATTTAATTCCTGCGTATCCTTCAGAGCTCAATCAACCCTCTCAGTCCCAAATGGGGTCAAATGTCCATCCCACTACATGATCTCAGAGGAGCATACACTTTTCGTCTGTGGTACTTACCACAGTTATATTTTGACATTTCCTTGCGTGGTTATTTGATTCATGATCATCACCCCCTTTAAGCACTAAGTCAGCTTGTCTGTTGTTCACAGCTCTATCCCCAGTACCCCTATATTTTGCCTAGTATCTATATTTAGAAGAGGCTCAAATAAATATGAGTTAATACCATTTAAATGTTGTGCTTCATAAACATGGTGCAAATTTCCCTGAAAAAAATCTATTTATGATAAATACAACATACATGACACATTACAAACTTTTCCTTCCATTTCATCTGCCAGATTATAAAACAAAATATAAATTTTTTTCTCCTTCATAATATGGAAGATCTGAAGGGTGTTTTTTCGGGGAAGAGCAGAGGGTCTTATATTGGTGAAGTTAGGGATGGGAGAGTAGGGGAGCAGGGTTTGTTTTATTTGTCTTTAAGTCTTCTCAATAGCTCCGGGATCTAGGTGTTTTTTCTTCCCAAATTCATGCGTAACTAGTTTTACATTTTGCATTGATCCATCTTTTAATATATTTCTTAAATGTGCTCAAATCAGAGTAGCAGCCTAGCTTTAATATTGAGCCAATCTGACCTAAATCTAGTAATGTAGACAAGAGCTTTGGTCCTCTAACTTGAACAGTCCCCTATGAGTGGCTTTATTGGAAAATATCCTGGTGTGTAATTCACCAACCCTCACTGCTTTGGGGCTGCTGATGGAATTGAGGCTTGTTCAGGGGATCAGAATTGCACAACTCCCAGCACTAATCTTTCGCTGGAATTGAGTCACATCTTTCTGTATCCTCTTTGTGTAGAAATAGCCATGAATAATGAAATAACTATGGGAGAGAGAAAAAAGAATCAAGAGCCAACTATATTTGCAGTTTTACAACTGCAGCCTCTACGTGATTCCATTGTTGAGTTGCCTTGAATCATTTATTGTTCTTAATAATGATAAAATGATAACAGCAGCTGATATTTATTGAGCACTTATTATATGCCAGGCAGAACCATCAACATAAAGCATCAGAGAACAGTTGGGTAGTCTAATATTACAAAACCAAATACCTTAGAGCCCCCAATATTTGAAATTCACTGTGTCTGGCAGCATATGCATATATAAATAGTAGAGAAAATCCTGTACCCATGAATTGGTTGGCATAACTCATCATAACTCATCAGACTTTGCTTGACCTCTTTTCCTTGCATATCCAAATCTTGGCATGCATCATCATGGATACCCTTCCTTCTCACTTGGGTTTCAAATTAACTAAACCAACTGTGAGGAGGCAAAAAATTTCCCTATCCTTCAAGATTCTTCTAGCTGGTCTAAGAACTGAATTGACATGAGACAGATCAACAGGGAAAAGAACAAAACAAAACAAAATGGAACAAAAACAAACAAAAAACACCAAAATTTAATTACATGCATACTGAAGCCAAATAATAAACTAAGGAAATGAGCAGGTAAGCATTTTTATACTTTTTAGACAAAGAAACAAATCCGTGAGGAACTGGGGCACCTGGGTGGCTCAGTGAATTAAGCATCCAACTTCAGCTGAGGTCATGATCTCTTGCTTCATGAGTTCAAGCCCTGCATCGGAAGTCTATGCTGACAGCTCAGAGCCTGGAGCTACTTCAGATTCTGTGTCTCCCTCTCTCTCTGCCCCTCTCCCCCCTCAAAATAAATAAAAATTAAAAAAATTTTTTTTAATTTGTAAGGAATCGACAGAACAAAGAAAATTTACATTCAAGAACTTCGTAAAGAGTTCTAAACAAAATTTGGGCTGGAGACTGGAATAGTATCAGGATTTATTTAGACCAATATTTATTTATTTAGACCAAATATTTATTTATTTATTGGCCCTGAATTGCCTGTCTCTGACAAAATAGATGTCCGTCTACCTCCCGGTGCAGGGAGGGCACTGGAAACCCATGGGAGATTTTATTTCCTGCTTTTTGGAGTCAAAGCAGGGAGGGGTCAGAGTGTTCTTACCCTGACTGTTTCTTAAGTAATGTTAATTCAGGGGCGCCTGGGTGGCTTAGTCGGTTAAGCGTCCGACTTTCGCTTAGGTCATGATCTCGCCGTTCGTGGGTTCGAGCCCCGCGTCGGCTCTGTGCTGACTGCCAGCTCAGAGCCTGGAGCCTGTTTCAGAGTCTGTGACTCCCTCTCTCTCTGACCCTCTCCTGCTCACGCTGTCTCTCTCTCTCTCTCTCCTAGAAATAAATAAAAATATTTTTTAAAAAAAGTAATGTTAATTCAAAATCATCACTATGTGGCATATTTTGGAGCAGGCTGCCCTGTGCTCCAACACTACCTCTTTCGGTTCCTAGTGATTTATTTCTTAGATGTGTTTGCCGTACCAAACAATAGTTAAGTAAGAATCGAATACACTGATAAGCAACCCACAGCCCGCAGGCTTCATGTAGCCCACCTGGTTTTGTGACACTGTCCATAATATAACTTCAAGAGGAAGAAGTGAGAATATTAGTACTGGCAAATGATATTGCCCCCCCCCCATATATACATATTTATAAAACATTATCCATGTTTTTTTCTTACCTTCAGGTCTCTGTACATTCTGTTCCCTCTATCTGAAACTCACAGCCTCCTCTTCTGGCAAATTCTCAATCATCCATCATCAGATCTCAGATTTCATGTCTCTCTAAATACAAATATCCAGTGGATGCACTTACTGTACAGCCTTTATCATGCTCTATCACACAGGCGCTATTTACTTGTCTTCATTGCTCAATGGAATGTAAACTTCAAAACAGTCAGGGTCATGTCTTCTATTTGTTTATTTTTTTTGCATAAAAGCTAGGTAAAATAAATATCTGTTGAAGATGTGTACAAAGATATTGACTATTTACCACAGCCCCGGTGATGACCAAGGAAATATGTCTTCAACACTGCTTAATGGCTAAGTGTAAGGTGCCCGATTCTCGAACATAAACAGTGCCACAGATTCTTTTGCTTTTGTTGCAAAAGCCAACAGCAATCCAACCGTATGAATATAAGCAAACCCATCCAACTACCTCCATCCCAAAATAAATGACCACTATAGGCTTCCTTGCCATCCAATGTATCTTGATAAGCCTTTAGTTAGAAAGACTGATAAAATTATGGGGGACTATTTAATGTGTGAACTTATCTAAATATTTGAATACATTGATCATGTTTCTTAAATGCTCAAAACTTGCAGTGGTCTCCTAATATCTACAGAATAAAAATCCATGTATCTGAGGCAGACATTCAAAGCTATTTACAATCTTGCTCCTTCCTACCTTCCCAGACATTTCTTCCCAACTAAACACACATTCTATGTTCTAGACAAATAAGTTAGTTTTTCTCCATACAAGGCCAATATGTGCAATCTTTTGTATTATAATGGTAATGACTGACCCGCAGAGAGTTTATTATATGCCAGACTCCCTTCTAAGTGGTTTACAAACTTTTTTTTAAGTTTATGTATTTATTTTGGGAGAGAAAGAAAGATCACAACCTGGGGCTCGATTCCACAGCCCTGGGATCATGACCTGAGCCGAAATCAAGAGTCAGATGTTTAACCCACTGAGCCACCCAGGTGACCCACTAAATGTTTTACATTACGTTACCTCACTTACTTCTTACCACAACACTGTTTGGTGGACATTATTATGATCCTCCTTTGAGACATGAGGAGCCTGAAACACCTTGCTTAAGGTCAAACAGTTAGCACACAGCAAAGCCTGGCCATGAGGTGACAAACATGTGTCTCTCACCTTCCAGCAGACTCGCCCAGGCCTGTTCACAGACAGCGGCACAATTCCAGGAGAGAGCGATGCCACAAAAGTCTCATTGAGGTCTAGGCTCAGAATTGGCGCAATATCCTACCCACAACAATCTATTAGGCAAACAAGTGATAATGCCAGCTCATATTCCAAAGAAGGAGGAATATTCAATTTTCAAGAAGAGAGCAGCAAAGCCACATGTGGATACGGGGAAGGAAAAGACTGGCAATCAGTTTGCCCGTACCCTACCACACACGCCCCAAACGACGTGCCAAGAAGGGTGAGAGAGTCTTCCAATGGCGACCATAAGCTCACAAGCAGGAAGAACAGATTCAGTGGGAACAAATCAGCAATCTGCAAAGACTTCTCTTTTCTTCTTTCAGATTTTTTTTATTTCTTCATACTTATTTATCAGGAGTGACTGAAAAACTGATAGTTGAGTCCCATCATCATGGCAATGGCTTTAGGAGAAAACTAGTTCAGATGAATATTCTTGCTTTCCATTTTCAACCAGTAAATAGCTGCCGTTGATAAATAGACAGTCTGTCTACAGGTAGACAATAATAGGTAGCCAACAGTCTGTCAGGCACGCTCAGGATGTGTTATATGCTACAGCATGCCTGTTGACAGGGGGAAAAAGCCAGAAAATAATTTAAGTGAACTTCTTGATTTTATCATACGAGACAAGCACCAAAGCACCACATTTGGGCCGTGTGTCGTAGGGTATGGGCAAACTGATTGCCAGTATTTCCTTCCCGGTATCCACAGTGGCCTCTGAGAACACTGCACTATGCACCCTTGACAAAAGCTTTGGCTCCTTCATCATGAGCTGTTTTCCCCCGGCAGTCAAGCGTGACTGGGTACATGATATCAATCCATTCCTTCTCGCCCTGACTGCATCATCATACGGCGACAAAGAGTATCACCCGGATAGAAAGTGAACCCAGCAACCGTTGTGGCGGATTGTGCAATCGTCCAGCTGATGAAGATGTGTGTATTCTAGGCATCTGGGTGCGTTCCTTTTCCAGTGTCGTGGATACTGAAGTAGGCAGCCCAGTAGGCGAGATTACCCTGCACAGACACACGAAAGCCTTTCTACAGGCCCTTAATCTCATCAGATGTGTAGATCTTAACCAGGCAGTCACCGAGGCCCCTGGATTCCCTTTCAGCTCCGGCTTTGCCCACATCAGCTGCTAGATGGGTATGGGCAACATCAAGAGGCTACACAAAGCACAAAGACTTGGCCCCAGCGGCACCACCTGACCTTGGATTTCCTGCAAAGAAGCACCGAAGCTGGGTTCTCTAGTCCACACCACCCAGGAAGATCTGCTTGTGCTCATCTTGAAAGACAAAGTTAAGAGCCTGAGTGGGGAAGTAACTGATGACATTGGCCAAGTCCACCAGAAGGACATGACTCCCTACTCCTTGGGGATATGAACCACATAGTCTATAATGTCCTGGTATTGCTGATCTGTGGGGATTTGCTTGCTGGCATGCTGCACCTTCAGCTGCAGCGTGACCCTCTCGATGGGCGCTACCAAAGTCTTGGAGGTGGCTGCAGCAGCCACCCCACCCGCCAGGAAGTCCTTGACGAAGGACACACCAGCATCGGTCATGTTGAAAGGAAGGACGAGGCCGGAGACTGCCGAGCAGTTGGTAAAGATTTCAATTGTCCCCTAATTCTACCCAAAATCACTACAGAGGTTTTTGGGGGAACTTGACAATTAGATTTTTAAATTTACACAGAAAAGAAATGGCTTTTTTAGATAAGAAAAGCCCAGACAATGCTAAAGAAGAACAAAATGGGGACACTTGTTTTTGCAGATGTCAGGACCAATGGACCAGAGCAGAGGCCAGAAACAAACTCGTGCATATACAGAAGCTCAATTATAAAGGAGCATGTATTACATACTGTGGGAAATTAAATGCTTTGTGAAAGGCAAAACCAAAAAAACTTTAGAAGGCAATATAGAATATTTTACAATATGGAAGAAAAGAAGGATTCCTTATGCAAGACCAAAAATCACCAAAGCAGTAGGCAAGGAAGACAACATTTTACCATACTAAAATTTGGGCCTTCTAGAAGTTCATCAAAAGACACCAAAAAGAGCATGACCCGGACAATCCAGTGTAGAAATGGAACAGTGGTAGGTCAATAAAATAGAGCAGCAAGGCAGAAATGACTCAAACTGATCACAAGCCACAAATGAAGAGAGAATATTTGCAATATAATCAATAAAAGGTTGTTATCCACAATTTATGAAGAACTCTTCTAATGGAAAAACCAAAGATACACCAGTTATTTCAGAAAACGGGAAATGCTAATGGCAAAAAAAATATGTAAAAGATGTCCAGTCTCATTCATAATTAAGACCAAAAAATTAAAATCAAAATCAGATGGCATTTTATGCCTCTTTGCTTTTGTGAATTTTAAAATATCTGACAACGTCAAGTGTCTTTATAATGAAGATGTTTAGCTACAGAAACACACACTGCCAGGGGGAGCACAATCCTTGTGGAGTTTGACAGTACCTAATAAAATGGCATGTGACATATTCTATACCCCACAATTTCTCTCCTGGATATATGTGCTATAGAAACTTTTACAGATAAGGAGATAGAGACAATATTCATGGAAATATTGTTCATAGGAGCAAAATCTGAAAAAAAAAACCCAAATATCTAATTATACTGAAATGGATACATAAAATACATATGTATTTTCATACTTTGGGATTCTATATATAGTAGTTAAAAGTGAATGGATCAGCTGGATGGAATCTCAAAAACCAAAGTTAACACCACCAACAAAAAGACAAATCAAGTCGTAGAAAAAAAGTAAGCTGCATGATTCCTGTTATAATAAAGTGTAGTGGGGCTCTTGGGTGGCTCTGTTGGTTGGGTGTCTGACTTCGGCGCAGGTCATGATCTGCACTCCGTGAGTTCAAGCCCCGTGTCGGGCTCTGTGCTTACAGCTCAGAGCTTGGAGCCTGCTTCAGATTCTGTCTCCCTCTCTCTCTGCCCCTCCCTCATTCACACTCTGTCTCTCTCTCAAAAATAAAATAAAAACATAAAAAAAAAATTTTAATACAGTGCAGCCAAAACTCAACAGTTTTTAGTTTGTTGAGTTTGAGTTTTGAGGATTCACTCATAGTCAGCAGCACTGTGTATTTTATTGCCAATTTGGCTAAGCCAGAAACTACAAATCCCAGAATTCCCTTCCCTATGTGTTTTGAGGTTAAACCTGACCAAAAGAAGAACTTAAATAAGATACTGGAGGCAGAAATGAAGCGGCAGCCCATTTTCTTGAAAGACATGTGCAGTCAAATGCAGTGATGGACAGATGCAAAGGCACCAGGTTCCTATGTACACTCACCTCCTCTCCACAGCTGCCAGCCCTTCTGTCCACTGCTGGCCCTTTGACCAACTTCAGGGAAATGGCAGGGGACTCTCAGAGGGACCACCACACAGAGGCCGTCACTTTCCATGGTCTCCGGCAGCTGTCTCTTTGCAGCCCTGCTTTGGGGCTTGGATTCTTAGCTTCTCCTTGAGACACTGGCTGGCCCATCCATACAGTGTTTCAGGAGAGGGGGTTAGTGGTTTTTCTCCATCTCTCTCACAGTCCCTTCCAGATCATCACTGAAACATAGAAGGTGTAATTCCTATAAGGAAACCTTTATCCCATGTCACTGTAAAGACAAGCAAGGGAGGGGCATTTGGGTGGCTCAGTCGGTTAAGCATCCGACTTCGGCTCAGGTCGGCCCTTTGGCCCTTGGGGCGCCTGGGTGGCTCAGTGAGTTAAGTGTCCGACTTTGGTTCAGGCCGTGGTCTCATGGTTCATGAGTTGGAGCCCTGCATCGGGCTCTGGCTGACAGCCTAGAGCCTGGAGCCTGCTTTCGATTCTGTGTCTCCCTGTCTCTCTGTCCCTCCCCTGCTCTCTCTCGCTCCCTCTCTCTCAAAAATTAAAAAAAACTTTTTTTAAAATTCTTTTCTCTTATTTAAGCCACTCTTATTCAGTTTTTTTTCCTGTTATTCACAGATGATCTAATGCTAACAGGTAAATGTGGGGTCTAAGAAGTCTAGAATTAGCCTAGCCAAACCCAGAGTTCTTCAACTTATTTTTATTTTTTTTTAAATGTTTTATTTATTTCTAGGAGAGAGACAGAGAGAGAGGCAGCGTGAGCAGGGGAGGGTCAGAGAGAGAGGGAGTCACAGACTGAAACAGGCTCCAGGCTCCGAGCTGGCAGTCAGCACAGAGCCCGACGCGGGGCTCGAACCCACGAACCGCGAGATCATGACCTAAGCGAAAGTCAGACGCTTAACCGACTAAGCCACCCAGGCGCCCCATTTTTTTAAAAATGTTTATTTATTTTGAGAGAGAGGGAGATAGAGAGTGAGTGGGGCGAGGGGCATAGAGAGGGAGAGAGACAGAGAATCCCAAGGAGCCTCCTTGGCTGTCAGCACCAAGCCTGAAGCAGGGCTTGAACTCAGGAACCGTGAGATCATGATCTGAGCCGAAACCAAGAGTCAGACATCTAACCGGCTGAGCCACTCACGTGCCCTAGAGTTCTTCAACTTTAGTGTACAGGCTGCTGCCTATGTCTGTGCACGCCTACAGAGGAGAGGAGCCTGCCGCCAGGCCGTTCGGTTTGCTTGTCCTTGGCTTCATTTAGCCCTGCTGTGAAGTCCTCCATGTATCTGACCAGGGTAGGAAGCTGAGAAAACACTTAGGAGAAGTGTGAAAACTAAACGATTGTATGACGAAGTTAGAAAACGATGCCACAACATGAAAGTACGTCTTTTTGTTATGTAAGTTCTAGTTAAGAGAAGCCTCCTTTCCCGAGGAGAAAATGGCCTATTTTGGAGGAGTGAAAGTCAATCAAAGAGAGGACAGTCCAGGAGGAGATAAAGTATTTCCTTTGCAAATGTACCAGTTTCCTGGGATGGCCTTTAAAAATTACCATAAGCTGATGGCTGAAAACAATGCGATGTATTCTTTCACGGTCTTGGAGGCCAGAAGCCTGAAACCGGGTGCCAGCAGGGTCCTGCTCCCTCTGTGAGGGGAACTCTTTCCTTGCTCTTCCAGATTCTGGTGGCTCCACATTCCTTGGCTTGTCACTACATAAGTCCAGTTTCTGCCTCTGTCTTCACACAGCCTTGTCTACCTCTCTGTGTCTTCCTCTGTGGACACTTATCATTGGATTTAGGGCCCACCCAGATAAGTCAGGATGATCTCATCTCAATACCCTTAACATAATTACAACTGCAAAGTCCTTTTTTTTTTTTTAAAGTTTATTTATTTATTTTGAGAGAGAGAGAGAAAGCAAGAGAGGGGCAGAGAGAGAGAGAGAGAGAGAGGATCTCAAGCAGGCTCCATGCCCATTGTGGAGCCCAACTTGGGGCTCACTCTTACAACCCTCAGATCATGACCTGAGCTAAAACCAAGAGTCTGATGCTTACGCGTCTAAGCCACCCAGGTTCCCCACAAAGTCCTTTTATCAAATAGGGTCATGGCTACTGGTTAAAGGGGGTTGAGTACGGACATCTATTTTGGGGGCCACCATTCACTCCACCACAGCAAGCACAACTGAAGGATGCAGGGATGAATAAACTAACTAGCTCCTTGGCTCCCTATGGTGTCTGCTGTTTTCTTCTGCTTACGTCCGGGGCCACGTTTCCTGTCACTGCTGGTGCCCAAAGTGATGACTCTACCTCTCGTGGCCACCAGGGCAGGGGAGTCAGCAAGGACAGCAGAGACAGAAAGGTTACAACTTTCAGAAAGTGGGGTCCTTAACGGCTACACCCAGGATGCTCTCTGTGGGCCACCACTGCAGCCACAGTGCCTCTTCTCACCGAAGGTGTCACACCTGGTGACCTAACATCTTCTCTAATGGCTGAAGGAGGGGTGAGCTTTGGGCCTCATCATTGCAAGGAGAAAGGGAGGACTGAGTAGGAGATTAATCAGAGTGACAAAAACTATGCCGTGTTCAAAACCATGCCCCCATACCCTCCTTGGAACAAACACGTATACCTCAGTCTTTCCCCCAAAGGAAAAGTTCCTACCAGGAGAGTCTTGGTACTTTGTGTAAATAAATTCTTGTTGGATTCATCTCTGTTCTCCAGACACCCCTGGAGTCTAGGCTGCATCCTTTATTACTTATTCCTAGCATTCCATAGTTTTGTTTTTTATTTTCACTAGGGTTAGAGGCATAAAGACTCAGGAAGCAGAGATACAGGAGCCACAACAATTTGTTTATGAGCAGGACACCCTCGACTTTCTGTTCTCTCTCTTCTTCTGTGTCCACGGCGGACCCTTGCAGTCACAGTGACGCCCATCCTCATGAAGAGTGGGGCCAGTTGAGAAGCCTGTCATACTTCCTCCTGTGCCCAATCTGCTTGCTTTGCTTCCTGCTTTCCTGTCGAGGATTGCAGAACATTTCAGGTCTCTCTCTCAATCAGAAGTCATCTTTTTGACGTCCCTGTCACATCAACGGGACTCCGATTTCTAGACCCAAGGGCTGTGTAGGAGGCTTTCAAGTTGTTGCTTTCTTACACCACTAACTTCTGAGGAAAAGAAAAAACAACAACAAAAAAATAACCAACCTGGTTACTGGAGAAAGACAAACATAATTGAATCCCAGGTATCTTCCCTGAGGCTACAAGCTTTCTTTCCGTAGAGAAACCTATGACTTCCGATGACCACTGGGGGTCCCCAGCAGGCTTTTCCAATGCGCCCGAGGCACCACACTCCTCAGTCACCCTCCCGTTCCTTCCCACGGACGCCAGGGGCAAAAACAACATTAGACTGTGACATCAGCCAGCTGGAGCCTTGCTGTGGTTGTGCCCATAGGTATAGCTGAGCTTCTGAGGAGTGGGACCTCTGCTTTCCCTGCCAGCCCAGCTTTCAGCTTCAATTATTGCCCTAATGTTATTTTAATGTGTGTTGGGGCCCTGGTGGGTAGAGTGGGCGGGTGGGGGAACAGCATTTAATTTCCTTTGGAGTTTGGAATGTGCCTGACACTTCTGGAGTAGTCGGGTGAATGAGAGAATCTATAATCCTGGAAGCAGCAAGCACCTTTGGGGGACCTTTTCCTTTTTTTGGCAAACTTCATGACAAAGGTAAATTTGGGGAGAATTAAAAAGGAAATGAAAGTTTATTAAATGGCATAGTTAACCCCCTCTTTACATCCATTGTATTATTTAATCTTCAAAGTACCCTCATGAGGTTGGGGTTATTGTTCTAAATGTGCAGGTTATGAAGGAGACATTCAGGGCGATTAAGCAACTTGTCTACTGTTATCCTGCTAAGCAGTGGCCTGGTTGAGTCCACAGTCCTAGTCAATCTGGATGCACAGGGTGCTACACTATTTGTCCCATATCCCTCAGACCTCTGACTTATCTGTGAGGGCTCTTGCAAAGGAATCTTTTCTTTAAAAAAATTTTTTTAAACGTTTTATTTATTTCTGAGAGAGAGAGAAAGAGAGAGAGACAGCGTGAGCAGGAGAGGGTCTGAGAGAGAGGGAGACACAGAATCTGAAGCAGGCTCCAGGCTCTGAGCTGTCAGCACAGAGCCCGATGCAGGGCTCGAACCCACGGACTGTGAGACCATGACCTGAGCCGAAGTCGGACACTTAACCGACTGAGCCACCCAGGTGCCCCCAAAGGAGTCTTTTCAAAGTATATAACCAGATCTATTTCTATAAAGGTGAAGCAATACTTCTGTGAATAGAAAATTAAAGTCTAAGTGTAATCAACCAAATGCATATTAAGCCACTTTTATCCACCAGGCACTGTATCTACTAGAGATTCAGGTGAGGGACACAGGTACTTCATTCCAGATAAGAAAAAATGAACTCCTGGGGTGCCTGGCTGGCTCAGTCGGTAGAGAATTTGGCTCTTGATCCCAGGGTTGTGATTTCAAGTCTCATGTTGGGCACAGAGCTTACTTAAAAAAAAAAAAAAAAGAAAGAAAGAAACTGGGGTGCCTGAGTGGCTCAGTCGGTTAAGCATCTGACTCTTGATTTCTGGCCAGGTCATGATCTCGTCCTGAGATTGAACTCTGTGTTGGACTCCATGCTGGGCATGGAGCCTGCTTGACATTCTTTTTCCCTCTCCTGTTCCTCCCCCACTCACTTGTTCACTGTCTTTCTCTTAAAACAAACAAACAAACAATTCTTTATTAAAAAAATGAGAAGTATTTTGGGGAAAAAGGTTTATCTTGACCAGAATGACCTAGATTGGCTGTGTGTACATCAAGTCAATAAAAGGAAGAGCACAATTGTCTGATGAACTGCTGCAGAACAGGAACTCATGATTTTTTACCACAGCACCAGGCAAGGGGTGGCTTGACAAAGAAGAACGCACGAGGCTTAAAGTATGGAGAAAAGTGCCTGTCGATACTCTGGAAATTCAGAAACAGGGAAAAAAATATAAGGGTCTACTTTAATCAGCTCAGTTACAAGGTCCTGACCAGTGCTTGGCGCAGACTAAGTTCTCCTTAAATGTTGACCCAGAGTTAAATGATATTTTTAAAAATGTTGGTGCACCTGCAGTGTGTATCCCACACTGCCTTTGGCTGAAGTCATGTTTGTGTGGACTCAATTCAATCTGCCCTACAAATGAGAGCTTAAAATAAGAAACCAAATCTAAATGCTTTATGCACCATATTCTCCCATTCTTACTTTCCTTCCGTGTTGTTAACAGAGTAAGGCATCCGCTATTAGCCCCCCAGTGCTTACATACTTACAGGAAATACACCTCAGAGCCCAGAGCTACACCTACCGCATGACCCAGTTTTATTATATAGAGATCCCAGAGGTTCCTCAAGGTGAAATGACTCTGAAGTCCCTCAGATGAGGCATCTTAAATGATCTACATCTTCTGGAATTTGAGGGAGCTAAACTGGAATATGAAGGGCAAATAACCAAAATATACATTATGTAATTTTTAGTTACTTGTCCATGATTGAAAGCTTAACCATGGTCATCTTCAGAAAAGGTGATAATGATGAAATTTATTTGTGCTTATGTTACTATCTCCCAACCGAAAGTCTTTAAAATTAACTCTCAATAGTGCCTATAAAATAGATAATCCAGTAGGGCTCTTTGTAAAAACATTAATGCCTCCTTTGCAAGGCAAACCAAATATAGGAAGGAAAGAAAAGATCCAAAAAGATAATTCAAAGACAGGGTCTTAATTTTATCTGTGCTCATGGGTGGTGGTAAGAGGGGACAGCATTTGATAAAGAAGATACTTGGAAATTCAGAATCTTAAAAATAACAATGTCAGTCTTTTCTCCTCACTTTTTATTTTTTTAAAGCTTACTTACTTATTTTGAGAGACTGAGAGAGAGAGAGACAGTGTAAGTGGGGAAGGGCAGCAAGAGGGAGAGAGAGAATCCCAAGCAGGCTCCCACCAGCAACACCGAGCCCAATGCAGAGCTCAAACTCATGAACCTCGAGATGATGACCGGAGCTGAAATCAAGAGTTGGAATTGGACATTTAACCAATTGAGCCACCCAGGCGCCCCTCCTCACTTTTTAAGTCGTAAAAGGAGGACAGTAATAATAACATTTACCATTTATGGAATGTTTACTATATGCCAAGCACTAACCTAGACCTGAACTGTAAAACAACAATTTCTCTGAATTCTTAGGAGCTAGATGACATAATTCCCACGTGTATGAGTAACAAAGCTAGAGAAGTTAGTGCCTTTGCCTATGATCCCACATCTAGTGAATTTTGCTGGTTCCTTGAGCTGCTGGGAAGATTTGGTAACACAGGCTGGTCCCACTGCGTTGGGCTCAGTGGGATACATGGTTATATGTTCAATAGTGGTGACCTTGGCCTAGTGTTAACACAAATAATAGCTACAGTTTATTGAAAGTCGACTGTGAACTAGTCTTTTCACATACATCACCTCTGAATTTTTACCAAAATACCTGCTAGAAAGGTTGTATCTTTTCCTTTTCACAGAAGAGGAAACTGAGGCTCACATGGCTAGAAAGTGATGGAACCAGGAGTCAAACCTAGGGCTGTCTGGTCCTGAAGCCTGTGTTCTTTCCACCTTCTAGGCCCCAGTTGCTTGGGAGGATAATCCCACACACCGGACGTGCTTGCACAGGATACATTCCCCCTGGTGGATGAGAGAGGTACACACACAATCCAGGCCCTTGTGTGAGTCAGCCCTTTCTGGTTTCAAGAGAGCCACCCATCCTCACTCCTTTCTTTCTCTGTCATCTCCTGATCCTTAGCCAGAGACCCAAAATATGCATCTTCTATTTGTGACTCACTGTTTTTCTGTTTTGCTTATTATTAATAAAAATAGCCAACAAAACAAACAGTAAGACAACCCACAAAACATGAATGGACAGCACATACCCACAGTGTCTCCTTTTTTTGTTCAGTTTTGTTTTCTTTCCCATTTTAGACACTCAGGGTGGTTAACAAAATCTACCAGAATATATCTTATTTGTTTTTAGGATCTGTCAGAAAATTGTTATGCCGTTTCGGATCGTGAGTCTTCTTTTTAGCCCACACCCTTGTTTGGCATGGGGTGAGCCTAGGAATAAGAGAATAAACAGTTGCTTGTATAACATTTCCATAGGGAGTAAGTTATTATATGACGTCTAAATGGAAAAACTGTCTCTCTTTCTCTCTCCCTTAAAAAAATTTTTTTTAATGTTTATTTATTTTTGAGAGAGAGAGAGAGAGAGAGCATGCACCCACAAGTAGGGGAGGGGCAGAGGGGCAGGGGAGACAGACTCTGAAGCAGGCTTCAGGCCCTGAGCTGTCAGTGCAGAGCCCACTGTGGGGCTTGAAACTATGAGATCATGACCTGGGCCGCAGTCGGATGCTCAACGAACTGAACCACACAGGTGCCCCAAAAAACTCTCTTTCTTAATCCAAAATGACTGAGAATGCAAGAGATCTCCTCTCAGCCCTGGAGCCCTGAGCCGGCCTTCTTTCATGGGTTTTAGCACCTTGGTGTTTTCCTTAACATTATGAGTTTGTTTAGTGTTTTTCTCTTCTATTATGTGGTAAGCTTTATGAGATTGGGGACCAAGTTTCCTTACTGTTTTAATCTTATTTTTATCAGTACTTGATTTTCAGTCAACGGTAGGGGGAAAATATTAAGAACATAAATAGATAAGAGTTCAAGTACCTGACAAGGAATTTGGACTTCATAGTCCAGTGGTTCTCCTCTTTTTTTCCCCTACACCAGGTTATAAAGGATGTGAAACACTCCTACCAGTAATTATCAGTCTCTTTTTAAGTGCATGTAGGGCGGTGGGGGGTGGGCAGGCAGAGAATAGCCGTGTAGATAGAATCTCCAAAGAGAGGCATCTTTTTGAAAAAACCCCTTAGCTGATTGTCTTAGCCATCTTCCTGGGTCCCACCAGGAGCTGTGAAAACAGTGAAGAGTCAAAAACTTTCTGAATGGCAGTGTGGACAGTTGAAGGTTTTTTTCCATGACATTATTCACGTGTACTGGGTCGGGGATGGGCATGAAATCAGAGATGGAAGGAAATTAGGGTCTATCTGTCTTTTTTTTTTTTAATTTTAAAAGTTTTATTTATTTCTGAGAGAGAGAAAGAGAAAGACAGTGTGAGCAGGGAAGGGTCAGAGAGAGAGGGAGACACAGAATCCGAAGACAGGCTCCAAGCTCTGAGCTAGCTGTCAGCACATAGCCCGACACGGGGCTCGAACCCACGAACCGTGAGATCATGACCTGAGCCAAAGTCGGACGCTTAACCGACTGAGCCACCCAGGGGCCCCAGGGTCTATTTGTCTTAATGCTATAAAAATCTGGGCTCTCTTGTGGATACAAGCTGAAGAGAAATGATGAATGCGAGAAATACGTTGAAGGAAGAATTGATAGGAGGAACGAAGGAAAAGTTATCACCACATTTAGAGAATTTGAACTTCACTGATGGAGGAAGAGTAATTCTGTTAACAGAATTAAGGTAGTAAAATGATAAAGCCCCTTTAGAGCAAATCAATGAAGAAGTTTCTCTTGCTGCCTAAGTTTGCATCAGTGAGAAGGAGCTATTCCTCCTTATAAATATTTAGTTCTGGGGCGTGTTTAGTTTGCTGGGACCCATAATTTGATGGTACTACAGCCTGTCTTTACACGTGTTCCTTTGCCTCTGAACTAAGAGCCTTTCTTTTATTTTCCATGTCATCTCTCTTTGTTGATATTCACATGTGAAAGCTTTTACCTGAGAGATGTAGGTGTGAGTGATGACAGTTTGAACCGGTGGAATTAGTCAAATTCTCTTAAGTTCAGATTCATGTCTATAGATCAGTTTTTATAACCCAGGCCACAGTCCGTTCTTCTACGGGAAAAACATCCCATGTTTTAACGTGGTTGATACTCTCCAAAGATAGCAGACAGCGCATCCTTCCCATTATGTACGCATATGCCACTCTTTCCGTCAAGGGGTGGAATCTGTTTCCTTTTCCCTGCACCTGACTGGCTGTGCTGTGGGCTTCCACTAACAGGTTTAATGGCACAAGTGGAGCTGTGCCAATTCTGGGCCACAGCCAGGCAGCTTCTGTTTTTGCTATTTTGGAACCCAGCTGTCATGCTGTAATGAACTCTAGGCCATCCCGCCTCAGGGGAAGGTGATGGGAGAGGCCATTGATGATCCAAAACCATATAGAAAGAAAAGGCCTATGAAGGAGACTCACAACGTCCTGGTAAGAGCCCCCTCCACAACCCTAGATACAAAGGTGAGGGCTTCTCAGACTTTCCATCCCAGCCCCTCCACCTACTGAATGTAGCTTCACGAGGGACTCCAATCTACGCGCTATGGAGCACAATATGCCTAAAACATTGACAAAATTGGGAGCAAGAATAAATCATTATTTAAGCCTCTAAGAATTAGGGTGGTTTGTTATACAGCAATTAAAAACTTATATGCATACATACTTAAAATTCCTTTTTATCATGTGATCATTAATAGATAAAAAGAAATATAGGTCACAGTGTGTAAGAGAAATAAGATTTCTCTTCTATACTCCTAGGGTTTGGTTGGGAATGACATAAGATGGATTGACAGGAGAAAAGTTACAAATTTTATTTACTAAACTTTTACATGTGCCTGGAGACCCCACAGGAAAATGAAGCCCTGAAGAAGTGGCCTATGTACTTATACATGAGGTTGAGCAAAGAGCAGCAACTGTGGAAAAATAACTAAAATATATGAGGAGGTTAAAGGAGGTAAAAGTTATTTTAGTTCATTTGTACCAATTTCTCTTGGCCTCCATTCCTTGTTTCTGGTTACATCCTTAGGGAGGGCATCTTTCACACAGGCATTTCATCTCCCACCTTCAGGGAGAAAAAGGAAAGCCAGAATGCTTTTCTTAAATCTGCTACTTTGCAAGTGTCTTTATCTCAAAATAATCAATATGCCAAAGCAGCATATTTTGGGACTGTGTACTCCTCAGATGCGTGATAAGAGCACGTACATGAACCCACCACATAAAAACTAGAATACTTCTGGGGCACCTGGGTGTCTATGCTGATAGCTCCGAGCCTGGAGCCTGCTTCAGGTTCTGTGTCTCCCTCTCTCTCTCTGCCCCTCCCCCGCTGGTGCTCTGTCTCTCTCTTTCTGTCTCTCGAATATAATAAACATTAAAAAAATTAAAAACAGAAACAAAAACACAAGAACACTTCCAAAATTATTGACACTAAATCTGTGACCCTGTCAGAGGTAATCACTATCTTTAATTCTGTATCAATTATCTCCTTGCTTTAAAAAAATACTGTATAATCATTTTTCTGTTACCACATAACATAACAATTTAGTGAGACAAACATCTCTGGAGAAAGCTGTGTTCTGAGCTCTAGCTCTCTGTGAACCTCCTAAAGGGAAGATTATAGCTCCTTAACTTCACCACCAGAGAAGGAGACTTAATTTTTTATTTCATTTTAGTTATCTAGGTTTTACATCTTTTGCTTTCATAGTGTTAACATTTTATCTAAAATTTTTTTAAATTTTTATTTTTTTGGGAGAGAGAGACAGAGAGAGTACAAAGGAGGGGAAGAGAGAGAGGGAGAGAGAGAGAATCTGAAGCAGGATCCATGCCCAGCACAGAGCTCACACGGGGACGACCTGAGCTGAAATCAAGAGTTGGACGTTTCACTGACAGAGCCACTGAGGTCCGCATCACTGAACCCATCTTGAAGGGGAGGAAGGAGACAAAAGTAAAACTGCATTTTTTAAAAAAATTTTTAAATGTTTTTTAAAATTTGTTTCTGAGACAGACTGAGACAGCATGAGCAGGGGAGGGTCAGAGAGAAAGGGAGACACAGAATCGGAAGCAGGCCCCAGGCTCTGAGCTGTCAGCACAGAGCCCCACGCAGGGCTCGAACCCACGTACAGCAAGATCATGACCTGAGCCGAAGTCAGACGCTTAACCGACTGAGCCACCCAGGCACTCCCATTATTATTATTATTATTATTATTATTATTTAACATCCCTCATGTTGTGCTTCTTCAAAATACTGGAGACAGGCATTTAGTAAAGACTGGTTTATTTCTTTACTTTTAGAATTGCTGTTTTTCAGAGTGTGGGCTGCTGTAAAACCAACTGGGCTTGTGCTCCAGAGCTGATGAGGTAGACCTTACCTGGTGGTGCGTTTTTTTTGTTTTTTTTTTTAATTATTTTTTAATGTTTTATTTATTTCTAGGAGAGAGAGAGACAGCGTGAGCAGGGGAGGGTCAGAGAGAGAGAGGGAGTGACAGACTGAAACAGGCTCCAGGCTCTGAGCTGGCAGTCAGCACAGAGCCCGACGCGGGGCTCGAACCCACAAACCGCGAGATCATGACCTAAGTGAAAGTCGGACGCTTAACCGACTAAGCCACCCAGGCGCCCCCTGGTGGTGCGTTTTTAATGAACGCCCTAGGTGACACTTAGGGACACTAACATGGAAGATGGCTGACTTAGTGTTCCCCAGGTTCCCAAAATCAGCCCTGTGGCTGCTACTCCTGTCTCACTCTGCTGTTCCCTTGTCATCCTAAAACTGATGACATCAGAAACCAGGAGAGAGGGCAAGACTGCAGTAAGAGGAAGAGGGGGTACAGTCTCTGCTATTGTGGAGTAAGACCATCACCCCATCTTGCTCCTCTCTTCCATTCTGTTGCTTTGTGGACACATTATCCCACCTTTCTGCCCCAACCCATGTGAGGTCTTTATCTACTAGCTCTCTGGTGTTTTGTTTTATTTTTTAAGTTTATTTATTTACTTTGAGAGAGAGAAAGAGAAAGAGAGGGCAAACAGAGGAAGGGCAGAGACAGAGGGAGAAAGAGAAACCCAAGTAGGCTCCACAGTGTCAGCACAGAGCCTAACGTCGGACTCGAACTCACTAACCCATGAGATCATGACCTGAGCCGAAACCAAGAATCGGACACTTAACTATCAGAGCCGCCCAGGCGTCCCAATCCTCTCGTGGTTTTAATGCCGAATAGGGGAGCATAGCTTGAAGAGGCAGTGGTCCCATTCTTCCTGCCTCAGTTTTGCAGGACAGTGAGAGAGTGTTGGAGGGCAGCTCACTCTGCCAGGGCTGTGGCCGGGGGGTGAAGATGTGGTTTTGAGTGTTTGTTGAGACATTGAATGACTTTTATTATAAAAATGAATTGAGAGGTGCCTGGGTGGCTCAGTCGGTTAAGCATCCAACCTCAGCTCAGGTCATGACCTCACAGTTCGTGGGTTGGAGCCCCGCATCGGGCCCTGTGCTGACAGCTCAGAGCCTGGAACCGGCTTCGGAGTCTGTGTCTCATTCTCTTGTGCTCAGTCTCTCTCTCTCTCTCTCAAAAATAAATAAATGTAAAAAAATTTTTTTTAACCCAATTTGAATGTTTTTAGTTATCGCAGACTTTAAACCAAGCCTTTGGGCTTTTATGAGTAAAAGACAAACACTGATAATGTTTTTTAGTGGAAAATCCATCAGAATTTGACTTATTAATTTGGATTTCAACCCATTTATAAGCTGAGGACGCTTATATTGCCATGTGTCAAAGCTGGGATGTGATGAGGTGAATTCTTTAATGTTTACTTATTTTTGAGAGAGAGAGAGAGAGAGACCGAGTGTGTGGGGGGGAGGTGCCGAGAAAGACAGAGACACAGAATCTGAAACAGGCTCCAGGCTCTGAGCTGTCAGCACAAAGCCCAATGCAGGGCTTGAACCCACAAGCCTTGAAATCATGACCTGAGCCAAAGGTGGAAGCTATACCGACTGAGCCACCCAGGTGCCCTGATGAGGTGAACTCTTTAACTCAGAGACTTCCTTGAGCTGTAGTAAGCATCTTTCTGAACAAAAGAAGCTTCCTGACATCTCAGTAACACCTGCGGATTCCACAGTCTCTGTCATATGGCAACCGTGAATATCTACGGCATTAGGTTTACCGAAAAGACCAGATTGTCAGAAAAAAGTACATTTTAGGTTTCAAGTGCAATTCTGATTTTTAAATAAGATTTCAAAATCAAATGTCTTCTCAGTAATTTGTTTTTGTTTAAGCTAAGCCGTGTAACATTTCTTAAGCAGTGGAGAAGCGAGAGAGGAGAAGGCTGGAGGAAGGTAATGAGCACATGGAGGGACCTGGGGGGGGGGGTGGCTGAACTTCTCCTGGGAATAGTTTAACTGGAGAATAAGACTCCACAGGCTGCGTGTGTTTCTGAGGGATTACTGCAAGCCCGGGTGCTGTCAGGGACAAAGCAAACGACAAAGGAATGTCACAGCCCTGTTGCCCAGGATGTCATGCTGCAGACATGAAATGGAAATTACAAAGGAGGAAAATGTCATTTTCGCATATTTACACCAGGTCTTGGGAGGCTCTTCGGTGTTTTTTTGTTGTTGTTTTTTTTTTAATCCTTTCTTCAAACCGCTCACATACACAGGGAGAGAAGTCTAGTTTCTCGAAAGACATTAGGAAAATAATTGTTCACCAATGAAGGTTTATTTACATATCTTTTGAATATTTATACTTTTTTTTCACTAAAGCAATGTGGAAGAAATATGCATTTTAGAATGAGACAGAGAAAGGTATAAATTATGATTTGCTCACTTGATAAATTATGTGTTCTTGGGCAAATCACTGGGAGTCTGTCAGGTTTTCTCATCTAAAAAAATGGAAATAAAAATAACTACCTCATGGGGCCATTATGAGGACGAAGTAACGTGACAACATCTAGTTCATGTTGCACATAGTGGGGGTTCAATAATGTTTGTTTAATATACTGGAGATTTAGTTTCCCAGGCTGATACCATTTTCATATACATAGTAAGTTAAAATCATGGTATTTTTTTTAATGGAAGCCAATTAATTGTGGTCAAAGTGTCAGGAATGCTTAGAATAAGTACAGAATTTAACTTATGATAGTGGCCTGCTTTGATGGGCTAAGGATGTATTTTTATTTTATATTTCCTACGAACTGCATTCCTGGACTGACTACATGTCATGGAACTAAAACTCATGGTAAGGCATAAAGGAATAGGACATTTCCAAAAATTGTGTGTAAATCTAAAAATAAAGACGTGATGGGGTGCCTTGGCGGCTTAGTAGGTGAAGCATCCCATTCTTGATTTCCGCTCAGGTCACAGTCTCATGGTTTGTGAGCTGGAGTCCCGCCACAGGCTCTGTGCTGACAGTGTGGAGCCTGCTCTGGATTCTCTCTCTCCCTCTCCCTCAATCACTCCCCCCGCTTCTCTCTCTCTCAAAATAAATAAATAAACTTAAAAAATTAAAATAAAGATGTGATAATAAGGAATAATAAGACATATTGGAGTGAATGAATGGTTAACTAATTGATTAGTTGCTCCCAACCCTCTTTTCCATCTTGCACCTCAATAAAGCCAATTCCACTGAAGGATCTACTGCTTATCACTACAGAAAAGTAGGAAGAAGCAAAAAATAACAACATGAAGGAGATTATAAGGTTTGTGACATGGTAGAGATCTTTATATCAGAGTTTTCACGTGTGGGTCTATATATTCCAACTCCCTGTTGAAATGGTAAGTGAAAACCCCATTGGTTCTTTGCACTTCATTTCAAGTTTTAGAGTATTTTGAAACTTATCAAATCTTCCAGTGTCCGTTCCATCATCTGACCACCTCTGCCAACTGCCATACAGCCCAGTTCCTCCTCTGTGGCTCTTCTCTCCGGTCAAGAAGAAGTGGACAAGACAGAACAAGAGGAGACAGGTCTCAAGTAAAGAGCCTCTAGTGTTCGTAACCACTGTAATGTTGTGTCAAGCTCCTGCCCCAAAATTCCACATGAATTTCATATATTGTTTTTACTTTAAGATGTCTATGCTTTTATGTTGAAGTATACTTGTATATTTAAGAATAACTTATTAAGCGCCAATGGGGTGGCTTTGTACTATGCCAGCATCATTAGACTGCAGCTATGCTCTTCAGAATTTTTTTTCCATGTATGTTTCAGGGTTAGAATTGTCAATAAAAGAAATTTGAGATTTGGAAGACAGACAAAAAAAGCAACCATTTTTTTTTTAAGCTCTGAAATTTGGTACAGGGTGCCCATTACCGCTGCAGACTGTAAATGTTGTCACCAATCTGCTGGCTGACTTTGGTAGCCAGGTGGGCACCATTGGGGTCTGTAGCCTCTCCAGCTCTTGCTGGACTCTCTGCTTCAGCTTCTCTAGGCCTCGGATGGTGTATGGAAAGCATTATGTCAATGGCATTAGCTTCTCCAGCAAGTCACCTGTGTCATTGAGGCTGGAGGTGGTGAGAGACATATGTGGCCAGTCTTTATCTTTGCTTGCCCATAATTTACATCCAGATATTCTTCTTTAAAAATTTTTTTAAATGTTTATTTGTTTAGGGGTGCCTGGGTGGCTCACTTAGGTGAGTGTCTGACTCTCGGTTTTGGCTTGGGTCATGATCTCGTGGTTTTGTGGGTTTGAGCCCCATGTTGGGCTCCAAGCTGACCATGCAGAGACTGCTTGGGATTCTCTGTCTCCCTCTCTCTCTGCCCCTCCCCTATTGTGCTGTCTCTGTTTCTCACAAAATAAATAAATAAAGTTGGAAAAAAATAAGTGTTTATTTATTTTTGAGAAATGGAGCTGGGGGGTTGGGGAGAGAGTGAGCAGGGCAGAGGCACAGAGAGAGGGACAGGAGAATCCCAAGCAGGCTCTGTGCTGTCAGCGCAGAGCCAGACATGGAGCTCAAACCCATGAACCGTGAGTGAGATCATGACCTGAACCAAAATCCAGAGTTGTAGGCTTAACCAACTGAGCCACCCAGGTGCCCGTCTACTGTCTTCACTATCGTTCCAGCTTACTGGTCACGTCAGGCCCCACATCGGCTGCAGACAAGGAGCTCTTTATTTTATATGGTTCTTGTGGTTCTGCTTCTCTGGTTGACCCATGACCCATACAGCCTGCATATGCCCGACACTGCTGGGCTTTGGGGATCACAATGGCGAGTGAGCTTCTTCTTTATAGAGCTCATAGTCCAGTTTAGGATATTATTATTATAACACATGTTGTTTTAGATTTTCAATCAAACTGATTGAAATTAATATGTAAATTAATAATATGTTTAATAGCATTTAAAAAATTTTTGAAGACTTTTCTTATTATTTAATCACTGTCATGACATCTTTAGGGATGTAAGGAAGAGTAAGCTGGGATGTAAGACTTTCCTCACGGCTGAGCAAGGATTTAAGACAACTACTAACCAAAGGTCATAAAGTTTGTAAGTGGCAGAAATTTAGTGTTCTGGTTCATCTTCTGGCATTTGTTTAAATGGAAAGGTTGTGAAAATAAACCCGATTTCCCAGTTTCCCAGAGGAAACACTACTAACCATTGTGTCTATGCATTGCCAAACTATTTATCAATCCAGAAAAAATACATAAATCTGATAAGACAGTTGTCATCATACAGAAAGCCACATTGGATTTTTCATCCCAGTAGACATGACCATGGGAACATGAGCAAATAAAATGCCAGTTGTCTTGGCGACCTTTCCTTTGATGCTAAGCTTCACATAATAGGCCCCTACAGGTTGCATTTTTAGATCTTGTCTTCCCTTGGAGCTGCAGAGAGATGCTGAGATTTGTGCTGAAACTGTCATCGGAGGGGATTGTCTCCCATCCGGTTACACAGGGCGGAGCTGGAGTGATGGGCACTTCTGCCAAATATGCCACCTAGATGGAATTTCACAAAAAGGAATATCATATATATCATCATAATCATGGCATTTCTTCCAGAGTCTCAGAAGTGCCGAGTGGCCCAGACCAGCAGTGCAGCCAGTGGCATATTTTATCTCTCACAGGCAGCGTCAGTGTCCTCTGTGACATCATTCCTTAAGAGCTGGGGTACTTGGCTACCATCTTCAATCTGTTCTTTAAAAATTTCTCATAGAAGATTATTATGTGCTGGTTTGTAAAATTAAACCCTATGGAAGTATGTGGAGGAGAAAGAAGTCTCTTGTTTCCTCTATCTCCTATCCTAATCACCAAAATGAGCCATTCTTGAAAAATCATGTATATATATATATATATATATATATATATATACTCCACAAATATTTACTGAATACCTAATAATTACCAGGGACTATTTTTGGGAATGGAATTATAGTAGTGAACAAAACAGACTAAAAAAACTCATTTAGTTTGTGTCTTAGTCTGTTCGGGTTGCTGTAACAAATTGCCACAGATTGGGTAAATTTTTTTTAATGTGTTTATTTCAGAGAGAGAGAGAGAGAGAGAGAGAGAGACAGTGAGAGAGACAGCTTGAGCAGGGGAGGGTCAGAGAGAGAGGGAGACACAGGATCCGAAACAGGCTCCAGGCTCTGAGCTGGCAGTCAGCACAGAGCACAGAACCATGAACCGTGAGATCATGACCTGAGCAGAAGTCAGATGCTTAACTGTCTGAGCCACACAGGCACCCCCAGACTGGGTAGCTTAAACAGCAAACATTTATATCTTACAGTTGCAGAGGCAGGGCAGTCTCAGATCTAGGTGCCAACAGATTCAGTGTCTGATGAGGATCCCTTCCTGGTGTGCAGATGGCTGTCTTCTCATTGGCTCCCCACATAGTGAAGAGCAGAGATAGAGAACAAGCTCTTATAAGGAAACTAATCTCAGAAGGGCTATGATTTAATCACCTCCAAAGAGCCTGCCTTCTAGCACCATCACCTTAGGGGTTAGGATTTCAACGTATGAAGTTTTGGGGGGTGAGGGGGGCACAAATCTTAACTCCATAATGGTCTACAGTTAGCCCATGATAACATATACCCATGTGTTAGCTAAGGTATGGCCAGTATCTGTAACGCAAAGACCCCAAATGTTTAATAGGTACAAGTTATGGAAGTTTATTTCTTGTGTATGTAGCATGGTTAGGCTGTGAAGAGTCCTTCAGATGCTCATTCTGCCATTAAATGAGATTAGAGCTTGAATCCTCGGGCCGGGTTTTAGCTGGAGTATCATCCCACCTTAATCCCTTGGAGAGGATTGCTCCTATTTGTTCTTCAGCCCTGGTTCATTTTACCTTCCCCAAAACTGGGCCAGAGGCCTTGTTCTCTGCCTGGTCGGTAGCCAGCACTCTGGCGCTTGCTCCCCTTACGGCATCTTTCCACTTTGTGCAGATTGTCTCTTCCTTTGTCTCACTTACCAGAGCTGGGCTCCCCGGGGTGTGGTCTGCAGAGAATACATATAGAAATCAGCTGGGATACTGGTTGAAAATATGCTTTCTTGGCTTTGGAAGCTGGACCCAGTAATCTGCATTTTTTAAAAAATATTTTTATTTATTTCTAGGAGAGAGAGAGAGAGAGACCGCGTGAGCAGGGGAGGGTCAGAGAGAGAGGGAGACACAGACTCCAAAACAGGCTCCAGGCTCTGAGCCGGCAGTCAGCACAGAGCCCGACGTGGGGCCCGAACCCACGAACCGCGAGATCATGACCTGAGCGAAAGTCAAGCCACCCAGGCGCCCCAGTAATCTGCATTTTAAACAAGCTCCTTAGGTATTTTTATGCACAGGAAAATTTAAGAACCTCCTTTTGTGGCGTTTTGCAGGGAAACACTGTCTTATTCATTGCTATTTCTAGGGGGTCTGATACTCATTAGGTCATTAATTCTTTCTTCAGAAAACCAATGAACCAGGCTGTAGTTGGTAAACAAAACCAGGTCCATGGTGTTCATGTCTGCATCCTTGGCACCTAGTATGTATGTGGAATTTTGAACAAGCTCCGTCAATATCACAAATGAAGTTTTAAATGAATGAATAAATGGCAAGAAATTAAAAAAGGTTCCAGTTATAATTCGTTATATGCTGATCTTATGACTTTGGGCAAATCACAAAATCTCTCTGAACCTGAATTACCACATTAAATAGATGGGATAGTAATATTCATCCACATGTCTCACAGCTCCTTGTGGATAACAAATCCTTAAGTGAAATTATTTGTATCAATAATTTAACCACTTAACACGATGTCTGGCATAGAGCAACTGCCAGACAAGATGGTGTCCACCGTAATGTCTGGCGGTAATGCCTGTAATGCCTTTATAAGGCACCATGCAGATGCTTTCAACCCTATGATTATTTTCATTATGTATTTAATCAAGCTGCCTGTGTACACAATTGAGCTTTGCTTTGCCCATTAAATAGGTGGTTTCTAGATACGGCATCAGGTTTGAAGTGCAAAAGGGTCCAGAGAAAGACAGGAGGTGAGTCACAGCCCACAGTGACTTGCCTCCTGGGTGGTCCAGCAGAGAAAGCTCTGCAGCAGGACAGTATCTGGATGCACTGAGTCACTGAACCGCTGGCATCCTTCCTTGAGGGAGGGCTGCCCTCAGGCCCGGAAGAGGGGGAGTCCATGACAGCACACGAGAGCTGACAAAGAATCTCCATTCGCTTTTTGTGAAGTGCAAATAAAACACAGGTTTTTGCATGTGAAGAAGTCTGTTGCAGGCCTTGGTTTCTCATATTTTTCTAGTTTAGGGGTTTTATCATCCTTCCACTGACAATTCATGTTTTGATTCACTTCAAAGGGCTTTTCCAGTAAAGTAGCAAAGCCCCAGGTCTTAAGGGAGGCCTTGTGTCTGCCATGCACTTGCAAGGCTGCCGGATGGGTCTTCACAGAAAATGGTAGGTGCAGTGGATTTCACTTCTTTAAGTACGCTACATGTTTTGAGGCTAGTGTTGAGAGGTTTTGGAAGATGACAGAATTGTCTGAAGGAAGGACATGGACGGCATGTCCATGGACATAAAATATGTCCAACAGCAATGGACATATTTTAGCTACAAGTGGAATCCTATGCTTGAGTGGATTGAATCAAAATGAGTGAGAAACAAATGACCATCTAAAGGATAAAATCAAACAAAAAAGTTAAGCAAATTCCTATGGTCATGCAACATAACTATCAAAGAAGCAAAAATTAGTTGGAGGACATATATAATTCAGGGCACCTACTTGCCTGCACAGTCTTCTGGGGAAAATTTACCCTGTATAACCTCTGCTGTTACAGCCACTGTCCCAAACGTCAAGTCTAATTGGAGGAGGAATGGGCATCTTCTATTAGAAAGATCTTTGTATAGGCTGGCCCGTGACCAACTACAGCTGTGGCCTGGCTCAAGGACACAAATTATCAATTGATTCCGAATCTCAGGAACGTGGGTGAGCAGAAGGAAGGCGGTGTGCGGCATAGCAGGTAAATTTGAGCATGATGTGGCCATCATGGCCAAGTGTAAACTGTGCGCAAAGCCTGACTGCTAGGAGAAGAACTCCCCACCTGAACTGGGGCTTGCTGGGTAAGTTTTGTTTTCCTTCAACCAGTAATAAACTCTCATTCGGGCAGTCAAAAAAGATCAGTCTCAGTGGCTTTGTAGTGCAGTGGTTAGAACATAGGCTCTGAAACTCGGTTCCCTGGGTTCATAATCCCTGCACTATCACAAGTTGGCTAAGTGAACTTGGACAGCTTATTTAACATTTTGAAGGCTCATATTCTCATCTGTAAAACAAAGCTACCTCACAGGGTTATCTTGAGGATTGAGTGAGTTTATTATATATAGGGAAGGCTTAGAATAATGCCAGAACACAGAGTAAACAGTAAGTATTTTTAAAAAATGCTTATTTATTTATTTGTTTGTTTATCTATCTATCTATCTATCTATCTATCTATTTATTTTTGAGAGTGAGAGCAAGAGCGAGAGCCGGAGAGAGAGAGAGAGAGAGAGAGAGAGAGAGAGATTGTGAGCAGGGGAGGGGCAGGGAGCGAGGGAGACAGAGAATTCCAAGCAGGCTCCGCATTGCCAGGGCAGAGCCCAACGTGGGGCTCAAACTCACAAACTGAGATCATGACCTGAGCCAGGATCAGGAATCAGACTCTTAACTGACTGAGACACCCAGGCACCCTAGTAAGCACTAAGAATTAATAAGAACTAAGCAGACACACAAAGAAGAAAAACTCAGAAATAGAGAGTTTTTGGGGAGAGAGGAGGGAAAGAAAAAACTCGCATGTTAATGTGGCGATAACCTAATTTAACTATATCCAAGGCAACATCTCCCTCCTCATCTCCCTTCACCTTTTACAATGGTCTTTGTTACCACACCCGCTGTGAATGTTCCTCCTGCCTCCCTGACCACTCTTTCTCATTCTTCTTTGCTGACCCCATCTCCTCTCTCTGACTGATACTGAACTTCCTCAGGGCTCAGTTCTGAGCCTTCCTCTCTTACTTCCATAAACTGTTACTCTGGGTGATCTTACCCATTTCTTTAAATATCATCTGTATTCTGAGGTTTCCCGAATCTGTTTTCCAGATGTATTATCTCCCATAAACCAGACTTGTTACCTGTATGTTCACCAGGTTGTCACTGGTCCAGATTGATGCTCTTAGTCCTTCTGCCCTAAGATGCTCCTCCCCTTGCTTCCCTTCTCACAAAATGGCATCACTCATGACTCATCATGTTGCTATTCTAACCGAAACCTGAGTTGTCCTTAAGCTTCCCTTTTCCCCTAACTACTCCTATTCAGCCCAGTGCCTAGTCCTGTGGGGTTTTCCTCCCATATATAACACAAATAGATCCCTGTTTCCAGTCTCCATTAACATGCCACCATCATCTCTCAATAGACAACTACTAAAGCCTCTTGACTGGCTTCCTTATACCTACTCTTGTTCTGCTAGGGTACATTCCCACACTACAGCAAAAGTATCTTATCTGTCTAAAAGCCACCGTACTTTCCTACTTAACACATCTCAGTGGCTTCCCACTCCCCTACACCAAAACCCATGCTTTTCACTTGGGTTCATACATCCCTTCATGATATAGGTCTTGGCCACCTCCCTACCCTTGTCTCATGCCTTCTTTCCCTTGCTCTCTGGCCTTTCGGTGCTTTGAACAAGTCAAACTCATGCGTTCTTCCCACCATTTGCATTTTTTTTTTTAAATATTTTTATTTATTTCTAGGAGAGAGAGAGACAGCATGAGCAGGGGAGGGTCAGAGAGAGAGGGAGATACAGACTCTGAAATAGGCTCCAGGCTCTGAGCTGGTAGTCAGCACAGAGCCCGACGCGGGGCTCGAACCCACGAACCGCGAGATCATGACCTAAGCGAAAGTCGGACGCTTAACCGACTAAGCCACCCAGGCGCCCCTCACCATTTGCATTTTTATTCCCTCTACCTGGAATGTCTTTCTCCCATGCTTTTTGTACATCTCACTCACTCGCTTCCCATCCTTCCCAATTCAGCTCTAATCTCTTGCTCAGAGATGCCTGCTCTGATCATTCAATGCTACAAGGTTATTCCCCAGTTACTTTTACCTCATCGCTGTTTGTTTCTTTCATAGGCTGAATCACAATGACTCGAATTTTGGTTCTTCACCTTATCTGCCTTTCTCACTAGAAAGTAAGCTTCCTGAGGACAGGGGACCTTGTTTGATTTGTTCACTGATATTTCTCTGTGCTTATCAGTGTTCAATAAATATTTGTTTAATGAATGAATGAACGGTGTCTTGATAAGTTCCATGGTTTCAGTTCCTAGTGAGTCCAAACCTAAATTCTGGATCTTGGGTGCTGTGGGATATTTGTGCCCTTGGATATTTTTGCCTAAGCAAGTTTGAATGAGTTTCTGCAAAAAACAAAAACAAAAACAAAAACAAGCAAAAAACCCAAAAAACCCAGCAAGTATATTTTGACAAATATGTTCTTTTTTTCTAATTTATATATAATCATGAGTAGAACATGTGACAAATATGGAAATATTGGCCCAAATACTACTGCTGCACATACAGAGATTACGGCGCTAGAGAATGGAACCACTGGTATCAGACAGCTTTCCCAAGTGAAAGCTTGAAACTATCAATGGCTGATACACAAGTCTGAACTTGACATATGAAATGTGATTTGAGTGTTGTTTCAAAGTTTACTCTGTTTGATAGTGTGATACACAAAGTCACACATCCCCAAGCCTTCATTGTGTCAAGTTAACCTGACACAGAACTGTTCTGTTTGTTCCAACTTTACCTTTAGCTTTCCTCTAAACAGCAGTGATTTGCCTAGAAAACATCTCACATTCATGTACATGCAGAAAAACTGTACTCATTGACATGTCTAGGTTTAATGCTGTTGCGTTTTTTCTTTTGCTCATGAACTCACCTTTTCTTACATATATAAGTTAGATGTACTAATTTTGTACTTTATTCCTTAACAATCTGTTCTTGTTTTTCTTACTGTTTTGGCCTTGGGTAGATATTATTTTCCCCATTTTACAAATAGATCTCAAGAAGTTAAATGCTTTTCCAGAGTTTACAATGAGTAAGGAGCCTACACTGGTCTGGGTGGCTCCAAGCCATTTTATCAAAAGAATAATTAAAAATTCATTAATCATCAGGGAAATGCAAATCAAAACCACAATGAGATCTCACTTCACACCTGTTAGAAGTGCTATTCTCAAAAGGAGAAGAAATAACAAGTGTTGGTGAGGATGTGGAGAAAAGGGAACCCTTGTGCACTGTTGGTGAGAACATAACTTGGTGCAGCTACTATGCAAAAAAGTATGGCGGTTCCTCAAAAAATTAAAAATAGAATTACAGTAGGATACAGCAATTCTACTTCTGGTATTCATCCAAAGAAGACAAAAACACTAGTTTGAAAAGATATATGCGTCCCTATGCTCATTGTAGCATTATTTGCAATAGCGAAGACATGGAAACAACGTAAATGTTCATCGATGGGTGAATGGATAAAGAAAGTGTGGTGTATACACACACACACACACACACACACACACACACACACACACACACTCTATGTACTATATACATATATATCTACCACGTCTACTATATACATATATAATAGAATATTATTTAGCCATAAAAAATAATGAAATCTTGCCATTTGTGACAACATAGATTTGAGGACACTATGCTGAGTGAAATAATTCAGACAGAAAAAGATAAATACCATATGAGCTCACTTACATGTGGAACCAAAAAACCCTGGAAAAGAACATCCCCCCTTCCTCCCACCCCAGCCCATGTCTATAGAGAACAGATTGGTGGTGGCCCTGAGGCAGAGTGTAGGGGTGAGCAAAAATGGGTGAAGGGGGGTCAAAAGGCACAGATTTGCAATTTTAAAATGGAGGAGTCATAGGGATATAATGTACAGCATATAGTTGATAATGGTGTATTGCATAATTGAAGATAGCTGGGTAAGTGAATCTTGACAGTTCTCATCATGAGAAAAAAACACTACAACTATGTATGGGGACAGATACCAAATGCATTCATTGTGATGATCATTTTATAATATATACAAATATTGATTCATTACATTGTACATTGGAAACTAATATAATGTTATGTAAATTATACCTCAATAAAAAAGAAAAATTATGCACACATAATTTTCAAAGGAAGTAGAAAAATTGGGTTCTATACCCTTAACCCAATCCCTTCCTAAAAGATATTAAGAGCTGAAGTTGCAGAAAGGGAGTGAGAAAGGATCTTGGAGGAAAGTTGTTGGAGAGTATTTCCTGTCCCCTTCTGTCAGTGGTGTAGATAGGGGAGTGCTTCCTTATCAGCTCACAGTGGGAAGGATTCTGAGGGGAACTGAGTCCTGGCTTGCTATGTGTCTCCTGGGGGTACGCAGGAGGCTGGTGGTTGACTTCCGTCTGAGAACCAAAGGTAAAGGGTACAGTAGGAACTGCTCACGATGGCAGGGTGAAGGCAGGGGACAGCAGCAGGGCACTAAGTGGCCTGGCAGGGACATGTGAGCTCCTACTGGCCAGGTGAATGCCACAGAAGGCAGCAGGTGGAAACTATATGAAGGACCCTTTCTAAGAGGAGGTCCTGTCAGAATAAGAAGGCCAAAGCAGTAAGCGGATCCACCACCAGGCCAGAAGTGGGGAGTGGAAGATTGAGAAAGGTTAGCCAGACAGTAGTCTATCACCCATGAGGAAATTAGGGAGTTGGATGGGGTTGAGCCTTGACTATCCACTGGGACCCAAAAGCACGAGCACTAGATCATAGTGGAACTATTTAAGCAAGACCTTTGCTTCTTTTTTCCCTCACTTGCTTGCCATCCTGCTCCGATGGGGTAGGGATATTGGGGTAAAAGTTGTAGACAGGTGAAGGAGTTATGGACGGTGACAAGTGAACTTGGAGAAGGCGCGCTGGCATCATGGAAACATAAAGGATTGGCCCGCCCCCCGCTCCCTTCCCTATTGCAGGCTGCTCCTGAAGGAGGCCTAAGCTAAAGGAGATGCAGTAGAATATTCTATTCATCTGAACTACTATTACGTCTAGAAGCAACTGAAAAGCCACATGACCCACTCAGGTTTTTATCTGGGGACAAGGAGAAAGATGAGGGGGTTTGTTGGGGGTGTTTGTGATAAAGAATAAGCTTGGAATTTTCAGCCTTTTGAGTTCTACTTGTTCAGCATACTAGTTACATAGACGATTATATAGAGCATAATAGTTACATATACAATAGGAGCAATTACATGTATATAATCTTATAATGCATAATTTTTTCATGGAATATATTTTTCATTTTGAAGTTTAAGGGCTTCAAAAATTGGTTGAGGAATATAGCACAAAAAGCTTTTTCAAACAGGCAGATTTGAACTTATATTTAACTGTCTTAGGTCATTTAAATAGGCCCTAAACATCTTAAAAGACATTCACTGAAGCGGGTAAAGGCACAAAGGATTTGGTATTCCTAACGTTAGCATGCATTGGAATCACCTAGGTCCGTTAAAACAGCTTGCTGGGCCCTTCCCTCGCAGTTTCTGAATTAGTCGGTCAGGGTGGATCCCGGGGAATTTGTACTTGTAACAAGTTTCTACCTGATATTAATGCTTTGGTTCAGGGACTGCACTTTGACAGCCACTCACTTAGACTGCAGTCTGACTCAGGGCTTCCAAGACTTGAGTCTTCCAACTGGAGTGGTATTTCATTTCAGGTGTCATCAGTTTTGAGTATGTTCTCTGTGCACTCGTGGGCAGCATTAACATTTCCTTTGCTATCAGTCCTCTGTTCTCATTCTGTCCCGTGCGTTTTGTGTGTTTCTCTTATTCAGGAAGGAATAGGGGAATAAAAGGAATAAAAGGAATGGCTTTTAGTTGAATTTCTCTTTTAAGCTAAGGAAGGCATAATGGTGTTGGCAATCAATACTTATTGAAGTCTCTTCCATTAATAAACCAAACCAGACCAAACCAAAATAAAACAAACCAAACCAAAACAAAAACTCTTCCTTTATTTACCTCCTAGATTATTTCTGTAAGTCACCTCGTAGCGAAAGAATCATGTAGCTGCATCTGGAAACACTTATTTCCTAGGAGAGGCTTACATGTAATGTAGATATTTTTTACACTCAGTTTACTCTGCCAGTTATGGAGAGTTCTTTTGGAGGGAAAAGGATACTTTTTCAACAAATATTTCTTTCATACAAGCGTAGTCACACATATTAAAGATTTATCGTTCATACAAGGACTCCACAGACTCACACCTCACTTAAGTTTTAAAGTGTTCCAGATGGTACAACTTCTAAGGCAACTTATTTCATATCACAAGATGAGGTGTCTTATCTTCTCCGTCACTCTGCTCACCTGAGCCATCAACCCCACTCCAAGCGGTGCGTGCTTGTGCAGTAGTGCACCTTCTACCGGAGAAAAGAGTCCTCTTTGCTGGGTTTAAGGCTTGCAGAGTGTCAGTGTATGTAACCGACATGTAGGGATTACAAACAGATGGCGGCTTGCGGCTGTCTTGCAAATATATTTCTATAATTACTTTTACAGATGGAAACTGCAGTGATGAAAAAGGAAAGGACTGGTTTCTAAAGCATCAGAAATATGTTCAAACAGTTACCTTCCCCCAAACATAAACTTGACCAACTTTGGCGTCAGATCTTGCAGATCTTGGCATGCGCTCTTTTCTTCTGTCTTCAAGGCAGGATTTGTTTTTAAGTTTTCCATGGGTCTTTCCATGCCGGCTGCCTTTCTTTTCTGATTTTGGCAATTTCTCATATGTATTTCGATCAAGTCAAGAAATCACAGAAATAGGAACTAACTTTAATGAATTTATGAGAATCGGTTTGACCATTTGCAGCCAATGCTTGTCTGTTCCCACTGCTTCTTTCCCCGTTCTCTTCTGATACAATCAGCCATTGATGATTTAAGTGTAGCCACTCTGGAAGGTTCTCAGGTGTTCCTATATAAGAAAATGGTTACTCATCATATTGAGAATCTCATTTTGAGATTTAACTCATCTGCCTCTTGTGGTTAGTTCTGTTAATTCAATTACTTTATTTTTTTTTTTTTTAATGTTTTTTAAATGTTTTTATTTATTTCTAGGAGAGAGAGAGAGAGAGACAGAGTGAGCAGGGGAGGGTCAGAGAGAGAGAGGGAGTCACAGACTGAAACAGGCTCCAGGCTCTGAGCTGGCAGTCAGCACAGAGCCCACGGACGCGGGGCTCGAACCGCGAGATCATGACCCAAGTGAAAGTCGGACGCTTAACCGACTAAGCCACCCAGGCGCCCCTACTTTATTATTTTTTAAATGTTCATTTTTGAGAGAGACGGTATGAGCAGGGAAGAGGCAGAGAGGTGGGGGGTGAGGGGGAGCAGAGGATCCAAAGCAGGCTTTGCACAGTCAGCGCAGAGCCCAATACAGTGCTCAAACTCAGGAGCTGAGAGATCGTGACCTGAGCCAAAGTCAGACACTCAACTGACTGAGCCACCCAGGTGCCCCAATTCAATTACTTTTAAAAAAAAATAAAGGTAAGATTCACTGGAATCTACTTCCATTTTGTCTCTCTTCTACGTTTCCTAAATCTTTCTTATTGCTATTCTGTTTGTTGCAGGCTGTTTAGAGGAATTTCTGGCATGTTCGATATTAAGTACAAATCCCATCAATTTCACACTTAAAACAGCAGAAAGAATCTTATCACAAATGCTGTCCAGTAGGAAGTCATAAAAATTCTAACAAAAATTTTTCTAGAAATTTTATTTTCTTTTCATTTCACATAAGCATATTATACCTGCTTCCAAATTACTTCCTGAATAGCAGAAACACCTGTTCAATATACTTTTCCAAAGATCCAAAATACTATCATGGAAAGCTTTTGAGAGTCCTTTCTCTCAGGCTGAGTCAATAGGAAGTAAAATTTTATAGTAGTCTGAGAGCCTCTTGGCCTCCTTCAGCCCTCCCTTCTACAAATTTATTTTATTCCATTTTATTTTAATTCCATCCCCTAGACCCTTTTTACGTCTCCTCTCTTATCCAGTGACATATCATGACAGCTTACAGGTCTCTTCCAGGTCACCCAGCTAAGATCCTTGCACAAAAAATATTACTCAAAAGAAATAGCTTAAAGAGGCACCTGTGTGGCTCAGTCGGTTGAGCATCTGACTTCGGCTCAGGTCACGATCTCGTGGTTTGTGGGTTTGAGCCCCACATCAGGCTCTGTGCTGACAGCTAGCTCAGAGCCTGGAACAGGCTTCTGATTCTGTGGTTCCCTCTCTCTCTGACCCTCCCCTGCTCATGCTCTCTCTCTCTCAAAAATAAATAAAACATTTTAAACAATTAAAGAAAAATAACTTAAAATTCTTACTTCTAAACTTTAAGAAGAGATCTATAATAAAAGAGTAAACATTTTTACAATCACAGTGTCCTCCTCTTAGCAGATATTCCAAAGTAGAAAACACTGGCAATTAGAAGCCACATGGATGGATAATTCCAGAGTTCCATCCATGACCCAGAAAACTTAAGGAACTGCTGTTGGGCAGTCAATGGTAGTGTCCTCCATAGTCCTGCATAAAAGTAGTGTTTTTTTTTCTTTTAATGTTAAATTAACTTATTTTGAGAGAGAGAAAAAGTGTGAGTGGGGGAGGGGCAGAGAAGGAGAGAGAATCCCAGGCAGGTTCCTCACTATCAGAGCAGAGCCCAATGAGAGGCTCAAACCTACAAATCCTGAAATTCATGACCTGAGCCTAAGTTCGAGCTTAACTGACCGAGCCACCCAGACACCCCAAGAAACAGTCTTTTTTAATAAGACCGGCACGCTCTTCTTTTGACTTTTAGCATGCAGTATCTTGAATATCATTTCTTCCATAGGCAGTAGTAGAGATGTGTTTCAGGGTATCTGCCATAGCAGTAGTTTATTGGACTAAGAGTGGATAACTGGTCCAAAGGCCATTAAGTCACAAACTTGTCAACAGTCTGCAAGGTCCAGCTGTACAGACAAGCCTGGGCAATCAGTCTCTCTGGGGACATTTGTACCAAGAAATTCCAAGACAACCAGCTCCAGGGTCTGAGCTGAAAAGTCTTTACACAGAGCTGAGGTTAGGGCAGTGGTTTTGAGGCTGTGTGCAAGATAAACAAAGAGCACAGGTTGAGAAAGAAAAGACTGGAGCAGACATGTAGGAAGAGGCAGAAGGCAGGAACCACAAGTCATGGGCAGAGAGCACGGGGCACAGGGAGGGAGAGATTGCACTTTGATGTCCACATTTCCAGAAGTCCAGATTGCTTTTTTAAAAGAAATTTTTAATGTTTATTTATTTTTGAGAGAGAGAGATAGCATGAACTAGGGAGGGGCAGAGGGAGAGAGGGAGACACAGAGTCCGAAACAGGCTCTAGGCTCTGAGCTGTCAGCATAGAGCCTATGGGGGGCTCGAACTCACGAACCATGAGACCGTGACCTGAGTGGAAGTTCGATGCTTAACCGACTGAGCCACCCAGGTGCCCCAAGATTGCTTTTGCTTCTTGATATTGAAATCCACGAAATCCCTGTGTCTTAAAAGCAAGCCTCCTTTTTTTTTCTTTTTACTTAAGTGAATTCGAGTAGGTTTCTGTTCTTGTGCAATGGGGTAATATATGGACATCGTAAGTGAGGTGTTAGTCTTGCTCAGAACTTTCTGCCCTCCTTTCCCCTACTTACAAGGCAGCAGAGAGGGTCCTCAATGAACCCTGTCTATACAATAGGGTTTTCAGCCTCAGAAATCTAAAGGAGGAAAAACATTCAAGGATGAGTATTAGAGCTTATCAAGTAGATTTTTACAAATCCATGGCAGAGACAATCATTTTGAGTGAAAATGCGTTTTAGGGATCAAGGGCCAAGACCGCAGAGAGGGAGAGAAAGACAGAGGAAACCTTGAAGGACTAACGCTTGCCAAGATTCTGATTTGAGTAAGACATCAATGGATTTGTCTGACTTTTACCCAGAAGTGAGTGAATTAAGTTTTCTGCCATCAGGGGAAAATTGAGGCTTGAGAAGAAAATAAGCGCATTTACAGAAACATTTAAATTGAAAGTCAATTTAAAAGAAAGAGGTACCTTTTTCTATCTGAGCTTATAGCTACTGGAAATGGTACCCAGAATATCAAGCCATAAGAAAACACTGCAATTTCAGAAGGGAGATCATACAAAGACATAGAAATAATATATTTTCTCCTCCAACACACATATATAAAAGCCTAGGGTAGTCACTTTTGCATAAAACCTTGTGGGAGTATCTACCCATCACAGAATAGAAGCTTTACTGAATGCTTGTTAATGCTAAAGTCAGAAATAAGAATTCCACGCCAGGTCTCTCATCTGTGGTTTCATCTATATCCACCTCATGGAAGTAGGCTCATTATCACCCCCATTTTATAGATGAGGAAACTGAGGCTTAAGGAGATCAGCACCTGTGGTTTCAAAGTGATCACACCAAACTCTGTTCAAAGTACACCCTTGTGGCTCCTTTAGGAAAAGAAACACCTGAACAGAGCTGGAAGCCACGCGGTGCTGTTCAAGAACTATCTGTCTTTAGAACCAACTGGGAAGCACTTGGCCATTATGGAAAGATCAAGGACCCTGGAGTCAGACTTGAATTTTTAGTCAGTGTTAAGTTAATTAAACAAGGAGGCCACTAGATTGACATGGCTTTAATGCCGTGGCAGCAGTTTCGAAAGGAAGCTATAGGCCTGGTGCCTCTGAGCCTGCTGACCCATCTCTGTTAGGTTCTCCCCTGATCCGTGAAGCTTCCCCTCCCTGCTGTAGCCAGTATGGAGTTAGGAGACGTGGATGCTGGTTCCAGCCCTGTCACCAGCGAGGCATGTACTCCTTCAATCTCTTCCTTGAGTCTGTATGTATTTTTTGTTTAAATATTCATTTTATTTCTAAATTGAAGGAGTTTGGACAAGAGCAGGGTTTCTAAGACCTATTCTAAAAACCTGTTACTCAAATCATCTTCTTGGAAAGCATGGCCAACGGCTCAAGAAACATAAATTAGAAGCGCAGGATGAACTAGGAAAATTAAGAACGAGGCAGGAAAACATTCCTTGTTCTAGTCATGCTGGCGTTGACCCTAATCTGGAGGTAATTTTTACACTTATAAAACTGTCACATGATCTTTGCTTCATCTACCACTATTCAGATATGGAGGCGTTCTGGTCTTTAGAAAGGTCCAGGAGAATCCAAATAGGTCCAGGAGAAATACTTAGAGGAAAAGCCTAAAGGAAATAATGGTTAATATTTGGAACCAGTTGGCATTCCTGTCTGAGCACCAGTAACGGAGATTTCACCTGCCTCTAACGTTTTTGTCGGGTGTAGAAGCGGCTTTGTGTGAATGCAGAGGGTTTGAGGGAGAAGGCTCCGTTAGGAACAATCCACACAGAGGAAACACAACCAGGGGCTTCATGAATATGAATGAGCAAAGTCAAGGTGTCTGCATAATTTAAGTGAGACACCTCTCTCCTTAAACTTTGAAAAACAGCGAAAAGGACTCCATAGCAGCCTGATAAGTAGCCAATCCTTAATTAAATAAGCAGGGCAAAGTAGAGAGCAATTGAAAAAGGGAAAATGAGAGAGCATAGAGAATTAGTGCGCCTGCTTACATGATCTACTAAAGTCACCCATGAATGAGGAATGAGGCAAACTCAATGACATTTGGCTTAATTTGTTAATGCTTTACCACAGGGATATCCTCTGTCTGGGCATATTTTCTGAATAAAACATGGGTAGGAATCCACAGACAATAAATGGTTGAAATGTCTCTTTTCCCTCCCAATAGAGTTAAAACAACAGGCTATTTTCAAAAATATTTTTCTGTCAGATCAAAATCTGTATTTTACAAAACAAAAGACATGTTTCCTGAACCATAATCTTTAAGAATGGGTGGTTCTCACACACTGACATATCCAGCAGGAATTTGTCGAGTGTCCCCTGTGACCTAGGCATTGATTGGATGTATAAAACTCCCATCAAATGGACAGATACAATGCAAGCATTACATATATTAGATTGCTTAATTATCACGATAACGTTGCAAGTGAGGCATAATAGCCCTTCTTTACAGATGAAAAAAGTGAGGCTCAAAAAGATTTGTAATTTCTTCAAGTTTTCATGCTTATGTTTGCTGGAACCAAGTATTAATAGAGAAAATGAGGCATATTAACATTTTAAAAGTTTATTTGAACAATAATCTATTTAAGTTGGCAGCACCAATTGGGATGTCCCCTCTGCTGCTCTAAGACCTAATTTATTGAAAATAATTTTTTTCATGTTTATTGATTCATTTTGAGCGAGAGAGAAAGAGAGAGAAAAAAGAGCATGCTCGAGAGCAGGGGAAAGGCAGAGAGAGAGGGAGAGAGAGAATCCCAAGCAGGCTCTATGATGTCAGCTTGGAGCCCTGTGCAAGCCTCCAATTCAGGCACCGTGAGATCATGACTTGAGCTGAAATCAAGAGTGGGATGCTTAACCAACTCAGGCACTCAGAAGGACCAGACCCAGTTTCTTAGGACTGTGGATCCCCACCGCCCCCACCGCCCACCCCAGCAGCTTGAGATGGCTTCTCTCCTCTTTGCGCTTTCCCTCTTACTCTCCACACAATTTGTTAGCACTTTCCTCATGATTATTTGGTTCAGTATCGAGGAATATCCATTCTCATTGCTCAGTTCAGAGCTAGCTGGACACAGGTGGAGACTACGTACTGCTTTAAGGCTGCAGAGGTGATAGTTCTTGGTACTTCCAGTTGGAACTTTGGACCCCTTGTCTTAGAAATGATATATAATGGGTAGGTTGGAGGTGGTAGAGTGCTGTGGCTAACGTGTTGTGTTTCTGTTTTCAGAAGACTCGTGTCAGATCTTTTGCCAACATTACTAGCCTGAGCTTCAGTTTTCCCACCTATCTATCTGAGATGAGATTATGATGATGACAGATAACACTTAACTCAAAGATTAAGTGAGGCGATGACTAGCCTATTTTAAGTGTTTAAAGCATGTTAGTTATTTTTTTTAGTTTTAGGATATACTAGTGCCACGTCAAGGCATAAACTGGGTTAAAAAAGCCTTTTGTGGACTTGCCTAGACATCAATGTGCATTATGTAAGGTTGTTTCTATGCAAGAACATCCTGATGTTTAAAAAATATTTATTTATTATTTTTGAGAGAGAGAGAGAGCACGAGCACAGGAGGGGCAGAGAGACGGAGACAGAAGATCCAAAATGGGCTCCGAGCTGACAGCATAGAGCCCGATGTGGGGCCTGAACTCACAAACTACAAGATAATGACCTGAGCTGAAGTTCAACCAACTGAGCCACCCAGGTGCCCCGAGAACATCTGAAGGCGCTTCGGAACCTCATCTGTTTGCAAATTCAGGCTGCCCTACTCTCTGTCTCTTTCATCCTTTATAGTTCTTTATTTGGATATCATGAGTGAAATATTCTGAGTCATGCTGCAGATTTTACTTCTCTTGTAAATCTGTTTTCAGAAAGGTACTCTGTCCTTCCGTATATACACACAGTTACAAATTTTTTGGTTTGGCTCTTTATGTCGAGCAAATGTATGGTATGACCGGCCTCTTATTCACTCGCTCTGTAGCAATCACCCAAGTGCACTCTCTCTGTGCATGTGTTCTTGGCATCTGCTGGCTTGGCCATGACAGGTGTGGGCTGATGCTCTCTGAAGGAACTAAGAAAGGGACCCTGATTAGTGTGCTAAGGACTCGAAGCACACTCTGAAGACCCCTGAGTAATTTTGGAAGCTGTTTTTGAGAAGCTACTTTTGAATGATAGAACATTTTTTATTAGTAGCATCTTAAAGAAAGGAAAGAAAGAGCCCTAGTGATGATGAAGATTTTTGTCACCTCCTTTCACTGGGTGTCTGATCCATCCAAGATATAATTTTTGCCCAGAAAGCATGATGGGTTCTCTTAATACTTAGAAGGGACAAAGATCCTTGGGATCAACCAAGATATTTCTCTTTCTTACGTGTAGAAAAGTGTTAGAATCCACATCTGTATACATGGCAACTAGCCTGGGGGTTGGAAGGAGTTTCCTGGGAGAAATGTGAACAAGAGAAGAAGTTGCAGAGAACTCCTTGGCTTAGCGTGTTGGGAAGAAATCAGGTATGTCTGATTAGTGCAGATTTCATAAAGGTTTGGTGTTGGAGGAAGCAATAAAGTTAAATAGAGTCATATAAAATCATTTGTGGTTTTTTTCTGTGTTTCCTAAATGTTTTGGTTTAGGTGGTTTGACATTAGCTGAATGCTGGAAAAATTTTGCAATTCAAACAGGACATTCTTTGGAAAGTGGGAAGGCAGAGCGTTGAACAGAACTGCCTAATCAGTAGATATTTGCTACTAATATTGAAATGAGATCTGCCTATGTGTACCTTTATTCACTGCTTTTTTAGTTCTACCTTCTGGAGGGATAAAAAATAAATCATATCCTTCTTCTGAGTGACAATCTTTGGAATAGATAAAGATAGTCAAGTTATGGGGAACCTGGATGGCTCAGTCAGTTAAGTGTCCATCTCTTGATTTCAGTCCAGGTCATGATCTCATGGCTGTGGGTCTGAACCAAGCATTGGGCTGTGTGCTGAGTGTGGAGCCTGCTTGAGATTCTCTCTCTCTCCACCCCCCTCTTTCTCTGCCCTTCCCCCACTTGTGCAAGTGCATACTTGCTCCTGAGCACTCTCTCTCTCGCTCTCTTTCTCAAAAAAAAAAAAAAAAAAGCCAAGTTACATCCCTGTACCCTCCCCTCCATTCTTACTGTGTTCCAAGCCATCTTAAATTTTATTTATTTGATTAAATATTATTGATCTCTTTACCTATTCTTTATATGATCTGTTTTATAGGCACTTTATTTTCCTAGTTTCTGGAAGTGTTTTAAATTAGTTAGTTGGCCCTCAAAAATGTTGGACTGAACAAAATGCTTCCTATCTATGGTAGTCATTTCAGAGCACTGAGGGTGCATCTTTGTTCTGGACTCTGAAAACTAAGTTTCCTTTGAAGTTTTTGGTAGCTGCATCTCATCATGGCTCAGTCTAAATTTTCACTCAGTCAAATACCTAGGCCTTTTTTGAGCTTTAACAATTTTTTTAATGTTTATTAATTTTAGAGAGATAGAGAAGGAGAGAGAGACAGAGAGTATGAAAGGGGGTGGGGCAGAGAGAGAGAGAGAGGGAGACACAGAATCTGAAGCAGGCTCCAAACTGTCAGCACAGAGCTGGCCGTGAGGCTCGAACCCAAGTATCCATGAACCATGAGATCATGACCTGAGCTGAAGTTGGATGCTTAACCTACTGAGCCACCCAGGTGCCCCTGTACTGACTTTGTTAAAACAAACTAATAAACATACAAATACACAAACAGCAACAATAAAATGCTCCTCCATTCTGTTCTTCTGTGGTTAATTGATAAATATTATTTTGAAATCTTATTCTGACCCCTGTTTAAATTCATTGATTTGTTCAGCCTATTTTTCCAGCGTGATCTAAACGTTTTGTATCCTGATTTTTGCCATCAGGAGGATGTCTTATTTTTTGCAATTGTGGTATATGCTGATATGATAAACATGTCTTCATACTTAATAGAAATGTCAATTGAAATGCTAATGAGGTTGCATTTTACATATTCAGTTAGAAAAGAAGTAAAAGAATGAAAAAGATGTGGGGGTAAAGCATCATTTTCATAGACTATTGATGCAAATACCCTGCAAATTGTACACTAAGTAGCAAAATTTCAAAGAATGTACATTCTTTTGCAAGTAATTTTTCTTCCAGTAAATAATCTAAAGGAATTAATCTGATCAGCAAGAATAGGATATTTTATTTTCACATAATTTTGAATGCTGAAAAATTAAGCAGATCTGAATGTATCAGTAGAGGATTGAATTAAATTATATTTAAGTCTTTAAATGCAATATTAAGCAGTCAGTAAAAGCAATATCATATTTTTATATGGTTTAATGGGTAAAAGAACAGGCAATAAAAGAGTCTGGGAAGTAGAGCTCATTTTGTTTTTGTTTTTGTTTTTTGTGTAGAAAGATGGGTGTGTATGTGTGTGATGAGTGTGTGTATATGCACAGAGATATCTGGAAGAGGATGTACCAGTTTAATTACAATTCTATATTGGTGAAGAATTGCAAGTGACTTTTACATTCTTGTTTATATTTTCTTTATTGTGTAAATTTTCTAAAATGAACAAGCACCGATTTTACAATTAGAAGATATTCCATTTTGAATTTGGGGAAGGAGTTAGGATAAACACAGACCAACATGGCATATCACTGAAGTTCCTCTGCAGGTTGACGTAAATGTAAGAAATATTTGTCAGACCGGCATCAGAGTCACTACTTGCAGTAACTATATTATTTTGGATAAAACATGATGTGGTTCTAGAAATAAAGTGGGATTGATGCTTCTTCCTCCTTTTTCACCCTATCGAGGTGCCTTTGTTGGGTTCCCTGAAAACAGACCCTGATGTGGAGGTCTGCCTGCAGAGGCTAATTGAAGGATTCTCTCAGCAGCTACACTGGTAATGAAGTAAAGGAGGCAGAAATAGCAGAGGCAGAAATTGCACAGCAATGCAGGATCTCGGAAGTTGGGATGACCATTCAGGTATGACCTGTATTGAGGCAAGGGACCAGGCTGTGTACCCTCATCTTGACCTGTTATTGGATGTGGGCTGACCCAGCAGAGAACATAACCTTAGGTGACAGAGCTACCTTTCACTGAGCACAATTCCCAAGGAAGGATTCATCCATGAATAATCAGCAACTATTTCCAGCAGATGGGGGAGTCAGTAACTCTTATCCTGAAGGAGGGCATCTGGGAAGTGCACCATGGGATTTATTACAGAAGGGCAGAATGCCCTTTTGCCTTTTGCCCCAACAGTTGGGCAAAACATAGAAACATAGAAACAATAATTCTACGTTTCTGCTCACAATCTTTCTCTCCTCTGTCTCTCCACTTACAGATTACCACAGTTAAATCGCCTCGATTCAAATTCAATTCTATGAAGAATTGGACAGAGGACTCATTCATTCATTCAATATTTATGTTTAATGAGCATTTACTATTGTTCTAGACACTTTTCCAGGTACTGAAAACACTACAAGGAGCAGAAACTTCTTTCTTAGAGATCTTACACGTTACGTGGCAGACTCTGGCCACACTCAAATTTTCATGTCTCCCATTATCAATAAGGCTTTGTCATTGAGCCTAGTTGACTGATACTCTACTCTTGATCTGAGTCTGCTCCTTTTAAGAAGTGCCTTAGTCACATGGAATATAGATTTCTGATTGCTTTCCTCAAGAATCTGTCTTTCAGGTGAACCTAGAAAAGTGTGAATCCTAACTGTGGATTCAACTTTGAGTAAATATAAATGCATAAATAACAAATAAGCGGACCAAAAGTAATTGCTTGGCATTATGCAGGCTAAATAGCCAGTTGACTGATGACTATTCCATTCTTCAGCACATTCTATGGACATTCAGATACAACCTAAAACACTCTGTCTCAGGGGCGCCTGGGTGTCTCAGTTGGTTAAGCATCCTACTCAATTTCGGCTTAAGTCCTGATCTCATGGTTGGCGAATTTGAGCCCCGAGTGTCGGGCTTTGCGTTGACATCACAGGGCCTGCGTGGGAGTCTCTCTGCCCCTTCCTGCTCTCAAAATAAATAAATAAACATAAGAAAAAAATAAAAACTCTGTCTCAGATAACATCAGGGGATGTTTTTCCTGAATGAGCTCAGGACTCTAAAACGGCTTTCTTTACTCTCTCTTGCTTGGCACCTCTCCTAGATAAATATCATTTGCTTTAAGTTCTCTGTTTTAAAATGAAATGGAGCCAGTGACTTTGTGCTGAGATCAATCTTGAAAAGTAGGAGGATATTAAGAAAATTGTATGATCATTTCTCTCAGTGGTATAATTCTCACATTTTCATAAGTAAGCAACATTATTTCAGGTGAGATAAAGAAATAACATTTCTAGCAGTAAACAAACCTACTGGGGAGAAATGGAAACAAGGAGATAGAATAGGGATGCTGCAATTTTCTAGAATTATTTTTCCTTAAAACTTATTGAATGGTTATCTGTAAAAACTATATTACAATTTTAAAGCTTGCGATAATTTCTTTGTGGTCTTTTGTTGTTGTTAAATGAAAGTTTGGTGACTGAATTCAATTTTTTATACCACTATCACTGCAACATCTATCCTTCGGTGTGAAGGTGGGAAAGGATAATTGGTGGAGCTACTAGACATGATTATGTTGACCATTATCCCTACATTCAGGGTTAGAATCTCATTTAGCTTCTGTGAATATTGTGAAAATGGCTGAGATTCTCAGCACAATGCTCATGCATTCATAGCAATTTTCTTCTTAAAAACAAAGCAAAAGTTAATGATGCAGATTTTATCGGGACACTCCTGATTCAGATTAAAGGCTGTACATAAAACAAAAAATACAATCACAAATCTTCACACAGTCTCTGTTTCTTCCTTTTAGTGGAAAATCATATTTTCACACTGGCAAAAACCTAGAGTTGGGCATGGTGCCACGAAATCTTAAAATAATCAATAATAAAAAATGCCCAGCCATGCACACAAATTTATCCTACTAAATCTCCTAACTAATCCCCAAACTTTAGAGAGGGTTCAAGTTAAATTCACTGACCAACATTTTACGGGGCAGTAATTTTCCATGCAAGAGCATTTGATATAAAACTAATAGTGGGGTCATTGTTACTTAGGTTGATTTGTTCAGCTCACTCTTTAGCTTATAAGCACTTTTTCAGATATTAAAAGAAATACCTCAGTAAGAAATATTATGGCGACTTAAATTTTGAGCCACACACATTATCATCATCATCTTTACCACCACCACCATCATCAATTCCACTGAAGTATTGAATAATTCTTCGTAAAGGTAACAACTGTGAGAATTTCCAATGGAAAATGAATGCTTTTCTCTGTGTTATATTAATTAGTTCCAAATCACTTAGGATAAAAGTAGATTGTTATTTACTAAGGGTCCTCTTTATTTTTTTAATTTTTAGTTTTTATTTAAAAATGTTTTAATGTTTAATTTAGAGAGAGAGAGAGATAATGTGAGCAGGGGAGGGGCAGAGAGAGAGGAGACATAGAATCCAAAGTAGCTCCAGGCTCTGAGCCGTCAGCACCAAGCCCGATGTGGGGCTTGAACTCATAAACCATGAGATCATGACCTGAGCCAGAGTCAGGTGCTTAGTCCTCTTTTTATATTTATTATATTATTTCAAAAGGGCTTATGAATAAGATAGCATTAAAAGGAAGAGTAGTGCTTTTTCTGGTGTGGGTGAAAAACAGTATTAAACTGGAAGAAGTCCCCTTTACCGTTTTATTTAAGAACTGCTTCATTCAACTTCCTTTGCATGAGTTATGGTTCTCCAGAGAACAGAAGTGATAGGATCTCTCTGTCTGTGTGTTATCTATCATCTGTCTACCTCTCTGTTTAAAGGAACTGGCTCAAGTGATTATGGAGGCTGGTAAGTCCCAAATTTGCAGAACTGTGTCCCAGTCGGAAGGCTGCGGGCTACTGTAGAAACAGGAAGTGCTAATGTACTCAGTTCAAAGGCCATCAGGCAGGAGACTTGTCAGGGTCTTGGGGTCAGGTCTGCTTTTTGTTCTCATCAAGCCTTCAACTTCTTAGATGAGATAGGAGAACAATCTGCTTTACTTAGTCTACTGATTTAAATGTTAATCCAATCCAGAAACACCATCACAGAAACAGCCAGAATAACATTTGATGACCAAATACCTGGGCACATGTCAATTTGGCTCAGTCAATCTGAGAATAAAATGAACTTTCATACCAGGTAAGCAGAGGACTCAGGTAGGCTTGAGGGAACACAAGTCATTGGCAGGGTTTGAGTTACATAACTATTAGGGGAATCAACTTACAAATCTACCTTGAGTTAATTATGCTATAATTTTGACCTTGCATATTGTCCCTTTGGCTTATATATATATTTTTATATATATATATATATGTATATATATATTTATGCCTCTGCTTTATTTATATGTTTTTAAATTTATATCCAAGTTAGTTAGCATATAGTGCAATAATGATTTCGGGAGTAAAATCCAGTGATTCATCCTCTACATATAACACCCAGTGCTCATCCCAACAAGTGCCCTCCTTACTGCCCCTTGCCCGTTTAGCCCATCCCCCACCCACAACCCCTCTAGCAACCCTGTTTGTTCTCTATATTTAAGAGTCTCTGGTGTTTTGTCCCCTTCCCTGTTTTTATATTATTTTTGCTTCTCTTCCCTTTTGTGCATCTGTTTTGTTATCTTAAATTCTACATATGAGTGACATCATATGATATTTGTCTTCCTCTGACTGACTGATTTTGCTTAGCATGATACACTCTAGTTCCATCCACATTGCTGCAAATGGCAAGATTGTCCCTTTGGTCTTTAATTGGACAGGAAAGTTGCAGTGATTTGCATTCAGTCTCAGTCATACATGGTTTATTTTCAAAATTATTTTAAAGATTTTACATAGCGTTCTTCTCCATACTTTACACATATAAAAAATACTCTATTGGCAGAGAATGAACCCCATGCCGCTGCAATAATTAGAGAAAAATAAGCACAAATTGCCCCCATTGCCCCATTTTCTAAAGCCTGAATTTATGCCATAAGCTATTTTTGATCAAAATGATAGTTTACAACAGAAAGTCAACGGGTTAAATCAACTTCCAGATTGTAATTTATATTTTCACTGGATATAGGATTTCATGGTGAGCTTTTCATTCTTTCCAGTACTTGAAAAATGTCATTTAATTTTTTTCAGGCTTTCCTAAATTTTGATAAATCTGCTATAATTCTAACTGTTGTTCTTCTGTATGTGGTATGATTTTTTCTTACACTAAATGCCTTCAAAATTTCTCTTTATTCTTTGTTTTTGGCAGTTTGAATAAGTGCCTAGGATTTTGTTTTGTTATTATTTTTGGTTGGTCTTAATTAATGTTCTCTGAACTTCTGGGTATGTGTTTTTTAAAATCTTTATTGACTTTGAAAAATGTCAGCCATTATCTCTGCAAATATTTCTTCTTTCCTTCTTCCTTTTTTGTGTTTTGGTTTGGGAAATTTCTATTGACATGTCTTTTCCTCAGCTGTGTTGCATCTACTAATGAGTCAGTCAAAGACATTCTTCATCTCTGTTAATGTATTTTTTTTATTTCCAGCATTTCCATTGATTCTTTATTATGGTTTCCATTTTTTCCTGCTGAATTTACTTACTTTCTGATCATACATGCTGTCTATGTTTTCCATTAGAACATTTAAAAAAATTATTTTAAGGCCAATATACTTAACCTACTGTGTTATGTCTATTAAAGCCCTTAACATATTATTCATAGTAATTTAATCCAGTGTGTCATAGCTAAGTTCAGTTTTGCCAATTGCTTTGTCTGTTGATGGTGACTTTGCTTCTTTGTGTGCTTTGTTATTTTTGGATGAAAGCCAAAGGTCTTGTATAGAACAGTACAGTCTGGGGTAAATAGTAATATGTTTGGAAACAGGCATACCATTTCATTTACTAGGCTTTCAGTGTGGCAGGTTAAATCAATCTAGTTATGTGTTGACTTGATTTGGGGTTTTGTTTTGCTTTGGTTAGCCTCAGTGCACTACAGACTTCCAATCCTTCTAGCTTGCTTTGAGTTGGCCAAGGTTTCTTTTTTCCTTAATGTTTACTCCATTCTCAGTTAAAAAAATTTTTTCTTTAATATTTATTCATTTTTGAGAGAGAGAGAGAGAGAGAGAGAGAGTGAGTGAGCGAGCACAAGCAGGGGAGAGGCAGAGTGGGAGGGAGACATAGAATCCAAAGCAAGCTCCAGGCTCTGAGTTGTCAGAAACAGAGCCCGACGCGAGGCTCGAACCCATGAACCATGAGATCATGATCTAAGCCAAAGTTGTACGCTTAACCTACTGAACCACCCAGGTGCCCCTACTTCACTGTGATTTTTAAGTCTTCCCTTTCTGCTTGCAACTTAGAGTGAGTTTTTTCCATTCTCTTAAATCTCGCCAGCAGAAGACTGCAGTTGCTTGATGCTTGTTAGGCTGTGGTAGTGGGCACACACATTTTCTACCTTTCTGATTTAACCTCAGTCATAGGTAGACACTGGTCCCTGGGACACAGGGGTGGAATCTTCTCAGGAATCCTGCTCTTTCTTCCATTTTTGGAGCTAACTGTATTTTTGCCTCTTCTAGAGGTTGGTGGGTTATTGTTCTCTCTCGTCTTTTAGACTTAAGGGGTCTTGACTTGTGCCCTAGAGATGATTTATTGATTTCCTCTCAGTGTCTTAAAGCTTTTTCCTCATAGGTGAGAGAGGGGAGAAGGACCCAACTAATTTTTATGTCTTTCCACAGCTCTTTTTTTTTTTAAGTTTATTTATTTTGAGAGAAAGAGAGAGAGAGAGAGGGAGAGAGAAAATGAGCAGGGGAGGAGCAGAGAGACAGGGAGACAGAGAATCCCAAGCAGGCTCCACACCATCAATGCGAGGGCTCCCAAGAACCCATGGACCCATGAACTGTGAGATCATGACCTGAGCAGAAATCAAGGGTCGGAGGTTTAAGCCACCCCTCTTTCTCTCTGCTGGATATGTCTCTGAGGGAGGATTTCTCAGACCTCTGTCTCTTCCACCAATTTTTCTTGTGAGCACTCAGCTGGGTCCATGAGACAGCTTGTATTTTCTTATGTGTCTATAGCTCTCATGGTTATACTATTTTCATCCTGGCCTACACTTGGCTTTAAGCAGTTAATTAAAAAATCTAGCTGAATTCTTACTGTTCTTTAGAGTGACCCTTTTTTCCTTTCATGCTCTGGCACAGTGAACATTGCTGGTTTCCTAACCATCCCTGAAGCCAATTGTTTATTTTAGTTTTCAGATTGTTTGGTTGCCATGTGACTTGAGTTGTTTGATAAATTCAAGAAAAGTTGTGATTTTGCAGATTATCTGGTAGTGTTTTTGTTTTTGTTTTTGCTGTAAAGTTGAGAGTGATACTCTTACCAGCTTTCTGTATCCCAAGTGGAAGCTGGAAATCTAGCAACTTATTCTTTTTTTTTTTTTTAATGTTTTTTATTTATTTCTAGGAGAGAGAGAGAGACAGCATGAGTAGGGGGAGGGTCAGAGAGAGAGGGAGTCACAGACTCTGAAACAGGCTCCAGGCTCTGAGCTGGCAGTCAGCACAGCGCCCGAGGCGGAGCTCGAACCCACGAACCGCGAGATCATGACCCAAGCGAAAGTCGGACGCTTAACCGACTAAGCCACCCAGGCGCCCCTCTAGCAACTTATTCTTAAAAGTAAGGTGAGTAAGCATCAGTTGTGTTTTCCAGGTATGGCTGAGGTGTAGAAGGGGCACTAAGCATCTTGAGAGATGAACAGAAGCTATTACAAACTGTTAATTGTCTGAGTCCATCTGGCCTACTGTCACAAACTATCACAGACAGGATGGCTTACAAACGATATTTATTTGTCACGGTCTGGAGGCTGCATGTCCAGGATCAGAGTGCCAGAGTGGTAGAGTTCTGGTGAAAGCCTTCTTCCGGGTTGCAGACTGCCAACTTCTTGTTTTGTCCTCACATGGTGAAAGCGTCCAGGGCGCTCTGTTGGGTCTCTTTTATAAGGCACCAGTCCCAATCATGAGGGCTCTACCCTCATGATATAATCCCCTCCCAAAGGCCCATCTTCTAATATCCCATTGGGAATGAGAGTTTCAATATATGAATTTTGAGGGGACATGAACATTCAGACCAAAGCAACCTTTTATTCTGAGGAAAAATATAGAAGAAACCTAAGATCAGGTCACAAGAGAAATAATTTTCTCTACCCTTTGAAGAGACTTCTTGTGAAAACTCTTTAGTATAAGCTATTCTAAGTTCTTATTATAACTGTCCTGCCCCATACCTGGAATCAGCTATTTCTCTAGAGTCTTGGCTTCTTTTAGTGAAAAATGATATTTCAAGAACAGAAGGGTACAGAAAGTGCCTATAGCTACTAGATTGGTCATTGTTTCAAAACCTCTTCTGTGGAGAAAGCTAAAAAGTACACCACACACACACACACACACACACACACAAACACACACACACACACACTAATATTTTAAACACTTTATTACTTCCAAAAATTCAGGACTATAAGTTTTTTTACATAACCTCTTTTTTTTAACGTTTATTTTTGCAGAGAGTAAGTAAGCAGGGAAAGAGCAAAGAGAGAAAGGGACAGAAGATATGAAGTGGGCTCTGTGCTGATAGCAGATAGTCTGACATGGGGCTTGAACTCACAGACAGTGAGATCATGGCCTGAGCTGAAGGTGGACCTAACCAACCAAGCCACCCAGGTGTTCCCTTAACCTCTTCTGCTTTGTTTTGTTTTGTTTTGTTTTTTTTTAATTTTTTAATGTTTTATTTATTTCTGAGAGAGAGAGAGAGAGAGAGAGAGACTGACAGCTTGAGCAGGGGAGGGTCAGAGAGAGAGGGAGACACAGAATCTGAAGCAGATTCCAGGCTCTGAGCTAGCTGTCAGCACAGAGCCCGACACGGGGCTTAAACCCATGAATCGTGAGATCGTGACTTGAGCCAAAGTCAGATGCTTAACTGACTGAGCCCCCCAGGCACCCCAGCCTCTTCTGTTTTATATCTCTATCTTCTTTCTTCCTACACTAAACTTCCTAGTTTTTAAGGGAATAATGGACTTTGAAAAATCTTACAATTACACACTTTATTCCACATATCAGTCTCAAGGTAACAATAGTATTTCCAGGGCAATATAATTACTAAGTATAAATTGTTTTGAATACTTTTTTCCATATCACTGCTATTTTTTTGTAGTTGCACTATATCTACATTTTCTAATCACATGGCCATTACATTCAATATTCTCTCCCTTTTTGCTTTCATTTTTGTCTTAGTTCTACAAATAATAATGCTTAATGTTACTAACCAGTTCTTATGTTGGTGTTTCTTTAGTAATTTTAGTTTTTTTTGAAGTCTGTTCTTTAGTAGATTCCTCAGGAAGGACCCATGAGAACAAGATTCCCTGAATTCTTGAATGTTGATAACAATTTATCTGTATTCTTTTTTCGAAAGTACATTTTCTCTGGGTGTAAAATCTTTGCCTCACATTTTTTTTCTTTGATTATCTTAGATACGTTGCTTCTTCTCTTCTGGCGTGAAGTGTCACTTTTGGAAAAAAAAACTACTTCTCTTTTGCTTGTAAGTCACTTGTTCTTTCTACCTGGATGATGAAAGCATTATGTCTTTATATTTAATGTCTTATAATTTTACTATAATATTCTTGGGGTTGTTTGTTTGGGTTGATATCCTGAAGTACATGGCATGTATCTTTATTTATTTATTTAAAAATTTTTAATGTTTATTATTATTATTATTATTATTATTATTATTATTTTGAGAGAGAGAGAGACAAAGTGCGAGCAGGGCAGGGGCAGAGAGAGAAGAAGACACAGAACTGGAAGAAGATTCCAGGCTATGAACTGTCAGCACAGAGCCCGATGTGGGACTCAAACTCATGACGTGAGGTGAATACAGACATTCAACTGACTGAGTCACCCAGGCACCCCTGTACTTCTATTTATTTAATTAATCAGTTTAATTTTTTAATTTTTAAACTTTTTTTCCCTTTCTTTAGAGAGAGAGTGCAAGTGGGGGAGAGGGACAGAGCAGATGAGAGAGAGAATCTTAAGCAGGTTCCACACTCACTGCAGGGCTCCCCATGGGGTTAGATCCCACAACCCTGGAATCATGATCTGAGCCAAAATCAAGAGCTGGACTCTCAACCAACTGAGGCACCCAGGTACCACTGGTATGTACTTTTAAAATATAGTTTAAACTATTATATACATTATTTATAGAAAGTGTTCTTGAATACATTTTTTGTATGTGTTTTGTTTCTTTGTTGTTTTTTTGTTGCTAGTGGTGTTTGATTTTTAGGGACTTCTATTATCTATATGTGATTTGTTTTTGGCTATCCTCAGTATTTGTCACTTTCTTTCGCATCTTTTATTTTTTTCCATATCTTTTGACAAAATTTTCTTTTCTACTTCACTTTCTATTACTTTCAAATCGTTCATGACTGTGTACATTTATTCCCATAATCCTTATTTAGTCTTTATTTCTGAAATAATTTTTCTTTTCTCTTTAGTGTTTCCCTCTGAGTTCTTTTTTTTAATTAAAAAAATTTTTTTAATGCTTTATTTATTTTTGAGACAGAGAGAAAGCATGAGCTGGGGAGACACAGAGAGAGGAAGACAGGAGCCGAGTGGGCTCCATGCTGATTAACACTCAGTGCTAATCCCAGCAAGTGCCCTCCTCATTGTCCATCACCCACTTTCCCCTCTCAGTATATGGGCTTTTCTAATTCTGATTTGTGGTGACCTTTCACATCGAGGGTCATTGTTAGAAGCTGGTAGTGGGAGAGAATACCCATTTGTTTGGTCTGAGAGCCTTCCATAACTCCTGGATGCCTTTTACCACTTTTTCTGGGATTATAATTCCTCTTATTCAGGGATTGCCTCTACAGTCCGATGCCCGTGCTTGCTCCATGCCACTGTACGGACATATTTCTGATGACCGTTACTGGTCTTAGGTTGGGTACCTGATTCAAACTGAGTCTAGCCCCATGTCTTTTGATCTTGGCCCTGTGTTCAATCTTTTCTCATGACTGTTGGCAACCAAGTTTTCTGCCATATGAAGAAAGTTATTCTGCCCCCTGAGAAAAATGGAGCCCAAGATAACTGAGAGATTCAGAGATGAGTGTGGAAAAAGAGTTCTGGCTGCGTCTGGTCACAGTTATTCCCGAGGAACCGCTGTTTCCATGACCTCCCCCATCTGGCTTGTTCTGCCTGATACCTAAATCTCTTTTCATGAAGTCTCCCTAATTACAGAAGCATGTTTGAGTGGGAGTCTGTTAGCAGAAAGTGTACATCTAGGAATGTCTGTGCATTACCTTTCACATAAACAATAATCAAGTTTAGAACATAAGCTTAATTTCTGTAAGAACTGTATTTTTTTTTCATTTCAGCTACTTTTATTTACTTTTTATTAATTTTTTTTCTTTTAAAGGAAACATTTGGAAGAGGAGGGTTTTTTAAAAATGTTTATTTATATTTCAGAGAGAGATACAGTGGATGAGCAGGGGAGGGGTAGAGAGAGAGGGAGACAAAGAATCCTAACAGGCTCCAGGCTCTGAGCTGTCAGCACAGAGCCAGATGTGGGACTCCAACCCATGAACTGTGAGATCATGACCCGAGCCAAAGTTGGCTCCTCAACTGAGAGCCACCCAGGCACCCCGTCCACATAATTTTTAAAAATCCTCTACTGTGTCTATTCTGCTTCTTTTTGTACCCAAAGCAGGCTTTCATTTTCTATTCTTTTCTTATTTCAACCAATATTCTTTGTATCTCTGCCTTTATTTCAGCTGTTTTGTTTGTGAAGATGCCTTCTTCTGTTTTTATAGAGGCTCTGAGACCTTTGTGAGCACCCTGAAGTCTTGGAAAATTCTTACATAATTTTAAAGAAAAGAATTTTCAGAGCCATGACCTCCCTTAGTCTTTAGGGAAATCTCTCCCTCTCTGCCAAATGTTTTCCTTCTCTTCGGTTTTAATAGGCTCCACTGTTTATTTCCTGAATGCACTGACTCGGGAAGAGTTATCCAGGATGGCATTTTTCAACAAAGTTTAGTTTCCTTAGTCTCCTTTGTTGTTCATTTGGGCTCAGACAACGTTACTCTTTCAAATCTAAACCTGAAGGCCAGGATATAGCATTCTACTTTCATTCTGTGTGTAACGCCTACTGGCATTCATCCCATCTGACAGGGCTGGTGCTATCGTGAACCTTGTGCTCTGGCTGTGCTGGGAACCGGTGATCTGCTTCTGAGTTCCTGTGAATGAGCACACCCATCTCACACTCTCAGCTCTTCTGTGTCTGTTTTGTTTTTGTGGGCTTCCTCCTCCCCCCACTTCAAATACAAAACATCCTTAGAATACTACCTTAATACTCCTCTCTACTTCCTATTAATGGAATGGAAGAATAAAAAGAGAAAAGTGCTGATAGAGATAATATAAAAGGAGGAGAGAACTCTGGTTACTTCTGAAAATATTGTTTGCTTGTTTTTCTAGAGTCCAGCCTCTGCTTTCTAGGGTTAGGTGTGTAAAGGAGAAATGAATTAGAGGTTTTTTCTTTCTTTTAATGTTTGTGTATCTAATTTGAAAGAGGGAGAAAGAGTGCGAGTGGGGAAGGGGCAGAGACAGAGGGAGAAGGAGAATCCCAGCTAGGCTCTGCACTGTTAGCACAGAGCCAGACATGGGGCTTGAACTCATGAATCATGCACAAGATCATGACCTGAGCAGAAATCAAGAGTTGGATTCTTTTTAAATTTATTTTATTATTTTTCTTTGATAGTTTATTGTCAAGTTGGTTTCCATATAACACCCAGTGCTCATCCCAACAAGTGCCCTCCTTCATGCCCATCACCCCCCTTCTCCTCTCCCCCACCCCTATCAGCCCTCAGTTTGTTCTCAGTATTCAAGAGTCTCTCATGGTTTGCCTTCCACCCTCTCCCCAACTATATTTTTCCCCTTCTTCTCCCCCATGGTCCTCTGTTAAGTTTCTCCTGACCCACTTATACGTGAAAACATATGGTATCTGTCCTTCTCTGCCTGACTTATTTCCCTCAGCATAACACCCTCAAGTTCCATCCATGTTGCTACAAATGGCCAGATTTCATTCTTTTGCATTGCCATGTAATATTCCATTGTATAGATAAACCACATCTTCTTGATCCATTCGTCAGTTGATGGACACTGAGGCTCTTTCTATGGTTTGGCTATTGTTGAGAGTGCTGCTATGAACATTGGGGTACATGTGCCCCTATGCATCAGCACTCCTGTATCTCTTGGGAAAATTCCTAGCAGTGCTATTGCTGGGTCCTAGGGGAGTTCTACTGTTAATTTTTTGAGGAACCTCTACACTGTTTTCCAGAGGGGCTGCGCTGCACCAGTTTACATTCCCACCAACAGTGTAGGAGGGTGCCCATTTCTCCACATCCTCGCCAGCATCTAGAGTCTCCGTATTTGTTCATTTTAGCCACTCTGACCGGTGTGAGGTGATATCTCAATGTGGTTTTAATCTGCATTTCCCTGATGATGAGGGATGCTGAGCATCATTTCATGTGTTTGTTGGCCATCTGGATGGCCTCTTTGGAGAAGTGTCTGTTCATGTCTTCTGCCCATTTCTTCACTGGATTATTTCTGGATGTGGAGTTTGGTGAGTTCCTTATAGATTTTGGATACTAGCCCTTTATCTAATATGTCACTTGCAACAAGCTTTTCCCATTCTGTCGGTTGCCTATTAGTTTTATTGATTGTTTCCTTTGCCATGCAGAAGGTTTTTATCTTTATGAGGTCCCAACAGTTCATTTTTGCTCTTGATTCCCTTGCCTTTGGGGATGTGTCAAGTAAGAAATTGCTGCCGTGGAGGTCAAGGAGGTTGTTTCCTGCTTTCTCCTCTAGGGTTTTGATGGTTTCCTGTCTCACATTTAGCTCCTTTATCCATTTTGAGTTAATTTTTGTGTATGGTGTGAGCAAGTGATCTAGTTTCATTCTTTTCCATGTTGCTGTTCAGTTTTGCCAGCACCATCTATTAGAGAGGCTGTCTTTTTTCCATTGGATACTCTTTCCTGCTTTGTCAAAGATTAGTTGGCCATACATTTGTGGGTCCAATTCTGAGTTCTGTATTCTATTCCATTGGTCTATGTGTCTGTTTTTGTGCTAAAGAGTTGGATTCTTAACCAACTGAGCCACCTAGGTGTCCCAAGTCAGAGATTTTTTTATTTTTTATTTTTAGTGACTATCTTTTGCTTCTGGGTCAAATGATTAAGGTACAAAGTCCAATAATTTGCTTATCAACCTATCTCCACTTGAATTTTTTAAAATGCTTTATTTATTTCTGAGAGAGAGAAAAACAGTGTGAGCAGGGGAGGGTCAGAGAGAGAGGGAGACACAGAATCTGAAACAGGCTAGCTCCAGGTTCTGAGCTAGCTGTCAGCACAGAGCCCGATGTGGGACTCGAACCCACGAACCATGAGATCATGACCTGAGCCGAAGTTGAACACTTAATCGACTGAGCCATTCAGGTGCTCCAGCCTATCTCCATTTGAAATGCATTTAGGGGAGATTGCCTGATTTGGGTACGTCATTTTTTTTCTTTTGCTCTTGTCACTTACTGTCTTTCTTTTATCTTCATGGATGTTTTCAAGAAAGATGGCAGACCAGACACATCTTTTTTAAAAATTAATTAATTAATTAATTTTTAACTTACTTCCAAGTTAGTTAGCATATAGTACAGTGATGATTTCAGGAGTGGAATCCAATGATTTATCTACATATAACACCCAGTGCTCATCCCTACAAGGATCCTTCTTAATGCCCCTTGCCCATTTAGCCCATCCCCTCACCCACAACCCCTCCAGTAACCCCCAGTTGTTCTCTATATTTGAGTCTCTTATGTTTTGTCCCCCTCCCTGTTTTTTTTATATTATTTGTGCTTTCCTTCACTTATGTTCATCTGTTTTGTATCTTAAATTCCACATAGGAGTGAAGTCATATGATATTTGTCTTTCTCTGACTAATTTCATTTAGCATAATACGCTCTAAGTCCATTCACGTTGTTGCAAAAAGTAAGATTTCATTCTTTTTGATTGCTGAGTAGTACTCCATTGTGTGTGTGTGTGTGTGTATATATACATACCACATTTTCTTTATCCACTGATCAGTTGATGGACATTTGGGCTCTTTCCATACTTTGGTTATTATTGATAGTGCTGCTATAAACCTTGGGATGCATGTGCCCCTTTGAAATAGCACATCTGTATCCCTTGGATAAACACCTAGTAGTGCAATTGCTGGGTCATAGGGTAGTTCTACTTTTAATTTTTGAGGAACCTCCATACTGTTTTCCAGAGGGGCTGCACCAGTTTGCATTCCCACCAGCAGTGCAAAAGAGATCCTCTTTCTCTGCATCCTCGCCAATATCTGTTGTTGCCTGAGTTGTTAATGTTAGCCATTCTGACTGCAGCAGACACATCTGATCTGCTTTTATGTTCCACATTAAATTACATTTGATTTGGGGGGATGTTGTACTAGTTTATGAAGACAAAATTCTTAGTATATTTCACAAAAGCATGTTTATCTTTTTATTACAAAAGACAATGAAACAGGGATGGCTTCTATTTCTATGTCTTCTCTTTCTGGAGCACAAAATCTCTAGAGTATACTGAATAATAGCATGGACTTTGCAGCTACATATACCTGTGTCTACATCTAGGCAAAACCACTTTCTAGGCTTTGGGCTATATGCAACCTTTTTTTTCTTTTAATGTTTATTTATTTTTGAGAGACAGAGAGACAGCATGAGCAAGGGAAGACAGAGAGAGAGGGAGACACTGAATCAGAAATAGATTCCAGGCTCTGTGCTGTCATTGCAGAGCCTGAGACAGGGCTCAAACTCACGAACTGTGTATACTCAACCTTTATGAACTTCATTTTCTCACGTAAAATGGAGGTAAGAGTATTTACCCTTTTAGTGTTCCTGTGAGGAATATACTTAGCATTGGGTTTGCATATTATAAATACTCGATAGGTGGTAGCCATAATTGATTATTCCATGTATGGTAGGAGACATTATCTTTGAATTTCCTAAGTGCATGTGAAATTCATAAGCATTGTAAATAAGATTAGGTCTTATTCAATACTTTTAGAAAGCGATATTTATGATAAAGACCTAGGCCATTACATAGCTAATATATAATTATTATAACAACACACCAAAATAACCTTCCTGTCCTACACACCTTACCCATATATATTAATCTGTAAACATGGCTCTTAAGCGATTTGTGTAGACATTTAGTCATTCACTTTGGAAGGTGGCAACTGGTTCACACAGAATATATTTCTAAAATAAAGTTGTGAATTTGCTTTGCCTACAGGTGTGATAATGGTCTCTTAAGAAAAGACAATCTTGATTATTGGTTGATCAAAAAACATGTTTGCATCAAAGCTGGCATTCCTCTGAAAAGAGAGTCTACGTATATTCTGGGCAACATCACCAAACCATTTCACGTGCCAGGAAGGTTACCAACGATATCTACTGAGAGCCAATTCTTGACTATACAGCAACGAATTCCACTGTCTAGAGCTTATCCAGCCACACTGTTGCTTATCCTCTTCTCACCCGGAGGCTCAGCCATCTTTCCGATTTCACCATTTGTTGACTTCCTCACCTCTGGAATTAGTCACCTTCCACAAAGGAATGTTCACTATTTTACTTCTGATAGCAAGATCTGAAGGAGAAATTTGAACCTGTAATCTTTAACAAGGTGTCAAAATATGTGAATTTTATTTATTCGGGATTTAGTTATCCTTAAAAGTAGCATAGTATATTATTTTATTATTTTTTAAAAATGTTTATTTTTGAGAGAAGAGAGCACATGAGGGCAGGGAAGGGGCAGAGAGAGAGGGAGACACAGAATCTGAAGCAGATTCCAGGCTCTGAGCTGTTAGTGCAGAGCTGGACACAGGGCTCGAACCCACTGATGGTGAGATCATGACCTGAGCTGAAGTTGGACGCTTAACTGACTGAGCCACCCAGACGCCCCTATATATATATATAATTTATTTTAAAACATATCCAGCTCTCTATGGTGTATGGAAAAAGAGACAAAAAAGAAAAAGTTTAGCAAATGCTAGTTTATAAAGTAAAAATGAACAGTCACGAAGAAGGAACTGTTGGTTCAGAGGAAAGCTGACTTATACAGAAAGGACCTTCACTGCTTTGGATCCAGGAGGACGGGCGATTAATATACGGGCTGACACAGATGCGTGTCTTCGAGAAGTCCCAGATGCCTCTTGCTAGGTATGTAAGTGTGGGCAAGTCCCTATTCATATCTTTGAATCTCACCATGGCTACTCACATTCTGAAGTGTGGCACAAATATAAACTCCATTATGTTTGTATAAGTTCTTCTAATGTGGAGATATTGAGAAAATGCAAGGGCTGCAGTTCAGAACAGCACAGTAAATATCTTCTTTGCTTGGAGAAATTACACATAGACTCTCCTGGATTAGAGACAATCCTGAGTGAAGGGGACAAAGGAGCATAACATAACGGGTAAGAGCATGAGCCCTGGAGCCAGACTGCCTGGATTTGAATCCCAATGCTGCCACATACGTGGTGTGTCATCTTCAGCAGGTTATTTATCTTTCTTTTCCTCAGTTTCCTCATCTCTAAAACAGGGGTGGTAATGATAGTATTTATCTTACAGTGTTGTTACAAGGATGAAACAAATTAATATGTTAAATTAATTGAAATTGCTTAGCATCTAGCATATAATACATGCTATAGAAATACTTATTAAAAATTTTTGATGACAGAAGAATCAGTTCTTTTATTTTTACTTTTTACTTGAGAAAGAGAGAGCACAAGTGGGGCAGAGGGGCAGAGAGAGAGAGAGAAAATCTCAAGCAGGCTCCATGATTATTGCAGAGCCCAACATGGGGATCAATCCCATGACCCTGCATCATGACCTGATCTGAAATCAAGAGTTGGACACTCAATCAACTGAGACAGTCAGGTGCTGCAAGAAAAATCAATTCTTTTTTTTTTTTAGGTTTATTTATTTATTTTGAGAGAGAGAGGGAGAGAGAGAGTCCCAAGCAGGCTCTGCACTGTTAGCAAGAGTCTGATGTGGGGTTCCAACTCATGAACTGTAAGATCGTGACCTGAGCCAAAACCAAAAGTCAGATACTTCACTGATTGAGCCTCCCAGAGCCCCCCGAAAAATCAATTCTTAAACAAATGGTCTCAGTGACAATTCTGTGTTAAGGGCATACCCTGTATACATGAGTGCTTATTACGTGAGGGTTTGTTACTCTAACTCGATATCATGTGGTTTGAAGAGGAACTTAAAATTAATGAAAATCTATGTTTTTATTTTGCATGTAGGACTTTTAAAAAATGAAATGGATTATAGAGGATTGAACGTAGTATATCATGAACTTGACACTTGAAGTTTTGTAGCAATCATAGGAGATCTACTATGTAGATCTCTTACGATTGTCACAGCACTATATCTGAATTTGAATAGCACAGGCTTCCCTAACATCCCTAAGCAGGCCGCTGAGAAGGGCATTTGAAAGAAGACTGGGTTCCGCATAGTAGGACCAAAGCACTCACAAAGCATTATAAGTAGCTGCACACAATTCCACAAGAGGAAGCCCTGGGGCAGCGTCATATCTAGTGGACAACTGGGTGGGGAGTGGATGGGAGATTTCATTTTGCAGCATAGTATCGTGACAGGTTTCCCTGTTCCCACTTGTTTGCTCCGGGTCACAAGCTTTGACCAGCAAGACCTGAGTAGATATGACAGTTGTCTCATTCTATGGAAACTTAAATGCAATTGGCTGCTTTATCTTGGACCCTTTTCCTCCTGCACTTGACCATGAGAATAGCAGGTTTCAGACAGTGGCATCTGAGTTAGGGAATGAGAAGACATGATGAGGCCTGCTGAACCCAGCTGAGTTCAGCAGGGTCCGTCCGAGCCACAGTCTTCAGGTAACATGAGAAATAGGTAGGTGCTTGTTGGAAGCTGCTGAGCTATTGGGGCTGTTTGTTCCTGTGACAAAAGTTGACACATACAGCGCTGCTTGGTATAGTTTCCTCATCTTACCCTTCTGAGAACATGGTCTAGTGGTCTAGGGACATTTACAGTGCCCTAAAAGCACTTTGGTACATTAGTCAAACGTAAATGTCCTTATTAGCATACTCACAACACCCATTTGTTCTAAAGACAGTAAATCTAAGAGCTTATAAATAGATATTCTGCATAGTTGGGACCCTTTTTGTTTATATGCGTGAAGGATTAGTAATAGGTTGTCTTTCTCTACTGCTGTTGCAAAGCATCACATATATTGGTGGCAACCACTTGAATTATAATAATTTATTTGGAGTAGGTGGAATGATAGTAATACTCCGACTTTACATTTCTACAGCTTCTTTTGTCTAAAGGATTCAAAGAACTCTTGGAACTGCATCTCCCTGATTCTTCCAATTCTTGCACAAGCAGTGAAGTAGCTCTAATTATGCCACAAGGTTTGCAAGGTAGAAACAGGCAAGCAAGTGAAATGATGGTTCTGGGCAATAAAATATCTGGGTGTTTCAGATTACGTAGGTGAAATATCAATGGCCAACTCAATTTAAAGTAATTTCTGTTACAATTTATTATATACAGTATACTATTTTGGGACTCTAAATATTTTGGCTCTTCAGTGGAAAAGAGCAGGGGACAAATTAAGTAAATGATATAATAAATTAAGATGAAGCATCTATTTTCACCCCTACTGCATACATTCTGACAAATTTCCTCACAACTATATAAAAGTGTTATAATTTTAATTTTTTCTCCTTTCATTCATTGGAATTTTTGAAGGATTTCTTTGTGGTTAAGTACATAATTCAGTTATAAAAATTTAATAAATACAAGAGAACAATGTGTAATCTTGGCTAACATGGTACACAGTTCTAGATATTTCTATTAAAGTAGGCTTATTCATTGTGAATTACATTTCTTCAGAGCCTTAATTATGTTTTCTGTGCATGATTTACCAAGTTCTGAAAGAGACATATTAAAATCCTTCATTGTAATCATGACAGTTATGATCAAGATTACTTTTCAATTTTCTGTTCATTCCTTTTCATTCACTGAAGGTTTTAACATTATTCACCACTACCCTTGTCTTTCCTCTTGATGATTTTAGCATTCGTGTAGATGAATCACTCAAAACCCTTTTCTCTTATTTTATTTATTTATTTAAATTTAATTTAAATCCAAGTTAGTTAACCTATAGTGTAATAATGATTTCAGGAGTAGAATTCAGTGATTCATCACTTACATATAACACCCAGTGCTCATTCCGACAAGTGCTCTCCTTACTGCCCAGCACCCAGTTAGCCCATCCCCCCACCCACAACACCTCCAGCAACCCTCAGTTTGTTCTCTTTACTTAAGAGTCTTTTATGGTTTGCCTCCCTCTCTGTTTTTATTTTTCCTTCCTTTCCCTTATGTCATCTGTTTTGTTTCTTAAATTCCACATATGAGTGAAACTAGATGATATCTTTCTCTGACTGATTTATTTCACTTAGCGTAATATACTCTAGTTTCATCCACATTGTTGCAAATGGCAGGATTTCATTCTTTTTGATGGCTGAGTAATATTCCATTATATATATGTATATAAATATGTACATATTTCACATCTTCTGTATCCATTCACCAGTCAATAAACCCTCTTCTCTTATCAGTTATTTTTTATTCTACCTTTCATTAGCCACTCTCTCCCATACCTATATCTTGTTATTACCAATAATTAAAAAAAAATTCTATTGCAAGTAACCAAAAACGGTTTTAAATATTTGACATTCTGTCCACCATCTTTTCCTATCTTTGTAGCTCATTTTCCACAGTAACTGTTCTTTAGTTATTTTTTGTTTTTAAGTCTTTTTTAAAAAATTTATTAATTTTTAAAAATTCACACCCAAGTTACTTAGCATATAGTGCAATAATGATTTCAGGAGTAGAATCCAGTGATTTGTCACCTATGTATAACACCTAGTGCTCATCCCAACAAGTGTCTTTCTCAATGTCCCTTATCGATTTAGCCCACCCCCCACCCACAACCCCTACAGCAACCCCAGAGTTGTTCTCTATATTTAAGAGTCTCTTATGGTTTGTCCCCACCCCCCATGTTTTTATATTATTTTTGCTTCTCTATAACCATTTTTTAACTACCATATCCAGTCCATGGATCCCACTGCATTTATTAACCATCATCCTCTCATATTTCATTTTTTCGACTTTCCAGCCTCCATTCTATGCTGCTTTAAAACTCCAGCTCTGGTTACGTGCGACTCTCTACCTACCCCATGCTTATGAGTGAACACTGAAATGCTGCTGGAGAAAACTACCAATCAGGTTGGCTAGTTTCGCTTTTCATTTATGACCATGGGAGGGACACTATGTGTCTCTTCTACTACATCCCCCACTCATTTAGGAAACCATTTTACAGTCTCTGTTTTGCAGTTTCCTTTTGCACAAGCTTGATCTTTCTTCCCATTTCCTCCCTCTCAGCTAATAACATCACTCATATTTCACTGAGAAAATAGAAGTTCCCAGAAGACAACTCCCAGCTCTTCTCACCAGCAGGCTTAGCTCCTCACATGGATTTCTACACTCTTACCCACCCTCTCTCAGTCACCATGATGGGTCTCAGCTGCTTCGCGGGACCAATTCTTCCCTTTCTGTATTCAGTCTTCTAGCCGTTTCTCTACTCATGGATCTGTTTGCTCTAGTCCACCAAGTATTCTTTCTCTTTCCTTCCCTCCTGCATCACTGATCTTTCCCTCTCTAACGATCCAGGGGATCATTCCCATTGGTATATAAACATAGTGTAAAATGCCATTAAAAACACAAAGCCTTCTTACATCTTATACCTTCCCCCAAGATATGATACCATTTCTCTGGTTTCTTGAGATACTCATTATGTCCAATTCTCGCCTTACATTCTCTCTTGAGCCCACTCCACTCAGGCTTTGTCCTTCCGGTGCACCAAAGCTATTCTTTGCAAAGTTATGGAAGACCTCCAACTCGCCAAATCCAGTCATCAGTTCTCAGTCCTCATCTTCAGTTTCTCACCAGCATTAATTGCTTCTTCCTTGAAATGCCTCTTGTAGTGTCTGGGACAGCTTGGTCTCCTGATTTCCCTTCTAACTCCCTACCTGTTTCTGTTCTGTCTCCTTTGTAGCTCCTCCCCCCTTTCTCGTGTCTAAATGTTGGAGAGCCCCCCCAGGTCTTGGGACTATGCCTCATTCTCTTCTCCATATACAAGATTTTTCTGATTTTTCTCAAGGCTTCATATGTTGACAACTCTTAAATTAGCTTCTCCTGTCTTGGCTTCTCCCCTGAGCTCTATACACTTGTAGACCCAACTTTCTATCACCTCCTAGGTGTCTAACAGGCGTTTTGAACAGAACTCTTGATTTTTGTGTTCTCTTTGTCTTTCCCATCTGTATGACACCATGATTCAGCTAATTATCTGTGCCCCAAATCTAGGAGGGACCTTTGAGTCCACTCTTTTCCTTATACCTCAACATCAATATATGATCTTTAAAATATAGCTCAGATTCATTCATTTCACAGCACTTACACTGCTATCACCTTCATCCGAGCCTCCATAATGTCTCTTGGGTTTCTCAAAGGCTCCTCACCCCACCTCCTGGTGTTCTTTGCACCTCCTTTCAGTCAGTTTTCAGAACAGCGGTCAGTAATGTTGTCCAAAGCAAAACTGCTTACAATCTTTTAATGGTCCCCAATTCTCTTTAAAAATAAAAATTCCCTGCAATTCTACATGATCTGGCCCCAGCAATCCCTCCAACTGCATCATCCACACTGTCTGGCTCTGTCAGCTCCAGCCACACCAACTTGCTCACTTGTCTTTGCACACTCCAAACTTGTTCCTGCCTTAGGGTCTGTGTGCTTGCCCCTCACTTCTCCTGAGATGTGCTTCCTCCAAAACTGCAGATTGCTTTCCAGGTGCACTAAATTCTTTTGTTCAAATAGCACATGTTAAGAGAGACCCTTCCTTGAAAATCCACTCCTAGTTAGTCCTTAATATTCTCCTTTAGTTTCTTATTCTGCTTTATGAGATTATATATTTCTTTGTTTATTGACTATTATCCTTCATGCTAAAACGTAGGTTCAGTGATTATGAGAAATGTGTCTATCATGTGAGAATCAACTTATTCACTGACATACCTCTAGTGAATAACCCTTAGCATGGTGTAGGTACTCAATATATATTTGTTGAATGGCTATATGTTTGAATTATTTTTGATATTTGACATAACAGCATTGTTGTATCCTTTTTGTGGATGGTAAGTTTTATAATTTAAAAATATTCTTTGTTCCAGTTAATGTTCTGGTCTTAGACTTTAGCTTATCTGATACCAATACTTTTTGCCCATTTTCTTTTGTTTACATTAGACGTCTACATCTTTGTGTATCTCTTTCTAGTTATTAACTTGTATTCATAGTGGTAGCTCCTGTTTCATTCCAATTTGGCAACTCCAGATTGAATTGTTTTTTGGGATTAGTGGCTTTAGCAGAGGCTAAACCCACATAGAAACATTAACAGTTGGAATTCCTTTTTTTAAAAAAAAAATGTTTATTTATTTTTGAGGGAGAGAGACAGAGCATGAACAAGGGAGAGGTAGATAGAGAGGGAGACACAGACTCTGAAGCAGGCTCCAGGCCCTGAGCTATCTGCACGGTGTCCGATGCAGGGCTTGAACTCACAAATCATGAGATCATGACCTGAGCTGAAGTTGAACACTTAACCTACTGAGCCACCAAAATGCTTGAACAATTGGAATTCAGGCAGGTTTCTTGGAGTTGACACCTTGAATAAGAGCCTTCTCATGGGACGTGGAAGGGGTGAAGGAAAAGAATGGAATCTGTGGGCTCTCTTCACTTGTTTTTGTTGAGTTTGAATATCATTTGTGTACAAGAAGCTAGGATGGAGGTGCCTGGGTGGCTTAGTCCGTTAAGTATCCGACTTCTGCTCAGGTTATGATCTCACGGTTTGTGGGTTCGAGCCCCACGTCGGGCTCTGTGCTGATGGCTAGCTCAGAGCCTGAAGCCTGTTTCAGGTTCTGCCTCCCTCTCTCTCTGTCTCTCCCCTGCTCATGCTGTCTCTCTCTCTCTCTCTCTCTCAGAAATGAAAAAAAAAAAAAAAAAAAGAAGCCAGGATGGGAAGAAATGTGGTCTTAGGTCAAGTTGTTAGTAGATAAGCATATTTGAGAGCCCTAATGTTTTGCTCTGAGTGGCATGTTTTCCACCAAGCTCATTTCTGAATAGATTCTGGTACTGAATGACAGTACATGAGAGAATTCTGCAGGAATTTTACCCACTTACTGTAAATCACATTACAGTTAAACTTTTCTCTGAACACCATTTTCACAACAGTTATTCTAACCTGGGACCAAGACTGTCATTTCTCCCTCATTTTAATCCTCAATATTGCTGTTCAAGGCCCATCTGCACTCACAGCTGAATGGGGAAGATTAGGCAGCTGTGAACAATAAAAAGACTGAAGCACATTTATGCTCTCTTGGTGACATGTCCAATGTGATGATCCTCAAAAATTTTTAATGTTTTATTTATTTCTGAGAAAGAGAGAGACAGTGTGAGCAGGGGAGGGTCAGAGAGAGAGGGAGATACAGAATCTGAAGCAGTCTCCAGGCTCTGAGCTGTTAGATCATGACCTGAGCCGAAGTCAGGTGCTTAACCGACTGAGCCACCCAGGCACCAGCCATCACCCCATGTGATGATCTTTTAAAACTCTGTCTCACACCCCCCCCAAAAATCATAGAATATTTTCTCTTGTCACCAACTCTAAGTCAGTTGCTAATACTGTAAAACTAATTCCTCACTGTTCTAAACAAGTGTGTCACTCACCTAAATATCCTTTTTGACAGAAGCAACTAGATAGCTAATAGTCCCTGGTCATGTGAATAAAGTAGTAAAAGAAACATAAATTTGAAGAGGCCATCTGGGGATTTTTATCCCTTTTAAATTTTATTATAAACTTACTACCTTCAGAAACTTCTGTAATATACCAGCAGGTAGAGGTCCAAGTCTGACCATCAGATCCAAGAATGAGAGTAGATTCTAAGACGTATTTACCGGTAGCACTGATTTAGCCAAGAAGATCTGTACAGTCGTCCACTGGACATCGAAGCTTGCTTAACTGAAATTCACAAAAATCAATACGACTTTCTTAAACTTTTATATTTCAGGGCACTTGTGGATTGATTGGTAAGTCTCCTCTGTATTGTGAGGCTGAGAAAAACAAAGAAACAAAAACCTCAAGTAAAATTAAAGACCTGGGGAGGATTTCCTGTTCCTGCTTTGATAAGTAGGTTCTCTTCCTTGCCAATTTGTCAACTTTCTTTTTTTAGCATTTCCTAATATTCACTCATTTATTTATTCATTTACTCATTCATTTATCATTTACTGAGTAATTTCTATGTGTTAAGCATTGCTCTCAGATCTATCAGTGAACAACATAGACAAATTCTTGCCTTGTGGAATGTTCGTTTTATTAAGGGGAAAATAATGTTGTAGGAATAAGCAAATAGACACATAAAACGACAGTTTGTGAAAAGTGCTGTAGGGAAAAATAAACTTGAGAACCCAGAGGGTAGTCATCCTCATTATTGAAGAGTGGCAATCTTTTACTCTCTAGTATGTGATTATTAGATATCCCATTTAAAAGGCATTCCAGCTATCATGTTGTTAAATTTCAAGACTTGGTTTTGTTTACGATAATTGTTCTATGCAGGAGTACCCAGAATGGCTGCATTGGAATTTCCTGGAGGTCCTTATTGAAAATACAAATTCCTGGGTCCCACCCAAGATGCAGTACACCATAATCTTTGTTGGGGGTAGGGGGCGGGATAAGGCCTTAGCTTGTGTGCCATTGAGTGAGTATACTGGCTAAGTGGATATACTGGCAGGCTAGGAATCACTGCAGCTATGTAAGGAACATAAAGGGTATTAAGCACAGTCATTCTCTCAATTATTAATAGATGGAGAAATCTGTTAGGAACAGTGTGGGACAGTCTGTGGCTTTTGTTGACCTTTCCTCATCCTTAGTCTCTCTAGGCTGGAAAAGGTCAGAATAAGCTTCATGACCTCAATGTAGAGCTTCAGTTACTGAGATTCCTGTGGCACATCAGGATCACTTTGAGGTCAAATTGGGCAGGTATTTTGGTAAATGGGGTGGGGATTTATAGTTGGGCATGACTGTGATATCTAACTCTTTGAACTGAATGCACAATGGTTTGAGATAAATTGTGGATGTGCCTCATGCGATAGAGAATAAGAGATGATCACTCACATCCGAGGTGTGGCTGTATTGTGACAACCTTAGCAACTTAACAGGCAAGAAATGCACCTGATTTTCAAAAATTACGAGATAGTAATTTTTTTAGTAATTTTTGACTCATGTTCAATTTTTTAAAAAAAATTTTAATGTTTATTTTTTAGAGAGACAGAGACCAAGCATGAGCAGAGGAGGGACAGAGAAAGAGAGGGAGACACAGAATCTGGACCAGGCTCCAGGCTCTGAGCTGTCAGCACAGAACCCAACGTGGGGCTCGAACTCACAAACTGTGAGATCATGACCTGAAGTGAAGTCAGACACTCAACCCACTGAGCCACCCAGGTGCCCCTGTTCAATTTTTAACAGGACTTTGGACAATAATCTTGCATGGAGTCACTAAGTTAATTAGCTGCAATATTATTTGTAATTAGTCAACCTCAGATCTATCAGGATGTTATATTGCTTGAGGTTAGAGATTCTGTGGAGGATTTAATGACTGTGGTCATATTCTGTGGCGACCTTTCACATATCTACCTTTAGACTGATAAATCACCTGAGGAACTTAAAAAAAAAACCCTGCCCCACCTCCAGATATTTGGAATCAATTGGTCTGAAGTTGAGTCTGGGCATCTGATTTTTTTTTTTTTTTTTTTTTTTTTTTTATTAAACATCTTTTTTTTTTTTTTTTTTTTTTTTTTATTAAACATCCTGAGTGATTCCGCTGTGTGGCCCGAGGAGAGGATTACTGTTCTGTGGGTTACAAATGTGGTGCCTCGGCCTTCCTCTGTCCTTGCACAAGAACAGACCTCCTTTGCTCTTATCAGGCCCCATCTCTTCCCCTAATTTTTGTATTCAACCAGAAACATAGAACACATTAGCCACACCCAGGTACCTGTCAGGGAATGGGCTCTTAATCGTATTTCTACTCAGTAACCATCAGATGTTAATGCAGATAAACATTACTAAACATCTTCCCATAAAAATTTATTGAGTTCCACTCAGATAAGGGAAAAGAAAAAACCCAAGTATTACTATAAAATGAATAATCACTAGTTCCTACTTTTTAGCCACCAGCAGAATGTCTTAGTTATTGTAAACTTTCTTGTGTTTTTACTTTTAAAATGTTTACTTATTTATTTTTAAGAGAGTGAAATAGAGTGAGAAAGCAGGAGAGAGAATCTTAAGCAGGCTTCATGCTCAGCATGGAGCCTGACGCTCTCATGAACTGTGAGATCATAACCTGTGCCAAAATCAAGAGTCTTTGAAGCTTAACCAACTGAGCCATGCAGACAACCCATCTCTTGTCTTTATATAATTGTGTCTTACAATATTTAAAAATTTTGATATGTAGAGATCCCTTGTCCTTGCATTTGGATGACAAGCTTTTAAAAGAAGGGACTTTGTCTATTATGTTTCAATCTTTTACCTCTCTTATGTTTCCAGAACAAAAATGGTGCCAGGAATCTGGTAGGTGTCTGATAAATGTTTTAAAAAGGATGAATAAATTAATAAATGAACAATTGATCCTTGCATCTCAGGTGACAGAATTTTAATTGTACCTCCTTAGAATTGTAAATATCTAGGGAAATGTATCAAGCATTTTAAGTCCAACAATAAAAGCAAGTACCCTAAGTTCTATTAAGAAAACCAAATAAATCCCGATAGTGACATCCTTTCCTAGGTAGAGTCAGGCCTTTGTCTTCTTTCTGCTGAGTATTCTGTACTCCATACCTTTAGCAAGTCCACAGCTAAATGAGAGCCTGTATGCATGCTTAGCAGAAGAGGCGATGGATGGCAATTTATCAGTTTCTTTCTATGTTGGTGGCTAAAACTTATGGCTCTCAGCACTCCCAGTTGCCAGTGATTGATGGGCTTGTTTACTACTTCTCCCTTTGGTCTGGAGGGAGATACTGAGTGGGGTTTCTGCCAGCACTCTGGAAGGTTTGGCTGAGTCCCAGAGCCAAGAGTTCTGCAGCCCAAGCTGTGTTTACCCCTCAGAAGCCCTTGGGCTTTGGGGGATTTTAATCACTTTCCAAACAGATGCATTGCTGTTAGGATGGACAAGGTATTGAAACTCGCACTCTGCTCAGTAGAACCTAAATTCTGTTCGGTCATGAAAGTGTCCATTTTTTGCTTCCAACAAAGAAATTACGTGGAAAATATTGTGTCTTCCAACTTCATTCCTGTTTCCACAGTTACGTTTCTGACCATAATAGAGAGGCTACTAAATTCTAAGCTCAGGTTATGAATAACACCTCTTTGGTTGAACAAGAGAGTTAAATGGAAGCTTATATGTGAGATTCCACTAAACTCTCTGTGCAAGCTTACACAAAATAGTATGCAATTTGCAACTTTGAGAAAGAGAATTATGTGTGTGTGTCCATGAAGAATTATGTTTCACACATACAGGTGACATGTGTTTACTTTTCATTATCTGACAAGGTCCACAGATAAGGGTACCTAATTGACAAGGTTACCTAATTGCAAACATTGGCTTTCACACAAAAATAAAACTTACTTTTAATTTCATAGAACTGTCCTATGAAGAGGAACAGTTAAATTCTCACCAGAATTTAAGCCAAAAATAATAAAAAATCTTTTTTTCTTGTGCCTTCTTGTGGCCAAGAAAACATCATATACACAGTCTGAGAATTGACTTGTATTGCTTTGTACGCCTGGCATCCTCTCTCTTTCTCCCTTTTATCCATCCTGTACTAGGTGTTGCCTTCTCTGAAAAGCCCATAGAAACCAAATCTGGTATTTTTATTGTGTTGAAAGGATTCTGGTAAAAACAGGTTCTGAATAAACATGACAGGTGTCAAGAAGAGCAGCTGGATTTGGGTTCGAGGTCTAACAGATGGGAAAACATGAAACTGGAAATGGAGAGAACAAACCTTTGGTTCTCTGATACAGACACCATTGTGGTTGTGGGCTTGTGACCATTTCTAAGAGCTGCTAGCCACCAGCCTTCATCAAATCGTGACGCTGAGTTCAAAGTGAAGAATGTCGAGAGAATGATATTGAAGACAGATGTCCCTTACAGGGATAGCAAGAGAGGGGAGGAGTCTGTATCTACGGACTCAAAATTTTGGTTAGATAAATACACTGTTTTTCTGAACATATCTTTGGTGAATAAAGACTCTTTATAAAAAAATTGCCTGTGCTATAGTAATAAATAGATATTTTATAACTCGTGCTAGGTTTTCTACCTTTGCAACTTCTGATTCTTTAGGTCATGTGAGTCAGGATCTGAACACTGAATATTGTCAATAACAAATTATTTCACTAGCTCTAGTCTTTGTAGAATCTCCCCGTACCCTAGTGTTTCTGGAAACATCCAAGGCATTTTTTTTTTTAAGCTCACCAATATACCCTTTTTAGCTATAACAGGTCAACTGCCATTTCTTCTTCTTCTGCTCTTAACTTCCTGAGGGGTCTGTTGCCGAGAACCTCAATTTTCAGCAAGTCTTGTAAGAGAGCATTTCAATTGCTGCCACCATGTACAGCATATGTGAGTCACTATGCTGGGACTCTTTTGGCTGCAAGTGACAAGAGCCAAGGTTAATTGTGTCTTGATTGGCTGATGAAATCCAATGACAGGATTGCAGTGATCTCAGGAGCATGGGGAATGGGGGAAATCCAGCCTTCTCAGGAGTCTTCCTTTCTCATCTCTTTCTTTTGTCTCTGCTTTATTCTTTAAGAAAAAAAAAATTAATGTTTATTTTTGAGAGACAGAGCATGAGTGGGGGAGGGGCAGAGAGAGAGAGGGAGACACAAGATCTGAAGCAGGCTCCAGGCTCAAAGTTGTCAGCACAGAGCCCAACATGGGGCTCCAACTCAGGGGCTGAAGTCGGTTAAGCTGAAGTCGGATGCTTAACTGACTGAGCCACCCAGGTGCCACCTCTGTGTTATTCTTATCTTTAGACTAGCTGCCTCTTCTCCAAGCCACATGTTGATAGTATCTAATCCTTGTACTTCCTAATCCAGGCTCCCGAAAGTGAACGTCATCTCTAGAATTTCTAGAATTTTTCAGGCAGGGGCCTTGTTGGCTCAGTGTGGGTCTGTGCTCTCCCCTGGATCAATCAGCTGTGGCTGTGAGGAAATAATACTATGGCTGAGCTAGAGACAGCGTCCCACTCCTGGACCAGTCAGTGGGGGTCAGCCAGCAAGCTCACGTGCTTACCCGGCTGCTAAGTGATGTGTGGTCAGCAGTCACATCTGTCTTCATCACTACTGAATAGACCTTCTTAGAAGTAGGCATTTAAAAAATTGCAGAAAGAATGGATTGTGTGTGTACATGCGTGTGTGTGCATGTGTGTATGTGTGACGTGGAGGGTTGGGGAGTAGAGAAGAAGGGTTTCTCATACATTTGTAACACTGTCTTTTCTCGCTGATGCTAGAGCGGCAACACTGAACCGGATGGAAGGTGTTCCACAGTTCCAACGTCATGCTGATTTCTAACGGTGCAAACTCTGGGTGTCATCTCTTCTACGTTCCGTGCTCCAGTGAGGTAAAGAGAATTCCTTTCCCATGGCTGCCGCTGCTGCGGTCTGCTCACATCTGCTGAGGTCAGGCTGTGCTCGAGCTGTTCTTGCGTGTTAGTCACTGGCACCTGGGAGTAATGGTAGACGGCGGATGCTTCTGCCCTTGTTCATGCAGGCCACACAGGACCGTTGCTGACATGGGGAGAGCCTTCTCCTGCTCACAGGCCAGAGTCTCTACAGCAGTGGAGGGGGTTTTTATGTGTTCCTTCAGCTGCATCTGTGGGTCCTTCTCTCTGGGACTCCATGGTGAGTTCATTGCTGGAGGGCCATCTCAGACCCCAATATCATGTTCCGCTGTTAAAAATTCCCCTTTCTTCTGAGATTATGGCATCTGGACTGTGTAAAGTTTGTGTTCCTGAGTAATCCTTCCTTTAGGATCAGTTATTTCCCACATGTTCCTGTGGGCTTCCTGCAAATCATGCTGTGGTGAGTCTGCTCTGTCCTCCAGACATGCCTAGACATGGCTTAATCTTGACATTGGAGGTTTTTTTTTTTTTTTTTTTTAGATGTTCATTTATTTTTGAGAGAAAGAGAGAGAGAGAGAGAGGGAAAGAGAGAGCAAGTGAGTACATGAACTGGGGAGGAGCAGAGAGAGGAGACAGAATCTGATGCGGGCTCCAGTCTCTGAGCTGTCAGCACAGAGCTCTACACGGGGCTCGAACTCAACAAACTGTGAGATCGTGACCTGAGCTGAAGTCAGACACCTAACCAACTGAGCCACCTAAGCACCCCTAAACATGCTTGAATCCTAAAGTGCACATAATTTAGGCTTGAACTGGACCCCTGTGCGGGTGTGGCTGCATAGAGTTAGTCAGAATGCCCTAACTCATGACTTCTATTTGTCCATTTCAAACATCCCACACAGGAGGGTGGTTCAGGACCAACTTTGGGTGTCCTTGGGAATGCTGAAAACTGTGTCTTCCCAAGCTCCACCCTACCCTTCTTGTGTCCATTTATTTCCCTTCTGGATGATGATTGCCCTTTGCCTCAGAGGTATTGATCCACCTAGGTATTCATGTTAAAAACATGAAAACCTTTTAAATATCTGCTGCCATACTGGAATATAAATTGTTTGCTGATTTAATTGTGTACGTGTGTGGGGAGTTTCATTTACGCTGCTCTAGCCAGGGGAGAGGGAGGTGCTCTTTGGCGCGTGGTTGAGCTGGTGGAGGCAGGTAGGACTGAAGGCAGCCTCTTTCCAAAGATTCCATGTGTCCTTGGAGAGAATGAGTCAGGAGGAAGCCACACAGAGGGGCCTAGAGGCTTGTTTTCAGGAGCTTCAAGGATGGAGAGGTAAGAGGTCACTGTTACCTGCTTCTTTGGGAGCTGGAGCTCACCCCAGAGATACTGTCCCCCAGGCCACCAGCTAGTGAGCTGACAGCTTCCCCTTCCTTTCTTCCCTGGCCTGGGTGCAGGTCAGCGTGGACTCAGTTTCAGCCACTCACTCTTGTAGCAAAGTGGATATTTTTTCAAACGTACTGTGTTTACTTCTTATCGATTTGAAAGTAGTGGCAACACAATGGAAAACAATTTGGAAAACAGAAAAGATGAACAAATATGAATGTTTACCATTCAAATGAAAAAGGTCAACTTTTTTGATATATAATAATTCCTTTGCTTCTTTTCTCAGCAGAGTTTTAAAAAATAAGCACAAATAGGAAATAGTTTGATCACTCGAAAGCAAACTTTTCTATCCTATTTGTTTTACTTATCCATTCTATTTGCCTTTTATATACATTTTCGCATGGTCTTCATAACCCTTTGGCATGTTTTCAACATAAATTAAATTTGGTATTTAATTATATTTTCACCCCCTGATACAGAATGCTTCCTTATTTGATTTTAACTTCTGGAAATAAGGCTTCTAACAATGGAATCTGTTTTTAGAAAAATCCTCTTTAATAATAGATGTGATGCCGCAGTCAGTTTGGAGCTTAGAGCTCCCTTGATAACGGAATTGGGTCATAAGACTGAACCATTTTGCTGGTTGAGATAACCCCAAACACCCATCCATCATTAAGTTCAGTTGGGTAGTTATGTAACCCAGTGTAAGGGAAAGGGAGAGGAAACATGTTGTATTTCATTTACCATACATGGCCTTCATGATTTGTAAATTCAGAGAAAGGGAATTTGCTACTTCTCAGGCCGGTTCAGGGCTGAAGCTTCTTCTCATCTCTCACTCTATTTTTTTTTTTTTTCTTTTATGTCTCCTCCAAAAATCTCAACAAAATTTATGTAATTTCTTTTTCATTGATGATCTGGGTAGAAAGGACAGCATCTTACTCTTTCAGCATGCAGAAAGTAAATTTGAGAATTAAGCCACTTTCCAGAGAGTTCAACTTATCTTCCAAGCCCGGTTACCCAAACAAACACAACCCCAGACCACTTCCCAACGGCCTTAATTATCTGACTGTTCAGGTCCATGTGGACTACTTTGGACTGGATTGTTTTAATATTGCACTTTCGGTATCTACCTTTATTTACCAAAGAGAGGAAAGTTTATGTATCATTGTGAATGTCTCACCGATTACTTTAGAATTCTGCCCTGCAGTAAAAGCTGGTTTTACAAGTTTTCTGGTTTGAAAGAATGACAGAAAACACCCCTGAATAATTACCGGGGTAATTCTGGAACTTTGCTCGCTGTGGCTTTAGGCACCACATTCATTAGCTCTACAACTCAAATGTCCATCCTCCAAAACTGGGATGAACTGTGGAGATCAACCACCTCTGGGCAGTCAGTGTCCTCAGAGAGCAAGGGACGGGCTGGGGAGGGGAGGTGCTATTAGCTTCTTTTCTTTTTCAGTGTGGACAAAACCCCTAGTGTGTTAGATTGCAAGTTTATTAAATTTTATTTGTACCCATAAATAATTTTAAGGAGACTTTGTGTAAAACAAGTTAATCTGAGAGACCATCTGTTTTGGCTTGTGGCTTTGCATTCTCTCTTCTTTGTCTTCATTCTACCTCCCAAATTTATTTCTAATTCTGATTTTGCCTGGTAGAGAAGGTTGAGTTGGCATGTGTGTCTTGAAGGCTGTTTCTAGTCCCAGTAGTTCTAACTGTGCCTTCAGAGGAAGGTCACAGCAAAAGGACCGACGATTGCTTGGCGTGAGAGGCACATTGTCAAGAAAAGAGAAAGGGAATTGGAGTGTTACTTGGCCATCAAAAAGAATGAAATCTTGCCACTTGCAACTAGGTGGATGGAACTAGATGGTATTATGCTAAGCAAAATTAATCAGTCAAAGACAAATATCATATGACTTCACTCATACATGGAATTTAAGATACAAACCAGATGAACATAAGGGAAGGGAAGCAAAAATATAAAAACAGAGGAGACAGATCATAAGAGACTCTTTTTTTAAAATGTTTATTTATTCTTGAAGAGAAAATAGAGCACAAGTTGGGGAGCGGCAGAGAGAGAGGGAGACACAGAATCTGAAACAGGCTCCAGGCTCTGAGCTAGCTGTCAGCACAGAGCCTGATGTGGGGCTCGAATCCACGAACTGTGAGATCGTGACCTGAGCTGAAGTCAGACGCTCAACCGACTGAGCCACCCAGGTGGCCTGGCAAGGGTTCATTTTTAAAATTTAATTTCAGTGTGAAATCTGAAGCCCTATCAGTGAGCTATCTGTGTGCTGTTACATTCAAATCTTTTTGTGACTGACTCTTGTAACCACATTTAGTTTTATAACAGCCTGCATTGGTTATTTGGAAAATATTGGTTCACTGAGTTACGCATAGTTTCTAAATGTTAACACATTTTGTGACACAATATGATGAGACTGCATTAATTTATATCATGACAGATCCTATCAGAAAAGCCTGTATTACAAAGTTGTCAACCTCAATGTTGGGTATGAGGTTTTCAAGCTTGTATTTTTGTTGAAAGCTCAAATTTGGTCATTGGCAACAAATATTACTTGTTGTTTTCCTTAAAGTAACAGGCTTGCGTTGTTCATTTTGGAGAAAATATCTGACAAATATGCAAGTTGAATAATCACAATCAAGACTGTCAGTGGATCTGGGGTGCCTGGGTGGCTCAGTCGCTTAAGCGTCTGACTTCAGCTCAGGTAGGCTCAGGTCATGACCTCACGGTTTGTGGGCTTGAGCCCCGCATCAGGCTCTGTGCCAACAGCTACCTCAGAGCCTGGAGCCTGCTTCGGATTCTGTGTCTCCCTCTCTCTCTGACCCTCCCCTGCTCACGCTGTATCTCTCTCTCAGAAAGAAATAAAAAAAACTTTAAAAAAAATAAAAAAATATTGTCAGTGGATCTTTCAGACAAAATGATGTTCCATGAAAAGAGCAGCTTTTCACAACTGAAATGATGGTCCATGTGTTTTTCCTCAAGACCAACATTGCTCTTCGATATGCAGCAGAAGAGCTTTAAAAGTTGCTAAAAGAATAAATCTTAAAAGTTCTCATCATGAGAAAAAAAATTGAAACCGTTTTGTGGTGATGATGTTAAGACGTATTTGGATCATCTCACTATTACAAATGATTCATGTTGTGCACCTGAAAGTAATATGTCAATTGTATCTTAATAAAAAGTTTTAAAAAGCCTTTAAATGAAGAGTGGAATATGTGGATATGTACTATTTTTTTCCCCACACAATTAAAAATACATGTACTTAAAGCTTAAATCTTAATAAAATTAACATCTCTACTGCTTTATAAAGAACATCAGTAAGTGAAACTGCCGATCCCTGGGTGGCAAGCACTGACTCCTGATTTCGGTTCAGGTCATGAACTCCAAGTTTGTGGGTTCAAGCCTCACGTCAGGCTCTGAGCTGGCTGTGTGCAGCCTGCTTGGGATTCTCGGTCTCCCTCTCTGCCCCTCCTCCACTTGTGCTCTCTTTCTCTCTCTCAAAAAATGAAGTAAAAAGCCCCTGCTATTCAGATGTTCATCATTAGTATTATTTTATTGTATTTTTTTAATGTAGTTGACTCACAATGTTACTTTAGTTTTAGGTGTGCAACATAGTAGTTCAGCTTCCTTATACATTATGCTATCTATGTTCAACACCAACTGTAGCTATCATCTGTCACCATACAACACTATTACGATATCACTGACTATATTTCTTATGCAGTACCTTTTATTGCTGTGATTTATTCATTCCATAACTGGAGCCCTGTATCTTTCTCTTTCCTTCAGCCATTTTGTTCATCCCTCCAACACTCTTTCCTCTGGCAACCATCAGTTTGTTCTAAAAATTTATAAGTCCGATTGTGCTATTTGTTTGTTTTGTTTTGATTCTACATGTGAGTGAAATTATATGGTATTTGTCTTTCTTTAACTTATTTCACTGACCATTATACACTGTATGTCCATCCATGTTGTTGCAAATGACAAGATCTCCCTCTTTTTTGTGGCTGAATGATACATATCACATGGTTTTAATTCATCCATTTATTTAAATTTTTTTTAAACGTTCATTTATTTTTGAGAAACAGCACAAGTGGGGAAGGGGCAGGGAGTGAAGGAGACACAGAATCCTAAGCAAGGTCCAGGATCTGAGCTGTCAGCACAGAGCCTGATGTGGGGCTCGAACCCACAAGACCGAGAGATCATGACCTGAGCTGAAGCCAGATGCTCAATGACTGAGCCACCCAGGTGCCCCTCATTCATTTATTGATGGACAATTGGGTTGGTTCCATATCTTGGCTATTGTAAATAATGCCACAGCAAGCATAGGGATGCACATATCTTCTTCAATTAGTCTTTTCTCATCCTAACATTTTTATTGAACATACACAATAAACACATTGGGTACCATTGCCTTGAGTTGTGCTTAAGCACTAGCCGTTTCTCCCACTGTTGCTTTGCACTATCTGTGCAAATGCCAACATTGAGGAAACATCACTAACATCATAGTGTTGTTATGAAGATGGCTCTGATATTCTGACTTCGTAGCCTTCCTGAAAGTGACTCAGGGATCACCAGAGGTCCGTGTGCTACTCCTTTAGAACCATGCTCTAGATCCTCAACAGATCCTTTTTTTCTGGTCTACATTTTTGGCATTTTATAGAAGCAGACCAAGTGAAAAAATTCTAGGACGTGAAATTTTAATGCTTTTATAGATTACAAGTTTTAGTCTAAAAGAAACAGTGATGTTTCCCACTGTGCAGAAAGAATTTCCAGAAGTCAAAAGCACACAGTTCTCCAATTTGTCTTAGAATGTGAGGATGAAAAACAATTCCAGCCTTTTAGTATTTACTCATTCAACAAATATTTTTAAATGTTTAGTATTATAAAGTTACATAGAAATGAGAAATAGAAAATTTAGAAGTGATAAATATATATTCATGTACTTTTATTACAATGTTTCTAAACATTAATTTAAAATCTATTTTTTCGGTGTATGCTCCATGGAGTAAATTTCATTTGTTTATTTAGGTGAATATATACTTCCAATTTCGGGTAGAAGAATCCTGGTATCAAGTCAATCCTGTAACTATGGCCAACAGCTACAAAGTTAAAATATTGCATGAAATTGGGGCGCCTGGGTGGCTTAGTCGGTTGAGCGTCCGACTTTCGCTTAGGTCATGATCTCGCAGTTCGTGGGTTCGAGCCCCGCTTCGGGCTCTGTGCTGACTGCCAGCTCAGAGCCTGGAGCCTGTTTCAGTCTGTGACTCCCTCTCTCCCTGACCCTCCCCTGCTCACGCGGTCTCTCTCTCCTAGGAAAAAAAAAAAATATTGCATGAAATTTAAAGTCTTCCCTGCGCCAAGTCCTCTTTCCGGTTTTTTCTCTTCCTTGCCCTCACCATCCCTCTCCTTCCCCGCCTTCCTTCTTTCCTTCCTCCGTTTCTTTTTCCTTCCCTTTATTTTTTCCTTGCCTTCCATTTGTGGAGAAAACTTCGTTTTTAAAAAATTATCGGTAGTGAACAATTTTCAATCTGTTAAAGGTTTTATTTTTGGTCTGTTGTTTTTGTTTTTATTTATTCTTTTTTTGTTTTTTAATTTTTAATATTTTCTTTTAAAGACTTATTTATTTGGGGGAAAGTGCAAGTGGGGGAGGGGCAGAAAGAGGGGGACAGAGGATCTGATGCGGGTTCTGTGCTGACAAGGTGACCGCAGTGAGCCCCATGTGGGGGCTCAAACTCATGAACCACGAGATCATGACCTGAACTGAAGTCCGACACTCAACTGACTGAGCCACCCAGGTGCCCCTTATTTTTATTTTTAAAGAGTCTGTTTTTGCTAAAATGTATTCCTTGGAGTGCATCTGAAATAATTTTTACATATCACTCCTGTCTTCCTTTTTATTTTTATTTTCCCTCTACAAGTACCTTTGTGAGTTCCTTTACATGCATAAGGTTATCCTTAGAGTTCTATGTGGCAGTGCTAGCACGGACATGCAGAGTGGTTGCTGGGCTCTGGTAGTCTAAGAACTGTGCAGCAGTTAAGAGCTCTGGAATCAAGGGGCCTTATATTCTACTTGTGTATCTAATGACCTTGGCAAAGTTACTTAACCTCAAAAGCCTTGGTTTCTTTATCTATCGAAAGGGACTCATATTAGTACCTATTATATGAAGTTTAATGAAAATACAGTGCAGTGACGGGCATAGAGCTAACATTTAATGTATGTTACTATTACTTCTGAGTCTCAGTGTTCTCAGAATTCATGCGAGATGATATATAAATTAATTCCTTTCTGTATGATTGACTTGTGTGCAAATAAAATTTCTGGAAACTATCGGCTACTGTTCAAAAAGAAAATCTATTAATATGAGGAGAATCGCAAATCTACATGTACGCTATACACAGATGTCAAAAGAAAAGGCAGTTTGTGTTCTCTCCGACTGATTTAATCTTTCTTGTAAGTACCTAATGTATACTGAGTAGGAAAGTGGAACAATTTATTCTAATTCAATTGTTGGGAAAATAAGAAAAGTTATGCACCATAAAATGGCCAACAGGATTAAAATAAGCTCTAGTCCCTAGTTAAGAGATCTTTTTCCTGGTTCTTCTTCCTGCCCTGCTTGCCTTGCACTAAATTACTGCTAACGCAGAATGCAGAAGCAGCAGATGATAAATTGTCCCCCATGCTTGTGCTCTGGACTCAGACCTCTGGAGAGGGGTCTCTGAGCCTGCTGGTGTGAAATAAAACTCAGATCCACCAAGATGTCCGAGTGCCGCTTCGTTTCTCCACCAGCGATCCAGCCTGGTTCCATAACACAGTAATTGTAGTTTAATGCAATAGTTTAAGTCTTTAGGCAAACTGGTATTCTTTTGGTCTAAATTTTGGTATTTCGGTTTCCTTCTTTTCAACCTGCTTTTCTCCCACATGGTATCTTGGTCTAGTGGAGATGGGTATCCTGTGGTGAAGGGAAAGAGACAGTCTTTAAGATGTATCTTTAAGGCTATATATTGTCCTCCAGTGTCCTGTGGAAATGACTCTTGTTTGCCTATGACCACTCTTGCCCTGTTATCCTTAGAGACTGAGGTTGTTGTCTTCTCTACAAATCAGGGAGGCAGATGGGGGTGGCTAAGTAGCTCTTTGGTTGCTGGCCATAAGCTCTCTGTGACATGTATTCCGTCCTGGAACGCTTTGCCGTCGCCATGCTGATTCCCAAGGGACCCAAAAGAGCTGACTTTTGTGTGTCACCTATCGTCAGGTGGGAACATCTATTTTAGGACAACTCAACTAAGATCCTTCTACTGCCTAATCTCACTGTGCTACAACTTATGCTCTGTTACTACCACTCCTTCCCTCCTGTGAAGGGGCTGTGAAGTAGGGTTCAAGTCTTTGTGATTTTAGGCATTCTCCTTAATCAAATATGCTTCTCCTGTCTGGGGCTTTGCTTCTGAGATAAGAGAGCAGGACACACACATCTCACCTACTTTTGCTTGCTTTTCTTCACCCGGGCTAGAAGGATGGGCTTTCTACCTCCTTTATGTCATGTCCCTGGGTTTTGTGACTGGACACCTGCCTGCCTCTCCAAGTGTTTAAAGTGGTGCTTTGTGATTTAGATGTCTCTCTCCAGACAGCCTGCTTTTCAAGTCTGCTCTTTCCCTTCAAGAGGTCAAGAAAGTCAGCTCTGAGATTCAAAGCTGATCAATAGTGTCTTTGTTTAAGGCTCTTTCCTCTCCTAGAGCAGTAACTCAAGGCTCAAATTGATGAAGAAAAGCTGAAAGCATTTACAGGGGAAATTAAGAACATTGCTTAAATATTTACTGAATAATGCCCATTGTTATGTTAATTTACCAAATATTTACAAAATAATGTCCATTGTTATGTTAAGTTACTGAAAATGTTCGCCCAACTACAAAACCCATACTTTTTCCAGAGCTCAATATTTGGCAATGGGCAAGCTTGTGGTCGCTCAGGGCAAGACAGAAGAAAATCAGAAATGAGAAGTTTAAAGAGATTTGAAGTAGTTGGAATTTAGACACAGGGAGTGAGGAAGGAGAGGGACCTATTTAAGATTCTCTTAGATCACTTGTGCCAAGCGTTACTGCTGTAGAAATGGGAAGTATTCTGGAACATTTTCTGATGTTGCTTCAAGACTTAAATATCTCCATTTCAAAGGATTATTAGTAAAATGACTAGTTGCGGTCCAACACATATAGGTCTCACCCACTGGTATATCCAGAATAATTAGGGTGTAATTTAAAATATTGCCAGGGAGAATTTCTTTAAAGTTTCAGCATTTGCTTTGAGACCACCCTAAATGAATTAGGATGCTGGAGTCAGGCTGTCTGGAGTTGAGTCCTAGACCACACTCAAGCGACACATGAAAAATTCAGTTTTCGGATCTATAAAATGAGGATTATAATAGCATTTGTTGAGTACATAATAGTTTTTGTATGCCGGCTACTCTCCTAAGCGCACGCACGTTAGTTCATGTAATCAGGAAATAACCTCAGGATGTATTATCAGAATCTCTGCAGACGACAAAAGTCGGGTCACTGAGAGATTAAACTACGTATTCACCACCATATAGTTAGCTACAGGTGAAGGTAGGATTAGAGTCCAGGCAGTTAGCGACAGTTAACACTTTTGGACATACTCTATGCCAGGTGCTAACCTAAGAACCCCATATCCTATGAGATAGGAACTGTTTTTGTCCCATTTTACTGATTAGAAAACAGCACAGACAGGGTAAGTATTTTGTGCAAGCTGACGTAGTCATTTAGTATGGAGCCGGATCTCCCCAGCTTGGCTTCAGCTCAATCTTTTCATGCTATACTGTGTCAAAGGGTTTTTGTGGGCAGTAACTGAGAAAATCCGTGTGAAATACTTAGCACAGTACCTGGCACAGAGGAAATGCTCAATAAACATGAACTAATTAATGTTAACCAGGAAGTCCTATAAGTTGCCGAGTGTGATTGAGATCATTTAAGCATGGAGTGTGCAGTGCAGGTAAGCCTTTTGTCACATGTGCTATTCTCATAACTCTCATCATGATTTGGGTTTATATAATTTCATTCATTCATTCATTCACTCATTCATTCATTCCTCCAATCTTGCCTCACACGCCACTTTTAGTATGCCAGCACTGTGCCAAGTGCTTTGGTATGTGATGTGGAAATACCTTTTTGGGAAAAGGCTCATGGATTCATTGTACTGAAGCTAAAGATGAACGGAACAACTTTAAAAATAAATTCTATATCAGCAGCTGGATTTCTCTCACTAGCAAATTTTAGTGGTTTGAGAGGAACTTGTTCTGGGATTTGGTGATGCCGAGTAACACCCCTTCACGCTACATTTTTGCACTGATCTTGTAACCTTTCCCCACTCCTAACTGAGATGTTATTTTTTAATCTGGAAACTGTGTACCAAAACTTTATAGCTTTTCACTTAATGTCTTGCTCACTTTTATTTCCTTAAGTATTTTTATTTTTAAATTTAATTTGGGAGGGAGGCAAACCATAGGAGACTCTTAAACACAGAGATCAAACCAGGTTGCTGGGGGGGTGGTGGGGAAGAAGGGAAAATGGCTGACGGGCACTGAGGAGGGCACTTGTTGGGATGAGCACTGGCTGTTGCATGTAAGCAGTGGACCACCGGAATCTACCCCCAAAACCAAGAGCACACTGTATACACTGTATGTTAGCCAATGTGACAATAAATTATATTTTAAAAAAGCTAATAAACATGTTATTTATTTAAAAAAAACAAAAACAAAGACTATTTTTAATTATTTTAGCATCTGAAAATTTATTATTGTCATTTTTCACTATCAAAACTTACGATCTTGGCCTTCCTTCTTGCCTTTGTATATGACCCAAAGAGAGACACTGGCTGTTTGGACAATGTTAGAGCAAACTCTAGGAATGTCACTGATCGCAAGACCTTTGCAGCCAAATCCAACAACCAGAACCTCATCATTTTCCTCAGTAAAATTCGAACAACTGTCATTGGTACAAAAGCTGTGATTTTTTTTTTTTTCTTTTGCCATTCTCCATCAGCTGGACCCTGTCACACTTCCTGATGGCAGAATCTGGCTGTTTGGCTTTAGCCTCTATTTTTTCCAGCACAATTTCCTTTGCGTGGGAAGTGCCTCCAAAAGCATTGACCTTCAGAGCTATGCCCAGATGGGCTTGCTCGTACTGTTTACCATGCCACTTCTGATCTCCTCGGTGGCTACGGAGCTTCCTGTCAGTTTGGAGACCGAGATACTTGCCCATCCGGCGGATGCCAGGGCCCTGAGCCAAAGAGAGAAGCAGTGCAGGAAGGAGCCACCTATTTCCTTAAATGTTTTAAAAACAGGGCTTCTGTTCTAAATGCCATTTTGCTTCCCCTAAGGGGAAGGAGAGAGTAGGTATAACCTACAAAGCACAGGTCTCAGAATCAGAACACAAGTTCAAAGGCAATTCTCTTGGCTTTTTGACCGCTAGCAAGTTGTTTCACTGTGTTAAACCTCAGTTCCCTCCTTTGAATGGAGATAGTGATTTCTACCCCACAAGACGACTGGGTGATTGAATGAAGCAGCGAAAGGCAGAAACCTCCAGAAGAGCTCTTGCTCCTGTAAGGCACATACTTGCCTTATGTATTTCTTTTCTTTTCTCTCTCTCTTTATATTTTGTTTTGCCTGTATCCAAATATAAATATAAATGTAAATATATATATATATATTTATATATTTCTCTTCTGGTTTATCTCTTTTCTGTTTTTTATATTATTTTTGCTTCCTCTCCCCTATGTTTGTCTGTTTTGTTTCTTACATTCCACATATGAGTGGACTCATATAATATTTGTCTTTCTCTGACTGACTTATTTTGCTTAGCATAATACATTCTAGTTCCATCCATGTTGTTGCAAATGGCAAGATTTCATTCTTTTTGATCACCAAGTAATATGCCATTATATATATTTGTATGTATATATACACACACCCCATCTTCTTCATCCATTTGTCCGTTGATGGACATTTGGGCTCTTTCCATACTTTGGCTATTGTGGATAGTGCTGCTATAAACCTTGGGGTGCATGTGCCCCTTCGAATCAGCACTTCTGTATCCTTTGGATAAATACCTAGTAGTGCTATTGCTGCATCACAGGGTAGTTCTATTTTTAATTTTTTGAGGAACCTCCATACTGTTTTCCAGAGTGGTTGCACCAGTTTGCATTCCCACCTGTGGTGCAAAAGAGATTCTCTTTCTCTGCATCCTCGCCAATATCTATTGTTTCCTGAGTTGTTAATGTTAGCCATTCTGACAGATGTGAGGTAGTATCTCCTTGTGGTTTTGATTTGTATTTCCCTGATGATGAGTGATGTTGAGCATTTTTTCATGTGTTTGTTAAATATCCATATGTATTTTTTGGAAAAGTGTCTGTCTGTTCATGTCTATTACCCATTTCGTCACTGGATTTTTTGTTGCCTGTTTTCTCCTTTAGGATTTTGGTGGCTTCCTGTCTTACGTTTCGGTCTTTCATCCATTTTGAGTTTATTTTTGTGCATGGTGTAAGAAAGTGGTTCTGGTTCATTTTTCTGCATGTCGCTGTCCAGTTTTCCCAATACCACTTGCTGAAGAGACTGTCTTTATTCCACTGGATATTGTTTCCTGCTTTGTCAAAGATTAGTTGGCCATATGTTTGTGCATCCATTTCTGGGTTTTCTATTCTGTTCCATTGTTCTGAGTGTCTGTTTTTGTGCCAGTACCATACTGTCTTGATGATTACACCTTTGTAATACATTTTGAAGTCCGAGATTGTGATGTCTCCAGTTTTGGTTTCTTTTCCAAAATTGCTTTGGCTATTTGGGGTCTTTTCCGGTTCCATACAAATTTTAGGATTGTTTGTTCTAGCTCTGTGAAGAATGCTGGTGCTAGTTTGATAGGTATTGCTTACAGTTTGAGGGGATCTTAAAAGCCAAAGGGAGTCCAGTGCCTGCTCCAGGCATGCAGTCATAGCTTCTCTGCTGGGTGGTACCGCTGGAGAGAAAGGCTCAGGTATGTGAAAAGCACTCTAAGGCAGATCCAGTGGCCACAGGATGCTCTGTTGGTGTGAAGGAGATGTCCTTTCACAAAATCCACCATTCTCAGAAAGATCATGTAATTTTTCTTATTCTTTATATGAAAGTCTTTCAAATATTCAAAGATAGTCCTTTCTTCAAATTAAACAACTTTTTTCTTAATCTCTACGGGTTGCCAATGTTTCCCTCAGAATGCAGAGCACAGAACAGACATGATTACCAACTATCTTTTCAAGCAAATTTCTGCTAAGCCATATCTGTCCCCTATTGCCATGAGGATTTTATTTTCACCTAAAAGAAGATTTTATTAATACCTGAAACAGGATTTAAACTGAGACCTATATGATTTCAAAGATACAGTTTTCCTAGCACCGTATTATTCCATTATAACCTATATTCGAGGCACAGGAAACTCTGATTTTCTCCAAATACCCAGTGTTCTTCATCATAATTCTACACAAACTGTCACTTCTGCTTGTAACACTTTTACTCATTTTTGTCCTGGTAAATTTTAACTCAGTTGTCTATATTCAGGACTCTGCCTTTTGCTCCCTAGGCCCTAACCTGTCACCCAGCAGACAGCTCTTACTTCATGAGCCCGTATGAGACACCTCACACACATCTATAGAGAAGAAAGTGGAGACGATGGTCTAGGTTTTGTCATTTTTAAGTTTGCCCAATTTTACTTAAAATAATTGAAACTCACAGAGGACTAACCAAGTCAGCAATGCCTTTGAATCAAAGATAATCGAGCCAAATATATTTGCAGAATTTATTCATTTGAAATGGAGTTGGATGGGGCACCTGGGAGGCTCAGTCGGTTAAACATCTGACTTTGGCTCAGGTCATGATCTCCTAGTCATGGATTTGAGTTCCATGTCGGGCTCTGTGGTGACAACTCAGAGCTTGGACCTTGCTTTGGATTCTGTGTCTCCCTCTCTTTCTGCTCCTCCCCCACTTATGCTCTGTCTCTTTTTCTTTCTCTCTTTCTCAAAAATAAATAAACATTAAAAAAAAAAAAAAGGAAATGGAGTTGGGGGAACCTGGCTCAGTCAGTTAAATGTCCTACTCTTGATTTCAGCTCAGGTTATGATCTCACATCCGTGAGACTGAGCCCCACGTCAGGCTCTGCACTGACAGTATGGAGCCTGCTTGGGATTCTCTTTCTCTTCCTCTCTCTCTGCCCCTCCCCCTGTTCATGTGTGCTGTCTTTCTCTCTCAAAAATAAATGAATAAAATTAAACATAAGAAAGAGAAATTTTTAAAAATGGAAATATTTCAGGAACAGATAGAGGTCTTTAAGCAGAGTAATCTTTTTTCTAATAGGAAATCCTATAAATCTCCCCAAATATACCATTTTCTAAAAGTTTTCAGTAGAATTCAAGTTTATTTTTTAAATAATAGAAACACAAATAAGTTATCTTTGTTGTTAGATCCTTCTGGACATTTTTAAGCAAGAAAACATTTTAAAAGTTTTTCTGCTTTTAAAAACATTAGGTAGCTTGCTTTCCATCAAGTCATATTTTGTTATATACTTTCCTATTATATATTAATCACAGATATGAATATTTTACTTAATGTTAGCGGACACACACTAACATTTCTGCTGAGACTTTCCCTGAGGATTTGCTCCTTTCTGAGCTTTGAGGACAGTAAGATTGCCTGATACCTAATGACCAAGAGGATTAATTTCTGTTATATTTAGAAACATAACTGCCCACGTGTTACTACAACCAAGTGTTAGCCAGCAGCTTTAGCTTTCACAAAAGCAGCTTTATTTTCTTCACGTAATGTCCAGAAACACTAGTGAGGTTGCTTTTTCTTTTTTTGGTTATTATCATTATTTTTAAAATCACCATTTTATTTTGATCAGTGCTGCCTGGATTCTATTTTTTTTCTCATTTTTGATAATAGCAGACTGCCTTAACACATTAATTGAACTCTGTTCTTTTAATGGTTTTTCTTTTCTCAAGAATATAAATCAATAAACTTTGCAAAGTGCAAAGAAAAGGTCTTGCTGTAGTTGAATATCAGAAAACTCAATATATCTACTCAGAGCATGTCCTAAAGTCATGTGACATGGGTCATGTAAAAATAGACAGTTGTAGCAATTTACTCTTCAGCATGCATGTATCGGTCACAGGAGGGCATCCAGGAGTTCTGTGAAGTTCTTGAATTTCCTGTCCTTTTTCTTTAGTTGCTTTGAAATTTGAGAAAGAACAGCCTTGCAGCTGCTGGCCACAGAGCTACCACGTAAGACATATGGTTAAAGCAAAGAATGGTGTTAGATTCTTATTGGAAAGAACACATGGGTCTGTTAACCTCGTAAATTGCTAACAACAACAAAGCATGGAGATTGTTGAGTGACTTTTAGACTCAGGATATTAGAGAATCAGAGACTCAGAGAATCAAACTGACAGGTGGGGACCTCTTTCTGCATTTACTAAGAACATTTAAGATCATAACTCAAATGCCCTCCAGGCAGGTGACAGGGTCAGGTGAAATTAGAGTTGGGTCAGGTGAGGATAGTGGCCTGCTGTAATGCACATACCCACCTTCAGGAAGAAGCTTCCATTCAGCGATGGTGTGTTATTATTATTACCCTAAGGGAATGCAGTCTGTGCTGCACATAATGGGATTTCTGGAAAAGACAGAAATCTGGATTTTAATGTAAAAGTTTCTGGGCTACTTTGCCCAACTGCACAAATTGTGAAAGTACAGCCTATACAGAGGCACATACTAGGCCTAAATGCGAAAAAACCAAAAGATTGGGCAAGCATTAAATTTGACCCATTGGTGGGCAATTTGCTGTTTCTAGTTTATACTGTTAGAAAGTTTTTTGTTGTTATTGAAACAAGATCTGTTTTCTAGTAGCTTTAATTCCTTGGATCTTAGGGTCATGTCAAACAAATGTAATTTTTATGCACAAACATACACACACAAACAGTGTTTCAAATATTTGAAGTCAGTTATCATATTTCTTTACTTAAATTTAGGGTCTGGGGAGCCAGTCATGGAAATAAGTTGTTAGTGTGTTACGAATGAACAGTAATGAATGTAGCCTAGTTCTCTGGTGCTCACTTTTCCCCCATCTGAATGATGACAGTAACTTTCATAATAATGCATCCTAGAATCTTGCCTTAAATCAAGGTCAAGACAACTGGTCTATTGCTTGGAGGATCTGTCAGTCTGTGGTCTACCCGGTAGAGAGCTCTAAAGTTCTGCCACCTGTGGGCTTCTTCCTGCCAAGTTCTTGAACCCATGAGAGCATGCCTGGCGGGGTATTCAGTGAGCGGGATTCTAAAATAGTCTGTTGTGTTCGCACCTGGTATTGAGGGAACTTGGAAGGAATTTAGCCCCTTGGTGACTTTATGAACTTTAGACTATATCCTCTCTCATTAATGCCCTCTGTATGTGTGGCCTGTATCAGACTACAAGGACATGCTTAAAAACAAGTAGTAAAGACTACTGAGTTTGTGCTGTGCACAGTTCCAAGTGTGCTCTCTTTCTCTCTCTCTCTCTTTTAAGTCATTAAATGCTCATGATAACTCTATGAGGTGTTAGTCTTGCCTTTTACTGACGAGACTCTTCACAAGAAATCTACCCAAGGCCACACAGTTCATCAGTAATAAAACATGGATTCAAACTCTAGTGTTTGGCCCCAGGATGTGTACATCTTCCTTCCTATAGCTCTGCCTAGGTCCCTGGGTGTTCAATATCAATTCAAATCCTTTCACAGACTGGAACTAGACTATTAAAAAAAAATGATTTTGGGAGAACTGAGATCTACTCGCTGCCCTGTGTCTGGCTCTCAGCCAGCCTGACCTCTCGTGTGCCTCCCACACCACCTCTGTACCAGCCCACACACGGTGGCAAACTTCCAGGGCATCCATACATGGCTGCGGAAGACTTGTTGCTGACCTGTCTGGAGGCCTCCTGTCTCCATCCAGTATTGAGCTTCAGGCTTTGCAGTCACTGTGTTCCCTGACTGGGAATGTGGGGTTTGTCATTGGTCCACTCTATACCTGAATCTTGATCTAATTGGACTTTTTAGTGTTTAATGGCTCATGCGGTCCTGTCCCTGCCGAACCCCAGACTGACATGGAGTTAGTGCATTTGGGTTCTACAGCTTAATGGCTGTGAGACTTTGAACGAGTTAAGTATCTCTTCAAGGTTTACCCCTTAGCAAAAGGGAGGAATTATTTTCTGGATTGTCAAGTAACAAGTAACATACGTAATATAGTCTAGTACTGCATCTAACACAAAAGTGTTCAAATGATACGTCTTATATTCCAGAAATTTTACTGGAAGTAGGAACTAAGTAACTCCCACCCACACTTTTAAAATCTCAACTTTTACCCTAAGCCTCAGATGGCTGCCCAAGTAAAAGACAAAAGTACTTGTGTAGTGCTTTGAATAGTTATCGAATCCAAGTTAAAAAAAAAAACAAACCAAAAAACTGGGCCCTAACGTGTCCTTACCCATGAGAACAATTGATTCGATGTGAGTTTATCAGGAATGATCATTTACAGTATACATGTAATGAAAGAAACATAAAAATTTTGTTATGCATTAATTTATTTAAGCTACCATTTTATAAAGAAATTTTGAAAGGATGGATTATGCTATGTTTATCTGATTCTTCTTTCTTTTTTAAACCTGTGTGCTACCATCTATTCTCTATTGGCGGGTTCAAATGAACTTGACTTTAAAAAAACACTCACTTACTGGAATATTTAGAAAATAAAGGAAAATATAAAAAAGAAAATAAAAATTACTTATAAACAATTGCATAAATCAGATATAAATGCAGATAACATTTTGGTGTGTATCCTTCTAACCTTTTTTCTTTGTAATTGTAAAGTAAATAAAGCTATAATAATAAGAAATACAGATAAGAATTTCCCAAATCATTAAACTGTTTATGAAAAATAAATTTTAAATGTTGATATAGGAATCCCATCCTGTGAGTATATGGCCATATTTAATTAACAAGTTACCTGATACCATTCCAATTTTTACTTCTTTTTTATATTAAAAAATTGTTTTTAATTTTATTTATTTTTAAGAGAGGGAGAGAGAAATGTGTGTGTGTGTGTGAGTAGGGAGGGGCAGAGAGAGAGGGAGACGTAGAACCTGAAGCAGGCTCCAATCTCTGCGCTGTCACAGAGCCTGCCACAGGGCTTGAGCTGACAAACTGTGAGATCAGGACCTGAGCTGAAGTCAGACGCTTAACCGACTGAGCCACCCAGGTGCCCCTCCAATTTTTACTTCTATAAAATGAGTGTCTTTAAAGGACATGGCTTTTCTTTTTTCTTCAGCTCTTTAATCCCCTTTCTATGGTTAGGACCACCCCCACCACCCACCATAGAAGCTGAAAGATATGCCAGATATTTGATTTCCCAGCCTCCTTTGCAGCTAGCATGGGGTCTCCTAGATCTAGAATGGAAAGATAGCCCACTGAAGAAGGAGGGCTGTGCAAAATGTGTGTGCTGAGAAAGGGGGCAGCCTGTTCCCTTCATGGACAGTGGCAGTGGTGTCAGCAGCAGCGTTGGGGGTGGCACTGAGTTAGAAAATGTGAATATTTCAAATCTCCTTATCTTTATTTAAATATGCCCTTAAAAAGGCTAATTTAACTTTCATTCCTGCAGCCATGAGCATACCCAATCCCTTTACTTCCAAGACATGCGTTTCCATAAGACACACTGCCTCAAAAGCTATTGTCCCACAGGGGAAAGATGTCAGTATGATGTGGAATTCCTTCCGGGCATAAGCAATGTCACCATAGTGGTCAACACGTAACAAAAACTGAGGGCAAATTACATGAACACAGTGAGAAGCAGCAAGCTGTAGGAGAATATAGTACTTACTATGTATGGGGTCCATTCACATCCTGGGCTCCTTGGGGCATCAATTTGACCACACACTCGGTCTTCGAAATGCATATGACTTGATTGTCCCATGTTGTTTTCTGATTTTTGTCCTTCTGTGACTGGACAGTCTAATCCTCCCTTACATACCCTTGCCTTAAGCTAGCTTTCACTTTTTTAAAGGTGGAATCATGTTTTACCGTAGTGGTTTTGTTTGTTTTATTTATTATTATTATTATTATTATTTTACTTTTGTAGCTTTTTGTTTATTTGTTTCATTAGAATTGTTACTGGTTTTGTTAGTGCTGTGGTTACATTACACGTGTTTTGCGTGCCCTCCTGGAATCCCTTTTTTTTTTCTATGAACTCTGTTATTTTTGGAGTACAGTTCAGCAGGAAAAGAGGTTTCTTAAAAATGCTACACTGGGCTACAGCAGAAGCATGGGTAGTGTCCTCACTTGCCCAGTCACATCAAATCCCAGAGAGACTTGTTAAACACGGATTTCAGAACCTACTCAGATCCGATTGGGAGTCTCCGGGGATGGTTCTGGTACTCTGTTAACATGCTACCCAGGTGATTTTTATGTTATACTGAACGAGGAGGCCGCCCTTTGGTGGCAGGGACTAGCAAGGGTGGTTTTAGGGTTTTATTTTTCATGTTAACATGGTATCACTTCAGATAAAGGCACTCCTGTTAAAAGTAATTAATTACAACTCTCCCACCTTTATGATTCGAATTGTCCTGGTCTGTCGGGTCCTCCTGGCTGTCTGATTGTATTTGCAGTCTTAAGGCAAGTCTTCTGAGACTTCATTTCATTTGCCTGCACCAGTGATCAACCCAAGCAGCCTGCATAAGGGACCTGCTCATATCTTTATTGTATAATATTTTAATTCTCAACTATCACATAATAAAAGCTTTCTCTTTATTTTTAATTTTTTTATAAATTTTTTTAATGTTTTATTTATTTCTGAGAGAGAGAGAGAGAGAGAGACAGCGTGAGCAGTGGAAGGTCAGAGAGAAGGGGAGACACAGAATCTGAAACAGGCTCCAGGCTCTGTCTGAGCTGTCAGCAGAGTCTGATGCGGGGATCGAACCCACGAACTATGAAATCATGACCTGAGCCGAAGTCAGACGCTTAACTGACTGAGCCACCCAGGCACCTCTTAATTTTTTAAAATTTACATCCAAGTTAGTTAGCATATAGTGTAAAAGCTTTCTCTTTAAATGACACACATAGGATAAGTGAATTTTAAGCTGCTTTATAAATAGTAAGTGCAAATCTTGTGAAGATGGGGTTCCGAGGTGAAGGGTAGGAGAAACAAAGGTACTGGGGGGAAAGGCTTGTCAATAGAAGCTTTAAATGCAATTCAATAGAGAGAGATCTTATGTTTAGAGGTCATTTCTGTTCCTTTGTTTCTTTGTTTTAACAGTTTTTGTTTGCTTGCTCAGGCTGGTCCTGGATTTTTAAAAGAGGGAACATTATTTTGTTTATTTTTCCTGCTTGAGCTAAAGCATAGAAAAGACACATTGTAAGGCTGTCATAAAAGGTTTATTATAAACTTTATAATTTGTTGTAATACTCAGTAAACTCAGAGTAATAAAGATAAACCAACTCATAATGGCAATCTTTGAATTCCTGAAATACTTTTCTTCCAAAACAACCTTGTTCATTGCTCTTCTATTTACACCTCTGAGGCTGGAAATCCCTAGTTTATATCAACATTCATCTGAATTAACTGTTGCTTTCTCTGCTTATTAAAGGGAAACACAACGCATACCATTCCGTGAGCAATGAGAATTAGTTCTTTTCAACTAGCAACACCCTAATCTTTCCAATGTTTCAAATGTTGATAGATGGAAAGATCTGCATGCACAGCAGTTTGAGTTGATTGTCATGAAGAACTAAAATGATACTTTTTAGAACTCTGAATCGATAGCAGCCTTGAACTTGGGCTCCTAAGTACACACTAGTATTTTTGCAACTCCAGCAGTAATGTACTCTTCACTCCCATAGGATCTGGAAGAGACCATCTGGTTTGGTTCTGTACACAATAATATGTAATTTTGGGCCTTTTCTTCAACTGGGACCTTTCACATTTGGAGAAAGGATTATAAAAAAACAAAAACAAAGAGTTTTCTCATAGTCTGGTCGTTTTTCATCATTCCTAGGATCACACAGGAGGAAGTCTAGGGCATGCAAACGTTTAGAGAGCTGCTCCTGCCATTTGGGGAATAATTCTTATGCCATTTTCAGTGAGTCAGGTTAGAATTTTCCAGCTGTTCTCTCCACCTACAGCAGATACACGACACCGTAGCAAAACTTTTCACTGGTAAACACTTCCTTTGTTTAATTATGGATACATGATATATTAGACTTGTGGGTATATCAGAATTATTCTATATGAGCCTGCGAACACCGTATTGTAAGTTATCCTTTGAGACTGAGGCAGAGTTAAGACCAACAGGAATTCTGATCATTTAGAATGTAAAACATTCTTAGATGTGTGTCTTCTTCAGCATTTCAATAAAACTTATTTCTCAGTTCTGTCTTTCCATAGTCACCTTAAAACCACTGGTTATTGTAAAGGATGCCACACCTCAGTGCACCATCAGGTTGGGGCCATCATTTCCCATCTGCTGGCTGTGTGGGTGTCGACAGCTGCCACCTGCGGCCTTCTGCAGGCATTGCCTTCACCCAAAGCCATGGCTCTGGGAGGCAGAACTCCAGGAAACAGTCACATTCCTCCACTCGATTTTCAGAACTAAGCCAGTTTCTGACCCAGAACCCACTCACTGAAGGGCAGGTTGGCACTTCCGGAGACAAAGACCCAGCAATCCCACGACGAACACGTACAGAGGGACACCCCCAGTTCTTTCCCAGAGTGACCCACAACCATTTCTGTGGCTGACTGGACAACAGAAAATGAGAGACGCATAGTTTTAAGATGTGTCAGGCGTGGGGTCTGAGTGGGCCCCGATGATCTGGCACCTAAGTGTCACTGCAACCTCTAAGTAATAGATGGAGTCCTGGCCCAGGTCCTGCTCTGAGTGCGGCCACTGGGCTCACGGATGCACCTCTTGGTCACTTCCTCAGTCCCCAAATGTGTAATTCCAATGGACATATTTGGTAGCTGGCACAATATATTGGTGCTTTGGCCTGTAGAGTAGGGACTACTATTGTGGGAATAGCCAAGAATAAGTGGTTAAGTGCAGCAACCATGGCCTAACGATGTGGTGACCAGGCACTCAGACCTCTCAGCAATGAGGGTCTGGGTCACTCCCCTAGAAGGTCACCTGACAAAGAGAGGTGATAGCCGAGGAAGCAGGGAATCTAGAATGGTAGCAAGGAAGGAATGATGCTCAATTGTGGCTTTGACACCACCTGCACTAGCACGGTTGGAGTTTGTCCCATTAACTTTTCTCGGTCGGTCACCCCAGGAAAAGAGATCAGACAGAATCCTGCAAGAGCTGGACCTAGAATCTATGACACGGCACAGGGGATCCGAGCGGCACACGCAAGGGACTGGGGTGGCTACTGCAATGTGTCACTCAGATCCCTCTTCGTGTATGAGGCTGGCATCCCCCAAACTGTTGGAAATGTCGGTGGCTGACTGCTCACAGCTGAGTCAACCCCTCAAGAATTGCCTTCAGCTAAAGAGTGCAGCCTTGTCCAGAGTCACACGCCCCTGTCCTAGGCATCCCGTCTTTAATGCCTGGTCAGTAGGCGAGAGGGTAAAGGTCAAACCCTATTCCTTCAGAGAGCACATTTCTGAAGGACATCCAAACTCTAGAGCTTCCCGAGGGATCAGGTGAGGCCTCTGGTCTTTTGAGAACGTATCCGCTGTTCCAGTTTTTCCTTTGCTCAGTTCTGCTTCCTTCTCTCTTCCAGAGGTGTTGATCGAAAAGCATTAAGTTCCTACAGGCAAATCTCCACCTCAGATCTATTTCAGTGGACTCCACCTAAGGCAGTTATTAAGACAGAAATGATGCCAAATGTAAGATCTGTGGGAATCCTATTTTATGGAAGCTTCATTAAGTTCGCTCAATACCCGTCCTGGGTAACGTTATTACGTTCTGCGTTAAACGAGCAGCAGAAAAACCTGAATACCAGAAGTTCACTGATGGCCTCCTTTTTTATTCCTTATACCTGGCCACCAAAACCAGCTGTTTCCCTTGAAATCAGCTCTTGAGCTACTTATCGTCATCATCATTATATTTAACATAAATGGTTTCTTCTCTAGTTTTGACTTTACTCCCTTTCCACGTAGGTTATTTCAATTTGTTCTTGCCTTCTGTCTACTGCTCTTTATCACTGAATACAATATTATCTGATTGATTTCTCCCAAATCTGTATTGTAATGGCACCTCACCAATTACAAACATGAAATAGCTCAACTACGTAGAAACTGTATTTCTCAGGGTTGCCTCCCAAAGACCTCTACATTCTGGGCTATAGTGACCTCTTACTAGACTAATAAATGGTTATTGCTAATGACAAAGACAAACATCGAAGTAAGTGTCTGCCTTCGAGTTGCTCAGAGTGACTCCAAATGTTTTTTCTGCTGCCTCATTCTTTCAATGTGAAACACTCTCCCTTGAATAAACCCTCTCATGACTATCAATCTTTTTCAAAAAAATATAAAATATTCAAGCATACAGAAAAATAAAGTGAATCAGAAAATAACTATCTGTGCACTGGGTTTTAACAGTTTGGAAACTTATTTATCTTTCATTTTTGATTAATAATTCATTACAGATGCTCTTATACAGCATTCTCAGATCTCATCCTTTGCTCTTTCTAAGGGTAACTATTATACTGAATTAGCTTTAATTTTTACATGTGTGTTGCATCCGGTTACTACATATGTGTGGCTCCATGAACAATATGTATTATACTATACTAATTCTTCTTCATTTTTTAGTCAACACAATATTGACATTTAGTTATGTTAAGATATGTCCCTTTATTTCTTTCTGTTATCTATTACATCTGTATTTATGTTCCAGTTTTCATGCCTACGACTCCTTATAGGTGCTCTCTAGTTTTCACTTGTTCATTTCCCCTAGTTTGTCAATGTCTTTTCCAAAAAATAAGATTTTGATTTTTTTCCTATTTGTTTATATGTTTCTTAATTCTTAATTACTGCTTCCAGATTTATCGTCTCTTCCCTTTTAGTTTCTGGCATTTCACAATTTCCTCTTCTAACATCTTGGAGATTTAAACCATTGATTTTCAAGTTATTTTCCCTCATCTAAACATTTAAGGCTATCCATTTCTTTTTATAGATTGTCCTTTTTTTTTTAAGTTTATTTACTTATTTTGAAGAGAGGGAGAGTGAGCTAGCAGGGGAAGAGCAGAGACAGAGGGAGAGAAGGAGAATCCCAAGCAGGTTCTGCACTGTCAGCGCGGAGCCCAATTTGGGGCTCAAACTCATGAACTGTGAGATCATGACCTGAGCTGAAATCAAGAGTCAGACACTTAACCGACAGAGACACTCAGGTGGCCCATCTTTTTATGCATCATCGTAACTGCATCCTAGATTTTTTGGGTATGTAACAATTTCATTATCATTAAACACTAAGGTTTTTCTTATTATTTGACCTATGAAATATGTAGAAGTGTGTGTATTTGTTTCAATTCCCAAATTTATGGCTGTTTAGTGGTTATTTCTATGTTTTTTCTACTTATTTTGCAGAACAATCTGTGTTAATTTAAGGTTTGCTTTGTATTATACATAAATTGTGTTAAATTTTTGAGAATGTTTCCTGTATACACAAAAGTGATGTGTATTGACTAAATTGGAGGTTTATAGTTCATTGCATTGTTACTAAACATAATATGAAGTTGTCATTCAAATCTTCCACTTCTTTAATTCTTATTTATTTGTTTGTTTATTTATTTAATTAATTACTTCAATTAATCAATTAAGTAGGCATCATGCTCAGCACATAGTCCAAAGCTGGGCTTGAACTCATGGCCCTGAGATTCAAGACCTGAACTGAGATCAAGAGTTGATGCTTAACCGACTGGGCCACGGAAGTGCCCCTGAATAATTAATTTTCTTTTATATTGATCTTTCAATTATTGAGAGAAGTGTATTAATAACATTCAGTAGGTTTTTGAATTATTCAGTTCAACTTTTATGAATTTGCACTTAACATTGCACTTTATATTTTGAGGCTATTTTGTTGGGTACACGTGTTATTAGTCAGGATAGAAAAGTCATTTGTTCATTGTGCTGGCTGTGTAACAATGAATGGCAGGCTTGGGTCTTGATACTGGCTCCTGGAAAGCAATCCTCTGTAGGTGGTCATGTTTCTGCATGTCTTTCAAGTGAGGCAGTTCTGGACTATCTTTTCAAGGGAGTTCATATAGTGAACAACAGCAGAAGATAACGTCTCCCTCTGGATCAAAGGGCAGGCATGCCCATTATAAAAGGCTTGGGTTCCTCCGGTTCAGAGTTCCTTTCCTTTAGATATCCATCTGCGTCCAACACCACTGCTTCTGTGGGACAGGATGGATGGGGTGACTGATGGAGATAGGCTGATGCTCATGCTGCTTGCTGGGCGTGAGGAACACAATCCTTTGTCTCTGACCCAGGAGTCTTGAGTCATACTGGAATCCATGAAACTGTGGCAGGCTAACACATTACCTCTAAAGCAGGAGAAATCTTAGGCCATCTAGAATTCTCGACACCAGACTCACTTCCCTTCCTGTTAAAGCTTGTTTGTGCTGCTGCTAATGCTTCCTTTATACTCCACAGTGCCTATTATAGAGAGTTCTGTTTGATTTATGTGGTAGCTACCTGGAGAATTCTCTGAAACACAGTAAGAGTTGACTCAATATCTTTATGCTATTGCTGAGAGGACATAGCAACATGCTCTTTTATCCTCACTCCAAAGGGCTTTAGTCTGGAGTTTTGCCTTGAAACGCGTTTATAAGACTGCCCTCCTCTTTCCCAGCAAAGTCATACTTGAGGTATAATTTGAGTTTTGATTTCAGATTTGATTTGTTTGCCTTTACATTTTCTTCAGCATGTTCTGAGTAGATTGAAGAAGTTTTTTTTTTCTATATTTGCAAGTTATTCACTAATATATTTATGTAAATAACTTGACCTAATTATCAGTTCTGGAAATAAGATTAATTATCCAGCTGGCCAAGTTCCTAGGCAGCTTCTTTCGCATAGCCCGCATTCCTCACATGCTCTGTCGTAATTTCTCATATATTGTGTGCTCAGGCAATAAACATCATTTTATATTATCTTCTGCAAAGGTAAATGTGTCAAAAGATTAATAATATGCAGCCCATGGCCAAATGGTAATGATTTTTGCATTGTATGCTGTTTTTCATTATTTATTCTGTGGCTTCCTTCCAGGGTGAGAATACTTGAAAGCTGGCTATAATTATTGTTGAAGTTTGTTCAAGATATTTATACTAGGAAAAATTAGTGACCTGAATAAATGATCAGAACTTCCTATTTTGTAGAGCTAGGCTAGTGAAAATATACTTGTTGTAAGTATTGAAAAGTCTTAGGTAGAGATATAGTTTGAATTTCATTTAACTTTTTAAATTGCTCATAGTCTTTTAATATTTTTAAATAATTTTTTAGCTGTTGAGTAGGTGCAAACAAAGATTTATAAAACACATGTAAAACATAAGGAGTCAAGATTCAGCAGTATATATGTGCCCATCTCCTACATACTTTCCAATCTCTTACAAGTCTGTGCTTCTAAATCCCTGGATTTTTAAAAAATAAATATTTAAATTGATAAATATAAATATTTAGAATAGATAAATTTAAAATATATAAATAGGTATCTCAAAACATTTTAATTTTTCATGTTTTTAATCACTCCATAAACAGAAACGTTGCCTTTTAACTCTTTTGTGATTTCTTTTGCATTCAATGTTACATCTCAGTTTCATCCAGGTCATTTGCGACTTAAATTCCATTCCTTTTCATTGTTGTTTAGGTTTCCAGTTGCAACTGTATCACAATTCATTACATTTGTGGACATTTGTGTTGTTTCCATGCTGTTCTTCCAGTCTGATGCTGAATGGTCAGTCTCCTGGCACGCGGAGGAGAGTACTCTTCCTTCCTTCCTTCCTTCCTTCCTTCCTTCCTTCCTTCCTTCCTTCCTTCCTTCCTTCCTTCCTTCCTTCCTTCCTTCCTTCCTTCCTTCCTCCTTCCTTCCTTCCTTCCTTCCTTCCTTCCTTCCTTCCTTCCTTCCTTCCTTCCTTCCTGTTTTATTTATTTCTGAGAGAGAAAGACAGCATGAGAAGGGAAGGGTCAGAGGAAGGGGAAGACACAGAATCTGTAACAGGCTCCAGGCTCTGGGCTAGCTGTCAGCACAGAGCCCAACTCAGGGCTCAAACCCACGAACTATGAGATCATGACCTGAGCCGAAGTTGAACGCTTAACTGCCTAAGCCACCCAGGCACCCCCCTTTCTTAAAAATTGATCTTCCTGAGAAGTTATGTGAGATGTGGGTCTTAATTGTTGGCTTCCTGTGTAACGTAATGACCTTCTGTGGCCATTTCACAAAAGACATGCTTCTCGCTGCTGGCCAATCTTAATACAATGCTAGATTTTGGGGTATAATGACCTAACTTGTAAGATACCAAATAAAGGGACAGTTTGAAATACTGTTGTAGTATAGTATTGAGAAAGTGAACTATTTGAATGTCTGGTTGAATTGTATACCCCTGATATTTGTATGTGGAACTCCTAACCCCCAGTACCTCAGCATGTGCTTGGATCTGGAGGCAGGGTCTTTCAAGAGGTGACTAAGTTAAATGCGGTCGTTAGGGTGATTCCTAATGCAATATGACTGATATCCTTATAAGAAGAGGAGATTTGGACAGAAACAGTACGGAGGGAAGACAGTGTGAAGACTGAGAAAGAGGACAGCACACACTAGCCCAAGACAGTGCCTTCAGTGAAAACACCTTGATTCTGCCAACGCCTTGATCTCACACGTTAGCTTCCAGGATTGCAAGAAAATTTATTTCTCTCTTTTTTTTTTTTTTTAAATGTTTTATTTATTTCTAGGAGAGAGAGAGAGAGAGAGAGAGCATGAGCAGGGGAGGGTCAGAGAGAGAGGGAGTCACAGACTGAAACAGGCTCCAGGCTCTGAGCTGGCAGTCAGCACAGAGCCCGACGCGGGGCTCGAACCCACGAACCGCGAGATCATGACCTAAGCGAAAGTCGGACGCTTAACCGACTAAGCCACCCAGGCGCCCCAAAAATTTATTTCTCTTTAAGCCACCTCTTCAGTAGTATTCTTCTTGGTAACAAGGCTTTTTGCAAATCAGGTGTTTTTTTAATCCTTTGATTCCAATAATATTGAAAGAAAATCTGATTGAATTATCTGCTTATTGATCATTGAAAATATTTTTTGGTGATTAATATTTTTGTGATTTTGACATATTATCTTGAAAGTAGCTCAAAGATTGGTTACGATTTGATATTATAGTAACTAAATCTCCTCAATTCCCATGTACTTAATCATATAAATATGTTTTTTCAGAGCTTACATCTGTACAAACTGAAGAAATGATGCTTAATCCTCTAATTCTAGCAAAAACCAGTATTTATCAATAAATTAATTCACTAACTTAAAAGAATCATCTCACTGAGAGAGGATAGTATTTTTGTGTTTAATAGTATTTATAAAATTCAAAAACATACTTAATGTTGTTTTGATAATTATATATGATTATTAAAGTAAACTCCATCAAAACATTAACATTTAAAGCCTTATGATTACAGGAAATTTAAAAAATGTAATTTTAACTTATAATTGCTTTTATTGTAGAGAAGAAATACTAATAAAAGACTTTCAAGCTTAAAATATATTATATGAAGGTGGAGCACCTGGGTGGCTCATTTGATTAAGGGCCTCTTGATTTCTACTTAGGTCATGATCCTATGGTTTGGAGCCCCATGTCAGGCTCTGTGCTGACAGCATGGAGCCTGCTTGGGATCCTCCCTCCCTCTCTCTTTCTTTCTCTCTCTCTCAAAAATAAATAAACATTAAAAAATAAATTACATGAAGGTAAGATTCAGTGTAAAAAGTAGACTTTAAGAAAGCACAAAAAAAAGATAAAGTAACACTGAAAAATTATATTCTGTTGAAGATCTTATTTTAGTGTTTTCTAAACAGATATTAGTGAGTATTAAATTATCATACCATTTACATCCCACTGGAAACAGTTAACAATGTAATCGTTTCATTAAAAAATTGATACTTATTACATATTAGAAGGTATATCATTTGCAACTTTTTAGACTTAAGATGAAATTTTTGGGTGGCAATTTAACAATATGGCAGGGGGTGTATTTTTAAAGAAATTTTACAGATGTGCAACAAGCAAAAAAACTTGAAGAACACTGGTCTAGTTTTGATAACTAAAAATGGAATTGATGACCCATAAAATATGTTAAACTCCAACTCTACAAACTAATGCCAGAGGGCAGAGATACATGTACCAATTAGCATGTTAAAGCAAGGTGGTTTTTTCCATATCCTCACCAACATTTGGAATTTTCAGATTTTAAACTCTTTTTACATCTTTTTTTTTTTTTAAAGAAAATGATGGTCTATACATTGGTGTCTTGTGTTTTTAATTTGCATTTCTCTTATTACTAGTTAAATTGAGCATCTTTTCATATACTTCTCAGCCATATGAGCTTCTTTCTCTGTAGAGTGTCTATTCAAGCTTTTGCCCATATTTTTTCTTTTGGGTTGTTTTATTCTAATTGCTTTAAGATGATTCTTAATATGTTCTTGTTACTCTTTTCCAGTTATATGTATAGAAGATACTTTCTTCCAGTCCATGACATGTGTTTTCATTCTATTTATAGTGTTATGTGATAAACAGAAATTTCAGTGATTTCTTTGCATCTTATTTGAGAAATCTTTCCTTACATCAAAACCTTAAAATTTACATTGTCTTCTAAAAGTTTCCCTTTCACGCTGAATTCTTTCATCAATCTGGAATTGATTTTTGTAGCTGATATGTATGCATCCAATTCTATTCTTTCACGTGAATAAATGGTTATTAGAGCACCAATTACTAAAAAACACCATCATTTACCCATTGATCTGAAGTGCCAACTTTGCTGCAAATCAACGTTCCTTACATGTCTAGGGATGGGGCTAGGATATTTATTGCTTCACATACTAACTTCTTTCTTTCGATGTGGCAGAAACGGTTGGTCAAGCCTACTTCTTTTTGTTTTTTTTTAATTTTTTTTAACGTTTTATTTATTTCTAGGAGAGAGAGAGACAGCGTGAGCAGGGGAGGGTCAGAGAGAGAGGGAGTCACAGACTCTGAAACAGGCTCCAGGCTCTGAGCTGGCAGTCAGCACAGAGCCCGACGTGGGGCTCGAACCCACAAACCACGAGATCATGACCTAAGCGAAAGTCGGACGCTTAACCAACTAAGCCACCCAGGTGCCCCCAAGCCTACTTCTTTCTGAGCACACCTTGCCACTACCTTTCCCAGCCCTTCTTGGCTTGATGGGGTCACGTGACTGAGTTCTGATGAGAGGTTGACAGAAATCATCTACAGAACTCCCACAGCTGGCCTCTGAATTTCCCATGAGACCTTTCACAGTTTCTTCTCTTGTCTGTGGCAAACACAGAGGATCTGACAGAGTAGGGGGAGTCTATAGTCAGTGGCAGGAGTCTGGGGTTCTGAATATCCACACGATGCTCCTCCCGGCACATCACCATGTACCTTTCCCTCTTCATCTGCCACCACCTGCCTTGAACTTTTGTTATTATCATCACTTGCTTAAACCAATATAGTTGAGAACTGAGTGTAATAGACCTCAGAGTTTTACACTTGTGCATCCTTCCAATATGCAAATGTAAAACTGTCAATAGGGCAGCATGAAGCTGACCCCATGAGAATATAAATTATTATTGGTGAAATAGATTCAGGAGACTGAATCCATTACTATAATACGATCTTTCTATTAATAAGAGGAAAATAGGGCATCCCCTTTTCTCAAGAGGCCATCATACATTACAGCTAACAGTTTACTCTCTACTGGGAGAGAAAGGGGACAGATTACCCCCTTTTTTTTGAAGGTACATGAGAAAGTAACCAGGCCAATCGTACAAGACAGGCATGAAGGTACCAAGACTGAAATGCACATATTTTAATCATTTGGATGGTTTTTTATTTTAAGCATAGTTCAGGTCCAGTGAATGGTGAATCACACTGACAGTAGTTTCCTCATTTTTCCTACCTGAAACCACACATTAATTTTTTCTTCGAATTTAGGGGCAGATGTTTCTGACATCGTTTTTACAGTCTTTTGGTGACGTGGATAAGGTCTCTGTGCTGCCTTGTGCCCTTGGTGGCAGCATGGTAAGCTCAGCCCACGAGTTGGCTTGGTTTCATACAGTACTCTCACTTTCCTGTATAACTTGCTGACTTTGGACAGGTTATCAAATCTCTCTGTGTCCGGACAGTTTTCTCCAAGAGGGAGATTACAGTAGTCTCATTTCATAGGGCTTTTGGGAGAATTAAAGATGATCATTCATGTGAAGCACCTAGAACAGCCCAATATTTAGTTAGTCTTATTAAATGTGGGCTAAGCAGTTTGAGAAATCTGAGCTAATGACCATAAATCCAGAGACAGAAAAGATAGGTGAAAAGCTTAAAAGCTCAACTCGATAGTAGTAGAATTAGGAAGATATGTCTAAATGGAATAAACTCAACTTGATAGTAAGTCGTTGAAATAAAACTTGATAGTTGAAATAAAACTCAGCTTGACAGCAGTAGAATTAGAAAGATATGTTCAAATGGAATAAGCTAATGAAAATGAAAATGTACACTGATTTTACAATTTGATCTAGAGACAGTTGACGCAGTTTTGGCTTCTAAAAAGGTGGTTGCCAAAGGAACCCAAAATTATTAATGTTTTTCTATAAAAATTATAATTGAAAAATTATGAAGCAAATGACTATTGATACATCAGCCCGTGTGATAAATATAATTGGACTATTACAAATAGCCTTTGCTGAAAAGGAGTTAATTGGTCATCTTCCCTTAAATAGTGTCAGATATATTTTCAAGTGATTATTGCATCAACTCATTAAAGGCAAAGAAGGCAACAGAATTAAAAAATATATGAAGCTTTATTGTCAAAAATAGACAAACTTTAATTTCCTTGAACAGGAATATTAATTTCAGAATCTCCATAAGGCATCACCATTTCGTGAGCACAAAAGACAAGAGTCCATGACAACTATCAGTGGAAGAGGGACAGCGGTTCTGCATCCACGCCAGAGAAGCCACGCCCACGGAATCACAGTGACCTTTGGAGCCCTAAACAATAACAGACATGCAAACAAGGTTGACTTATCTTGGCCCCGTCCTATAAAGTTCGGCTTTGCGGTATCGTTCCAAACGTGAAGAGTTCGATTTGTTAGACTGCTTGCTGATTTGAATAGTGAAGTTTTCGGTCACTTATGGGCTCAGCAGCGCCTGCTTTTGAGTAACGTGAGGATGAAGACATTTGTCCCTACAAGCCTGGCCTCAGGTATGTAAAGCGGTGGTACTAATAATTTTGGCACAAGACGCAAATAAGGTCCTTCTGGGTGACTTACTGCAAAAATGTGAGGGTCTCGCTGAACAGAATAGCGTGGAGGGCACACTCTCTCATTAAGATTCAACAAGGATGGCTAGTGACCTATCGAGTCGGAACAAGAAAAAAAATCAGGCCGTTCTTGTTCCCTAGGGACAGGTATCCAAGGTTGAAGAGAACTGGTTAGCTAGACCATGGCTTTCATTCTCTAGTCTGTACTATAAACCAGAACTCCATAGCCAAAGTGGACTTCATAAATAGGCCCATCTTGATAATGAAAAGTGGTAGCATGTACCTATCTCCTTTGAAGATTCAGGTTAAGGACAGATACTTGGGTTCCCAGGAGAAGCCAGGGCCAGACAACACCGACACAGTGAGATGCTTTATCTGAGGTGAAGCATATGTAATAACGAAAAGAAGCTACATTATCAAGCAAATGAGAAAAGAAGTGGATCTGAGAACTCATTTCCCATCCCCATACACATTCACCAGTGCACGAGTAATCAACTAGATGCCAAAAAATCAGTTCAACACTTTCCATTTCTCTGGTTGAAAACTAACATTCAATACTTGAGCACTAGAAAAATAGGGTTGTATTGTACCATAGTGCAAACAACACCGTGGTTACTGAAATGACAATATGTGCTTTCGCCACGTCTTTGAAACAGAAGCACACACACTGTCGGTGCAAGGAAACACGGAAGGAGCTCTGTTCTTGGTGAGACATCGCTTATCCACTCCCGTGTGGGGTTAACTTTTAATTAATTAAGTTCGCCCACTGAATTCTACCCTCCAGCCTAGGAACCCTTCGTATTTGAGTAGGGGCAGGAAATAGGTGCGGGCTTCTGGAAGTTTGAACAGGCTAAGCATCATTAAGTTTCTGTGACCGAAAGGATCACTCTGAAAACATACAGAAAAAAGAGCCATATGAAAACCAAACCAAGCACAGTTGGCTTATAGTCTCTTTAGCAAGACTACCTGGAAAAAGCGAGGTCAAATAGAAAACTAAAGTGGGTTGCTGCTTTTCATTCCATGCCGTTTTGGGAAAACATGTGATATACTCAGAGAATGTACACTTTCTCGGGTCCTTTTCAAAAGCCATGAAATCAGCCTCTTAGTTGGGTTGCTGTCAATGTGGAGGCATGGAAGGGAGATGACTCAGTTTGGGGTTTCTTGCTGAGAGCAGGCAGGGTGACTACAAATGACTCTCAGGGGGCAGCTGTGCAGTTTTATTACCCAATTATAAGAAGGACCTTTAAAATGTTTCCTTCTCAGCACTCTTCAATGACTGTTGTTCCAATCAAGGAGTAAAGCTTTTTCTTAACGAGGCGGAATCCCGAACTCAGGATCAGAGTTCGCCTGAGGCCAGATGAGAAGCGACCTCGGCTGAAGAAAAAGTCCCTGAAGCTAGTCCACGAGCAGTTCTCCTGCTTAAACACAAGTGTGAGCTCGAAAGTGGGCACCACACTAGAATCGCACACAATCTTATCCAGCTTTTTACATACGTTTTCAATTTCCAAGTTCACGTGCATGACACAACCTCGCAGGCCGCAGGGCTCGGTAGAGGAAAGCCGCAGGACATCTTGAGCAATTCTCTGGGTCAGTTTCTCAGGGACAAGGACTTTTGAGCAACCAAGCTTGGTTTGCTTTGATTTGGACAGACAGTTCTCCAGCATTTTAACCAAACTCTGGCACGTTGTCTCCTCAAATATCACCTCATTGAGGTTGGGTTCAGGAACAACATAATCCCAGTAGTCAAACTCTGTAGAAAATGGAAGTTCAAGATGAAAGAAAGAAACACACCAAGATGGCAACATTGCTTACTTCTATCTACCATGTCTACCTGTTGCTAGTACTTGTTTGGGAGTCAGGAGGCTTCACTCTGCTGTTAAAAAGCTGGGTAACACAGCAAGTCCCTGGACCTCTCTGAGACTAGAAATTCATCTATGGGATAAAGGTTTTGCTACATAGGATGGCTAGGATATAACTTTTCTATATACTTACATGTGTACACATGTACAAAATCCATATACAGTTATCTGAGAATACCAGTGATATTCTTTTCTTTCTTGCTCTGAGAATTTTCTAATTTTGTTTTACACAGAACACATATTACGTCTGGAATAAAAGTGGTTATAATTTTTTTTTTTTGTTTTGATGGACTGTTACTTCCAAAGATTATACGTGTTTTTTCTTGTAAAATGCAGATTTTTTGCTCCTGCTCCTTAGTGATGAACTTAAGATGACCTTGCTGAGTTACATTAAATATTGAATGTGTGTCTTTCTTTCACAGTCTCTACTGGAATGGTCTGCAGATCCCAATTTTAGCTTCAACCTCTCTGATTAAAAACTGCTCAAAGGGAAGACCTTTGAGGTTGACGAGGATATTTATAACTGGCTGGGTAGCTGTCGTAGCCAAGCAAAACAAAACAGTCCTAGGAAAATAAAATTAGATTTGCTCAAAGGAAAAGAGATACTCTGCATTTGGTCACCTACCTTCCAAATTAATCCTACCACTTGGCAGAAGGCCACTACACACACACACACACACACACACACACACACACACCACACACACAGAGTCAAGTGCGCAAGGCTCCCCTCCCCAGACATACTCCACCTTCATTGGTCCTGCCTTTTCCTCTTTCCACATCATGCATTTGGTTAGATCATTTTTTAAAATAATAAAATGAAACAAATACACTCCAAATTATAAGGCTCCATATTTTACCTAGATTGAAGACAGAGAATTTTAGAGCTTTGGCCTATAAAATTAGGTCATCAACCACTTTGCCTTCTAAATGAGGAAGGACCAGAGATCTTAAGCAATTTGTCCATGCCACACAGCTCCTTAGTGGCACAGCAGTGTGTTAACCTAGAAACTGCTGCTTAAAATTGCAAATGGAAATACGTCCAGCACCACCGCAGTTTTAAAATTTCCTTTTGGCATTAAAAACAGAAGACTAGGTATATCCACAAATAGAATACTACTCAGTAATCAAAAGGAGCGCTTACTGATCTAAGCCATAACATTAAAAAGGATCTCCACATCATGAGGCTGAGGGAAAGGAATCAGATGTAAAAGTACCTATTACATGATTCCATTTGTATGAAACTGTAGAGGCGAAACGAATTTATGGAGACGAAAAGCAGATCAGTGTTTCCCTGGGGGCAGGGAAGGGCGAGGGTGGAGAACTGACGGCAAATGGGTACATGAAAATTTCAGGGGAAGGGTGATGGCAGTGGTTATAAGGATGGACACATTTGATGAAACACAAAACTGTTCACTTAAAATTCGCCATAACTTCACATCCCCATAAGGAACCTATACAACTTTTAATCCCAAACAGCCTGTTAGCCGCAAACTAGACCATGCAGCCTTCGGTTATTTTATTTTTTGCTGCTTTTGTTTCTCACTATAATGTGCAGAAGATGCTAGAAAGTTTGGAAAGGCTTTTCAAATGGATTCTGTAGTACTCCAGACATCAAGGAAAAAGGCGCCACCGCCCGCCCACCCATCTCTTCCATCCAGGGGCTTCGACCTTTGGTGTAGAGAGTGGCGGGCAGATGGGAAACTCACCATTTAGCAGGCTCCCCGGGTGGAAACCATGGTCCAGCAACTCTGAAATGCTGCCCGGGTTCTTACTGCTCAAACTGCCAGTTGCAACCATGGTCAACGGCTCCGTTTCCCTCGCGGGGCGGAACGGCCTTTCCAGGGCGCTGGAAAAAGAAGGTAAGAAGGGCAGATTTGCAAAAGGAGGCAAGACGTGCAGAGGCTTCTAAAATGCCCAGCGTCGCGGAAGCAAACTAGCCCAACCAGTCATTTTCCAAAGGGAAGAACCGGTCTCCTTTGGAGTCCCCTGAGTCCCTTTTGCAACTCAAGTTTACAAAGCCCCCGGAGTGGAGACGCCGGCTACAGCCGCAACCTAAAACGAATTCAAAGTTAGCAAAACTTGGAGCCAACTTGTCCCGCGGGGTTCACCCCTGCGCCCGGAACTGCGTAGCCCTCCGCCCCTGCTCCCTCCCCCAAGACCGCAGCCTCGCTCACCTGCCTGGAGTTCGCTGGGGCGGGAGCGCTCGCCGGCTGGGCTGCGGGGTAAACCGAGGCAGGCGCTATCCCCAAGGCGCCTGCTCCCTCGGAAGCTCAGAGACCTGCAGACCCGAGCAGCGACCGGCCCCTCGCCCACGCCGTACCCGCTCCACCAAGCAGCAGAGACCCTGGGGCCGCGAGCACTTTATAGGCCCAGCCTTCTCACCCAGGCGCGGCCCGCCCACCTGCACCACCCCTCCCTGGCCCTGCGCCCCGCCCTTCCCGGGGTCGGTTCGCATTTCAACCCTGCCACTAGCAGCAGCCCAAGGGGAGCCGCTGGGAAACTGAGGATAAGCTTGCGGCAGGGTAGACACCTGCTGTCTCCTGGGTGGGCCGCAGGTCGCCGAGTCCGCAAATCCGGGTGCCCAACTCGCCAACATCTGACCGCTCCCCTCCCACCGCTAACTTGGATTCTCCGGCGCGACCCCACCCCCAGCGCGCGCGCACACTCTCGTGCGGCTGGTGCCCGTGTTAAGATTCCGGCCCGGGCAGCGGCAAGCTTTCCGCCCTTTCCGTGTGTTACTGTGACTCGAGGCTTGGCTGTGTCTTCCTGAACACGTTGCTTATATATCTGCTTCGATGTTCAGTGAGCATCATTTATGCACTTAGCTCTGGCCTCTAACCAAGTCAACTCCGCTCGGTGTAGGTCCCAGGTTTCCACCTGCTCCCCTTCTGCCCTCGGTCAGATCTAGTTGGCCTCTTGCGCCTCGGAGGCTCTCCAGCATTTTCGGAAGGGCTTCATCCCCCAGTGCACTCCCGGCCGTCTTCCTGCGGTTTCGTCTATGACTAATAACGTTTTCTCCGCGAGAGGGGTGAGGCCTGGGACTCTTCTAATTAGACCTGGCTCCAGAGCGCCGGGAGCTTGAAGGAAGGGGAGTTTGCCACAAAACTAAAGCAAAACCATTAGGGGGACCTTAGCTGCTGCTTTGCCTGATCTTAAGGAGCAATTGTCATTCCCAGAGGTAGCTCTGTCTGGCTAGCCCTGTTAGGGGGAGACACCTGGTCGTGGGCAGCCTTGAAGGGGCTTGGGCGATGAAGACACCGAGTTTTAGACCCTGCTAGGCAGGAACGATCCGTGTGTGGCTTGCTGAACACTCCTGAACCGAGCGCACCTAGAAGACAGAGGAGCCGCGCACAGTCAGCCTGCACGCACAACCCTGGAGGGAGCAGGAGGCCAAACATTTTCTTTCAGAGTCACTAGGACACCCTTTTCCTGCTTTTGACGTGCAGCAGGAGAGGGTCTGCTCCCAACGAGGTGGGTCAGGAGAGGCGAGGGAGGGGAAGACTTTCTACAAGTAGAAGGTTCTGGTGGTGTCTCCTGGTCTTCGGGGATTATGTGTACGAAGATCTGTAGGTTAGGGCCTTGAGAAGCAGATTTAGCTGTCCGGGCTAAAAACTCTCAGTAAGAAAAACAACAACAGAAGGGGTAAGGAGAGTGTGATAAACAGATCAGTGGGAGGAGATCGGGAGGCAGAGCAGCAGAAATTAAGGCCAGCTTGACAGTCCATTTTTAACTCGACTCTGGCAGCTGCACTGCCTGAAGGTCAGGCCAGCCAAGGAAGGAGATGCTGATAGGCTGATCTTTGAAAGCAGATTTCCACTTCTATTTCAATAACAGAAAAGTGGGAAACAAACAAGCCCACTTAAGCCGATTAAAAAGCAGTTTCAGTGGCCCGTGTGTTCAGGACCAATAGATGGGCGCCTGCGCCTGTGTCCCCAGCAGCTGCCCAGCAATGTGGGGGGTGGAGGAGAGGGCAAACCGCAGAAACGACTTTCCTTATCTCGGTGGCGATATTAATTAATGAGGCTGCCTCTTACCTGCCTCCCAGGAGAGTTATTCGGATTGATATAATGAGTGGCCTGAACCTACATCAACGAAATAAAGAAATCACCCAATTCATTTCCCTTAGGGTATTTAGGCAAAACTCATAAACTAAGTACTCCCAAAGGACCAGAAAGATTATTGGGCTTTCTAGAACATGGCAGTTGCTCTTGGCTCACCCCACTAACTGAAATTTTGCAAAGCCCTTTGGGATTTTACTGCAGAAAATAATTTACCTATGTACAAAAGACTGAATAATATTCTTTCTGGCTGAATGGGCCTAGCTTTTGGGAATTACAGGGCATAAGGAATGATTGATGTGGAACACATACTTGGGAGAATTAGTGCAGCTTGTCCCCTTTCATCTACTTACAGGGTAAAATATTCATTCTATCAGCCGTTTGCATCTTTGTGGGGTTAAATAAAGAGACCTGATTTTTAAAAATCAGAATTTGGAAAAACTAAGGGCTATTATAATCTTGTAAGAGATGACACACTGTCTATTAATTTTTAAGTGTTGTGGATATAATTAATTATAACTGAAGGTTCATCACATGGGTGTACCTCAAGTTTATGAGGTAGTGATGAAGTCCATTTCATTGCTGTTTTCTTACATCCTCTCTAATACTATATAGATAGTTTGCAAGGGTGCTTACTGGAAATAATAGTTGAATATGAAGAGAAAATCTAATTGGTTAAATAATTTGATTGCCTTTCATAAATGAATGTAATATAGCAAACTACCGAAATCATAAGTAAGGCCTTTTAAAAAAAAATCTTTTTAAGTTTATTTATTATTAAGAGAGAGCACAAGCTGGGGAGGGGCAGAGAGAGACCCACATACAGAGAATCTGAAGGAGGCTCCAGGCTCTGAGCTGTCAGTACAGAGACCGATGCAGGGCTCAACGCGATGAACTGTGAGATCATGACCTGAGCCACAGTCAGGGCCTTAACCGACTGAGCCACCCAGGTGCTTCCCATAAGTAAGGCCTTTAACTTAAGAATACTTTTTTATTACTATGATTTACTCATCTCTCTTCTTACAAAGAAGAAAAATAGTGGTCACATGTGGCAACAGTATGTTCATTGGATATATATATATAAATATTGAAGTTCCATGCCCCCCTCCGGTCTACCTAAAGTATTCATAGTATCATTGCTCACATCAAGTGTTAATTCAGAATATCAGGGGTACTACAGAAAATGAAAAACATATATGGTGCTTTAATATATTATTCTAGGAAAAACTGCTGTCTTGTGCATTCATGATTTGGATGGAGTGTTGAATATTCATTACATGTTTTACCAGCCATTTCTTTTCTCTTTATCCACCGTGAGCCATTTTTCTTGAGCTCTTATTAATACATTTATATCCAATGCACTGCTTATTTAATATCATAAATTATGACATCAGAGGAAAAATGACTGGGTTTCTTAAACTGTATGATTGATTCAGGGAGGATTTATAGGACATGGAAGTCCCTTGGCAAGCTCACAAGAGTTTGTTGTGAGATTAAAAAAGAAAGCCTTATAATCAACACTAATGACCTCTTTTTTATAAAGAAATCCGAGATCTTTAAAGGTACCCTCTCTCTGACTTTCCTTGGTTATGCTAAAATTGTGAATCTAGTACTCATGTGAAGTTTTAGAACAGGGTCTGGTACAGAGCAAGTGCTTAATGAGTGATAGCTATTGTTATTGCAGTTATTACAGTTTCTGAAATTTTAGTTCTTTGTTGTAATGCAGCAAGCCCTATGGGGCTAAATGGGATTGGAGAAGTATTGTTAGAACAGAACAAAATTTATTGTCTTTCCTGTTTGCAGGAAATATGGAAAGTATTTGCCACTGATTGGGAAAGACTTTTTTTAAAAAGTGTTTTTATTCATTTTTGAGAGACAGAGAGGGACAGAGCATGAGGGGACAGAGGGAGGGACAGAGAGAGAGGGAGACAGAATCCAAAGCAGGCTCCAGGCTCTGAGCTGTCAGCACAAAGCCCGAAGTGAGGCTCAAACTCACAAACCATGAGATTGTGACCGGAACCGATGTAGGATGCTTAACCGACTGACCTACCCAGGTGCCCCAGAAGAGACTTTTTCAAAATTACAGTAAATGTATAACTATATGGAGAAGTAGGAAGGAGATCTCTCAATGATATGTAAGAAAGTAATATGGGTACAAAATTTTCTTGATGGAAAATACAGAGTTATTATGTACTAACTTATCTAGGAAATGGATTTCGGGAGAAAAATTTATAAGTATTTAGAATCACTGATTGTCAAATTTTCAAGATATGTACGATACTCTGTTAACATTCTGGATGAGATATTTCCTTGTCTTTGAGGGTGCTCCAACCAATAAAATTACAGTTAAATGATGAAATACGCAATGAGTTAGTCTATAGAATAACAAAAGATTTTCCATTAAGTAAGATAATGTGAAGACTTAGTATAAGACAAATAAAAGGCCCACTGGAAAATAATACATAATATCTGCTGCTAAAAGCTGAGAGAAACTTCCAGTAGCAGAAGGCATTGCCTTTCTGAATTCAAGCAGAGAAATGGTTACCATAGTGACTTATCTCTTGAAATAGTTGTATGATTTCATAAACAATGTTATGTATTATCTTTCTTTAAATAAAAAAAAGCTGATATGTTTAAATGCACACAATCCCTGCTTTTCCTTAATCACACCAAGATTTGTAATTTGGGAGCCCGTGTAAGAAAACGTCAGCTAGGAACATGGAGAAGTTCCTTGACACTTTTCTAGGAATAGCCCTTAAAACCTTGTCAAGTTCCAGATCTGGGAATGCCACCATGACCTACCATTCCTCTGGAATTCTTACGCGCACAAAGACAAGAAAGGGAAATAAAGCTACGTTTTTGTGTAGATGCTGGTCCTTCATCGGTCCCTTTCCCTGACCAGCCAAGTGTCTTAGTCTGGCGGCCAACCTCTGCACAACTTTTGTCATTCATATTTGTGTCCCAGAAAAGTTACACTTTGCTTCATGACATAAACCTGTAGTGTTGCACAATTGCTAAATCCAAGAATGCCCGCATGTGAACTAGATAGAGAAATCTGCAAAGTAGTCTTTAGAATGGGTCTGACCCCCACTCTGCAGATGTAAAGAACAATGATGTTAAAAAGCTTGGGAGACAGAGATTCTGTTTTTCTATCTTCATGGTGTAGCAGTTAGACATAGGGACGGTGGGGCCTGACTGCCACCTTCATTTCCCAGCAATGACACTAATTAGCTATATAAACGTTGATAATGCACTTAACATTTCTGTATCTCCATTTCTACCTTTAAAATGGGAATTATAGTAACTGTACTATATGCAGGGCTATTGGTGGAGATTCAATTAGTGTATGTGTTCAGGGGTGTGTTTCAAAGTGTATCTTTTCATATTTATATTCATTCATTGATCAATCCACATTCAGTAGGTTTTTCTTGAGTATTAATTTTCTGTTAGGCACTGAGAACACAGCAGAATCCCCAGAGAGATTTTAGTTTAGAAAGGAATGGAGGCAAATCAATAGGAGGTCACAATTAGTGTGATGAGTTAGGGACACACTATGGGCACCTGTGGTGGCATAATGGTATAAGCACTATCATATTTTGAAGACAGGTTTATGGCCTTGCTTCTCCGTGTGTTTCATGGACCAGTAGCATGAAGATCTTTTAGGGGCTTGTAAGCAATGCAGGCCATTAGTCCTTAGCCCAAATGAAACAGAATCTGCTTTTTGAAAAGATCCCTAGGTGATTCATATTGTATGCAATTAAAATCTGAGAGGCACAGATTTAAAAAGGGAGAAAACCAGTAAGACCATCGAAGCATTTGTAAAACTTATTCTAGGCCAATCAGTTCAAAAAATATGTATTGAGTTCCTACTTTATGCAAAGCATGGCCTTGATGAAAGGTAGAGTTCCCAGCTGGGCAAGTGTTTGCTGAGTGTTCATAGTTGGTCAGACTTAATGGCCCTAATGAATCTCATCAGTCCTGTGTGGGTTTTAGCCCTTGGGTCTGGCTCATAAAATCATGCACAGCTATGTGAAAACAGTCCGATTTTCGGAGTAGACTGTATTACCTAAAAATAAAATCCTGTTTAATAAACTTGAGACACTATCAAACTGTAAATTGTTTCAACCTTGTTGAAATGGAAGCCAATTATGTAACATATGGAACGGGCTTACTTTGTGAAATGTATTTAAAATGATCACTCTGTTGAATGTTGTGTTTGGAAACAACAAATTTGGAAGGAAGGCTGTAATACAGAAAGATACATGTCTTATTACTTCCAAATTTACTGGAGAGGGTAAATATAGTTGTGCTAGTGTTCGTCTCTTCTGCTATGATTATATCATAAAATATACTTTAAAAAATTGACTTGGCTTTTTTAAATATTGTGCGGGTAATTGAGAACTATTTTTATGGGTGATATATATATATATATATGATGGAGGCTGTAAATCATAAATTGCTGAAGCAGTGCTTCGGAGATGTCAGTATAGCTGTAAGCACGCTGAAGTGCATTCAGTTGTGTGATACTGATGCATCATATCTAAGCTGAGCAATAAATGGTATTTAAAAATTAATGCATAGCAATACATAATTACCTTTGCAACGGGTCTAGATGTCTGTATACTAAACACAAAAAGAAGTACTCAACTTCTGTATATGTAGCAGAGCAGCACACCTTAATGATGGGACTTTAGGCTCCTACTCAACCAGATTCAAATTCTGGCTTCGACAAGTAGACATTGTGCAATGAACTTAAATCCTTTGAATTTCAGCTTCCTCCTTTAGAATATGGAAGGTTGAATGGAACAACGAATGTTAAGTTTCTTGCAGCATGAGTCCTACATGTTAAGAGCTCAGTCGAACGTGGCCATCCTAAAAACACATAGCTTGTGAGTTTGCTCATGCGAATGCATATCCTACTGCGTATTATAATAATTCATCAAGTTCCATATTGGGTTTTTCAGGGTGGTAGGAGGTTTTATTTTGCTCATAATGAATAATAAAGGTTGGAGAATTAGGATAGCTGGAGAATTAGGCTGCCTGGCCCCACATATAGCTTTTATACTGGCTTGGTCTCTGGCTTCAGATAGGAGTTATCTATGGATTTAAGAGCAGTAGCGCCCAGGCTCTAACTTTTTGTCAGTGTCTAGGAGGTAGCAAGACACTAGAGAGGAAGGGCACAGGGTTCCCATACTTGAGAACGATTTCTGCTGTGCCCTGAGGATCAGGTAGAGCAGCAGGAAACAACCAGATATGATGCTATGCTGAGGGCATGAGTGATGAATACCTTGGTTTTAACATCTGGGTGACCAATGACTAGAGGTTGTCTGTCTCATTTCCACCCCTACTCCTAAAGTCTCAGTATTACATAGGATTTCGAATCCTTGGCATGAGCATTGGATCTATGGAGTGGGAGGATGAGGATGGTAAGGAGGGGGGGAGAATGGCATTAAACGTACCTATTCCTTGGTGGAATAAAGGAGAAATATCAGATATTAAGTGAAATTAGCAGACAACAAAATAGTAGTTTTGCTTTATTGCACAACCAGTATGTGAACTAACATTGATATTATTTCTATTTCTGCCTACCTACCAACACGGCTGTAGTTCTAATTCTAAAAAAGTATATTTAGTTTTTTCTTTTTGTTCGATGTGCACATCTTGAAGCAGTTTTCTTGGAAGCCCTACTTTTAGCATTTATATTCAACTTAAAAGTTCCATATCTAGTGCACTTTTTTAGCTTCACTATTATTGAAATATTGCTACCTACAAAAAAATCTATATATGAAGTATTTCTTAAAAAGTATTTTTAGTGTGTTTTATTTTAAAACAGTTACTATGAAAGCTCTATATATCAGGAGTATTTTTGTGTTTTCTAAATCAGGGAGCTGTTTATAGATTGACATAATAAAGGTATAGCCCTTTTAGGCAATTACTTAAGTGGGATCCAACAAATTTAACTATAAAAATTAGTTTCAGGGGTGCCTGGGTGGCTCAGTCGGTTAAGCATCTGACTTCAGCTCAGGTCATGATCTCGAGGTTTGTAAGTTCTAGCCCTGCGCTGAGCAGGTTCAGAGCCTAGAGCCTGCTTTGAATTCTGTGTGTGTGTGTGAGTGTGTGTGTGTGTGTGTCCCTCCCCCGCCCCCCCACTCTCTCTCAAAAATAAACATTAAAAAAATTAAAAAATTAGTTTTAAAATAATGATCCTTATGGGGCGCCTGGGTGGCTTAGTCGGTTAAGCGTCCGACTTTCACTTAGGTCATGATCTCGCGGTTCGTGGGTTCGAGCCCACGTTGCGCTCTGTGCTGACTGCCAGCTCAGAGCCTGGAGCCTGTTTCAGAGTCTGTGACTCCCTCTCTCTCTGACCCTCCCTTGCTCACGCTGTCTCTCTCTCTCCTAGAAATAAATAAAACATTAAAAAAAATTTAGAAAATTACAAAATAAGCGGTGCCCAGGTGGCTCAGTCGGTTAAGCACCAGACTTCTGCTCAGGTCATGATCACGTGGTTTGTGAATTTGAGCCCTGCATCGGGCTCTGTGCTGATAGCTCAGATCCTGGAGCCTATTTCAGATTCTGTGTCTCCCTCTCTCTCTGCGCCTCCCCTGCTAATGGTCTGTCTCTCTCTGTCTCTCAAAAATGAGTAAGTATTAAAGAAAATTATGAAGTGAAAAATCAAATTCCTACTGTTGACTCTCACTCATTCCATTCTTTGCCCCCCTCCCACAAGAAGTAACCACTATTATTAGTTTTTAAGTATTCTTCTAGAATTTCCTTATAAAACTAAAAGCACATACTAACATATATTTCCATTTTATTTATCTTTCTTTCTTTTTTTACCCTAAAGGGAAATCTTATATTTATGTTCGGCACCTTGTCTTTTTGCACTGACAACATAGCTTAGAGATTTTTCCATATGAATACATTTCTCTCTCTGTCTCTCTCTTTGCTGTTATGTAGTGCTCGGCTTTCATTTAATCGGTACCTCACAGAGGGACGTTTTGATTATTTACAGATTTTTGCAATTACATGCAGTGCTGTAATGAATAATCTTATTCATAGGTCACTTTGGGTTTGGTGAAGTTTACCTATAAGATAAACTGTCAGAGGAGGGACTTGTGAAACAAAGGATAAATGTGTAAAATATAGTTTGAAAGATCTTAATAAATTATCCTCATAGGGGTTATACAATTTGGGGCATCCACCAGTAAAGCGGAAAAGCTCCTGTTTCCTCCTAGTCTCTCCAACATATATTCGCTGATTCATCAATAGTTTAAGCATATACTATGCCTTTTTATATGGTTTTAACATACTCTAGAATCCCGTTGTTTAGGAGTTATAATTTCTCTTATACTAAGCAGGGAAGATATCATTACCCTAATTTTAAAAAGGAAGAAACCATAAATGGAAAGTACTAATGATAATTCTCAGGAAAAACTAAAGATATATTATATGCTTCCTGATTCCTCATTTTTGAGGGAAAGCACTGAGGCTATATCTACAATGACCATTATGACTTCACTGATGGGCCATTTCAGGCAACAAGAATATAAATATGTATTAAAATATATACAAACATATTTTAATTTCATCACTATTTATACTACATCGTCAATCAGATAATTTTTTGTTATGTGGGGCCATTGTTATGTTTATTGAAGCCAAAAGCCCTTTTATTTCTTGGGTATTAAAGAGTGAATGTCCATCAGAGCAGAGACCAATATCCTTTAATATAAAACTTACTTGACTTCAATGTTCAGATAGTTAAATAGCATTTCTTTCATTTCATTGTAAAATCATGACCCTGTTATTCCTCACAGTAAAATATTCAGTTCAATGCCAGGCAAATACATCATACTATGAGTACAGATGAGAGCATGGATTCAAATGCAGTTTTAGGGAAGTTCCTGATCTGCTCTGTTCAATTCCATTGCGCCTACACACATGTGATGAGTTTTCAAATGTGACTAGTCCAAAGTGAGATTGTATAAAATACACACCAGATTTCAAAATTTAATTGAATATAAAGACATAAAATGTCTCATTAATAGCTACTATATTAGTTACATGTTGGAATGGTAAGATTTTTATATTCTGGGTTAAATAAGGTATATTAGTAAAATTAATTTCACTTGTTCCTTTTTTTAAAAGGTTTTAACATGGCTACTAGGAAATTTAAAATGTTCTACGTGGCTTGTAGTATGGCTCACCTTAAGAAATATAGGACAACATGATTCCTTTTTTAAAAACATTAAATCAATCAATCAGTTAATTAATTTACATCAAAGTTAGTTTGCATATAGTGCAATCATGGTTTCAGAAGTAGAATCCAGTGATTCACTGTGTGATACACAATGTGTATAGATAGATAGATAGATAGATAGATAGATAGATAGATAGATAGATAGACAATGTATATATATATATATACACATATATGTATATACCACATCTTTATCCATTCATCAGTTGATGGACATTTGGGCTCTTTCCATACTTTGGCTATTGTTGATAGTGCAGGACAACATGATTCTTCATCTTTGTCACTTCATCTTAAAAAAGGAAAAATAGTAGATCTTTTGTATATATATGAGGATTTGAAAGTTCTTAAAAGTGTACTCAGTAAGAAGTAACTATCAATTTTGGGAATCAGGTTTATTTAAGTACACTCTAAATATATTGATAATCTAGTTTTCAGTGTAAAGGTCTATGAATTTTGAATGATTCCTACAGTCACGTAACTACTACTACCACAATCTGCATACACAGCAGTTCAATCATCACAAAATATTGTGATTAACTTCTGCCTCAGCCCCAGCTCTTGGCAATCAATAATCTTTTGCAGAGTGTTAATGGGATCACACTATATAGACTTTGAGTCTCATTTCTTTTAAAACTTAGCATAATGCATTTGAGATTTACTCAAGTTGTTGTGGGCATTCTTTCCTTTTTACTTCTGAGTACTATTCCATTGTACAGATGTAAGCTTTGTTTATTCACTTGCTAGTTGAAGGAAATTTGGAAGTGTCCAGTTTTTGATGATTATTAATAAACATAGTATAGATATTTGTTTACAGATTTGTGTATGAACATATATTATCATTTCTCTTAGATAAATGCCTAACAGTAGACTTGGTGAATCAAATGATAAGTGTAAGTTTAATTTTACAGGAAATGGCCAAAATGTTTCCCCCCAAAATGGTTTCATTCTGCATTCCAATTATCAATATATGAGTGTTTCAGATGTGCCCTATCTTTGTTAGAACTTGGTACTATTATCCGCTTCCACTTTTTTTTTTAAATTAACCCTTCTAATAAGAATGTAATGATATCTCATTGTAGTTTTAATTTTTATTTACCCAAATGACCCATGATGTTCAACATCTTTTTGTGAGCTTCTTTACTACTTGTATCTCTTCTTTGCTGAAATGTATATTGAAACTTCTTGCTCATGTATTTTTATTGGATTATTTGAGGCTTGAGTGTTCTTTATATATTCTAGATACAAGTTATTTATTACATATGTGTTTTGCCAATATTTTTTCCCCTGGCTGTGGTTTGTGTTTTTATTCTTTTAATAGTGTCTTTTGAAGAAAAGTTTTTATTATGATATTGTCCAATTTATCAGTATTTTTATGGGCCACGTTTTTGGTGTCATATCTAAGAAATTTCTGCCTAAACCAAGGTCACAAAAGTTTTTCTCACGGTTTTTAAAAAAAAATTTTTAATGTTTTTTATTTATTTCTGAGAGAGACAGAGAGAGAGAGAGGCAGCATGAGCAGGGGAGGGTCAGAGAGAGAGGGAGACACAGAATCAGAAGCAGGCTCCAGGCTCTGAGCTGGCTGTCAGCACAGAGCCCGGCGCGGGGCTCGAACCTAAGAACCATGAGATCGTGACCTGAGCCGAAGTCGGACGCTTAACCGACTTAGCCAGGTGTCCTTATCATGTTTTTTTTTTTCTAGAAGTTTTATAGTTTTATGTGCACATATATGATCTATTTTGAGCTCCTTTTTATATATGGTATGAGGTGTTGGTTGAAGCTCTGTTTTTCATACAGATATCCAATTTGTTGAAAAATCATACTTTCTCCGTTGAAATGCCTTTGCATCTTTATGAAAAATCAATTGGCCATATACAAACCACTCTATTTCTGGTATTTATTTTATTCTATTAATCTATATATCTATCTTTTCATCAGTTTGACAAGCCTTAAAATCAGCTTGTATGAGTCTTCTAAATTTGTTCCCTTGCAAAATTATTTTGGGTTTCTAGTTCCTTTGCATTTTCAAATGGATTTGCAATCTGCTTATTTATTTTGAAAGAAAATGTCTTGAAATTTGATTGGAAATGCATCAAATTTGGAGAAATTTGTATCACACTTTCTTGAGTTTTCCAACAATAAACATGACATAAACTTTCTTTTCATTCAGGTCTTCTTTGATTTCTTTCATTAGGAGCTTATAGTTTGCAACACCGAGAAATTGCACAAATTTCATTAGATTTATACCTAAGTATTTCATTCTTTCGATGCTATTTCAAAATTTCAATTTCCAAGTGTTCATTGCTAACATATAGAAATGCAATAGAAGTACAGAAATATTATATAGAAATACAGAAATATAATTTATCAAAAAATATATTGACCAGTTCCCTTCACTCTTGTTAAACTCACTTATTAGTTTGACTAGATTTTAATAAATTCTTTGAGGTTTTCTCCACAGTTCTGCAAATAAAAGTTTTATTTCATTCATTCCGATCTGTATGTCTTCCTCTCCCCCAATCTGTATGTCCTTATTTTCTTAATTATTTTCCATTATTGCACGGACAAGATCCTCAAGTGATGCTGAATGTGAGTGGTAAGAAGGGATATCCTTGCCTTGTTCCCACTGGCCTTTCATCATTAACTGTGAGGTTAGCTGTAGGTATTTTAGAGATGCTGTCTATCAGACTGAATAAATTCTTTACTGTTCCCTGTTTGCTAAAAGGATATTAAATTTGGACGGGGCGCCTGGGTGGCTCAGTCAGCTAAGCGTCCGACTTTGGCTTGGGTCATGACCTCATGGTTAGTGGGTTTGAGCTCCCTGCTGGGCTCTGTGCTGACAGCCAGCTCATAGCCTGGAGCCTGCTTCGAATTCTGTGTCGCCCTCTCTCTGACCCTCCCCTGCTCATGCTGTCTCTCTCTCTCTCTCTGAAATAAATAAAAACATTAAATTTTTTTTAATTGGTCAACTATTTTTTTTACATTTTTTGAGATTGTTATAGTTTTCTGCTTTAATCTGTTGATGTGGTGAATTACATCATTTATTGTAGAGTGTTGAATGAGGCTTACATTTTCTTATGATGTATTACTGTTTTTATATCCTTGGATTCAGTTTGCTAATATTTTGCTGAGGGCTTTTGCTTCTATTTAATGAGGGATGTTTTCTGTTGTTTTCTTTTTTGCTTGTAATAGTTTTGTCTGGTTTGGGTATCAGGGTAACATTGGCCTTCTTAAATGACAAATGTGATGCTTGTATTTTCTGGAAGAGTTTGTGCATAATTGATTTTAAGTCTATTTTAGTTTCATTTTAAATTTCACATTCTTGGAGGAGACTTTCCTAGCACCCCAATTTAAATTAGGTGACTTCCGTTATTAACATTCTTAGTATCTTTATTATCTTCATAGATTTTAAGAAATTTATAATTATGCATTTATTTGAGGTTTATTACTTTAATGTCCGCATTTTGTTCCAAAAGGCATTTCCATGTCTGTGCCGTTTACCATTATACATCCATGCTTAGCACAGTGTCTGCCACCTAATAGGTGTTTAATAAATAATTGGCTGAATAGATAGATGAATCCTTAGGACTTAATGAGTGTCCTTATTCATCATTCATCATTCCAGTTATGAGCATTAGACCTGTAATTGCTTGCTCAGTATTCATGTAAATGTCCTACAATGAACAAGAATGCACTTTAGACACAATCTTCACGGGTATTAGAAAACATAATATTAAACAGAAGTAGATGATTGCCAACATAATGATTTATAATGTGGAGTTAGAATTTCCATAAATTAACTTGATCATGATAAAACTGCTTTTGTGTTTTCTAATGTGAAATGACAAACTAAATTTTTGTGAACTGTTAGAACTCATATTTAGTCTCAGTGTAAGAAAAAGAGAATTTAGTAGAAATTATATGTCAGTCATTTAGCTTTTAAAGATTAAATAGAATACATTTAGATAAAGAATTCAAAGTTATATCTGTTTTATAATACTTTAGGTATTGGCTAATTTTCTTTTCTTTTCTTTTTGTTTCTTAAGTAAAACCAACTAAATATATTTTGGTAAAACAAATAGCGAGTTGGTCCGATCAGGAAGCTACAGAGCACACAGTCCTCTTTCTGGGGCACAGAAGCAGCCTGATCTGTTGCGGCTTACAAAGAGAAAAGTTCAGAGAGGCATTCGTAATTCTAGTGGCTTCCATTTTACTTTTTATTTTATAAAAGTGTTTATTTTTATTTTTAGAGAGAGAGAGAAGAAATGCAAGTGGGGGAGGGGCAGAGAGAGAGGGAGACCAAGAATCCCAGGTAAACTCTGCACTGTCAGCACAGAATGCAACGTGAAGCTCAATCCCATCAACGATGAGATCATGACCTGAGCTGAAATCAAGGGGTGGAGGGTTCACTGTCTGTGCCACCCAGGCGCCCTTCCAGTGGCCTCCATTTTACATAAACTTTCACTATGTTCTCAATGAAACAAAGGCTCTAATTCTCTCTCTGCCAGCAACAGCCACGATTTTGAAGTATAGAAGAGAAGTGAAGCGTATGGTTAGCTAATTAAAGATGTTATAAAAGAATCCACAAACATGTTCAAAAATGAAATCTGAATTCAAGCAGAAATGATTTTTCCCCGGCCTGTCAACTTTCATTCAGTAATTCTTTCTTTCTTTGCGCAAATCTATTTTGAGTGTCTAATACATACCAAGTGCTTGGTAGGGGTGGGAATAAAGTGGAAAGGGGCATAAGGTAGAATTTGTCTTCATGGAGCTTACGGTTCAGTGGGAGAACACAGACAGAATGCAGGAAATAATAGGAGGTAATGTTAAGTCCTTTAATGAGGGATGCCAGTCCAAACGAGAGGAGTATTAACCTAGTCAGGAAAGGGGGTATGCTGGGAAGATATCTTGTTTAGGCTGACATTGGAAAAATTTGTAGGAACCAGGTATCTGAAACAGGGTGACAAGTAGAATGAGCATTATAGGCAGTGTAACTAACACTATGAATAACAACCGATTCTTAGTGGGCACTTACTAAGTGTTCCACAGGAACAACTTCATTTGGTTTTTACAAAACCTTATGAATTGGGTGTTATTGTTTCCAATTTAGGAACAAAGATGAGGATTCTGGGACACAGATAGTTTAGGAACTTGCCTCAGATAACACAGGTAGTAAGTGGGAGACCCAGGATTGGAATAGGGTTACTCTATAACTATTTTCAGAAAAGAAGTTCAGAATAACTGGAGTGTATAATGCCAATGGAGGAAGGTTGTTGGTGGGAGAAGTGAGAGCCAGACCGGGGAATGACAAAATAAAAGATAAAAGTAAGGATCAAGTTCTGAGGGGTTTTGCAAACCATGTAAAGGAACAAATTGAATGTTACTTAAATGTATACATTTTCTCCCATAATTGAAATTCCTACCTTGAAGTAGGTCTTGAGCTCTTTTATCTTACTTGGTGTAGTGAAGAATATTGTCCTGACTCAGCTGATATGACTTAGATATGATAAAGACTATATACTAGTGGGAAATTGTTTTGCTTGAGGAGAGTTTTTCTACCCCAGAGTAAAAGAATGACAGACAGCTTTCTTACTGTCTGTCTGAATTTATAGCCTCCTGACAATCTGTGTTCATTCTCCATAGTTTTTGTTTCTGAAACATACTTATTTTACCTTTGTCTTTGGGTCAGAATAATTCATTAAAGATTGTTAATTTATATGCTGCCAGACACAATGGAGTGTCCTATTCTATGGTAAGGGTGCATCACAAATAATTTGTTACAAAATATGAATCATTATAAATATGAAGCATTACATTTTGTGAATGTTTTAATATTAAAAAAACAAATTAACTCAGATTAAAAACATTTTTAGGGCATAACTATTGCATTATAGTTCTTCTTTATGAGTGGGAGAGGAAGGAGAGTTGTTTTTAGTATGTGTGCTATTGTGTATGAAGGTGTATGGGGCATGTGAATAACACTGTTGAATGTCAAGGTGGATAGTCAATTGACATAAAGTGTGGTGGTCTTAGGAGGCCTTCATTTAACTCAGGCATGAGTAGGTTGCTACAGGTGGTTATGTTCTTAACCCTAGATAGTCATCTTAGACCAAAAGAAGCCCAGGAAATAGAACTGCTTGCTACAAATGCATGACCACTCTAGTTTCTTTCATAGAAAATGGAATAAGCACACGTTTCTTCAATGGTGAGTCCGCTGAGTCCTCTTTGGAAACACCGAAAGGACATGGAGACAATTACAACTCTTTTTTTAGGAAGATCTTGTTCTAACTTCATTTCTGCATTCACATATTTTCAGAATATTGGGTTCATAGCTGAACATTTTTATGAGTGAAATTGGGGATATCTAATGGCCAGCAGAATGGGATAAAGTTCTTTTTTATTTTTTTTGGTAGCAGTGGGTCAGAGAATTTACATATCTCTGTGACTTAATGTGATTATTAGAGTTGTATAAATTTATTTCCTCTCATTAATAACATTTTAGATTATGCATTGCTTATAAAATATGTGTCGTAGAAAATGGAGTAGGCTTTGTATATCTACCTTAAAAAATAAACATGCTGAGGTGAGAGTTTTCATGGGACAAATCTTCTTTAGATTACTTCAAAGAATTTTCGCAGTAGGCCTCTCTGGAAGAAAGTGGAATTCTTGTCTTTGTGATGGCTTGGGTCCCTGCTCAGGAGACTTGACCTTTGTACTAGGAATGCAACAAATTCTAATTTTTGGTTTGCTGATGTAGGCTTAAGGAAAACCTCTCTTATTGTCAACCCACTTAAATCTGCAAAAAAAGAGATTGTACTTAATAGAATTCTATAAAATGAATTGAGTAGACAAGGACAAAAAGAAGGGAGCCTCCTTTTATGCATTAGACTTTCATTTAGTTCCAGAATTCGTGAAGGGGCTGTGAGAATCAAGGCAGCATGATACTAATTGAGCTGACATGTTCATTCTTTTATATAGGAGAGTTGTCATTTAAAAATATTAAAAGTGAAAAGAGAAAAAAAATCAATGATTGACGATCTAACAGGACTAGTTGACTCAGCAACTAAGTCACCAATTTGCCTCATTTCTGGAAGAAATCCAGTATTTGATAATTAGAGTTTTTCTAGAAGTTGAAGTGGTAAAAGTAGGTCAGCCCCGTTGGACTTTGTCTCTTTTTTGAACAAGGGAGCTTTGGTTTGACACAGCACAACTGGCCTCCTCACGCGTCCCTTGAAGTCCATGAGATATGGAAGAGTTTGCCAACACTGTGGGCTGGTGTGGGTTCATTTTGGGATATAAGGAAATGGCCAGTCAGTCTCTTTGCAGATGGCTATGTCCTTTTTCTTTTTTTTTTTAAATGTTGTTTTTTTTAATTTATTTCTGAGAGAGAGAGAGAGAGAGACAGCGTGAGCAGGGGAGGGTCAGAGAGAGAGGGAGACACAGAATCTGAAACAGGCTCCAGGCTCTGAGCTGTCAGCACAGAGCTGGATGTGGGGCTCGAAGCCACAGACCATGAAATCATGACCTGAGCCAAAGTCTGATGCTTAACTGGCTGAGCCACCCGGGCACCCCTGCAGATGGCTATGTTGTTAAGCAGATATTTTGCATCTGAACAAGGAGAGCCCTTGGTAAACCAAAGTGGGTGAATTTTATTTTCAGTGACTACTACCCTTCCTCTCTATGCAACCTGAACACCTTTTACTTGTTCCCACTGTGGGTATGGCAGATTCTTCTGGAATTTTGAGATACTTAGCCTGAAAGTCCTGGCTTCCTCACTGGGGACAAGTTTACTCTCCTAACAGTGCCTCATACTCTAGGCCTTTCCCATTTCTCTCAATACCCCTTCAAAGACTACCTGGCTTAGTTCCAGTTTCTAAGTGCTCTTATTTTTAGGCATTAATGAGTGGTACTACATATCGGATATTCCGTAATTCCTTTTATTGCATTAGATTGCTGATATATGTATGTATATATCAGCAATATATATATATATATAAAATTTTATTTATTTTATTTTTATTTCATTATATTTTTATTTTATTTTATTATTTATTTTATATATATATAAAATTTTTTAACACCTATTCATTGTTGAAAGACAGGGAGACAGAGCATGAGTGGCGGCGGGGGGGGGGAGCAGAGAAGGAAACACAGAATCCAAGGCGGGTTCTAGGCTCCAAGCAGTCAGCAGAGAGCCTGATGTGGGACTCGAACTCACGAACCACAACATCATGACTTAATCTAAAGTTCGAAGCTTAACCGATTGAGCCATGCAGGCACCCAAGGTTGCTGATATCTTTTAACTCTCTTGGATAGCATAATGTTTTAGTCTAGTTAAAAAGGTAGAAAATTAAAACATTTCAACAAGCGAATGGAAAGGGAGGGCCTTTACAGGCCATTTACTTCACATTCTTTTAATAACTTTCTATTCCAGAAGCATATAGAACTCATTTTGTGGATCTGTTTATGTTTCTTTTCTTCTTTGAGACATTTTAAGGAAACTATACTTTAAGTGATTTGAGAGTTTTCAAAATAAAGGATAAAGGAAAGAAAATATTGCCTTCACATGTATCCCAGATAAGTTATGAGGGTGGAAAGAGTCCCAGAGACTAGAGACATTTTTTCTCTTCCTTTTAGTAGACTTCAAGGTTTAATCTAGTCCCATTTTCTTACTTAAAAAGCCAGGAAACAGAGATACAGGGAAGAGGAGTATTTATAAGGTCAGAGAGATTGCTCCCCGGTGGAATGGGAACCAGAACACAGTTTTAATATGATTGATATATTTTATTTCAATAAAGATGAATAGTTTTAAATATTTGTGATAAACTTTGGGGCTTTATATGTCATGTCATAAAAATAATTCTTTGAATACCACTCTGTCTCATTGTTCCTCCTAAGCTGTATCTCTAATTTCCTTACAAAAAATTGTTTTTTGATGTTTATAGTTGAGAGAGAGAGAGAGAGAGAGAGAGAATGAGTGGGGGAGGGGCAGAGAGAGAGGGAGACACAGAATCTGAAGCAGGCTCCAGGCTCTGAGCTGTCAGCACAGAGCCCAACGTGGGGCTTGAATCCATGAACTGTGAGATCATGACCTGAGCTGAAGTTGGACGCTCCATCAACTGAGCCACCCAAGTGCCCCTCTAATTTCCTTTGAAACCTAACTCAAATTCACCTTCCTGGAAGAAAATGTGTGTGATTACCTTGCTACAAAGTTACTCCACTTGACCTCACATTGACCTTTAGGAAAATGTTTTCAGTGTTTATGTTTAGCATGCATTCATTTATTTAAAAAGAAAGTTATTGTGTTTGTTTGTCTTATTTTCCCCATAAATAAGCATCCTTATTCTTACCCCCTAGCATCCAATGGGTGCTCTGAAATGCTGATGCCAAAGTACCTCTGATCTTTCTTTCCCATCTTGTTTCCTCTACATTCTTCCTACTGGGCCACCCTGGTCCAAGACCCGAAGTTGTAGTGGGGATTAAGCCAAGTATTCCCAGGGCTGATTGCAATGAAAAGCAACTTCATTTTGTCTTCTGTTTTACTTTTACTTATAGTATGTTCAAAGCCTGCCCACCCCCCCCCCAAAAAAATCCGTAAGTAGTCTGCAGGTATGGAAAGCTGGTTGTAAGGGGGAAAAAGAAGTGCAGCATTTTTAAAAGCGTGAGGGAAACAGCATCCAATTTAAATCATCCTCCTGTCTCTGTTTTTTATATCCTTGCTGTGAATTCAGGAAAATGAGCTCCCAATTTAATTGTGCTGTGGGTGTATGTCTATGTGGCTGAGGGCTCAGAGATCTTCTAAGTGTTTCCACGTTAAATGATCCCTGTAATGCCCTGAAAGAATTAGGGCTTCCTGGAAAATCTCAAACATGCTCCTTGGGAGTTTATTTCTCCCTAGTGCAATCTGATTCACCATGATATTTATAGTGTATGTTTTCATTCCGTGCTGGTGCCTTGGGCTCACAGTGTATTTTTCTAGATGGTGTTGTCATGTAATGTGACTTGCAAAACTATTTAAAGGCTAAAGCAGCCTTTTTTTAAAAAAAAAAAAATTCTTTTGGGCAAGAATAAAGATTGAAGACTACACTATTTCTTAATACTTTATCTGTCCTTCCTTGCCTCTGCTAGACCCTGACAAGGATTTTGATGCTTAAGAATTAATAGAGAAACATCAGACCAAGTAAGATACAGCATCATATTTCCTTATCAATAACTGAGGGTATAGATTTTAGTCTCTATCTCAAAGATATTAGAGGTGAAAATCAGTCTGATTTAAATCTATTATTGAAAGGATTGTATAGTTTTGGGTGCTTATCATTGAGGAACCCTGTTTCCCCACTTCTGAGATAAACAGGATGTAAGAGACAATCTGTAGCAAAGGAAGTTCTCTATTCCTTTTTTTTTTTTTTCCATTCTTTTCCTTGCAGGTGGAGGTATAAAGACAGACACTTTGTCTAAAAGTGCTCGCAAATTACTCTCAGAAAGGGGATCGATACTAGAAAGATGAACCTGTTTTCCTTCCTTCCTTCCTCCCTCCCTTCCTCCCTCCCTCCTTCCTTCCTTCCTTTCTTCTTTCTTTTCTTTTTTCTGGTAGGTCCTTTGTTATGAAGAATCTGAGCGACCTAAACTTACGTTTGCAGTGTCCAGGAAGGGTCATGCACCAGGATTTTAGGCAGAACCAGGAATGGTGGCCATTGTGAACTTGAGAAAAGCCTCCAGGGTGGAGCTGGGGAGAAGTTGCAAATACAGACATAAAATAAAGAGGAAGGAGAGAAGAGGAAGGGAGGCTAAGAGAGGTTAGGACTGCAAGACACCCATCCCAGACAGGCTCTAAACCGGTGCTTTTCAACAGGGGGAGATTTTGCCTCACCTTCGTTTGGCAGTGTATGACATCAGGCCATTCCTGGAATCATAGTTGGTTGCTACAACTTGATGTGAGTTAGTGCTGGTGTTTTGTGCGTAAAGCCAGGAACTCTGCTAACTGTCCCCTGACGTACAGGACAGCCCCCGCCACCACAGAGGTTCATCAAACTCAAAATGGCTGTAATGCCGTGGCTCAGAACCTGCCCTAACGCAGGTGATGGGAAAGTAACGCCGGGCAGTGCTTTGCACCCGTGTGCATGGTCAGCAAATCATATTGGTTTTTTTTCCGGTAATGTGCTGCCCTCCCAGCCCTCCCAGATGCGGTGGGCAAAGCAGAGGTTTTAGTCGGGTCTTCCCCCACTACTCCTGACCTGAGACTCACTATGTAAACGAAGTACGTATAATTTTTTCCTGGCATGCTAACTCTCTTTAATCTTCCTATGTTATGTCTTCAGCAGGTCTACTTTTGGCCCTTTCCTATCTCATCAGTAGAGAAATACTTGTTAAGAGAACCCTCCTTAAATCACCAATTTATTCGTTCCTTCAACAAATTTATTGAGGGCCTACTGTGTACAAGGCATCTTGTGGAGTCTCCAGACTCTACATTAGAGTCTGCATCAGTACCTCAGTGAACCAAACAAAGACTTCTAGCTCACCTACTAGCAAGGAAAGAAGACAATAAACATAATAGATGAATAAGGGATATAAGATGTTGGGACATTTTAAGCACACTTTGTTTAAAGAAGAGAAGAAGGAGGAGGAGGAGGAGGAGGAGGGGGAGGTAAGGCAGTGAAGGTGGAGCAGATGGTGTGTAGTATTAGCTGGTGCAGGGAGGGAAGATCTCCCTGGCAAAGTGACCCTGTGCAGAGGTGAAGCGGGGAGGCAGCGGTCACGTGCATTCTTGTTTTCCTCCTAAATGCTAACCTTTGGTAAAGGGAGCTCCAAATGCAGTGATAAAATCCAATACTTCTGAGTGCACCCAGCAAATTTTCTTCCAAGGAAGCCTGCCTGCAGGAGCAGGTATTTAGAGTGGTGTTGCCAATCTGGTTTGTGAATTGGTTCACTGGTCTTCAGTTTAAAATGTAGGTCATCTAGAAGCTCAGGAGTTGGGTTAGGTTCAATAATTTTTCGAGGACTCTGTGGCATTACTGAAAGTGAATGAAAGAGGTTTTCCAAAAAGATGGCTATTTGGCCGGCACAGTATCTGCTATCACTCCTGCTTTGCAAGCATAAATCGTGCATATGGTAACTTGAAGCCACACAGACTTCATTTGTTCGCTCACTTCCGAGAGATTTGTGAGTATTTACAAAAGGCGATGCACTATGTACAGAGATATGGCAGAGTCCTGAAAGTTAAAAAGCTCATATCTAGAAGAGGTGGACACGGATTGCCTTTTTTCCGAGTGCACTTAGGTTTAATCAAGAGAGAAAGCCAATGTCATAAAAATACCAGGGACCAAGAAAAAGAAGTCACAGCTGAAGGCGCTGAGGATGCTCCAGGGAGAAGATGGCATCTGTCTGAGTCTTAAGGGAAGAAGTCGGCAGAAAGGGGAGGTGAGGGAGGCATTCCCAGGATTAGAAGGAGTAAGAGCACAGCAGTAGAAATGGGAGGCTGCCAAACAGTGCTTTGGAACCTGTGGGTTAAGTGTACAGCCTGTGATCACAAGCACAGTGCTGGGGAGGAATTGCTTAACGCTGTTAAGAGCCAGATATTTTCAGACCGTAGAACCTGGGACAACATGATTCCCTCACACTCTTCTCGGTTCTAAAATGTGAGGCGGTCTGTCAGCAAGCCCATGGCACTAGTTTGGAAGGGCTAGATTTTCTTCATAATATTTTTCTAATCTAGACGTCAGTTTTTCATTTGAAGATCCTTATCCAGTAGAAAGACTTCACCAGCCTGAACCCTCCATTCGGATGTGCTCATGCTTATCTGACTCTTAGCAAAATCATGGCCTGTAAAGCTGCATTTTCAGTGAATCTTGCCCTTTGGGAAACACTCTCTCAAATTCATCTCTCTTATTCTTCCTGGATATAGTGCATTACTGGTATCATTACTGTTCTGTCCTGTGGCTGTGGGTCTATCTTTTCACTGTTAAGCTTTACAATAACAATTTATTTTATTTTATTTTTACAAATAGTTTATTGTCAAATTAGTTTCCACATAACACCCAGTGCTCATCCCCACGAGTGCCCTCCTCCATGCCCATCCCCCCTCCCCCCTACATCCATCAGTTCTCAGTTTTTGTCAGCATTCAAGAGTCTCTCGTGGTTTGTCTCTCTCTCTTTCCCCCACCATTTCCCCCCTTCTTCTCCCCGTTGTTCCTCAGTTAAGTTCCTCCTAATCCTCCTATACGTGCAAACATATGATATTTGTCCGTCTCTGCCTGACTTATTTCGCTCAGCATAACACCCTCAAGGTCCATCCATGTTGCTACACATGGCCAGATTTCATTCTTTCTCATTGCCATGTAGTAGTCCATGGTGTGGATAAACCACATCTTCTTGATCCATTCGTCCGTTGATGGACACTTAGGCTCTTTCCATGTTTTGGCTATTGTGGAGAGTGCTGCTATGAACATTGGGGTACATGTGCTCCTATGCATCAGCATTTCTGTATCCCTTGGGTAAATTCCTAGCAGTGCTTACAATAACAATTTGAAGAGGAAATTATGTATTATGTATTAACTTAAAAGGCCAATTAACTACAGTGCAACAGTCAATTACTTGAAATTTGGTACATTTAAAAGCCAGTTTTGGCAATGTAGCGTTCAAAACACCACACACCAATCAGAATAATATGCTCATAAATCCAATGGAATCCACTATGGAATTCATAGCTATAAATAAGCCTTTTGGGAAGTCAGACACATTACAATAGGTACGATCTTTAGGTATTGAGTTATTTAATCAGAGTGACTATTTGTTGAGCACTTATAAAGGTTCCAGGCACTTTACTTGTTGTTTCAGCACTGCCACCTTACTTAATTCTGGCAGCAACTCTGTGGGGTATGGATTATTACTGTGGCCATTTTACAGATAGGAAACTGAAGTTCAGAGAGGTTAGGTAATCTACCAATGGTCCAGTGAAGGAAAGGATGAAAACTCTTTGAAGACCGGCATCTTGGGAAAGAAGCTTTGGGAAAATGGGACCTTTTTGCTCAGCCTCTGAGAAGCTGAAACAATGGTAGCAAAGAAATCATATTGTGGGATTTCTGTTTAAGAAGTAGTCTGCTCTCGCCTGTAGAGAGATAGCTTCCTTCTTTGAGTGAAAAGATACGCCTCTCATGTTGGTTCTTGTTCTTCAGTGTATCCAGGGTAATATTTAAGCCTACCTTAGGGTGTGATGGATGAGAGAAGAATTTTAAAGATTTTGATTTAAGGAGGAGAAGGGAAAAAAAGAAGCACAATTAGATTTTCTGACATCTAGACCTTACCAGTACTTACTCCACATTTTTGTTTAGTTGTATTTTATGTATTTTAATATATTTTAGCTTTCAGTTTACCTGCCCCTATTCCTTCCCCTTGCTTTCAGGTGGAGAGTTTTGAGGAGAAGGAATGTGTCTTCCTCAAACAATGGTCCAAACAATATCTGAGAATTAATAAGCGTTCAATAAACACTTCAAAAAATGGTGACTGACTCGATTGGCTTTGTGTGTTGCCTTTTAAACGAACAGATCTTCCAGGCCCAAATTTGTGATTTCTTTGGCAGTAGAATTATTAAGGAACTCTGCATTTTATGCTACTATCCTCACTTAAAGTCACAGATAAAGATTTACTCTTCTTCTAGATCTGTCATCCCATGCTGTGTTCGTACCAGCATGTGACACAATGGTGTCAGCACCTATGAAATAAGTTTGTGTTTTTGTTTTCCTAAAGGCAGGTAGGGATGTAAAGTTTGTTGTTGTTGTTGTTGTTGTTGTTGTGATTGCTGCTGCTGTTGGTTTGTACCATTATTTGAAAACATTCATTTACCTGATCTGTACTTACAGTGACTGTGTAGTAATTTTGCATCTGACCGAGATAAGATGGACATTTTCTCTTGGTGCCAGTGTACTGAAGTATGATAAGCTTCTACATCATCTTTTCCGCTAAACTCTTTTTTTCCTCATTTCTAGTCAAGCACTTACTAAAGCATTAAGAGGAAAGATGTAGGTCATCTTTTTAATGTGCATTGGCCTCATGATTGTTTTCTTTCTAAACAACTGTTTAAACTGCATTTATTGGGGCGCCTGGGTGGCTCAGTCGGTTAAGCATCTGACTTTGGTTCAGGTCCTGATCTCACAGGTTCGTGAGTTCGAGACTTGTGTTGTGCTTTCTCTCCGTCAGCGCGGAGCCTGCTTCGGAACCTCTGCCCCCTTCTTTCTCTGCTTGTCCCCTGATTGTGCATGCACACTCTCTGTCTCGTGCTCTCTCTCTTAAACATAAATAAACATTAAAAAATTTTTTAAAAACCCACTCTATTTATTGAGGGAAGTGGGTGGTTCAGTCTTACCATATAGCCACATAGCACAGAACAGTCAGGAAAATTTGCGAAGTCTAGCCATGTTATGCTACCCCTTTCTCCGCTTTGGTTTCTTTGATTCTGCACTTTCTCTTACTGGAGAAGGACTGTATGTGCCCAACAACTGTCACCATGTGAATTGTCCTTTAAGAGGCATAAAATAAGATAGCAGTGTTGCATGCAGTCTTGATAAACAAAAACTATCTGTACCTCTTTTTTTCCCCAAAAAGTTTTCTTTTGCTTGCATATTAACCACAAACTTACTTCTCAATGTAATTGACCACGCACTTATTTCAAATTTCTTGGAATAATTCTTTTAGGAATCTAATTGGTCACAGAATGTCTTTAGTTTTGATGGGATATAATAAGCAAATGGCTTCTTATTCTAGCTTACAGGCTTCCTGCAAAATTACAGCTGATATATACAGAGATCTTAGAAAAATTTGACTTTGTTAACCGCCTTTCATTGTTTTTGTTTTTATCCAGCCAATTTGAATTTCGGGGAAAACTCAGCGGAATCAAACATCTCATGTACGTTTTGTCTGATCTTGTTTACATTTTTACTTCTAATGAGGCACAGATTCTTTAATCAGCCAGCTCAGAACTACTCGAGCAGAAAAGCAGGGCACCCTGAAGTGGTCAGCTTTTCGTGTTCAGGGAATTATGGTCTGAAATAGCCTAGTGTATCGTTTGCTGAACAAACCTATCTTCCATAGTTGTGCTGTTTCTGCAAACGGTTCTGATGCCTTGACAGCACCTTGGGAGTCCCGAGCATGGCCGACGGAAGACCAACAATCACTGTCATTTATTTCCTCCTCTTCTCTAGCACTCGCTCTTCTGTCGCTGTGTCGCCACACTTCCCACTGCTCTCCTGTCCCTGCTTCTGATGTTTTGGTAACTTCTGTGCTGTGAACAGATTTAATGTCTTCTCTGTACATATTTTTATTTCACTCTCCACCTATAAAAGTCACAATCCTCATGTCTACTTTGGGAAATTATACCCAGCCTTCAGGGCTAAACTTGAGAGCCATCTTCCATGCCAAACCTTTCTCAAATGCCTCGCTGGAAGCCTCTTTGTTCCTCTGAACTTTTCTGGCATTATTGTTGGTACTGTGCCTCTTCCTTATTACTAGGATAAATTCTGCACATCCTGTCTCCCCTACTAGCCTGGGAACCCGTGGAAGGTGGAAAATCTAGAGTTCACAGGCCAGTACCTCGTACAAAATAAGAGGTCAATTTCTTTCTGAGTGCATGAATATAGTATCTTGGGGAACGCGCACTCATGGGGGCAAACTGCACCCCTTCTGTCTACGTCTCTTTCTTTCGCCTCAGATCCCGGAGGAGCAGACACTGAAGGGAAGTGGAAGGTCTGGGCTCTTTCTCTCCTGCATCTAGCTCCCAGCCAGCAGAGACTTGCCACTATGGGCCCTGATTAAAGGAAGTTCCATCCAGGTCATGAGACAAGAAAACACAGATGATTTTGATCTCTATAATGTACTGTTTTCTGGTTTCAGTGTCCATCTTGTGGAAATGAAATATTTATTTTCTTTATTTAATTCTTGGTATTGAAGAAATCGGTTTATATAAGAACAGAAAGGCAGTGCTTTTTTTTTTTTTTTAATGAAACTTTGACTGCATTTGAGAGATGTTATTACTTGATTTCACAGAGGAATACAAATCTTAATCATTAGACTGTGAAATGTCCCCAAACAAAATTTTCCCATGATCTCATGAAATATAACTTTGTAAATTTCTAAACTCTAATTCAACTAACCAAAGGCAATGTACTCATGTAACTATAAAAGTTTAGGAGAAGAAGAGTAATGAGAAATGGTAAACAACTGAGCAACTCACCCAAAGCAGCAAGTAATAAATGCAAAAACTACTACTGTCAAAAATGTAATTGTAAGCATAAATCCAGGGGAACATGTGCAGGGAATGTTAAGATACATTTCAGTGGAAGGTATGTTAGCAGAGACAGTGACAAAGGGCCCTGACAAAAGAAAGCAACACTTAGGACATGAAGCAAGGAAACCTGGGACATGCAAAGGAGACCCCCAGACAATGGGAGAACGAAGCATGACTCAATCAGAATGGTGACAAGGCATACTCTGGTGTCTCTTCAGATCGAATAAATCTTTCACCTTTTACAGAATGGTGATGAGGCCAGGAGCTGGAACTAAGTGTTTTCCCTGATCCTTTGGGGGAGAGAATGAAGTGTGAGAGCCTGAAGTTGCATCTTTGGGAATGTTTATACAGGTTCATACCTCCGTGAACTCTGTGCTTCCTTTTTCAGGGTATGGATTCACTCTTTTTCAGCCATTCTTAGGATGGATACAGAAAGTCTCAGTAGGAAGATCCACTGTTGGGATGGCACCTGCTGAAAATCTGAACCAGAATTTTTGGGAACGGGCAGAACCCGGCAGAGCAGATTCACAAGTGTTATACATTTCACAATGAGAACATACAACAAAAATGTGATTTCTTTACTGCATCCCTAACTGATTGAATGTGCTCCAAAATTTCTATTTACTAATTAGCAAATAAAAATTTAAATATCCAGTGTGGTTTAAGGCTTAATCAGATACAGTAATCTAAGCAGTCCATTTGGAAAAGAGTTTGTCTTCCTTGGATAAGGATGTTTAGTGTTTCGGTAGCTTCTCTCTTCCCTTGCTATGTTTCATAAGGTGTTTGGAGAAGGTGTGTGATTTATGTGGCCTTGTGGAGGTGGGGAAGATTCAGGGTCTTCAAGCTAGATGTGTCTTTCTTTCTTTTTTTTAAATCTTGTTTCAAATGTTATTCCCGGGCTTCTTCAGCTTAATTAGCTGCAAAGAATGAATTGTGTCTCAGCAAAAACTGAAAAGAGCTGCAGTGTCCAAGGGGCTTGGGCTTAAAAAAAAAATCAGAGATCTAGATTTTATAAGATCCATGAGCAAAATTTTTAAAAAGCAGTCATAATATAAAATAGCAGCACCCAGTAACTTCTTCAAGTTTTCTCTTCTTCAGGAGTTGACTCAATTCAGTTTGCTTCATTCTTGGAAGCTTCTTCAGAATTCTCCACACAATCTGGAACGTCATCATCATCATCCTCTCCGTTAGCGAGTGGTGCCTTTCCATCCACAGATTGTGTGGGCAGAGCTTCAGCTAATCTTCTTAAACTCGTCTCACCGTCTGCATCAAGTTGGTGTAAGATACTGGGTAGCATTTCTGTCACCTGCTTTCTCTCAGCTTGGCCTGTAATGGTGAAAGTGTTGGCTGCCAGCGATGCTTGAACTTGAGGGTTGGTTGTTACTGTGGATCACTGTTCCTTGGTTTGTGGACAGATTCGGTTCTCCAATACCAGAGATATTGTTTACCCCCAACTTCTTTAAGGAGAACTGAAGTTTTTTTAATCATCTGCTGTAGCTGCTCTATGAACCACCTTCTTCTTACTCGAGCAGTTGCTTTCCCACCAACGCGCACTGGTGCTTGCAGTTTGGCGAGTTTCTCCTGGTTCGGGATGGTTTCTTTTATCTTGTGGGACCGGAAATGGACCGCGTGGGGGACTAGGGTTGGCGCTCAGGGGGTGTCGGGTGGACCAGCCCAGATGAGGCGCACACACGCGGGGACGCGAGATGGCAGCTGGAGGGAGGCCGGAAGTCTAAACGAGATGTTTCTGGTTGACCCGATGCTGCTTGCCTGCTGTCATACGCAGCTGATGTTTGTGGCCAGTGTAACTTTCACTTGGTTTGGGATCTTACACAGCCTTTTAACCTTTCAAGGTAAAAGCCCATTTCTTTGGAAAAATTCTGTGGCTTAACATCCTCTACTTTAAAAAAGCAAACGAAAACAAACAAAATGGCAAAAAACTCTGCAGTGTGCAGATACATATACCGAGACAAATATATACCATGTTTAATTTTTAATTTTTTACTCACTTATTTAAAAGTTGGGTTTTGTTTGGTTTGGTTTGGTTTGGTTTTTACTCGATTGATGAAAAAAGAATGAGGACGCCATATTGCAATTACAGGTCTGAGGATTGTGTGAGAAATAATCGATTTAAAAGCAATTTCATGATACACGAATAGAACATATTAACTTATTCTATTAAAACATTGTAAGTCGTTTCCCCTTGATGTTAGTTAAATGACCTTCACACTTATCCTGGTATCGTTCAGAAATGTAATGCTGGCTCATCATCGAACGCTAAGGAAACCTAGGACAGTGATCACAGCACGTTGACTAATATGGAAAATCGTTTTTTTGTTTTTGTTTTTGTTTTTTTTTAGTGGAAAAGAAGTTTGGCTCATCCTTCAGAATGTAACTCAGAACACGATCTGAATTTTTTTACTTTGAAGCAAATGTTGTGAAATGAGGTCAGTGATATGTGTTTAAGCCTTCTGTGATTTTAGATACTCCAAAACCAAAAATGACTGCTGTTGAGTTGTTCAAGGTTATACTCCTTAACACTGGCCTCTGATTTAAGGTTTTATGTTCAGTTGTAGGTAGCAATGCAACTCTTTGCCTCCATTTGTCCCATCATGGGCACACATATCCATATTTCTAATTTGAAAAAAAAGGAAACTTTATTTAAAATGGAGTTGGGAGCCCTGAAGGGGACACTCTCAGGCACATACTGCTCATTGCAGCCTGTGTAACCAGCAGAAAGAAGGAAGGTGGGAATTTTTTCGGTAAGGGAGAACATTTATCACATAGGAATTTTATCTAATGCTTTTAGGAAAAGGAAGGAAAATCCTTGTCTGCCCCAGCAACAAAGCACTAACCACAGCTGGCTGCCAGTGAGAAACTGCCACATCCTCAACCTTGTTCTCCAATAAGCTTTTGCTCAGAACAGCCCTCCCCATTTCCTCCTGTAACCTAATAAAAGCTGCCCTTCCTTCCTTTCTTCAGACTGTCCATGGTTTGCCATAGCTTGCTTGTCCCAAATTGCAATCCCTCTGCTCTTCCCAAATAAAATTGTTTTTCTACTTAAATAAAGTTGCTCTTTGCACTGTTTAAAGTTAACACCAATATAATGTTTCCCATCTTTTGATATCAAAGACACCATTCTGTGAAAAGTTGTCTCTTAGTTACAAAACTTCCAGGAAGTTTTTTGGATTTGAAATCACACGTCTGGTGGTATTTACCCCAAACGCCAGCAATCTGCTGAAAAGTGAATCATCCTTAGAATCCCTCCTGTTTGAGTTGGAGAGAATGTGAATGATCATTTATGCTTTCTAATGTAAAGACCACATTCTTTCCTTGGGGAAGATGAGTTCCAAAGAAAGACTTCTATCTTTATTCAAACATCTGTTACTATAACACCACCTTCTACAATCAGGGATATTTTACCTTTCTGATTCTACTTGGTTTAAATCTAACTTAAAAGTTATTTTTTAAATTGTATTTAGCTCTTTTGACTCTAAAAGTTTAGCTTTTCTGACATTGCTTTCGTTCTATTATTTTTTAATTGTATTTTGCATTGAGTGTACATCTTTGCTTTCATCATGTAAAACATTTGACTGTACCAGGAAGCTTCCTTTGCAACAAACTGGTTTCACTGAACACATCCCTTTTTTCTTTTCCAGAACCCACTCTCTACTCAGTAATTAGAATTTTACTCTCAGATTGACATTGTGATTCTTCTGCGGAAACACAAAGAATAGGCTAAAATGTTTTACCTGATTTCTATGAAGCATACTTATTATAGTTGTGTCTGGAAACAACTAGAAAAAATTTCTTCTCCTCTTCTCCCTCCTCCTCCTCCTATTCCTCCTCCTCCTTTTATTCTGGATGATTGGCCTGATGAAATTATTAGGAGAAATTAAGTAGGAAGGTGCAAGAATCTATTTTTAGTGTTCTGGCTACCAGATTCCAGAGATAACTTTCTACTATTTCTGTACTTTCTCAGTGATGGCTAGCCTTAGGAAACACAATTTTTCAAAGTACTCCTTTTGAGAATGTAAAAAATGCCTTATATACTCAGAATTTTAAAGTAGTGATTACCTCTGGTGGTAGAATTATGGAAGATTTTCATGTTCTTTCTGCCTATCTGTTTCCTAATTTTTCTCCCCCATCCCCTCAGAACAAACAAACAAAAGCTACGATATTGGAAATTCAGTAGTCTCAAGTTTACAAAAACAAAACAAAACAAAACAAAAAAAAAAACCCAATGCATTCATTTCACATACTTTATGTAATAATAATGCCAATCTTAGTCAAACGGTCATGGTTTTAGCCTTGCTGTGTTTTACTGTGGTTTCTTATTCCACAAACTCAGATACCTCGTGAATTTCTCTCCCCTGAGAGGTTATGCCAAAAGAATGCAAAAAGAAGCTATGGACGTGTTCATTCGTTTGGATGTTGGTCACCTACTATTATGGACAGTTTAAAAAAAATTAAACTAACTCAATGAAAATTGGTTATTTTCCCAAAGATTGGGAGGAGTTCTTCCCTTAACAGATTTCTTCTGACATCCGAATACTGACATCAAATAAACCTAGAGTCCAGTTTTTGTTAGCATTGCTGTGTAATCTGTAACTACTCCATCTTGGATATCCACATTCTTATTTTCAGGGTTGTTTTGGCATCTAATATGTTCCAAATTGCTGGGATCCTGATCTGGCCGGTTCCCAATGCCACATGCCCTCAGCCTGGACCATGCTGGAGAGGGACCAGAAAAGAGAATCTGACAGCTGTTATTATTCCTTTTTCCTTCTACCTTTATGACAGGGAGACGGCCATCTTCCCTTTTGGGGTAGAAGGACCCCAAAGACCCCTTGGAATTAAAAGCAAATTCCAGTGTTTCCTTTATTTGTATTTTGGCTCAGTGTCAGAGCAGGATAGTTGCAGCGGCGGATGATGTGGGACCATGGTCTTAGTAGAAATTAATAACTTCTGTAAGATGGAGGGGCCAGTAAAAAAAATGACAGAGACCTGCCAATCATGAAAGCTTTGCCCGGTGGTCCAAGATTATGATGGGCAGGTCTGCTCAGAATAGTATCTCGAGACTTGAGCATATCCCTTTACAGGCAATAGAAAAAGCACCACACATTCATGCTGGACTATCACAGCAGCAATGTAGCATTTTCTTTAAAAATTTTTTTAATGTTTATTTTTTTTGAGAGAGAGAGACAGACAGAAAGGAGTATGAGTTGGGGGGGAGGGGCAGAGGGAGAGAGGGAGACACACCTCCAAATCCGGCTCCAGGCTCTGAGCTGTCACCACAGAGCCCAATTTCAAGGCTTGAACTCATGAACCATGAGATTATGACCTGAGCCTAAGTTGGATGCTTAACTGACTGAGCCACCCTGGTACCCCTAGCATTTTCCTGAAACTTATTTTGGTGTAGGTACCTCAATCAGTCTTTGCCTATATTATATCATTAAGAGATAAGTACTGTTATTGCCATTTTTTATAGCTTAGGAGACTGAACCTCCTAGACTTTGCTTGATCAAAGTCATACATACAGGGTAGATGTAAGATTAAAAATCCTAGTTTTTCTGACTTCGATACTCTTGCTCAAAGGCCCAGGGGGCACTATCCCTGACTGCACCCTGCCCGACAAAAGGAATCAGGGCATATGAGAAAATGCTGGAAAACTGTTAAAGGCCATGTTGGGGAAGAGTGGAGGGAAAAGGAAATTTGTGGGGGGAAAAGAAACTGTCATCAAGCATTTAAACGGCTGTAATGTGGAAGAGAGGTTAGATTTTTTTAATGACTCCAAAGGAAATAAAAGGATTATTGTCACTGAAACATAGATCAAAGAAAAATCTTTCTAACTCTCAGACGTGTACAGAATAAGGTTCCTTTTGGGAGAAGTGAGATTCCTGTCTCTAATTGTGCTGCCTAATTGGCAGAGATAGGGTAGGAAATGTACATTGGATGCATGGTGGGCTATCTTTAAAAATTCCTTTCAACAGTGAAATATGTGTATAAACACACTTTGTAGACTAGAGAACATTGATCTGAAAGCTGATGCATTTTAATAGGACTTGTACTTAAGAGTTGTTTTCCTAGTAACAATGACAGTAAACCACACGCACTGTCTTCTTCAGTTTCCTGAGTGTTCATAGTGTGAACTTATGGGATGTTTGCCATGGTGGTTGGAGTCTGTGGTTGGAGAAAGCTGAACGATTCCTTCTAAAATAAAATCTGTTACTCTGGTTTCATTGATTACATGCCCAAGTCTCATAATTTTGTAGCTGCTAGATGGATGGGGTGGACAAAAACTGTGTTTCCTCTAAGAGACCCACTCTGAATGCTTGCTCTTCATTATCCTTCCTGAGGTGGAAATAACCCGTCACACTGGCAAAGGTAAAAAGGGTACATTCAAGCCTTGAGTAGGCAGTAGTGACATAAGACACTTCCTTTTAGCAACCAACTGCTTTGGGGATGCTCATTTTCAATATATCTCTAGACAGGATTTCTTGATTCATGTTGCCATTTTGCTTTTAGTTTAGAGCACATCCATTCAGAAGTTGTTTGAATGGCTTACTAGGCATCATAGCAGTACCATGAATGATGGCTTTTGAAAGCACTGACCATGTTGAACCTGAGAAGACAAAAGCAGGGCATCCCACAACCAATCTTGACTCAAGAGTATTTACTCAAAATAATTACTTGAAACATAATGATGGTATCTTTTCCCCAAAAACTTCCATATTCCTTCTTTTTCCTTTTTTTCTCTCCCATGCTACTTCTTAATCATAGCTAAAGACAGTAATCAAAGACCCTAAAGCACTTTCAGTTCCTAAACTGTCTGGAATGTTCCATGGGGTTGTGAAAAGGGTTATGCAAAGATGACTCTGATAAGGGTGGAGTGTCCTCAGAATCTGAAGGGAGGAGCAGAGGCAGCATGTAACTCCTCCCAGATTGGGTGGATATGACTTGTCTATTTCAGTCTCTTTTATTATCCTGTCAGTGTTTACTTTTTATTTTTATCAAAGTGTTTATTGTACACAACTTTAAAAGTCAAACAAGGTTTGCTTTATCTTCTCATCAACTCATTTTCCACTCCCCAGATGTGATCATTTTCAACTCTTTCAGCTATTACTTCAGGAATTGCCTATAATTTCTAACAGCATGTTTCCTCGACTACTCTAATACTTTATCTGATTTTATGTTTTAGATGCTACCTGTTGACGGTAGAAGATAAAGATTTTGCTTTCTTATACTCTTCACGCACAGACATATTTGTTCTTCCTGATAGCTTGTAAAATAGCATTATGGTAAAGTCCATCATCGGGGTTTTCATTACTTTGTCCTAGTAAATATTCACTCTAAGTGTACTTCTGGTGCAAGCTTTCATATTTGCTGTGAATTTATTGCCTCTTTTTTCTTTTTCTTTTGCTCGTCTTTCTTCAAGTTTCTGGTTAAGTTTTCCTATATCCTCTAACAGCTCTGTAAAGTAACTTTCAGTCCATTTCTACTCACGTTCTTTCCTGCCCAGCTGCAGTCCTGGGACTCTGCTGTCACTCAAAGAGATCTCTAGTGTTACAGCTAGATTGGATTTCATGTCTTGATATTTTGGATTTAATTCTTTGTTTTGATGGAGCACAATCTCTAGTAATCTCCTTAAAAAAGCGGGGTGTGTGTGTGGGTTGGGGAGCAGGGAAGCAATGTCTTTGGAGAACGTGGATGTCTGAAAAAGTGTTTATTCCAGTCTAACATTTGATTGGTATTGATCTGCTCTCTATAGGGCAGAACTCACATGATAAGAATCCTTGGCCCCTGACAGTAGTATCCAATCCAGTTTGCATTTAGGAAGACAGTGGCTGGAGGGCAAATTCAGCGCCCACTGGCAATAGCTTATCTGGATAGCACCAGGATAAAGTGAATTCATTTTTATTACTTTGAGATATTGGCATTACTTGAAAAGATGATGGCGTGTTGTTATCTCACTGGGTAGTAGTGTTGCATATCCACTGGCAGGTCACTTTCCATCTACTATTGGAAGGAAATGGGCCATACCATGCCATGGTTTTGTATGTGACCCAAATGGAATATGTACTCACACATTTAGACAGAAGTATTAAATGCTCTAATTCTGAGATTCTTTTTTTTTTTTTTAATGTTTTATTTATTTCTAGGAGAGAGAGAGAGACAACGTGAGCAGGGGAGGGTCAGAGAGAGAGGGAGCCACAGACTGAAACAGGCTCCAGGCTCTGAGCTGGCAGTCAGCACAGAGCCTGACGTGGAGCTCGAACCCATGAATCGTGAGATCATGACCTAAGCAAAAGTCGGACGCTTAACCGACTAAGCCACCCAGGCGCCTCTCTAATTCTGAGATTCTTAACCTGAAGTCTTCTATAGATCATCTATGTGGGTCCTTGAATTCCCTGAACGTGGGTGCAAATTTTATTTTTGTGTTACTTATATAGGCTAAGCTTCAGTGACCTAATAATAAGGAGGAGATAATGTTAATAGTCCTCATATGGTGGTTGTGATTTTTCATATTTATACTCACACTTTTAGAAAAGAGAGGCACAAGCAGAAATATTATATGCTCTAATTCTGAGATTCTTAACTGAAGTCTTCTGTGGATCATCTATGTGGAATGTGCATGCAAATTTTATTTTGTGTTATTTATATAGGCTAAGCCTCAGTGACCTAATAATAAGGTGCAGATAATGTTAATAGTTCTGTAGATGGTGGCTGTGATTTTTCATATTTAAAGAGAACCATGATGCACAAAAAGGTCGAGAACAGTTGAACTCTAATCCCTTCTTTCCGCCATTTAATAGGTGGAGAAGCAGATTCCATAACGGTTAGATGTCAAGTTGATGCAACACGTGCTTCTACCATAGCTGGGTCCAGAGTGTTGGTTTTCTGACTCCTTAACCGGGAGTCTTCCCACATCAGCTTCAGCCAAGGTAATATTTGAGAATTATCTATCAATTTTCCTCACCAATTTTCCAGGAAAGGTTGAAGTTTCTTTTTCTGAGACTCATGGCTCACAATGAAATGTGGCTGAAAGAGGCTTCTGAAACCAGAAATCGTCAAGGGAGCAGCATTTATTTTTGTCATTATTCATTCTTCCAGCTAGGCCATGAGAAACATGGGAATATGGATAAATCAAAGCAGATGCAAAGTCTTGACAGTATTACTTGGCTCAAGTGTATGCTGGGGTGTCAAGACAATTACAGTCATGCCGAAAGAATAAACATTCTGCTCAAGCACTTTGACCAAGGAGACCAGGGACTTTGTTTAATCGACCTCTTTTGGAAAATAAGTTCACATAACTCTATGGGAGTAAGCTAATTAGTTGACATACTGTGATCACAAATATTAAGTTTTGATTACTAATTACACTTAATTTCTTACGCATGTATATTGTTTCATTGTTAACAAAGTGCTCTCACATATTATTTTATTTAAAAACATTCTGGCATAGAACGTTATCATTCCCCACATTTACAATGTGAGGACAAGGATTTAAAGAGATTTGCCTGAAGTCACATAGTTAATAAGGGTTAGACCTGGAACAAGAGCACTTCCCTTCTGATTCCAAGTCCAGTTTGTTTTCCACATACCTTGTGGCCTAATTACCATTAGTCATGCTACCCTTCGTACTCCCATGTACTCCCATGATGGATACATTTCAGAGGTAGGGGTGACATTGCAGTGGGCATGCTGTCCTTGAGGTTTGCAGCAATGCCCTGCGTGAAGGAAACATGCTCCGTTAGCCTGCCGGGTATGATCAGGCTGAGGGCATGTGGCCTCAGGAACTGGCCAGATACAAGATCCCAGGGAATTTGGACCAACGCAGTCATTCACCAAGAGATCAACTTTACTCCTTCTATTTCAGGTAGGTGTTAATAGTAGATGAAGGTACAAAATTCTATACAAAGAATATGAGGCAAGGGCTCCAACAAAGATTTATGAAGTTACTCTACTCCTCGAAGGACCTTGCATAATGTGATTCATGTCCAATTTTTTGTCAACTCTGGGGATCAAGGATGGTTTTCTTTAAAATGGTGGTGAGTCAAGATTTTTATCCCTTGGTTTTACCTGACCAGTAGATAAAATAAAAATGTAGCATATATAAACAATTGCTTTTCATTACACTCATCTCTTTTAACTTAAATTTTAATGAAGAGAAAATTTAAAAACTCCCTTTTTTTTTTTTTTTTTTACTTTGTGAATAAATCTGCCATATGCCAGAATGTGAGCTGATATTACTAATGAAGTCAGCATTTCTGGCTTGCTTGAGTTGGAGAGAAAAGTTTTAAATCATTCTTCTGCTCTTGATTTCACACGGGCGGGATCTCATACAGCCATGTTCAAGATTAGTGGCTTTTCTAGAAAAGAATAAGAATCGATGCAGGGCAGTGGGAAGCCCAGAGCCTGAGGGTAAAGGATGACAGAACTCAAGGCTGCTCTGGATGATGACAGACCTTGGCTTACCAGACCCCAGGCACGACCTCATTTTCTTGCAAATAGAGAAATGCCTCTTTAGCAAGAAGCTTACAGTCTTCCATGTAAAATAAAAATCGTCCTCTTGGATCATATTCCTGCTAGAGTCCTGAAAAGCTGTAATTTGTCTCAAGCACCATATATATCTAAGTCGTTTGAAGATATTGTTTCAAAGAGATGCCTCAGGAACCACTTAAGAATACTCCGCTTCAGGTCCCGCATGCTTGGCTTTAAATGCTTGACAACCTGCCCCCAATTTCTCTCACTTCATTCTCCTCGTTTTCTAGAATACCAACCTCTTCAACTTTCCTCTTTTATGCCCCACCCCCATCAGCATAGTTTCATTTACTATTGCTTGCATTTTCCTAGGCGTCTTTAGTAATTTGAAGAAGGCCTCTTGGGAATGCCTCCAGCTCCATCTGGTCCATCTGCTTTATGTAGCCTCTGCTCACCACCCAACCTTTCTGGCCTCTTGGGCAGAGCCCAGTCATAATGTGGGGGTTCCTGAAGAACCTATGTATGAACGATAAAAAAAATGACTAGCCCCAATTAACTAGACAACTTAAAATTAACTTTCATTTGACTACTACTTCATCTGTATCGGTGTCTATATCTATAAAGCCCAGGTATATTTCTTCAGTATTCTACTCACTGAAAAGACGGAGGGAGGGCAGGCAGTGTATAAAAACAGCTCATCAGTTGCTGGAAAATCTTGATGGGCATGCTGTCAGTCTCATTTGCTATTTCCCCCTAGCTCTGATTGTGGTTCTGAATTCTTTAAAGACTAAAGAGAAATTCTTGTATTTGACAACTGAACTAACAGCTCGACGAGGGGAAAAATCCTGCTGAAATCTGTCAGTGAATGTTGCTAACATATGTTGCATTTATGGACAGGGAGAAAACTAGACTTACCAAGTCCTTGGAAAGATGTGCGAGCTGGCTGACAGGTGTGACATCTCAGCACAGCAAGTTAAAGTAACACCGAGCAGGGGGTTGTGTCCGGTGAGACTTGATTGGCCACAGATGACAATTCTGCTCCCTGAGCTGTTTCTCTAGTGTCGATGATTAATATCAAATGTCAGGTGAGGCTCACTTCCAACAATAAGGTTGAAGCAACACGCAGTTAACAGAGCATAGGATTTTAGTTTTCCATAGGCCAATGAAGCCATCCAGGCCCTTCCTAGGGGGTTATCCCAGGATGAGTTAGATAAGAGGAGAGCTGCAAGGGCTTTCTTCCTCAAGCAAAGCTTCAAGTAGTGCGAGGCAGAAGCAGGTACTTACCACTTGCAGGAGGAAAGGTGCAACAGGCATTTTCTTTAGCCAAATATGTTGGATAGACTAAGATTGTGAATTGTGGGATAAACTCAGGTAGATCCTGGATGACGCACAATCATGGAACAAATGGTTTCAATCAAAACCAAAGTTTAGATGCATATTTGCAGAGTAAAAGAGAGTTTCTTTGACTTTTGGCTGTAGACGCATATATTCTGCAGTACAGTTGAACATAAATGTGTGTGTGTGTGTAGACACATTTTTTTTGATGCCTATAATATACAGGGTCCTGTAAGCATAATAAAATGAAGTGTATGCATTTTTTGTTAAAACTATTTTTATGAGATGTTTAAAATCAGAAGTGTTAATTTAACATTGTATGTATAGAAAACATAGATCGTTTTCCATCTTTTGCCTCCAGATATGGGTTATTTATGAGTCTTAAAATAGGAGTGTATTTCTATTTCAGATGATCACACCTTTGGGGAGGAGTTTGTAAGCATTAGTAATAAAATTGTATTTATCATTTAATTTTAAATTCCTTAGGTCAGGGTTTTAAGAGAAACCCAGAGTTCAAATTAATATCCTTTTTCTTTGTTGTCCTCCAAATCCAACTTATCATTTCTGTTGCTATGCTTCTCTTGTCATGTATTTATTCATTAACAATTCCATGAGGATTTGAAGTTGTTTAAAGCAAAAATGTGGATAATACAGAAATTAAAAGTCAATATTAAATAAATCCCTATGATAACTAATGGGACCGTGGGTCCTAGGGAACGGGTTCACATGCATCACAGAATGGGAATCTGCATCTGAGAGTGCCTGGATCTGCACTTACAGTGCTGTAGTCAGACAAGATCTCTGCGTACCGTCAAATGCCAGTTGAATAGGATCTGTGGTGGTTGTAGGACAAGTTGATGCATTTTGGACGCCCAGAAGTGGCAGTGAGGGTTCGACTGGTTTTGAAACTAAATTTGCCTGACACCAAACTTAGCAATTAAAAAGAAAAACAAATTCGGTCTATTTTCCTTCAATTTTTTTTCCAACGGTTTTAAACAAGTTAGCTGTTGATGAATTTAATGGGATGTTTTTGTTTTTACGTAGATCCATTCTGTAATGTTTGCACACGCCGAGGAGAAGCGTAGTCCCGAAGTTATGCATTTCTTTCTTTTGGGCCACTCGTCTTTTTTGGCATGCTGGCACAAGTGTTTGCAAGCTCTCATCACTATGGGGAAGTCAGCTATTAAGAGCTACCTGCTGAAGAAAATTCCAGTCCCTCATATTACATCGTTGCTGGATCTGTCCATGTTCCTCCCCACGTGCCCACCACGACCTTTTGCACATTGCTTCTCTGTGCCTGTGCATGGAGAATAGACAGGTATACGGGATTTGTTTTACTTAAGACTAATTGCAGCATGGTAGAGCTACAAGTATAGTTCACGTATCTTAGACTTCAATGTGCAGACGAGTCTCCTGAGAATCTTATTAAATTGCAGATTTGGGGCCCCTGGGTGGCTCAGTTGGTGAAGCCTCCGACTTCAGGACTTCAGCGAAGGTAATGATCTCATGGTTTTCAGATTCATTCTGTGTCCCCCTCTCTCTCTGCTTCTCCCCTACTTGTGCTCTGTCTCTGTCTCTCTCTCTCTCTCTCAAAAATAAATAAGCATTAAGAAATTTGTAAAAAATGCAGATTCAAATTAGTAGATCTGGGGTGGGCTTTTCTAACAGCGTCCTAGGTGATGTGGTGCTACTAGTGTTCTGATCATGTTTTTCATAACCAGGGTACAACTGATTCCTGAGGCAGTCTAATAGGGAGCAAAGTTCCTCAACCTCCACTCTATTGACAGTTTGGGCTGAATAACTCTTTGTTGTGAAGGAATGCTTTATGCATGATAGGATGTTTAGCAAGATCCCTGGCTTCTACTGACTTCTACTATAGAGTTCTCTCCCTCTAGCTGTGACAATGAAAGTTCTCTTCCCACATTGCCAACCATCTCTTGGGGATAAAATCACCCAAGTTGAGAATCACTGGTATAGGGGTTATCATGACGGATTCTGGATTAGAACGCTTGGATTCAAATTCTGGCTTATGTCCTGTACGAGTGGCTATAGGCAATTTATGTACTTTTTCTGAGCTTCAGTTTTCTCCTCTATAAAATGGGGATAATAATAGTATCTACCTTAGATATTCATAGTGTCAAGATGACAACATAGGAGGTTTCTGAATTTTCCTCCTCCCACTGATGCACCAAATACACAGCTACACATGAAGCAATTTCTTCTGAGAGAAATCTAGAAACCACAGCTGAGACACTCCTACACATCAGGCAACTGAGGAAATACCCACACTGAAATAAGCAGGAAAGGCTGAGACATGCCATAAACCTCACCCCCAGCACAGCACCATATAGCCGAGAGGGAACCCCCAACTCCCATCTTCTCCTTGAGCTGTGAAGGGCTTGGACCACATATTTAGTGCCCCAGCGATTAAGGCTGCTGCCTAAGGGACAGGCCCCCATATCAGGCCCCCTAGCTCTGAAAGCCAATGGAGCTTGTGTTCACAAGTCCTACAGGACAACAGCAAACAAGGAAAACCATAAAAATCAGTTGCATTTCTATATTCTAATAAAGAACTATCAGAAAGAAATTAAGAAAACAGTCCTATTTTTGATGGCATCGAAAAGATTAAAATACATAAGAAAAACTTCAGTCAAGAAGGTGGAAGATCTGTACATGGAAAACTATAAAATATTGTTGAAATAAATTGAAGAAGCCAAAAGTAAATGGGAAGATATTCTGTGTTCATGGACTGGAAGAATTAACATTGTTAAAATGTTCATACTACCCACAGCTATCTACAGATTCAGTGCAACCCCTTTTAAAACTCAAAATGGCATTTTTACCGAAATAGAAAAAACAATCTGAAGTTCATATACAACCATGAAAGACCCAAAATTGCCAAAATAATTAGAAAGAAGGACAAAGCTGAATGCATAATACTCCTGATTTCAAACTATATTACAAAACTGTAGCAATCAAAACAGCACTGTCATAAAAACAGACACATAGATCAGTGGAACAGAATAGGGAGCACAGAAATAAACCCCTGCGTACATGGTTAATTAATTTATGACAAAGGAGTCGAGACTATACAATAGGGGAAGGATAGTCTTCAGTTAATGGTGTGGCAAAAATTGGTTATTCACATGAAAAAGAATAAAACTATCCCCTGCCTTACACCATACACAAATATCTCATTAAAATGTATTAAAGACATGAACATAAGATCTGAAAAGGTAAATGTCCTAGAAGAAATCATGGAAGGTAAGTTGCTTGACATTGGTCTTGGCAGTGAGTTTTTAGATTTGGCACCTTAAGAAAGGCAACAAGTGCAAAAATAAACCAGTGGGGCTACATCAAATTTAAAAGCTTCTGCACAGCAGTGAAAACCATTAACAAAAAGAAAAGCCTATCTATGGAATGGGAGACAATATTTGCAAACCACATATCTGGTATGGGGTTAATATCCAAAGTACATAAAATCTTACACGAGTCAATAGTAAAATCCTTCACATGTAACCCAATTAACAAATGGGCAAAGGACCTGAATAAACGTTTTTCCATAGAAGACATACAAATAGCCAAGAGATACATGGAAAGGCGCTTACCATTGCTAATCATCAGGTAAATGCAAATCAAAACCACAATGAGGGGCGCCTGGGTGGCTCCATCAGTTAAGTGTCAGAGTCTTGATTTCAGCTCAGGTCATGATCTCACGGTTGGTGGGTTTGAGCCCTGCACTGGGCTCTATGCTGACAGTGCCGAGCCTGCTTGGGATTCTCTCTCTCCCTCTCTCTCTGCCTCTTCCCCATTCATGTGCACTCTGTCTCAGAATAAATAAACATTAAACAAATCACGGTAAGATGCCCACCTCACATCTGTTAGGATGTCTATTATCAAAAAGCCAAAGCCTAACAAATACTGGTGAGGATGTGGAGAAAAGGGAACCCTGTATACTGTTATTGGGAACGTAAACTGGTGCACCATGACAGAAAACTATATGGGGTTCCCTCAAGCAGTTAAAAATAGAACTGCATATGATACAGGAGTCTTACTTCTGAGTGTGAATCCAAACAAAATAAAATCAGTATTTTGAAAGATATATGTAGTTCCATGTTTACTGCAGCATTAATTACAATAATGAAGTTTTGGAAACAACCTAAATATCAGTTGACGGATGAATGTATACAGAAAATGGGCTATATGTCTACAATGGACTATAACTCAGCCCTAAAATCCTGTCATTTGCAGCAACATGGATGAAACTGGAGGGTATTAGGTTAAGTGAAATACGCCAGAGAAGGACAAACACTGCATGGTATCATTTATATGGAATCTAAAATGTTTAAAAAGTTGAACTTATAGAAACAGAATAAGGGTGATTGCCAGATATTGGGGTGGGTGGGGAAAATGGAGAGAGGTCGATGAAGAGATACAAACTTTCAGTTATAAGGTTCATCAGATCTGAGGATCTAATGTACAACTTGGTGATTATAGTTGATATTACTGTTTTGTATAGTTGAAATTTGCTGAGACTAGAAACTAAGTATTCACACACACGCACACACGAAGGAAGAAAAAAAAGTAAAGATGGGAAGTGATGGATGTGGTGAGGAGGGAATCATGTTATATACATTTTTATTTGTTAATTAGACATCAATAAAGTTGAAAGAAAGAAAAAAAGGTATTCATAGAATTTCTGGGAGGTTTTAATATTCAATATCCATGAAGTGTTCAGAAATGCATTCATGCAAGTGTCTAGAAATCAATAAATACTGGTAAATATTATTATCAGAAAGAAGGGAGGGAGAGAAGGGAGGGAGAGAAGGAAGGAGAGAAGGGAGGAAAGAAAGAAAAAATAAAGAGAAAGAGAAAGAAAAGAAAGAACTATGCCTTATGGCTAGATTTTTCCAATGATGGAGCTGAAAAAAGGCTCAAAATGGATTCCGATGTTAAGAACTCAAACTCATGGCTAGTTATTTAGCTCTCCTCTTCTATTTATGCCCATGTAGGGACCAGTGGGCGCTTCCTCAAGAATAAGCTAGCAGAGGAAATCACCCAGTGAATGTCCATCTCTACCTGCCTGACTTTGCCTTGCTATGAGCAGAAGATTTTTACCTGTACTTCTCATTAAAGGTGTGAGCTTGGATTATAGTTTCTTTGTCAGTCAAATGAGGAGTTAAAGCCAGGTGATATGTAAGCTATAACCATTCCTAGTTTATTTTTTTTATTACCAACATATCCTTAAAGTGTTACTCATGGGTTTATTGCACCCAGGAGCCTCATGGACTCTATCTTCATAGCATTGACAATAGCCTAGTATACAGTAAGTGCTCTCTAAGTCTGAATTGATGTGAATCATTTGTGGCTATTACTAAATCCATAGACACTGCCATACTTCCTGATTTCAAAATTCTCTTCCCCCGCTCTCTCTGTACTGAAATACTTATGAGGCTATTTGGCGCTTAGAGGAAATCAGGCTTTAGCAAAGCTGAAGCTACTTTCTCTCTTCAGACAATGGTTCTGTTGAAAGCTCATTTTAATAAATGCACCAGAGAGGCATTTTTGCATAGGAAACAGTCATTCAGCTTTGTGGAATGTCCAGGTGGAATAAGTATTAGATGCTTTTGTTATTTCTGCCACTTTGGTTAATGAAGCTGTCGCCTTTACAATATAATTAGAGCAAGAACAAGTCTCTCACCAAATATAAAGCAACGCACATAGGGCTCATTACTAGAGTGTCCCTCTGAAGAGTCACAGGAAGCATTCAAACACAGGGCTTGACCTACAAGGGTAAATACAGCCAATTAAGAAAATGGTAAGTAATTTCATGAGAGAAATTCCAATTCTTATTAAAGATGTTCAGCATCCCTTTTGTATCAAGCCACCTTTTGTTTTTTAAGATCCAGAGAAAGTGGCTGCATAAACATGTTTTTATTTTGTCTGGGTGAGGCCTTATTATAAGACTATGGTAACACTGATGCTGCTAAATGGAGAGTCAGAATTTGAGGAGAAAAAAAATGTGACCATAGTTATCTCTCTGAGGCTGAACATGAAATTAGTCTTTTAAATTCAGTGTTCTAACTGCTCAGTGTGCCCCATAAGTCAATGAAAAGCATAGAGCTCCCAAGAGAAAGAATTCAGCTCTTCTTCATGGTCTATTAGGTTAGAAACTGTCTTTCAGACAAGACTTTCTTCAGTCTACCTCAGGGAAATTGGTATTTAACATAGTCTCAACTCTCTGACATTGGTTAGCTTCGCATTTTCAAGGCCTGACTTTTCCTTCTATCCATCCAGCACACTCCCCAAAATGCCCCTATAGTGTTTTATGAACAAGTATTTGTTCTATAAACTTGATAACTATGTACCTCTTTCTCAGCCAAAAGTACCTACCTACAGTTAAGAAAATGGGCTCTGTAGAATAGAAACATCTTGGGCCTTACCTGAGACATGTTGATTTCTTCCACCAGACTAAATGGCTTGAGATCTGTAACAGTCATTTACAGTTACAGTAGTTGAAGTCTGATGACTTTTTCAAGCCATACAACAATATATTTTTGGGTTTGGCAGAAATAGACACTAAATCTTTAGTCAACTTTGAATTAAGAAAGCAGGATCGAACACACGGGGTAGGTCATGTTTGAATTTGTAAAATGTGTGAGATTTAAGTTTGCAGGGTTTTGACATAGGATTACATGCTGTTTATTAAGAAGAAGTAGATATTCTAATGCCATTGCTTTGCCCAAACTTCCTTCTCTTTCATTCAAAGATGCTAGGCACCTGTGGGAAGTAGTGAGGTTAGTTAAAAGAGTCTGAGTTTTAGCATCTGAGAGTGTGTGATTCACATCTCCACTCTGTCATTTACCAGCTTTGTGGCCTTTGGCCACCTCTTAACCTACCTAGATCTTATAAAATGCAGCCAATAACACTTTTTTTTACAAGATGAATGTCCAAGAGAAAGCCGACATTTACATTGGTTGGTTTTTTTATATAGCAGAGGGAAATAAATGGTAACCGTTATTTACCACACTGTTTTGCAAAATTTTTAATATTTTGTTTGAGAAATCCTCTATAATAGATGGTGTTTTAATTGACTAAAACAAAAAGCATCTTGTAATTTATGATAGCCTTTATAGTTAAAACATTCCTGGAGCCATTTAAAGTATTCTGTTATTAGTAATATTTACTTTAGTCATTAAATAAAGCTATCTAACACACATGTTATGATTTTCTATTCTAGATCTATAGATCAACATGGCTGTTCCTTCTGGGCCAGTCAGGGTGGCCGTCACATATGGTAAAATCTTTTGTGTATATTTGTAAAAGAAGTACCTTGAGTTGTTAGTTTGGAGAAGGGGAGATAAGAGAGCAGAGATGTGCTTGGGAATCACTTAGATATGAACAGAGTGTGGATAATTTAGGACACCTAAAGAACAGAATGACTAAATTGTTTTAAAGGTTGATGTGTAGGATGTAGAGGGACATTTATCAAGACAAGAACCAGTATGAGGTTCATTGCACAAAGCAGTAAAATGGTAGGAGTGGAAGTGTTAAAAACATGTTGTGGGTTTTTTTTAGCCTTCAGTTGGTCAGACTGTGGGAGGGTAAACAGATTGAAGACCCAGTTTGCTTATCAACAGAATAGCTGAGAGAAAATTACATGAAAATGAGAAAAGACATTGTGGGTCATTCTGCTACACTTGAAGTGAAAACTTTACAGACGTAATGCTGACAAAGAATGAACTTTAATTAAACCTGGGTTGTTTGTGTGATTGTGTGTGTGTTATTTTTCCCTTGAGGAATTCTTCTTTAGAGACAAGACAGTCCTTCTGTGTTATATTTTATTGGATTTTGTGTAATTTCCCCTGCTCGCTTCAGTATTGGTGTCATTGATGCAGCAGTGGTGGTTTCTAAAAGCCCTCTCTGACTTATATCATGACCTCATTGGCATTTAATTCAAACACAAGAAGCCAGAAGGGAAGAACATTCCGCTTTCACAGGCAAAGTATCTGTGAAGTCTAGGGTATTGAACACAGTGGCGAGTATTTTGAAATTTCCAGTATCAACATTTCAAGCATGCCCAGTATTTTTGTTGAAACTGTGTAGTAAAACTAAGGCCTCATACTTGGCTGTATTCACAAAAAGCCAAGAGAAAATAAGACAAGATGGAGGTCACTGTGGAAGGTTCCTGTGTTGGAGAAGCTCTTTCTTTGGATTCAGAGCCTGTTGAGGCTCTGGGGGGAGTGGCTTGGGCACACTGAGGCACAGTATGTGATGGACCAGAGAGGGAAAAATTGAGAAGTTACATTCAGGGAGAGATGCAAAGGACCTGCTGAGAGAGAGTTTTTAGGAAACAGGGGAGGTGGGGGAAGGAGAAACGCCATGCCAAAGAGGCTGAGGGAGAGAGTGCCAGCTGACCTGGGCTGGATGGATTTCAGGGATGGAGTGTTAATTTCTTCCATGGTTCTGGTGCTTCTGGCATGTGGGCAAAGGACAAATGACACTTTTTGAAAGACCTGGGAGGGACGGTCAGAATCATGTAAGTGAATCCCAGCTCTGAATATGCCACCACCAAACTCACTAGATGACCTGAGACTAGTAATTCCTTTCTAATGGGAGGGAGTCCAATTAGCATGATCACTGAAGACCTTCTCAGGCGTTGGGATGTTGTTAATATTACTTCTGCTAAATGAATGGCACAGAAACTCTGTGACTTAAGAGAGAAATTAGGGACTTCGGTAGAAAATAGTCAAAGGCAAAATTTGCACATATGATCCTCAGATACTCAGATTTTAGAATGTGAAGGAAAACACCAGACAGAGGGCCTCCTCTTTGCTCTGAAGTCTTGCTGTGTTAGAAGCCAGTTGACAGTATGTCCGTTGCCTGGCTTTCCATCTTCCCGACTCCAATATCAGCTTTGATAAATTACTTTAAGGAAGGCCAGAATTTGCACTTATAATGCAAGGGAGAGAAAAAGCAGGTGACTATTTCTTCTTAGAAATTGAGACCGTGGAGACTACCGACTCTACATTTGGAGGCTGCAAGCCTATTATCCTGGCCCTAGAGCTTCATAATTCTGGTGCTGAATACATATAAGGGCCTCTACATGGAAGGCAGCACTGAGCCACTATACTTTGGGTCCTTTGTAATTAGTGTGCTTTTTGTAGAAAAACAAATGCTCTTTTAAAAGAACTAAACTTTTGGGGTGTCTGGGTGGCTCAGTTGGTTAAGTGTCAGACTTTGGCTCAGGTCATGATCTCACAGTTCATGAGTTTGAGCCCTGCACTGAGCTCTCAGCTGTCAGTACATACTTGCTTTGGATTTTCTGTCCCATCTCTCCCTTTCCCTGTCTTGTACTCTCTCTCTCTCTCTCTCTTTCTTTCTCTCTTTCTCTCTCTCTGTCTCAAAAATAAACATAAAAAAATAAAAGTACTTAACTTTGGAAAGTTGGTATTTACTGAGTGGACCTTACTGTTGGGGGAAAGGGCAGTTAGCTAGCATTTGTTGCTGTGGGTGCCATACCATGCTTTTCCATCTTGATTTACAGTGAAACGTGGAGTTACTGTCCACTAAGCAAGGAGTTTTCCTCTTGCCTATTCAATTCCTCGCCTTTGTTTTCCAAAATAATTTTAATATTAGAACATTTTTTTCTGAGGTGTTTTCTCATCTGTATGGAGTTATCAAATTTCAATAAGAAATTAACTAAGAAGTTTAATCCAAATCCTAACCCTGGTTTATTATTGTTTTCGCCTCTGGATAGCCATCTTGCCTTAGGTAATTACCTTACTGGATGTGGCTTCAAGACGTGTTTCTACAACTCTAGATTCACTTTCTGCTAATGAGAAGTATAATCAAACAACTGGTTGTTCTGCAAATTCCAAACCAGCAGAATAGTTACCTTCAATTCACTGAATATAGACAGAACTGTGTGGTTATTTTTTCAGTATGTCGTTTTCATTATTAGGACTCAGACTATCAAAGGCAAACGACACCTGTTGGCTACACTGTACATATGCGTGGTGAGGTAAAGAGGAGACAGGGATGGGATTAGATGATTTGAACCTTTCAGAGCCGTCTCACCTTTTCTTGCACAAAGTATTTTTCCCTTCTGCTGTTAAAACCTGCCTTTAGAATTTTAGTGAGAACTAAAAGGTCTACTTTCATTCTTATATTGATCTTTGAAGGACTCAAGTGGTCCCTTGCAGAAATCACAGGGGTCATTTTTCAAGGTAAATTTTAATAAAAACCCAATCTGGATTTTAAATACTTAATCCAGTGAAGTAAATCATTTGTTAAAATTTAGTTATTCATTGGTCTGTTCCATCATTCAACAAGTTACAAAGTGGCTACTCTGAGCCCACCTAGTCCTTAAAGCACCAGGTAATTCCATACAACTTTAAAAAAATGTTTTAATGTTTATTTACTTTTGAGAGAGCAAGACAGAGCATGAGTGGAGGAGGGGCAGAGAGAGAGGGAGACATAGAATCCAAAGAGATCCAGGGTCTGAGCTGTCAGCACAGAGCTCAACCCACAGCTCAAACCCACGAACTGTGAGATCATGACCTGAGCTGAAGTCAGATGCTTAATGGCCTGAGCCACTCAGGCGCCCCAATTCCATACAATTCTTACAGCTGGGTTCTCTGGTTATTATTCTGGATGGCTTACTATAGGTGTTTTACTAGATTACACAAAGGCTTCAGTTTTTCATTCACTTTGTTTCAAGTTGAGAGGTTAGGAAAGCATGATGCCATATAAACTTTGATCAGCCATAGGCCTTAATTAATTTGGAAATGGATGAGCGGATTCTGTTTGGAGATACTTAAGCCCAAGAAAATTTTCAGAAGAATTGAAAATGATTCAGAAGTTAAGATATAGAGATGCTGACATCTGAACATGTTTTGATTTTAAGCTGGATCAAAAGAACCAGGTGATAGGAGACCATCCAAAAGTATCCAAAAGAAGTCGGGTCCTGCTCCTAAGGTTGTGTGCACTCCACATAGGTTGGGCATGATAGGCTGGGCTAACTAGAACATTCTAAGGCCAAAGCCAAAATAGGCAAGGGGAAATCCAATCGTGCCTAGCAGGGATTATACAGCTGTACAGATGGGGTGCAGCAAATAGGAAAAGGAATGTTAGAAGTAGGAGTATCTGCACAATATAAGGCAGGTATGAAAAGAGATTCAGGATTAAAATGAAGCAACAATATTTTTGCTAAATACCCATTTTTTATGAATATTGGCAGCCTCCAAAGGTGAAAGCCTGGAGGTTTAAAAACATGTTATTAGGGTAAGGGCCACTTGCACACCCAATGTATTAGCTTCCTGTGGCTGCTCTAACAAATTACTAAAAGCCTGGTGGGCAGTCTCGAACAGCAGAACTTTATTCTCTCACGACTTTGAACGCCACAAGTTGAAATCAGTTTCACTGAGCTGAAATGAAGGCATCAGTCGGGCCATACTACCTGTGGAGGCTCAGGATGGCTTGTGGTGGTTGATGTCTTTCCTTAGCTTGTGACTCTATCACTAATCTCTGACTCTGTGGTCACACTGCTGCCTCCTATGTGTGGGTGCAACATCTCACTTTAGCTCCCTTTTTATAAGGATATGTGTGATTACATTTAGGGTCCACCCAAATAATCCAGGATACTCTCTCCATTTCAAATCCCTGATTTAATCACACCTGCAAGGACACCACCCCCTTAAAACTACATAACATCATGTAAGGTAATGTGCTCAGGTGTCAGAAATTTGAGGATTAAGCACGAATATCTTTTGGGGGACATATTTTTAGCCTACCACACCCTACAAGTCTCAAGTGATGCAAAGGCCAGATTTGACTGGCACAGTGGTAGGAAAGAATTTCATAAAACTTGGCCCATTGAAATTATTTCATTTTATTCCCATTCTATCTGCTGTCTTCCCAGAAAGAAACTCAGAAGCCAGACAAGCAACAACAGCTGTCTACTGCAACAGCTGATTGTACTTGTCTTGTGGGGAACATCTTGAATACAATCCTAGAGCCACGTTGAAGGTTCTGGGCTGGTAAGTGTCATGTGGAGGAGGAAAAGGGTAGGAGGGAGAAAAGGGAGAGAAGAACAGAGAAAAGAGGGAAAGAGGGGGCAGGGAGGAGTAAGACCCAATAGAGGGACGAGAAACTATCCAAGGCACATCAGATTTCTGTCCTTCAACCAGAAGTGTTAGCCATTTTGGTGAAATTGATCATACGTTTACAATCAAACAGTAACTAAATATTATAAGACATTATATGAACATTAATAAGTATTATTTGCATGAAATTATGTGTCTGAATCATTCCATCTGAATAATGGACACAGCCTGAGAAGAAGAATCAAACATCACCTCTTCTCTGAAACTGGTTTTGAGTGCTCTGTGTAGAATTGCTCATTCCCTCTTGTTTGCTCCCAGAGTAGAGCACACATTCACTTACAGCGCTGCTTGGGAGCACCCACGGCACACTTGTTAATCCAGTAGACTGTGAGCTTTGTCAGAAGAGGAATTCTGTCCATATAACTAATAATTAATGAGAACTTGTGATGTGCGGACCACCTTAAGTACTCCTACAGGATAAATATTTTATTCTCATTTTAAAGATGATAAAGCCAAAGCAAAGCAAGTTACGTATTGTCAAGGTCACGTGGCAAGAGAGAGGTGGAGCGGGGATTTGAAAGTAGGGATCTTGACTCATAAATTTTCACTCTTACAAAATCTAATACATTAGGCTACCCTGCACCTAGCATAGTAAGATAGCTCAGCTCCTTGAACTGTTGGTGGTCAGATTCTTTCAAAATGCAATAAATAAACTATGGTATGAAACACAACCTGATTTTACTGCCGTTTTAGGATTTATTTTAAAGGAAGGTTATTGTCTTACACTTTAGATTACATTTTTACCAACTCAAGAAAAGTGTGAAATGCCTCTAATTAGGTAATAAAACAATGTAAGCTGTAAGCTGTTGTGATAACCTCAAACTTCAAACAGGTTCCATTGATGTTAGAGTGAGGAGAGGGAAGGGAAAATGAAGGTCTTACTCTATTTTCCTAGTAGATGCAATTTATTTAGTGGAATTCAAAAGTGCTCTCAGAAGGACAGGATGTAAATGCAATCTACGTCGTGAATAAAAAGAAGTGGACAAAGTAGAGTTTGCAGAAGGACTGAGCCACCATACTGCAGTCATTGCTGTATTCAATAAACATTTATTGGCTGCCCATCCATTCAGAGCTCTTCAAGGAGAAACTGAAAATGTAAGTTGCTGAATAGTATCTCTACTTACCTTTTGAACCATCAGGAAATCTGGGAATGTTACTCCATAGTTTGGTGATTTTTTTGGAAAACCTTTCTTTTTCTTAAAGAAACTGATAGTGCCTTGCTTTCTGGTGATATCTCCAGGACTATTCTCTTAAGTGGTGGTCAAAAATATTTGCTGAATGGATGAATAAGTGAATCAGTCAGTCAACTGAGAAAGTTTGACTATTCCCATTAAAAATAGCAAAAGGCATTAAATTTTACTGAGTTAGAACACTGATTTGATTTGAAGATTTTAGACATTGTCAAGGAATTTATCATTTCTCTTTTCCCTATATCACATTTGTCTACCTGTTCCTCCTTTCTTCTCTCAATATTTTTTTCTGATTCTCTACTTTTCACTCCCCCCCATCCTTCTCCAACTACTAAGAATGTCCCCATGATCACTAACCAGAAGGATACCTGCATTTATGAGGAAAAGAACTGAATTTTTAAAATGTGGTTTTGATTTTAAATTATTTGGGCTTAAGATGTTAGTGAGGTATCAGAGTGTTAAGATGTGAGCATATAAAGTAAGAGAGAAGTTGGAGTTCTCACATGGATTTGGAATTTAGCTAGCATGAAGGTGGTATTTGAAGATATGGGCACAGATGTGACTGCATTGCCTTAAACATAGCAACAAAGTTTACATCAGAGTTGATATTGAAACACCAGTTCTCTGATTCAAATTACTACTAACAACAATTGAGCCACTAGCAGTTAACAGTGTTTGCTTGCTCTGGGCCCGATGTTGTTCCTGGTGGTACAGTTATCAAAATCCCATGGGAATGATGATGCTAGTGTCTGATTTTGCAGATTGTCTGCTAATTTTGGTAAGATGAAATTATTCATCCAATTTCATTTTTTTTCTCATTGTGTGATTTGGGACAAATTATTTACCTCTTCTAATATATATATTGTTTCTGTTGCCATGGTCTTATCTTTATGTCTTTTGACATTACTGCTGCCAAAACTCGCATGCTTTTTTACTTTGTCCCTTAATTTCATACATCGTGGTAATCACAGAGATCATTGGTTGAGTGTTGTGCTTACATGGCAGGCATTGCACTGTTAATCTTATCTAAACCTGATAACAGCTATACAAGGTAGCTTCCGTTATTATTGCCATTTTATATATGAGGGAATTGAGGCTTAGTGAAGATCACGGATTTGTTCAAGAAGGCACGGATATTCAGGTGGAGTTAGAAATGATATCTGGATACAGATACCATGCAATGTACTGGCTAGCTATCTGATGATACTGTCTCTTCTTTACTTTTTCTTGCAGCCTATAAATGTGCTCAAGCCTCCTGCATTCCTTTTTTTGTTGTGGTATAGTCACATACAGCATTATATTAGTTTTAGGTTTACAACATGATTTGATATTTGTATATATTGCAAAATGATCACTACAATAAATCCAGCTGACGCCTGTTATCATACAGTTATAATTTTTTTCTTGTGATGAGAACTTTCAATATGTAAACTCCTAGCTACTTTCAAATCTTCAGTACAGTAAAATTCACTGTAATCAGCACGCTATACATTATGTCCCTATGACTTATTCATTTTGCAAGTGAAAATGTGTACCTTTTAACTCCTTTTACCCATTTCATGCAGCCTCTACCCGCTACCTCAGCTAACCACCAACTGTTCTCAATAACCATTAGCTCAGTTAACTTGGTTGCTTGTTGTTTTTTGGGTCACACATAATATAAGTGAGATCATTTGGTATTTGTCTTTTTCTATCTGACTTATTTCACTTAGCATAATGCCCTCAAAGTCTATCCACATTGTCACAAGTGGCAAAATTTTATTCTTTTTGATGGCTGAATGATCTTCTGGTGTGTGTGTGTGTGTGTGTGTGTGTGTGTGTGTGTGTGTGTTCACCACATCTTCTTTATCCACTCATCCATCAATGGACATTCAGATTGTTTCCGTATCTTGGTTACTGTAAATAATATAGCAATGAACATGGGAATGCATATATCTTTTCACATTAGTGTTTTGGTTTTCTTGATGTAGGAAGTGGAATTCCAGAAGTGGAATTGCTGGATAATACTGTAGCTTTAGTTTTAATTTTTTCAGGAATCTCCATATTGTTTTCCGTAGTAGCTGTACCGTTTTCCATTTCTACCAGCTGTGCACAAAGGTTTCTTCTCCACATCCTTGCCAGCTCCTGTCACTTCTCTGTCGACAGCCATCCCCATAGGTGTGAGGCGATATCTCATTGTGAAGACTCTTGCATTCTTGACATTACATCCCTCTCTTGCTTTCACCCTTTCTCACGACGTTCTTATTAGCCACAGTTGTTTGAAGGACCGCCCACAGTCACTTTACTTGTACTGTCCTTTCCCACTGCACTCTGGGTCTCACCACTCTGTTTACACTGTTTTGGCCAAGGTGCCCAGTGGCTAAACCCAATGGGATACTTCCACCCTTTCCTTATATGCTTCTATGACCCTTCATGGTTTTTGAGAATGCTCTAATCATATGGTTTCCTTGACACAATTTTTCTTTGGTCTTCTCTTACCTCAAGCTTCTCCTGTAGGTGGTGATGCCTAGGGATCTTTGGTAGTTCGTGGTAAATACTCTCCCCTTGTGATCCATTCATGTTTAAACATTTTAACTGTTATTTATATTAATCATTCCCAAAGCTGTGAGATTTCTTCCAAAGCACAGATTCATGCCAATTCCTTTCTGGATACATACGTTTGTATGTTTCTTGAACACTTTAAGGTGAACATTTCCCATCCGATGACTCATGGTCTTTTTATAACCTGGTCTTCCCCCTGGGTTCCTGACCACAGCAAGCAGCAGCCCCCTCTACCTCCTTATACAGACTGGAAATTGGAGTCAGCCTAGATCCTCCCCTTCACCATCCTTTATATTTCACTATCTAAATGTATCTTACATTCACCCCATTCTTTATGCTTCTGTGTTCATTGCTCACTTTCATTTCCCTAGTGCCTGGTTTTGCCCTTAGTACCTATCATTCATGCTGCTGCCAGAATAATTTATCTGACAAAACTCTTCACTCCTTCATTTGCTTTGTTTATTTATATAATGTGTTTAGCAACCCCATCTAACACACCAATGCTGGAATGCTCTCTTAGAACCAAGCCATGTAGGTACCCTGCCACTCAAGCTTGATTGTGTCACTTACTTCCTAAAACCTTCTAATGGATTCCTGTGGCAGTTAAGATGAAAATTTAAATCCTTTATGGCCTTCAAGCACTTGCTGGTGCCCACTGTTTCTCAGCCACATTTTGAACCACTTGCCATCCTGTCCTCCACACAGACCTTACAGTTTATGGGACCTGGCTATGTTGCTTCCTGCCTCAGGGCCTTTGTATGTGCTACACCCTCATTGTTACTACCACCGTGCCTCCTTACTCTGGTACACATACACCTTTAAATGAACATAAAATGAAATTTTATTATTGCAGTTTCTCCAGGATCTTACAGAACTGTGTCCCTTTCCTTCAGAGTACTTAATTCAGTTTGGAATTAGATCATCATAAACATGGGGTAATTTGATTAATGTCTATCTTCCTTACTTCCTGTTAGGCAAAAGCAATGTCAGCTTTGCTTACCATGGCAACCCTGCATAAGTACTGTGCATATAGTAGTCACTGTTAACTAAATGTTAATTAAATGGATGTTGTCCTTAGTATTTTTGATGTTGTAGGGGACCTCCTTTTTTTCCTCTGAGAATTATCTTCAACAGTCCATTTGTCTAGAATAAATGACAAATGGGGTTTTCTGATTGTATAGAAATCTTGATCTTGCTTAAAACATGCAAAACACACACAGTCACACACACATATACACACTGCAAAGAGGAAAGTACATGTGGGGAAGGCAGATGTTTTCATTGAAATTTTAATTTCATTTGGGGTTTTCTCACAGGAGGAATGTGTTTCCTCTACCATACTTGGTTCTGAGGCACTAACTACCACCATCCGTCTTCATATTCTGTGCCAAGGGAAAAACATTTCCTTCCTTTATTTACTCTTAGCCCTGTTGATATTTTCCCCCTGAAAAGTATTTTCTCGGTAATATGGAAGAACTGAAGTGAATATTGAAGCTCTCTAGGAAAAGACAAGTTGCTGAGCATAGGCTTACTCAATGTGAAGATGGAAGATTTGTTTCCCCTCTCACCGCATCTCTTATCCATTGATAGTGGCTGCCTGGAGACATGTGTGAGAGGGAATCTGAGGGCATGGCCAGTCTTGGTGGGAAAGTGCACCGTGACTAATCCGTTCAACACATACTTATTGAGCGTGTGTTATATAATTAGCAGGCTGGCCAAGGGCGTGGGAGTAGACAGAGTCAGCAACCTGGCTCATCCTTCTCTGTACACGAAAGACTGATACAATTTTATAAGCATCTTGCTTATTTTATTCCTCCCCCTTCTCAAAGCTTATCTCTCACTTATATGACTTTTGGCCACCATTTTGACTTCTTCGTGTCAGAAGCAAGTCTTAATAGAGAAGTTTGTTTTGTCATTGGACAGGAATCAAAAGCTCTTTCCTCACTAAAACCTCCAAAATTTCCTGACTTAAGCCTTCCCATATCCATTGTTCCTTCCCTCCTCCCTCCCTGCCTCCCTTTCTTCATTTCTTCCTCCCTCCTTCCCTCCCTCTCACTCCCTTGCTTGCTTCTGCTTTCTCTTTTGAGAAACATACTTTGCCCCCATCTAATTAGTACTGACAGATCCGTACCCTCTCTTGAGCCCCAGTAAATAGTCTGGCCCTTAATTCTTGAGCTGCGGTAGAGACTGTTAGCTATTTATCCAACATCCGTTTCCTATTCTTTCTTAATAGCCACTTATTGGTCATTAGGTAGTGATTTTTGCACATTTGGCACTTTTTTTCTTCTTGCAGGAAAGTGGGTGTGACGGCTGGAATTTCAGGAATCATTTTATGACTTTGAGGTTAGAAGATATGAAGGTAGAGGAAAAAGATAGATGGAGCCTGGTCCCTGCTGAACCAAGTAGAGCTACCCTTCAAGCTCTGGACTACCTACTTTTGGACGTCATTTTATATAAAACCCTAATATGTTTAAGCTCCTATAGTCTGGTTTCTATTATTTGAAGCTGAATGCAACTCCTAGCAGTAGGTGAGTTATTCAGCTCTGGTTTCTCCTGGATTCTTTTATTATAATAATATGCATGTTCATGTGATACTTCCTCTTCATCCAGGAAGGACTCTTACATTTATGTTCCTCTAAGACTGTAAGTTTCATGAGGGCAAGGACTGTGACTATTTCACTCACTAGTGTTTCCTGTGTCTAGCCCATTACCTGACATGTAGTACTTGGCTGCATGAATAGTTGATGTCTGAATGAATTAATAATAACACATACTTTCTTCAAATACAAATTATATTAAAAAGAATTAGTGGGGAAGGTGTTCCTGGGTGGCTCAGTCGGTTAAGTGTCCAAATTTAGCTCAGGTCATGATCTCACGGTTTGTGGGTTCAAGCCCTGCGTTGGGCTCTGTGCTGACAGCCATCTCAGAACCTAGAGCCTGCTTCGGATTCCGTGTCTCCTCCCTGCCCCTCCCCTGCTCGTGCTTTGCCTCTCTCTCTCTCAAAAATAAATAAAAAATTTAAAATAATAATAATAAAAAAAAAGAACTAGCCGGGTGTCTGTCTGGCTGAGTCAGTTAAGCATCCAACTCTTGATTTTGGCTCAAGTCATGATCTCACAGTTTGTGGGTTTGATCCCCACATCGGACTCTGCTCGGACAGTGTGGACCCTACTTGGTATCTGTGTCTCCTTTTCTCTCTCTGCCCCTCCCCTGCTCGTGCTCTCTCTCTCTCTCTCTCTCAAAAATAAATAAAACATTAGAAAAATAAAAAGAATTAGCAATCATAGAATTGTCAGAGTCCATCTCTCAATGTTTAATTAAATATTCTATTTACCTAGAGGCCAATAAACACTATATGTATTAGTAGCTTTTGTGCTATAAGGAGAAAAATGATGTTCCACATTAAAACAATTTACTTTGACATTTGATAATTTGTAAGAAATTTGAATTTAGTATTTATAAATTTTAATATGTCTTTGTTTAAGAACATTCCATACTCTCCATAGCTTAGGCAATGAAAAGTATGTTTAAAGGACACCTGTACTTTATAGCTTTAATGTTTGCTGAGTGCTTCCTATGTATTTAGCTAAGTTACAATTGTTTTACAGGCACTAGTAGATATAATCCGACTGATGAAGCAAGAACCATGTTATTCCTGCACTAGAGTTGAGGAAACCAAATTACAGAAAGCTTAAGAAACTTGCTAGTCTCAAAGCTAACAAGCCATCTGACATTTTATTTGATATTTTTAGGGGTATGTATGTGTACATTCATTTGTACATTTATTCATTCTTCAAGCACAAATTATTGTCTGTTTATTGAATGGTTATTCCCTGTCAGGCACGATGCTAAACTCTGGGGAAGTAGAAATATTCAGTTCCCCACATTAGGGTATATACAGTACAATGTAGCATGATAAAATTTTAAAAGTTTGTTTATTTTGAGAGAGAGAGAGAGAGAGGGAGCATGTGAATGGGGGAGGGCCAGAGAGAGAGAAGGAGAGAGAATCCCAACCAGGCTTCACACTGTCAGTGCAGAGCCTGATGCGGGGCTCCATCTCACAAATGATGAGATCATGACCTGAGCCAAAACCTAGAGATGGATGCTTAACCAACTGAGCCACCCAGGCACCCCAATAAATGTTTTGATAGAGCAGTACACCTGGGCTTTCCATCCAGATGAGTTTGGATAGAGGCAAGGAGAGATCTCAGAGACTTCCCAGATAAAGTGGCAATTTTAGAAAACTACAAGACATTCAGATTTGGCCAGATAAAGAATGGAGTAAATGGAGTTCCATACTAAGGGAGGAAGTTGTGTTAAAACATGAAGGTGAGAATACATGGTTTATTCCAGAAAACAAAAAGTAATGAATGTGGCAGAGGCATGGCCTGGAATGGGCAAAATGGAGAGATATGTGACTTTCAACTGTAATCAACTGTGGCCAAGTCCCTGAGGGCTTCCTTCACCCAAGAGAGCTTGGATACTATTCTATATGTACCAAGGGGACCAAAAAATAGTGCCATATTTACCTTTATATTTCAATAGAATAACTGACTGCAACGTGGAGAATAGCAAGACTTAAAGACTCCGGTGAAGGTGAATGCATTAGGATCCTACCATGTTGTTTGAATTCAAAGTTAATTGAAATGAGATCTCTTGCAAATGTTGAATGTCTATCTTTGTTAAATTCTGAAAAGCTGTATGCCCATGGAGGAGCTGCCTTATGGTTGAGTATTTCAAAAAGGGTCAAGTTTCTATTTTCTTGAAGAAACAGAAGTGTATACTACAAAATGGTAGATAACTTCAACTGGTTAATTCTATTTTTGAATTTAGGAATTTCTGATATCCTGAAAATGTATTCTCAAACAGCAAATGGTGCTATGGAGAAGCGCTGGGAGAGGCTCAAGGAGCATCCTGTCGTCCCATGCTGCTCTTGCGTTTCTACCCCTAGCCTCCGTCCGTTATGTTCTGTGCTGGGCATTGCTGGCTAACTTCTCAAATGGATGCACAAAAATAGCTTTTCCTCAGTCCTTCTGTGATGGAAGCATTATATTAAACAATTGCAATCCCTTAATTTTTCTCCGCAGAATATGAAATGAGGAAGAGGAACAGGAGCTATCGAACAGATCAGTCAGCAGTATCCATCTGCGCCTTCTTCTATGTGGCCAGAATGGGACTTGGATTTATGTTTTATCTGTAGCTCCACATCCAAAAAGCTCTGAAAAACCTCAGTGTTTTCATGGCTGATTTGGCAGCAATGCCTGACTATAAACCTGAACCCACATGGCCAAAAAACCTGACCCAAGATGATGAAAGTTCATTTTATAATCTGCATTTTACTCAGCGTGAAGGATCACACACGTTGCTCAAGAAGTATTCGTATGTTTGACACTGCTTGTCAGGCTACATAATAGACCGAATATGCACTTATTGCCTGTGAAAATGTTTCCTTTAAAAATTTATTGAGACTTAAAAAAAATTTTTATCGAGACTTGTCAAATCACATGCAGTTGTAAGAAATCATAGACGCAGTATACTCTTCACCTAATTTCCCCCATGGTAACATTTGGCATATCTGTAGTACAGCACCACAATGAGGAAACTGACATGGATACAAGCCGTTGATCTTATCTGGTTTTCACCAGTTTTACATGCACTCACGGTTTTGCCTGTGTGTGTGTGTGTGTGTGTGTGTGTGTGTATTTAGTTCCTTGCAATCCTGTTACATGTAGATTTGTGTGACCACCACCACAGTCAGATGCGAAGGAGTTCATCCCAAGGATCTCTGGGTGCTACCTTGTTACAGCCACAGCCCCCTCCTGCACTACTTATCTGCCTAACCACTGTGGCCACCACTGATCTGCTGTCTCTGTCTTTGTAACTTTGCCAGTCCAAAGCTGCTAGACAAATGGAATCGTGACGTAACCTGTGATTGGCATTATTCACTCAGGATGATGCCTTTGGAAATTTATACAAGTCGTTGCATGTCTTTTAATGTCTGAAAATTCTGAACTCCCAAATGCATCTAGCTCAAAGGTTTTGGATGAAAAGTTGTAGACATGCACTGAAGATCTGTGGCCACAGACAGAGCCCCCGCCTGCTCTTTGAACCATTGAGGAGCTGGGCAGGCAGGACCTCGGTGGCTGTGTTCTCACCGGTGGTGGGGCCTGGAAACACTGTGAAACCTACATTTCTGGTGTCTGGTTTAAATGCAGCTCCCGCTGCCCGAGTGATATTTGCCTCTCGTTGCAGCTCCTTTTATTCAATGCTAACAACCCTCCTCCGGCTTGCCTTTGCCTGGGTTTCTCATTCTCATTGCATTTCCCTTCTGGCCCTAAATTCTAGCCCTAATTAGCAATCTGCTTTCCTTTTCTTGGATCTCTCAGCCCCCTTTCCTGGGGACTGCACCTGGCTTTCTATATCACTTACACTGACTCCAATCAGCTGCAGATCTGTGACTCAGGGCTCAGATTTCAGCCCTTGCCTGCCTCAGGCCTGTGTTGAGTTCTCTCTGCCCCTCAGGCTCCAAAAATTGGATACAGGGTCTTTCATGGAGAGCTGCCAGGTTTGGATTCTCATCATCACTAGAGTAAGTTCTGATGTCAGTAAAGTTAAACCATAAGTATACCGACTGCTTCTATTCTAAAGCAAAATTTGCTCCATTTAGACTGACATACAGTTCAAAAGAGACTGGTAAATTCACTCACCGTAATAAGATAATGTTCTATTCTTGACATTTGACTTAAGCTTATCTCTGAGAAATGTGCATGTTTATGTGTTCCTCTAAAATTGCTAATGATACTTAGGGAAAAGGATATAAGGCAGAATGATGGAAGGAGGGGCATTTATCATGTTCATCCTAGAATCTCAGTTCTCTTTCTAGCCTGCTGCAATGAAAGACATCAAAATAGTCAATGTTACAATGTTATTGTCCCAGTCAACCTTGATTAAAAATGCTTCCCCTTTAGAGAAAGCTAAACTGGAGGAGCTGTTGGATCACCAAGATTTTATTTCTAGCCCTATAGCTGTTCTACTAACACACATCCAGGTGAAAAGCAAAAATTGATTTCTAATAATTCATAGAATTTGTTCAGGGGAAATGATTATCTGGGAAATTTCCAGATTTCACTTTTGTTAAACTGCTGTTTACCACTGTGTATAGCAGTGTCAGACTGTTCTGTGATACTTTTGGTTAGCGCTGACTTGCCAGAATTTTGCTTTGGGAATGTCAATGACATCCACTGATGACCTGAAAAAATCAATTAGGAATGAAGAAGGAAGAGAAGAAGAAAAGTTAGTATCTAACCCTGACTTAGCTTCTCATCTAATACATTGTTAGTCTTCTTTCCAAAGAGAATGAATGATACAGATTTGGCAACTAAGAAAAAAAATAAGGGCAAAATAAAAACACATAGGTTAATTGGAGCCATCTTTTAAGTCTCTATATGGAAGAAATGGAAAAACCGAATAAGAAAGTTATGTATTTTTTAGGGTGCATGGAAGAAAGGAGAAAAACAAGTAAACCAGCTTTCTTCCCTTGAAAGTGTTTTAAGTCTCTTTGTCTTTTTTTGAAAATCATCCCACTGTCCCTAAAAATCTCCCAGAAGAGCAAAGAAATGGGTTCCTATGATTTTTACTTTCAGTTAAAACAGTTTTTCTTTATTCAAGTGCATTACCACTGAAGAAACAGCCATGTCCATAGGCCTTTGCTTTTGCTTTGTATGTCAAAGCCGCTTCCTGAAAAATAATTTTTTTTCTACCTTGCAAATCTATTCACTAAGAGTCATTCAGTGCATCAGATAAAAAGTATACAAGGAAGTGGATGTGTCTGGCTTGATACCCATGATGGAATGGTGAGGTTAGGGGACATAGACAGGAAAAATAAAGGCTAATGGGCTTCTATTTCCTAGTCTAAATCATAGACATATATGTATTGTCATTATCATTTGTTTGTCTCAAACACTTAAATGACAACTCCAAGTAGACCCCAGAACCTTTTTACTGTTGGGTGTCCAGAACAGCGGCTGCCCAAAGTGGGTGCTGAATAAATATTTACTGGCCAACTGCATGTGTGAATGAGGATCTCTGTGTTTATTCTCTCCCAGTCCTTAAAAAGTATCATATGACACTCCCAGAACCTCGACCAGAAGCAAGCAGGAATTTCTGAGTTTGGAACTAAACTGTTTATTTTGAAAAGTGGGAATGCTTTGCTTGTGCAATTTTAGTTGCAGATGACGTAATAGCTACAGAAATAAAGATTTTTTTTTTTTTTGCTATCCAGTTTAATTATCTAATTAGAATTCAGTAAGCTATGTAGAGGTTGCCCTTTGGGGCTCATTAAACCAGCAGGGTCAGGAGTGTTGCAAGTGAAGAAAATACATTTTTGACTCAAGCCGGTTGTTGCCGCAAAGTCATTTGGTTACTACAACCCGGCTCGGGAAGAGGGCTCAGCCTTGGGGCCAGATGGCAGGCTGTACCCCCACGGGAGCACAAGGCGGTAGGCAGTTGCAGTGATCCGCTTGCAGGTCTGGGGCGCAGCGCCCTGTGACAACGGGTCGGGGACCGCGGCTGGCTGGGACCTCAGCGGGCTTCTGAGCGTGGATGTGCGGGCTCAAGCAAGCTTCAGCTTTTGAGCTGGCTGACCCCGGCTTCGCTGAAGGAACAGTTGGATCACAAAGGTCTTTGGATTGAAATTTCAGCCCTAGCGGAACACGAACCCTTCACTGCGGCTGCTGCTGGAGTGTTGGCTGCTAACGTTGAGGATTCCAGCGTTTAGGTCTCCAGGGCCTTCGGGTCTAAAGCTTTCTACCAGCTTGAAAGTCTCACGGAGTTGTTAAAAGAAAAAAGAAAAAAGAAAAGGAAAGGAAAGGAAAGGAAAGAAAAAAAAAAGAAAGGAAAGGAAAAGAAAAGAAAAGGAAAAAGAAAAGCAAAGAGAAAAGAAAAGAAAAGAAAAGAAAAGGAAAAAGAAAAGCAAAGAAAAGCAAAGAAAAGAGAAGAGAAAAGAAAAGAAAAGAAAAGAAAAGAAAAGAAAAGAAAAGAAAAGAAAAGAAAAGAAAAGAAAAGAAATCGAATACACAGAGCCACAGGCCTTTCACATTTAGTCTTGCTGCACAGGGTCTTGCTAATTAGAAAATAGACCGCACAGCCTGTTTGTTCCTTTTCCCTCCCTGTATAGCCATGGCCTGCATTTCTCACCCTGAAAACAGAAGAGGTATTTGCACCTGGATATAAAATGGCTGCAAGTCCCGATAATGTGGCAATTTCCCGCTGTCTTACAAAAGGCCAGTTCTGCCATGTTGAGTGACACTTCCAATCTGCAAAACCACCGAGTTGTCAACAAATCTAGTTCCAAATGGCTGGATTAGGGGGAAAAAATCAAGACCGAGTTTGTAATTTTGATGCTTCTGACTGTATGGTGTGTAGCTCTCTGAAGGCTCTCTTCATCATTTGAAATGGTTTTGTTTAGTCAGGCTCTTACTATAATGACATGCATTTCCATGTGAATTTATCGGGGCTTGCAGCCCTACGCCCCTCCTGCCCACCTCTTTGATTTTGGCTCTACTATCAGTTCTTTTTATTGGTTTTTGGCAAGCAGCTGAGGGCATATGTTTTAGACTTTTCTTGCCTAATTTGTGAGATTCTGCTGACATCCAGGAAAGTGCTGCAAAAACCTGTTGCTCATATCCAAGCTTGTGTGTTTCATGGCCAATCCACTGGCGCTGAGCTCAAGTTTCTTGCCGACAAGCTTATTTATGGAGAAACAGACGTAGGCAGTATTTTGTGGGACCATGCTGTTCTTTCTGGGAGTAACAGTTGGCATTTCTATGCAAAAGGGCAAATAGTTTTTAAGCATCTCCTATTTTATGGGTGTGACAGAGGAGGTAATGCCGCAGTCATCTCTCCTGCTGGCAATGACACCGTTTATTCAAACACGTTCTGTATACCCAGCAGTTCGTACTGATTCACTGCCACATAACTGCAAGGGAAATGCTCTTGTACCCATTCTGACAATAAAGAAACTGAGATGAAGCAACTTTCCTAGAGTTTTACAGAGTGGTAAAGCCAGAATTTAAAAACTTCTGTCTTTCTGTATCAAAAGTTTTGGGATTCCCGCCCCCTCCCCCCCGCCCACCTCCCAAAAGAAATCTGGGAGACAAATGCTCCTCTTGATTTTTTTTAATAAAGAAAATTTGTCCTGTTATTTCCATTCTATTTTATAACTATTAGTAAATGCAGATGATTTGTGACATGAGCCATGACTAAGACATCATCTTAGTCGTTCTTTAAGGGCTTGTAGTGTAGAGCGGTGCTTGATGACCTGGAGTGATTTTGCCCCTCTAGGGAACATTTCCCAAGGTGTGAAGCCATTTTGTTTTTGTTTTTTTTTTTAAATATTTTTTATTTATTTCTAGGAGACACAGAGAGACAGCATGAGCAGGGGAGGGTCAGAGACAGAGGGAGATACAGACTCTGAAATTGGCTCCAGGCTCTGAGCTGGCAGTCAGCACAGAGTCCGACGCGGGGCTCGAACCCACGAACCGCGAGATCATGACCTAAGCGAAAGTCGGACGCTTAACCGACTAAGCCACCCAGGTGCCCCAGTGTGTGTGAAGCCATTTTGAATTGGCAGGGTGGGTGAGTGTGTGTGGTGGCTAGTGACTTCAGGCCGGGAATGCTGTTCCACATCCTACAATACACAGACAAACCCTGCAACAAAGAATGACCTGCCCTAATGGGTCAGTAGTGGTGAGGTTGTGATACTGTGGGTTCCTCGAAGAAGCGAGGCACTGAAACATGGTGGGATTTATGCTGTAGTTTTGAGGATGGTGTGGTAAATTATATTATTTGTTCAAAATACTTGCTGATGCCCCCTATTGGGATCATCCATATGGGAGAATTATACGTTCTACCCTGTTAGTACCAGGCACAGCCATTTTCCTTATTGACCAATGAGATAAGCATAGAAGTTTACAGAGCCATTCTGTAGATTTCTTTCCCCGCTGCCACAAGACTCAAGTTCCAGGCAGGGACTCCTTCTCTTGAGTACTCAGATGAAGACAACATGGATAAATATGAAGACCACTCCAAAGAACTGGTGCCATGAGCAATAAACAAACTGCTTTGGAAAGCCAATTAGGTTTTGAATTTGTTTTTTTCTGCAGCATAACTTAGTCCATGCTGCCTAAAACGGATGTGGTTACGACTTCAACAGATGAAAACGAGACAGGATTGTAGTAGAAGGAAACCCTGGAAGAAAAGACTGGAGCCAGTGCACGCCAGATGGCAAAGAGTGGATTTTAACTTTATGTGTGGGAATTTTAGTAGGGGTGAGAAAGAAAATTAATTCTGAGAGAGCAGAGGGAACGATTATTCAGAACAAAACAGACACAGGAGGCCAGAAATCAGTTAAGCTATGAGAACAGTAGTCCCAGTGAGAGAAGCAAGAGCCCGAACATGGCAGGGTCTGTTTAAGTGAAACGTTGGATGCTTATGCATGAGTGACTTGAAAAGAGAAAACAATGACTGGCCCTGAAAATTCACTTGGTATGGACAAGAAGAAGATGATTCAAAGGTGATATCAAGATTTTGAGAGCGACCATCTTGGAAAGTGGGGTCATACAAGAACATATTTTGGAACAGTTATGATGATTTCCTTTGGGAGTTTATTGAGCTTGGGCTAAAGACGGGCTGTCCAGTCGGAAATGTTCAGAAGCAATTGGCTACTAAGGGGTGGACAGTGGCAATCCTGGTGTGATTTGCATATTTGGGCATCATCTTCATAAGCGTGCAATTTGGGCAAAATTATTAGGGATAGTGGCCGGAACTGAAAGAGACACTCAAAGGAAAGGAAGTTGGCATTTGGGCATAGAACGAAACTGATGGGAAGAATATTCGGCACTTAAGTGGATAATACTCCTATATCGGCTGGTGAAGAGCTATGTTTGGATCTTGCAGAGGTAATTAAGAGTGTAAGGAGGCAAATTAATGCCGACTTCTTGGTTAACTGCAAATAGGTGCTTAAATGTCTTTACTATTATCCTGAAGCAGTTCAGCTTTGGTTAAAAAAAAAAAAAGTAGTACATGTTTACAAGGTCAGGAATTTGTAAACCGTCAAAAGTTTAAGTTTGAAGTTTTCCTTAGTGTCAAAATAAAAGCCAAATCACGGCAGCACTTACTTGAAAAAATTCTTAATTTATACTTAAAATTTATCATGCCGAACTTCATTAACACTGTCTGTGCTAGGCCTATCAGAAATGATTTTACTACATTCTTTATTTGTTGGTTATATTTTTAAGGAAAACTGTCCTTGATTAGGTCACAATCCTTTACTTTGCTTCTGGGTTTCTGCACCTCAGGGAAACCTAACTAGCAGATGTTCACTTAACTGAAGGTCTGAACTTTTGTCCATGCTGTTCTCCACCTCCTTCCAGGTTCACACGCAAGATACACATTGGTTTTGAAGTTTTGGCAAGGCAACTCGATGGATAAAATAGGCCGGTGATATGCCATATTCCCTCAGCGGAAGTCAGAGACCACCTATTTCTTTTCCTCTGGCTTCACACTTCAATACGTTAGGATCCTGGGACATCACGGCACAGAAACACTTAGCTAATGGTCCACTGTCAACCTGCTCTTGGGTGCAGGAATCACAGACAGTGCCCGACTGTGAAGTCGGAGGGAGATCGTCCTAGGGGAAGACAACATTGAACACCCCGGTGTTAAATACCACTCATCTCTGTGAAAATAGAACCTGCCACTCTTCCGAAAGCAACACTAGCTTGAGTGGTTTCATCCGGGATAATAATTTCCTTTCATTTCTCAGCCGAACCCATCCGTCAGTTTATATTTACTGTGACTAAAGAGCTGAGGGCCTTTCTCAGATTTGGAGAGTTTAGGACACCGTCTTCTTTCAGGGTATTTAGCATATTACTAAATAAACGCAGTCCTTTGGAGATCTTGCAGTTTCCACCAGAGAAGGCCACTTAATCTTTTAGTTTCTGTGCCCAAGCAATTTTATCACCATGGGTAAAACATTGCCTCTGATTGCCCAGTAAGTTGGAGATGTGGAATTAAGTCATGGACGCTCATGTCCCTAGACAAGATTCTACCTCATTTCCTTCATCAGAATTCCAGCATCCTTGGTACTGTCTGCAGCAACCGTGTTTTGCTTCATGACCTTTCCTTTCCATCTCTTTGGAAGTGTGGTACACATTGTCACGTGCACAGCAGCTCCCTGGGATTAATAGCAGGTTACTCATCTGATCAGCTACTCACTGGAATATATTATGGGGAGTGGCCATCTTCATGGGCTTTTTCCCCGGGTTGTACATCTTCCTGTTAATGCAGGCGTTCCTGAGTTATAAAGCATTAACTCCAACAACTGCCATCAATAGGATACTGTTCAGGAAGGTGGAGGAGATATTTTTGAGATGTCTTTAGACCTCCTTTTAATTATACTTTATTGATCAGCACCTTTGCCTCTCCACTCTGTATGTGTGCACAGTAACAACTGAATGCCATTTGGATGTGGGTTGAGCAGAGATAAAGCCATAGCCTGCTTTTTGTATTGTTGCATTTTAATTAATGATTAGGGGTAATCAGATGATTTCACTTGAAGCAGTTTTCTAGATTCAAACTCTTTTGTTATAATTCGTAATGCAGAAACCTGAAGAAACGGAATAATTCACAAGACTCAATTAATACAGACAAGAAGGAGCATCAGAGGAGGCCCTGATGAAGAGGGAGGAGTCTCTCATCTTGTGACTTTCTTAGTGATCGTCACTGCTTCTCTACCTTGGCAGCATGGGAGGGATATGGCGCATCGCTCTGCGAGTGGTGGTTGGTGATGTGCTACTATTATGCTCACAATGGAAGTAGGGTGAATGAGGGTGGGGAGATGAGGAAGAGAAAAATGAGAGGGCTGTGTCTCAGGCAGTAGAGGGATATGCCCCTCCTGAAATCATTCAAGAATTGGTCTTGGGTTGGAGAATAGCTGAAGCCGGGGAGTGGGAAAAGCATCATGGTGAGAGCATCCAGCAAATACCAAGAGCAGAGGCTGGATGCAGGAGTCCTGGGTGACTCTCTACATGTGGCTGCCTCACTATGAGAGGAGATATGCTCCTTACTTGTGCTTTGAGATCTCATGAAGTTCCCCATGAGTATGCATCGCTGCAATACTCAGGCTCTAAAGGATCTTTGGGCATCTGATGGGCTAGAAAAGAGGCTCAAATCTCCACAGTTTTGTAGGCCAGAAGGAATAGAGGGAAGTGTATACTTCTATTATCTACAGATGAAGAAATGGGACTAAACAGGCTAACTTAGGGGCACCTGGGTGGCTCAGTCGATTAAGTGTCTGACTTCGGCTCATGATCATCACAGTTCGGGAGTTTGAGCCTGCATCGGGCTCTGTGCTAACAGCTCAGGGCCTGGAACCTGCTTTGGATTCAGTCTCTCCCTCTCTCTCTGTCCCTCCCCGCTTGCAGTTGGCCTCTCTCTCTCTCTCTCTCTCAAAAATAAATAAACATTAAAAAAATTAAAAAAAAAAAAAACCAGCTTAACTTACTCACCCAAGGTCTCCAAGAAAGAGAGAAGCATTAGTATTTGGGCCATGTACTTTTTAACTTCACAGCTTCAGCTTTCCATGTTTACTCTGTTGTGTTAAAATTGCACAGAGTGCCAATGCTGCCTCAAATACTAAAACACAACTAGTCATTCTCATGTATTTTCTTTTTTCTCAGCTGTACATGTTCTGGGTTCCTCTTGTGGTGGCTGGGATGGACAAGGCAAGGATGTTGCACCAAAGACCCCATATGGGGTATCAGGTTCTCAGGCTAGCTGGCTAAGTGAGGTGTTTTCCAGTGATGCTAACAACATTTAAGCTGGTCTAGGAGTAAAACACAGCAGTCTAAGGGAAATTGAAATAATCAGTAGAGAACTTCTCCAGATGCGCATTACCCCATCTGACCTCAAGCAGCATCTGCACCATCATAATCTGCCCTCCCAAGTGCTTCCATAGATAAATTTTGGTGCCCTCAAATATAACCAGTCCCTTCACTTTCTCCCTAGATCCTATCAACTATCAAAGGACAAAACTGCAGCAGTTTTGTCTATCTCAGATCAAGTTTTTATTCTCTACTGGTTTCTAGCAGCAATCACACATTCTGTAATTGCCCTCATTTTAGAAAAATCTTTCCTTGACTCCACTTCTTCTTTTAGCGACTGTCCCCTTGTAGCAAAAATGGAAAATTCCTTTCTTCCTATTCCATTTGCAACCCCCTCCAATTTGACTTTGTCCCTGACCAGGCTACTGAAATCGCTCTTGCTAAGGTCACTCATGACCTCCGTGGTGCTAAAACGAAAGGTCAATTTTCAGTTCCCGTATTTTTTTAAAAAAATGTTTATTTATTTATTTTTAAGAGAGACAAAGTGATGGTGGGGTGTAGGGGAGGGGCAGAGAGAGAGGGAGACACAGAATCTGAAGCAGGCTCCGGACTCTGAGCTGTCAGCACAGAGCCCGATGTGGGGCTCGAACCCACAAGCCATGAGATCATGACCTGAGCCGAAGACATACACTTAACCTACTGAGCCATTTAGGCACCCCAATCCTTTCCTCTCTTATTCCCTTCTAGACATACAGTCCTTAGGACTTTTGCATGGAAATACCTTTTTCTATGCAGCCATTTGGCTAACTCCTTCACTCCTTTACGACTTATTCAAATGTTATCTTCTCAATGAGTACTCTTCTGACAGTACCACTTAAAATGCAACAGCCTCCTTCTTTTCCCCAACACTGAAATCCCTTCACTCTATTCTATTCATTCCTTTTTATTCCTCATAGTAGTTATCAACTTTCTTCTTCTTTTGTTAATTTTTATTTAGTTTTGAGAGAGAGAAAGAGAGCACGAGCATAGGAAGAACAGAGAGAGAGGGAGACACAGAATCTGAAGCTGGCTCTGGGCTCTGAGCTGTCAACACAGAGCTGACGTGGGGCTGGGCTCGAACTCATGAACCGCAAGTCCATGACCTTTGCCGAAGTCGGATGCTTAACTGACTGAGCCACCCAGGCGCCCCTCTCAACTTTCAACATACCATATAGTTTACTCATTTATAATAGCTAATGTTTATTGTCTGTCACTTTCTAGAAGGGTAGCCTCACAAAGGCACAGATTTTTGTCTGTTCACTGATGCTTAAAATGTTTAGAAAGATTGCCTGGTATATAGTAGATGCTCATTGTGTTAAATGAATGAATTCATAAATAATTTCCTTTGCCAGGGAGAAGGTTATCATGAGGTTGGAGGCTGGAAAAATCAAAAAGTGGAGGAGCCAGAGTGGAGCAAATGGTCCATGTTGAGGGACCACAGATCAGCCCAAAATGGCAGAGTTTGTTGTATGCTGTGGAGGTAGGTTTAACAGATGTCACTTACCACAAAGCACTGAAAACCTAGTTTGTTCACAATTCTGCAGATGATGTGGCTTCCAGAATCTCTACTACCTTGATTTTCTCCTTTGCATATATTTTAGTTTGTTGGAATCCCTTGAAAAAAACATGGCACTCAAAATTAAATACAGTATTGCAGATACACTCAAACCAGCATCCCATTAATGTAGGGGACTATCGTCTCCCTTTCTCTGAACCGACATGTTCAACAGTGTAGCCAAAGAGATCATTAACTTCCCGGGGTTAAGTGACACATGGCTCAGATTGAGCCTGCTGTCAGCCAAACCACAAGTTGCTTTTATTGATTTTTTTTTCACATAAACTACACGCACAACATTTGCTTTTAACTTATGTGTATGACTTCTATATATTTTTCTATGAAATTTCGCTTTTTCAGTTTAGATCCATTATTCTGACCTGCCAAGATCTCAATTCAGAATTTTAGGATGTCCTCGCCACCTTTCATTTTTCTGGAAATATGACCATTAAAAAAAAAAAGGATTGTAAAAGTATAGATAAAATGTTCTGGACAGGGTCCATGGCAAAATCTGTGCAAACCATTATAAACCTTTATTTCCATAATAGCAGTATTTGTTTAATGCTCAGGATATATAGGTTTAAGATGGATATTTCTTAATCTTGCCCACAAAATGGTTACTGAATAATTTTTCAGATGCTTTGCTGAAATCCGAATATCCTATGCCTGCTGGATTCTGCTGATTTTCCAGTCTAGCATTTTGACCAAAGGAGAAAATGAGGCCATTTTGGCATAGTTTTATTAGATAAACCTTTGTGGGCTTTTCATGAGCCCCATATATGAACTCACAAACCATCTTTTATTAATTCTCTCTTGAGGTCGGGCTTACTACTTGTGATTTGAAGATTTAATTTTTGTCATAGTGACATCTTAATCTGTGTTTATTTTGTGACTTAGTTTTGTGAGGAACCATTCATATATTCCTTCTATATGGATGGTCCTTGTCATTTAAAAACACAAAACATTGTAATATATTATTTTATATAAGTATATATATGAAATATCATCGTACAAATTTGAGTGCCATCTTTCTGTTCCAATTTTGCTTGGCTCTCTTCTCTCTTATTTTTAAAATTTAATTTTATTTATTTTCCTTATTCCTCCTCCTCCACTCACATTGTTGATTCTGTATTAATGCCTAGTATACATAGTACATTTTCCCATGTATTTAGCACACTTACATAATCATAGATGACCTTTATGAACTTTCAAGTTGTCTATTTCAAAGAGAAGCTGTTTGAATATCCTTCCCTGAGGGATGATATTACCCACAAAACTATCTTTGAAGCATCTATTTTAGACTTGGGACTCCAACCTAAAAGTAATAGAATAATTCGTTTGTCCTTGTGTTCAGTAAGTTTTGCTGAGGGCTTGTCCCATGTACTAGGCACTGTAGGCTGGGTTGTAGGCTAGGTTATGTAGAGACTCCCAACCTTGCCGGTGCTGTGTTTAATGTGTTTAATCCATCTTTCTGTTTTTCTTTGACCTCTGAGGTGGAAAAAAAAAAAAACCTCTTCTGCATAGAAGACTTCTTTAACAGACTGAATGTTTACATCTTCCCCAAATTCATTATGTTGAGGCTCTACCCATCAGTATGGCTGAATTTGGAGAGAGGTCTAAGGAAATAAAGAAATAAAGTTAAATATGGCCATAAAGTCAGGGCACTGATCTGATAGGATTAGCATCCTTTTAAGAAAACTAACACTAAAGATAGTTCCTCAAAGGAAGATAGAGCCTATTGGTCGAGAGCTACAGATTTTTATTACAATTTGTTTTTAATTTTTTAAAACAATTGTTTTGTGTGGAGAGGGGCTTGGGGAGGTGAACAGGAGCATATTCTGCAGTATAGAGGGAAAATATCTTGATTTAATAACATTAATAAAAATTACAACTATTCATTATTTGAATATTGTTTCCTGAGTGGCCCACTTTCTTTCAAGACTCAAACATGCAGAATCCCACTGTAATATTCAGCAATGTTAAATATTAGTTGGAGTATTATGAGCTGAATTGTGTCCCCTCTCCAAAACCTTCTAGTACCTCAGAACGTGACCATATTTGGGCATAGGGCCTTTAAAGAAGTGATTGAGTTAACACTGGGCCATTAGACTGGGTCCTAATCCAATCTGAGCAGTGCCCTAACAGGAAAAAGATTTTGGATGCAAAAAGAGACACCAGAGATGTGCTCAAAGAAGAAAGACTGAGTGAGGACACAGGGACAAGAGGGACTTCTGTAAGTGAAAAAGAGAGACCTCAAGAGAAACCAAGGCTGACACCTTGCTTGCGGACTTCGGTCTCCACAGTTGTGAGGAATACACATCTGTTGTTTAAGCCACTCAGTCTGGGGTAAGGAGTTCTGGCAACCCCAGCAAATTCATATAGACAATATGTAAGCTTTGGGTTTGTTTTGTTTTCCAATTTTCTCTTCTCCTCATGTTGTGTAGGTTACTTCGAGTACCTTGTGGTCCTTTGCTATTTAGAAAAAATTTTTCTGGTCCACTCACAGGTACCCTAGCACACTATCATTTTTATGAATACGAATTACTGGTAAACTCGCATGAAAAACATGATTCTCTGCTAACCAAAATGCTGGTCATCATGAGGGTAACCAGTCATTTTTAAACACATGCAGAGTACAACATTCGGTCTACTAAAAAAACTCTTTTTCTAAAACAATGAATAACCTTGCCTGGGACACACTCTAAAAGTGCTTTTCATTTATTATGAAGTTTAATATTTTATTCGCTTGAAGTTTCCTCCAACTTCTGCCTGTGACATTCTCTATCTCCTTTTTATAAGGACAAAATAAAAGTGTTTTCTTCCAGATGGTGGGAGGTTGGTAGAAATGGACCTTAGAACGAGCTGTAATTCTTAAACCCATGCTCAGTCTTCAAGGCCAAGGCGACTCAACGTAGCATACAGGGAGATGAAGATAGGGTCCATGCAGTATTTTAAATAAATAGATAAACAAATACATACATAAATACTTAAATATGTAAATAAATACATAACTAAATAAAAGAACAGTGATGCAAAATAGCTGGAGTGACTCAGAACTTATTCCCTGGAACCCAAATCTCCTTGAGGCTCCTTAGCTAAATTCCCACACTTGGTGTATTTTACTGAGCCAGCCTCTAATCTGTTCCTTGCTTTGCCACAGAAGCCTTTGTCCCACAGCTGGGGCTCATTTGGTTTGGATTTTTATCTATAAATTGCTTTCAGTAAGAATCTTTAGGAGCTAATTGGTGAAAGTGACCTAAAAGGGGAACCCCCGAAAGGAACGAGAAAGACTGAATTTTCATCCTTTCTTCCCCCAAGAATTTGTGTTACCCTTTGCCAAGGAACAGCTAGCTTTGAAGTTCGAGTAGTCTCTTTTACTTAAAAGCTAAAAACCACCTTAGACGAAACACCATCAAACAAAAGTATGTTTCTCAGTCCTATAGTCGAGGAGTTATGGAGTGGCTAGTGTTTGAAATTCAAAGTCCCATTTGGACTCACTTCAAAGAGGGGCTCCGGGCCCAACTGCTAAGAGCTCTGCCAGCACCAGGACATACAGATTTCCAGTCACCGGGGCCTGACCTCTGTTCCTGCATCTGAGGATGATCATAATTGCTGTCTTTTTAATCTTCTTTGCAGCCTGTCAAATGGAGGCCACTTCACAGCAGGAGACACAGGTTCACAATAATAAGAGCGGTTTACAATGATTTGATTTCCCTTAAGAAAAAATCATTGCAGTGAGACTGGGGCTTAACACAAGTGTGGGTATTTAAATTTGGACTAAAGGAGTATAGGAGTAGTCAGATGATGGAAGAGTAGTTCTGGCATCTAAGAACTGGTAGTGGACCAGGTATCGTAGGTATGGACGTCAGTTTACAAACTAAGGTGTACATACATATAATTTTGTACATTTATTTTTTAAGTTAATTAATTTATTTTGAGAGAGAGAGAGAGAGAGCAAGAGCGAGCATGGGAGGGGCAGAGAGAGAGGGAGAAAGAGAATTCCAAGTAGGCTCCATGCTGTCAGCGCAAACTTGATATGGGGCTCAGTCTCACCAACGGTGAGATCGTGACCTGAGCTGAAATCCAGAGTCAGATGCTTAATTGACAGAGCCACCTAGACACCCCTGTACATTTCTATACCAACCAGTTTTTATTTCTGGATCCCATTCCATGAAGGCAGAGTAACTTGAGCTGAGTCTATTCAGTGTCTTCAGTGTTGTTCAAGGTCATCTGTTCAAATCTCTCAAATGGGAAATTTTGGAGTATCCATTATCCTGTCAGGACTTGACCATGTGCCTAAGTGACTTGCCACCTTGATGCTTCTGTCCCAACCCCATTGGCTCCAGCAGCTCTGTTTACTGCTTCACCATAAAGGCTGGGACATGAGAATCATTAGGCCACTTGACACAGGGCATGTGAGGCTCACCATGGGTCTGGACCAGCTATTAAGCCAACACCTCCCCAGGGTCTTTCCACTTCCTTGAGGCTCTACAAGGTGAGCATTGGTTCCTCTGCTTCTGGAGTTTTCATACCTCTTTCGGTTTGGCCACATTTCAGGGACAGAGCAAAGTGCCCCTTCTAGACTCACCGATGTTTATATTTTTATTGTTTTGCCACCAACTCTCTTTCTCTGCCCCCAACCAGAGGAACATTTTCTATATTTCAGGTAGAGGTGAGGTATTGTGACGAGCTCTACCATCCTCAATCTCCCTGGGTTGGGCAACCCAGCATTCCTCCCTTGCCTTGTTTTCAAACATTTCTCTACATCACTAGTTCTTTCTGCAGCTAAAGACTTTGTCTTTGGAAACAATATCTAGGAAGGGAATTCTTCTTCTTTGCTCTTTTGTTATGATATATCCTTCTCCTAGGGCAAGAAGTGCAGCATTTGTAGGGATTGAGGTGAGGGTGAGGGAGGTAAGAAGCAGAGAAGGTACAATGAGGAAATTTTTAGGAGAAAATAGTATTGACTAACATTTCAAAAATATGATTGCACCTTTGTAGCTTCCTGTTGCTCTCTCAGAGTTCATAGGAGACTGCCCTTGGAAAAGTCCCTGGCAGCCATATTTCATCTTCCACTTGTAATTTGGAGACGTTCCTTGTCTGTTCTCCTGTGCATGCCTCTAAACATACTTGCCCCACCCTTACACTTTATTGATCTTAAGTAATTCTTTGGCTGGACAACCAAAAAGCCTCATGCTCTAAAATTTCTTTCCGCACACATGTTTTCCCAGCCTTGAAGTCCTTCCTAAACCAGTCCCCAAGGGCTAGAGTGGGCCTTCCTGCTATTTACTCTTCTTGTGCCCTATAGTACTTCTTTCATAGCAGTGATTATTTAACTATGCTAGCTAGTATTTGCTAAATACTTATCTCACCTACTATGAAGATAGGAACCATTCTTTCTTATTCACTGCTGTGCCCACAGCACTTGGCATCTAGCAAGTATGTGTTAAATATTTATTAGCCAATGAATTAATGAACGGCAAACCAGCTAGATGTTGCAGAGAGGGCAACAGAGGCCCAAATTTGTGTTTCTAGTATCCCAGGCACTTGCATGTAAACCTATCAGTCCTCTGAAAAAAAATCTTCATTATCCCTATTTTTTAGTAAAGTTTCTGAGGGTCCAAGACTGAGGAAGGTTATTTCCAAGATTATCCAGTTAATAAGGGAAAAAAGGCAAATGCTTCACTGATTCCCTACGTAGCATGTGTTATCCTTAGCGTCTGACTTGTCTTTGAAAATAACTTCATAACTTCTGTGAATAATTGATATCTTACCAAGTGATATTTGCTCTTTTTTTTTTTTCTAAGTAAAGTGGGTCTCTAGTCAAGTGAATGCTTGGCAGGAAGAATTTTAGGCAGATCATGGTGAAAAAGTTGGTCGGAAATCCTTCCTCAAGTTATTTACATACAGATGCACCTGTGTTTCGTCTGTTGCCTCCCTTTCTCCCGAACACTAGACCCATTTCATTTCAGATACTGCATTCAGAACATTTTAAGGGCCTTGTCTTCAGCATATGAGTTTGGGATTGGGGGTTGAGCATCTACTCTGTGCAAAACATTAGAACAAAGCAGAATGAAAACAACACAAAAAGAACACATTTCTATAATAGTAGCTTCTACTGTCAAATGTAAGAAACATGCGGCAACATAAATAACTAGTACAAGAAAGATCTGATGGATTTGGGGGCTTAAAAAATGCACCAGCGCAAGAAGATCAACACAAAGAGAGCACTAGAATTCTTGTGGATGAGAAGATTTGGGTTGGGCCTTGAATAAAGCATAGAATTTCTGCAGAAAGATAGGTGATTGCAGGCATAATGGACATTCCAAGAAAGCCAAATGGTTTATTCTGGCTCTAGATCTCCAACTTAGAGAACTTCCGAGAAGCACAGGCAGCCCTCGTGTCAGCTTACAAGTTGGAATATTACACATGGGGTTTGAGTTTCTTTGAGGTTTGAGTGTGTCACGGCCAGCTTAGGTGTTCCTCAAACAGAGCCAAAACTCTAGATTAGTTTCAGAGCTCTCCTGATCTCCTGGAAATGCTCCTGACCACAAGACCAGTCTTTGGGTCAGAGCAGATGAGGAGATGAGGAAGCTTTCCCCAAGTATGCCTCCCACCCACTCCAGATGGAGTTAATAATTTCCCCGCCCCAGCAACCTCCGCAGCTCTTGCTCGCTTCCCTCGCCACAGTCATCACACTGCTAGCTTTGTTTGCAGGGCCATCTTGCCCCCATGCTCTGACCTCCGTGACAGCAGGGCTCTGTTTTTTTCTCAGTGAGTGGTTCCAGGTGTCTTTGGCATCTCATCCTTTCCTAGCACTTAACCTAGGAGGCACTCAATTAATTTAGTGGAAACGAAGAGACATCACTGCCACCCTCAGCTCCCTGCTAGTCTTTACAGAAGCAATGTGTTTTTATATAGGTTGTTCTGAATCTTATCTAGCTTTATGAATCAGGGATTCTTTAAAAAAGTTGTTTAAGTAGAGTTGACGCACCATGTTATATTAGTATCAGGTGTACGACATGGCGATTCAGTTTCTCTAGACGATATACTCTACGCACAAGTGTAGCTACCATCTGTCACCACGTGACACCATTACACTGTAATTGACTATATTCCCTATGCTGTACCTTTTTAGATATTCTTCTATTACTATTTGACAGATGAAAGAATGGGAGCTGAGCGATTAAATGACCAGCTTGCATAGTTAATAAGTGCATCCTCCAGACTTGAATTCCATTTTTTTTTTTCGCTTGTTTGTTTTGGTAGCAAGTACTGTGCTTTGTCTTGAGAGTTAGTTCCAGATCTATGTTTAGAAAAAGCAGTAAATTCTGACCAAAAGTTTGAGGAGACTTGTGAAACCCTAATTACATCAATGTCTCCCACCCTTTGCTGTGAATTGAGAAATGCCCTTTTTAGAATTTTATTGCTGGTTGAAGCAGGGCCTTCACAAAATTCCTTTCAAATGTCATATGTTTTTGGGTAATTTATTCCTTGGTAATAGAGCTTATAGGATGCAGGTCAGTCATCTTTCCAATAATAATAATAAACACTTGATTAGTGCTTTCCTAAGTGCTTTATACGTTTTATTTTAATTAGTCCTCACAGCAACCAAAGGAGACAGATACTATTGTTGTTGTCATTTTATAGGTGAGGGAACTGAGGCAAACGTAGAGTAACTTTAAAAAGATGACACAGTAAGTGGCAGAGCCAGTATCCCAGTAGCCACCCACTGTCATCAAATATTTATGGCAGATCTGCTCTATAACTTCTACTGCCATGTGCTGGGAGATCGAATGATGTATGAAGCAGACACATTTCTGTTTCTTCAGAGCTCTTATTCTAGAAGTGGATGACAGGCTATAGCCAATAAACAAATATGATAAATCAGACAATGATAAAAGCGATGAAGCAAATATCTAGGGCAATGTGATGAAGTGTGACCAGGTTAAAGGAGTGTGGCTACTATAGATAACACAGCAGGACAGGAGGTGACAGTTGAAGCGAGACTTGAGGAGTGAGAGGTGCTGCTTATCAAAAGTTCCATGGTGGGGCTCCTGGGTGGCTCAGCTGGTTAAACATCCAACTTTTTAAAAAAATTTTTTTAACATTTTATTTGTTTCTGAGAGAGTAAGAGAGAGAGAGAGAGGCAGCATGAGCAGGGGAGGGTCAGAGAGAGAGAGGGAGATACAGAATCAGAAGCAGGCTCCAGGCTCTGAGCCGGCTGTCAGCACAGAGTCCAACGCGGGGCTCGAACCCACGAAGTGTGAGATCATGACCTGAGCTGAAGTCAGAGGCTTAACCGACTGAGCAACCCAGGCGCCCCAAGCATCCAACTTTTGATTTTGGCTCAGGTCATGATCTCACATTTTGTGAGCTCAAGCCCCGTGTTGGGCTCTGTGCTGATAACGCAGAGCCTGCTTGGGATTCTCTCTCTCCCTTTCTCTCTCTCTCTCTGCCGCACCCCCACCCCAACTCTCTCTGTCTCTCAGAATAAATAAATATTAAAAAAATAAAATGAAATATTTTTAAAAAGTTCTATGGGAAGGGAATGGGGAAGAGCTTGCTCCTTGTGATTGGAGCTTGGCAAAGAGTTGTGCAGGGGAAAGACAGAGGGGCAAGGCTGTGCTGTATGTCATGGTAAAAGCTTGAATTTATTTGAAGTGCAGTGGGAAGAGTGTTCCACTTGGGTGTGGGAGGTAAGTGATCCGATTTATGGTTTATACCCATTGCTGTGGGGGTTTTTTTAATGATCTTATTTGTTTTATCTCTAAATACCTTTCCATAAAAAAACAACTTACTTTTGAGGTCAGGAAATATACAGTACCTTTTATTTGTATCCCACACAATACAGAACACAAGCCAACCGCATAATAGATGCTCAGCATATAGTAAGAGCATAATAAAATACCTATTTTATAGGTTTATTGTGAAGAGTAAGTGAGTTAGTACATGCATAAAGCTTAGAATAGTGCCTGGCACATGGTCAGAGAGCAGTATGTGTTTACTACTACTACTACTACTACTACTACTACTATTACTACTACTATTACTACTATCATAACTTTCTTTGATTAAACCTCAGGCACACATTCCTGTGAGTTAAAGCGATAACGACATTTGACTGGCCAACCTAATTAGAAGTTACCTTACAGTAGATATGGGTTCCAGCCTCGGCTGTGTTTCTCTGTTTTGATAAGGGTGATCTGCAGTTGGTGTAGACATGGGAGTGTGGAGAGCAGTCAGGAGGCCACAGCGCAGTGCTGGCCAGAGGTGATGGCTGCTGAATGGAATGGTGGCTGCGCAGGTGGAGAGAAGGGGGTAGGGTGGGAAATGCGTTGGAGGTCGGGCCGGTCACTCCTGTTGGTGGTTTGGGCTGCGAAAAACAGGAAAGGAAGGAAAGCAGGATGACTCCTACTTTTTTTTTTTTTTTTACTTTGCTTACTACTTTGAATCTTTCAGCCATTTCACTGAGTTGGGGAAGGACCAGGAGAGTGACTAGTTTTGAGAAGTGAGCTAGAATTCAAGAGTTTTTGTTCAAAATGTGATTTTAGGTTTCTTTTCGATATCCACCTGGAGTATTCAGGAAGCAACTGCATAGGGACTCAGGAGCTCAGGAGTTGTCCATGTTAAACAGAAGCTTCTAGACAACCAGATTTGATCATATCATAATAGAACTTTTGTGGTTTTAACATTTCTGCTTCAGAGGAGAATCCGCTTTTTCAGAGGTATGCCTTGACATTGAAAACTTCAATTCTTATCAAAACACGTAAGCTATAATCTGCACCATCACCTCAGACTGGTCGTAATGGTAATTAAGCAAAACACAGAGGAACAGGCTGTGGTCAGTTGAGAGATACACATTGCAGATGTGTGTGCATGCGCTATAGGCAAGCTTAGCACCGTTCCTGGGAAAGTAGGTAACGAGGATTGTCTATTGGAGGTCAACAAAGCTTCTTAACAATGAGCCTGCTGAAGACATTGCTTAAAATTGGAACGTGGAGCAAATACAGAGACTGTGCCTAGTAATAGAAATATTAAGATAAGCCCCATTTCATAGCAGAGAGATGGAGAACAGAAATAGGTGATGTTGGAGAGATTAGCAGGATGTGACAATATGAGGTGAAGCCAAATTCACACTAAATTAGAACAGAAAGCATTCTCTCAGCCCTATCTAACAAAGGATTTTCATCATCTTGTGGTGATGAGGAACTCGAAATTTACATTAGAATTCCCACTGTACATCCTTTATAAATTTTTGACTGCCTAAATTAACTGCATAATAAAATAAATATCTAATTCTAGTTTTGGCTCTATCTTTGTACACTAATCCATTTTGAGTTTGTTATTGAGTCTGAGATAAAGAGCACACCCAGGTTTTATTAGTGCCCTGCTGGCTATCACAATTAAGTTTCTGGTATCTGCAGGATGAGCGGAACCAGTTAGCAGAGTCTCCCACATGATGCTCTCTTACTTATCCAGGTTGATGCCTTCCTGGATACAGTGCAAGTTTCACGGAACACCTTAAAACATGAACACAGACAAGCTGGCCATATTTCCTGTCTGAAAGCTAGCAGACAAGAGTCCTGAGCAAGTGGGACCTGGCCTAGGAAGATTTTGCACTGGTGAGAAGGGATGTGCAAGAGTATGGGACAATCAGCACTTCTAAGGAAAAATAGCCCAGGCGGACTGTCTTAGCTGCTGGGAGCGGCTATCTCCACCTCTACTCCTGGGCTCAAATCAATCTATTCTGTGTAATTACAGAACCCGGCTATTCCCCTTTTAGACCTTGCCCAAGTCACTAAATTGCTCAGGAAGTCAAGCAGGGTTATTCATCCTTGTTAGTTAATGTTTACGGCTCATTCCCTGTAGGCTGGCCATTTTACTGACGAGGCAACTCACTGTGAACCCTGCTCCCTGGGGCACTGAGGATTAATGGAGCAAGACAGAGGATTTGGCAAATTTGGCACCCCATGGATATTTTCCAGGGAATTGAGAACTGCTGAGACAATAGCTAAGCCAGAAGCTCATCTGCCATAGAGTTCTACTTGGTTTCTGATTCTTTATACCTTTGACCATGTCCTGTATTTATAGTGTTTATCGGTCTCCCTATATGTCCGTGAACAAATAAGAGAAAATGTATCATAAAGCCCATTTGACAAAGAAACAAAACTGGAGCTCATGTCAGACCTTATCAAATGAATTCGTGAAAGTATGTGGACATATATAAGGGGCATGTTTAAATATCAAAAAGAAATGCACCCTTAAATCAAATAAAGCGATATCAAAGCATGATACTGTCATGTGTTTCTCAAATGGTTTTTAAACCTTAGAACACTTTCTTCAAGTAAAGGTTCATGTATAAGAAGGTGGGGTGAGGGCTCTGACATTCTTAACCTCCTCTGAGTCACTTTCAAAGAACTGGAGAGATTGGGCAGGATCGTTTTGCAAATGCAGCTAACTGGCTTTTTTGCTAATGTAACTGTGGCCCGGAGGGGCCCCAGGGTGATTGTCGAAGGTCACTTCATAAATAATGTAAGTAATTTCAGCTAGAACTTGGTTCTACTGACTCTAGATCCATTGTATCATGCATTAGGAATCAATTTTTCACACTCAAAAATTCTGTGGAATCAGTAAATAAAGGACTGTCTAGTTAGTTATTGCTATTGTTTTTGTTTAGATCTTTCTCACTTTTCAAAACGGAGTTGGATGGTTAGAAGTTAACCACATGCTTTTATAAGTTGGCCTTTTCTATCTGATTTTTGGGAAAAGTCCAGCTTTCTTGGCTAAGGACATGAGTTCCTCCAGTCTGCTTGTGGCTTGTCTCTTCAGCTTATTGACAATTCCACAGTCCACCCACCTGACCCACCAGCTTCGCAGGGTCCTATGCTGACCTCTCCTCTCTCTGGACCCCCCACATCTTGGCTGGTACAGTTGTACTGTACTTGGCTGGTACTTCCCTCTCAGTTGTGAATTTCTAAGAGCGATCTGGAAACGTATTCATATTTTTAGCTTCAGTTAAATCCCTGCCCATACACAAAGCCCCCAAACTGTTAATCCAATAGGATTGCGTAGAATATATTGAAATACTCTTACTTCCAAGTTTTGATTACTTGTGACAGTGAAGGTCTGAGATGGTCAGTAGAGATAACCCCAGTTATGAGAAAAACAGTTATAAGCTGTTAAAAAATGAGGGTGTGAGGGGTATGTGGGTGGCTCAGTTGGTTAAGCATCCAACTCTTGATCTCTGCTCAGGTCACGATCTCATGATTCATGAGTCTGAGCCCTGCATTGAGCTCTGTGTGAGCTCTGTGCTGACAGCTTGGAGCCTGCCTGGGACTCTCTGTCTCCCTCTCTCTGCCCTTCCCCCCCACTCTTTCTCAAAATAAATAAACTTTAAAAAATTTTAAAAAAAGAAAATGAGGCTCTGGAATTTTATATTTACAGCTAAATGTAGGGCTATTCAATCTTCAAGGAATGGAACTCTACAGAAAGTGTTACCTCGATTTTGAGTATTTAGGACTTGAGTTGTTCAGCCTGCTTCTGCAGTTCTATGTTTTTCCCAGTTTTTTATTCTTTTTATTCTTTTTAAACTCTTATTTGTTATTCCTAATGGTACATCTCAGTTGACATATAATTGCATGATTAGAAAAAGACATTCTTTTTATTTAAAAAAATTCTCGTACTATTTTTCTGGCTTAGTTTTTCTAGAAATTATGAAGACATAGAAAGTTAATTTATTTTATATATATAAATATATACATTATATATTCCATCTATTTATCTATCAATCTGTCTGTCTCTGTAAGATAGTTGGGAGCAGGTTTGAAAAGCCTGTCAGTTTGGTTCCCACTTGATTATAGACTGTAGTAGAAAAATAGTCACTCAAGTTGTTGTTCCTGTTAGAATAATCTTTCAAAACTGTTTTACTTATAACAAAAGACCATGTAACATTATAATTAAGAGCATGAACTTTGGAGTTAGGCTACCTGGGTTTGAGTCACAATTCTGACTTCTCAGTCATGTGAGTTGAGGGCAAGCTGTTTTAACTCTGTTTCCTTGGCTGCAAAATGTGGATAATAATAGTACTTTCCTCCTAGAGGTGCTGTAAAGACTGAACGTTAAGTACCGGTTTTATATAAATACTAGTTGTTCCTGTTTTAGAACTTTCTTTTCATTTTCCTCCACTTATTCCTCTCCCTATCCCCTACGTGCTCTTTGATGCATTTTTGAGCATTAGTCATATGGTTGGGATAAGAATGAGTAAATACAAGCATATACACCTTAAAGAACACTGTATACACGCTTCTGTAGAGTAGGTGTGGTTAATGGCATGAGAAAGTTCTTACCCCAAGGCTTTTATGAAAATGTTAATGGTCATGCTCATAACGAAAAGTAAAATATATGAAGGAATGATTAGAAATGGAGTCACTGCATTAAATAAATTTTCAGATAATATAGTATGTGCTTTACCATAAGCAACTGTAGTGTATTATTAAAGTATGAGCAGAGCTCTATATCTCAAAAAGCCATTCTAGACTGAGAAGTTTGCTGATGTTAAAGAAGTGCAAATAGATGCAATTAATGGGTGAGCCATGGGGGAGAAGCGTTTGCTGACTCAGCCCAATATCCCAGTTCATTTGATTGATATTATTTACAGCTCTCTGGGAAAAAAGGCCTCCTGCGTGCATTGAGATAGTTTTGATGATTCCATTGCTTGCCATCAGTCTGCATAATAAGAGTAACCATCACAGGCATTTTCCCTGAGTTTTGAGACTCTGCAGGTTTTATCCTTACCCTCTTTACATTTCTAAAATGTACCTATTTAGTAAAGAAAGGCTCCAAATTGTGCTCACTGTGCTTGACAAATAGTTTTTTCCATTTTAGGTTTTAAATAGATGTGCAGATTTAGGAATCTGTAGAGGTAAATCTGCTCTATGCCTTTCTGTATGGACTACCTACCACCTCCTTTAGCCAGATAATTCAGCACCCACCAAACTTTCCAGTAATGTTTCCTATGTTTATTCAGACATGCAAATTCCAAACCATATGTTTACCATTATTTTTAATATTATTAATTACAGAAACAATATCGTGAATTCTTCGATTCCATATTGTGACTATAGAAACTGAATAGGCAAGACAAGGGTAAAAGAAAATTATATATATATATCTGTATAATGGAAATTATCTATATCTATATTTATATCTATATCCATATCCACATCCATTTCCATATCAATATCTATGTCTATATCTATCTATACCTATATCTATACCTATATCTATCTATATCTATATCTATATCTATATCTATATCTATATCTATCTATATCATCTATATCTATATATAATGGACTGAATTTTCTAGATCTTATCTGACATTTATGTCATTTAGAGGTAGACCTTACTCTAAAGGTTTACAATTCATTCTTGGAGATCTCTAGTGCTCCCTTTTGTGTGTGTGGCTTGAGAAGCTATTGGAGAATTAGAGGCTTACCTGAGAGCATAATGCACTAGGTGGTCTCTGCTTATCTACTTATCTTGGACTGATACCACCTTGAGAAATGTATCTTAGTGATCTACTAAGTTAATTCATCACAAAAGACAAACTACTCTCAGAGAATAATATGATAATAATTTGAATAATTTGACATAGTATAAAAACACCTGGGGAAATTTGGTCTTGTTTCTAAAAAAATTGATAAAAGGCCTCCTAGGTGGCTCAGTCAGTGGATCATCGAACTCTTGATTTCGGCTCAGGTCATGATCTCATGGTTCATGGGTTCAAGCCCCATATGGGACTCCACACTGACAGCACGGAGCCTGCTTGGGATTTTCTTTCTTTCGTTTTCCCTCGGTCCTTCTCTTATGCACACACACACTCTCTCAAAATAAATAAGTAAACTAAAAAAAAAAAATAAAAGAAATTAAGAAAAATTTTGTGATGTATTACCTGGAGTTACTACTAATCATGACCACATGAATTTTTCTTAACCAATCTGATGATTAACCAAGTAATTAACCAAGTAATGGGGGCATAATTATACCAGTTTTGGAACTGTTTTGAGGATAAGTAAGAAAATCAGTGCTAAAATGCTAATCCAGGACTACACATAATAAGTGTTTAATAGTTGGTAGCTATACAGTGGTATCAGCTACTTGGACTTACTGATAGAGCTTTGGAATAGTGTAGTACATGTACATTCAATCATACAGTGACATGAGTATTTGATGCTTTTCACTCCTGTTACAACTGAGTAAATTAAGTTTTATTTTTAATAACTGGGACTTGACGGTGCTCCATTCTACAGAGTCTTCAGTTGAGAATGCTTGACTAAAGAGCTTCCCTCCTTGACAGAGCTCAAGTTAATAGTTGATAGCCTTTCTGTTAGTCTCTGCTGCCCAGAGGAATTTCTCCTTGCCCCTAAAAGAGGTAAAAGAGACAGACGCAATGTTTTATCAGTTTGGGAAATGATTATTGAAAGCTATGCTTACTACTGCATGATTTGATTTTCAACTTGCCAAAGACTTTGAGGAATCTAAACTTCTTTCTAAGTAGTTTCCACCTGTTAGATTTTTTTAAATTTAAGTAATTATTGAGGGAGTAAATACTATGTATAGTTAGTTTACTTGTGTCTATATTAACTCAGGATCATGTACTGCTATGTCTAAGGGACCATGAATATTTAGAATGTTGGTGGCCATATTGGTAGGAAACAGACATGAATGAAATGTGTCAGGATGGTATAAACCATGGACTCCTGGACATTGATCCTAAGAACCCCAAGATGAGAAGTAGAACTTGAATTCCAAGTTCTCTTTTCTGTTAGGAGATGGTGCAGAGATTAAGGCCCATTGTCACTCTGGAGATAGTCTTTCTTCACTCCTTCACCAGGAAGCACAGAAAAAATCAGGTCTTAGTAAGGATCCAGTCCCAGGACTGAAACTACGCTAATTATTTTAACAGAGAATTTAATGTGAACAATTATTAACTTGGAATTAATGAACTGAAAATGCCAAAAATGAGCATTATTAGGTCCCAGAGGTAGTCTCTTATTAGTAGGGCTGTCTTCATGTGTGTGTGACTCCTGTGTTTGCATCCTCAAATGTAGAAAGACCCATGACTGATTTCATGTTCTGTTGTTGCCATCTTAAAATTCTTAGTAATTCTTGGATACGTAGTCCACATTTTCATTTTTCACTGAATCCTAAAATTATGCAGTTGGACCGACCTGGAGGAAGCAGCTGCCACTTTTAGGGGTAGGTAAACAAAGGGAAGAGGTTGAGATTATTAAACAGAAAGTCTTAGAGAAGGGGGCCTCGGAGGTGTGGATGGTACCTCTATACTGGTATATTTGAGTTCAGAGAAGGAACCCTCTGAGCCTGGGACACTGAGAATGGCTATTGGTCAGGTGGTGCTGGCGTCTTGGAAGGGCCATGCCAAGACTCGTTCTAGAATTCCTGAAGTGGAACCAGGAGGCTACTTCCCTGAGTGTTAAAACTTTGGATTTCTACTACTGGAAGGGATTGCCACTGCTGGGCTGAAGAAGTATTGCTCAAGGATGCTAATAAAGCTGAAGCCCAAGAGGGGCAGAAAACAAAAGGGATCCAGGGAGCAGACAAGAGGAGCCAATGCCCTCTCCCTGTTCCAGCCTTCCCATCTTCCCCTTGCCCCCTAATGGCAGAGTTTAACAGGTGCGTAACTGAGCTTCACCTTGCAGAGTCTTAGCCCCAGAGTCACAACCAAAGTACAGAAAGATGAGTGTGAAGGGAGAGCTTAGTAAGAGACTAGGAGAGATGTACCAAATGTCTCAAATCTCTGTCCTCACAGCTGCCTTTGCATTTGTCCCGCGTGGACCTGTTTAGGCACATCTTCTGATGTCTCAGCGAACCTTTGGAAGACTCAGCCAATATGTCCTTTGCACATAGACCTTAAAATATGTGTAGCTCCATTTTCCTCCCAAAACTTTATGATCAATTGTGCAACACAGAATTCTGGCCCAGGCTGGTAAAGTCTTCAGATAGACGCACGTGTGTTAGAAAAAGGTAGGTTATACTCCGCTGTGCAGAATATTGACCTTCCCTCTGAGTGCTTCCTGGAAGAAATGGTTTAAAAAAGCATCAGACTTGAGGCTCCTCCCTTTGTCTTTTCTCAAGTTCAGAGCTGTTTGTTCCAGTGCCTGGGTGAAATTTGATAAACATGAAGTTTACATCTAGCGTGGCCTTGCGGTGGTGCTGCTTGTTTTTTTCACATGACTCAGTTAAATTAAGGGTTATTATTTCATTTTAAAGGAAATCATTTGCATTTAAGGATTCAGAGTTCCTATAGAGAAGGCCACCCTCCAAGCGAGTGAGTGTGTGTGCTTTCATCTTGCTCCCATTGAGCTGTTCTGAGGCTCCCATCGTTCTCTGACTGCTCAGGCTGTAAATGAGCAGCTCAGCTATATAGGTTTGGAGAGTTCATGAAAATTCTGGTTCTGTGATGGCGCTTTGTAAGGGTGGCCTCCTTCTCACACGTTCCTTTTCCTATGCCTTTTTTTTTTTAAGTATATACAATTCATTGCTTGACATTATGTTCAGAGAGTTGTACAACCATCCCCATAATTTGAGAACATTTCCATCACCTCAAAAGGCCTCTTCCCTTCTGATATCACCCCCCAGTCTTTTCACCACCTCTCACTGAAGGCCTTAGTACCACTCATCTACCTTCTGTTTATGTATTTTCTTATTCTGGACATTGCATATAAATCTACACTTTTTCTTTTTTTTAATTAGTCTTTTGATGAGGATTGAGTACCACGTTTCCCAACGTATGTATGTGTGAAAAGAAAAAAAGTTTTATTGGAATAATGATGTCAGGCAAGGTACCTATATGAATTTAAACTTAAGTTTACCTTCATCAGGCTCATTTCTCCACCCCTAGGGCTGTCTTGTTAACAATACCTTTAAAAATCAGATAGGACTATGGTAGTAGCTACAGAGCCACAGTTACGAAAACTGTATAGGGGAGAGAGAAAAAGCCTGGGAGAGAATCATTTTGGTAGAGTTGTTTGCAGATAAAAAACAAGTGCAGTGATAGTTCATATACATGCCATCCATCGTCCATCCCGATCAAAGAGGAGTACAAGGTATCTTATAATAGAATGTCAAAACTTGGCCTTGAGCAATTCAGCCAGGCCCAGCTGACACGCTCAGCTTGAGCTGTCATTGAGGGGACATGTAGGTAAGCTGACAGGTTAACTTGATACACTTGATTTCAACAACACTGTGTTGGATCAAGGGCAGACATGGCAAGTGTACTGAATTCAGAGGAGTTATTGCTTACGGAATGCCAAAGGTGGGTTCTACACAAAAATATCCAAGAGATACCCATTTGTGAGATGCAGTTTCTTCACCAAGTGCACAATTTACTGCAGAGCGTGCAAGACTAAAGCTCTTCTTCCTGCTGCTTTGCTTGTCTCTCTTTTTTATTTACCAGCAAGGATCCCCAAATTATAGGGATATCTAGAGGCTTTGGTGCACTTCTGAAGGAGGGAAAAAAGAGACCCAGCTGACTCAGCTTCCTAAACTACTGCATTATTTTACCCTGATGGTTTTAGTTAGAGAAAAATAACTGCATTGAGACCATCTGCATATTCATAACGTGAAACATATGGCTGGGTTTCAGGATTTTGAAAAAGAAAATGCATTAATAACCATGCTTCTTTCCATTCATTTCTCACATTCCAGGTTATTTCCTTGAGTAATAATATATTTGAAAAATCTGTTTACTCATTACATGAGCCAAATGTTCTCATTCCTTTAGGCTTTGTGTGTTTTGTCTGCTACCATTGTGCATTTCAGCAACAATTGCTAAAGAAAATATGGTTGTTTATGATTGAGAATGCCCCATAAGTGAGTTCATAACACTTTGTAGATGTGTATTTACATCAACACATTGTCTTTTGTTAGGCATCAGTTACTAGAGTTATATTTATGAGAAAGTCATATTAGAATTTCCTGAGAGCATGTTAAGGACTCAAACCAAGATGGCTGCATAGTGTGTGCCCATGGACTGTGTGTGTGCCTGCGAGCATGAGGGTTCGCACCTCAATTAGGACATAACAATGTGCGTCTAATTTTGACCAAGTGAAAAAAATCAACAATTGTGAAAACAGAAGTTATTTAGTGTATAGAAAGTATTTTGGACTTAATGCCATTCTGGTAGGATAGTAGGTAAGATAGATTGAGTTTTGAATTTTAAATTCTTTTTTTTTAATGTTTTATTTATTTCTGAGAGAGAGAGAGACAGCATGAGCAGGGGAGGGTGAGAGAGAGAGGGAGACACAGAATCTGAAGCAAGCTCCAGGCCCTGAGCTAGATGTCAGCACGTAGCCCGACACGGGGCTCGAACCCACAAACTGTGAGATCATGACCTGAGCCAAAGTTGGACGCTTACCCGACTGAGCCAGCCAGATGCCCCAAATTTTAAATTCTTAAAGGAAGAAAGAGTAATCTCTATTTATATTAGAAAAAAAAGAGAAAACCAATAGACCTATGTGGGGGTTTTTTTTGTTCTTTTTTTCTTTTCTGGTCTAGCTTTTGGGTCATCACTGGATCGATAAATCCAATTCCCAGAGTAAGATAACAAACAAGAAAACAACCAAAGAACTAGAACTGGCATAGCTACCTCAATAACAAAGCAGAAAAAGGTGTAAATGGTGGGAGGGGTGGGAGGAAAATTAGGAAAGAAATGAAATCTTGCTTCTCTGAGACCAAGCTACCATTTTGGTAGAACAAAAGAAAAAGAAGACAAGGGAAACAAAATTCAGATGGCAGAGACTTCTCTGTGTGAGGAATTGGAGGAAATCTACCTGCTCCCCAGGATACTGGCCCTGAAGCATTCACATCCTGTGAGTATGGTGTATCTTAGTTATTCTTGGTGGCCCAGGGTGCTGTCAGACCCCCAAGGGCTCAAAGATACAATTTCTTTCTTCTGTGTTCCCACACTCAGAGTTCAGCAAGGGATCTTGGGCACTCAGGTAAAACAATTTACAATGTTTTGCAGATAAAAAAAATGGAGAGATTTGGACCAGGTATTGTTTATTAAAAAGAAAGCTTTCAAGGCAGTGATTGAAATAAACAAAACACTTATATCAAAATTAGGCCAGTCTCTGTTTTACTAAAGGAAACAATCTGACCCTTCCACGTATTTAGTGAGGGCATTGGAGATTTCCACTATTGCACAAAATCTACTGGAATGACTCTTCGATTGGGAATGGGCTTCTTTTATAAACATAATGAGTGACTCCTTTTCAAGGAATTGACTTGATCTGAATTAGTTTTGTCCTTTACCCCCTTCCAATTAGAACATCACATCTATGGTTTCACCAATATCCTGTTTTGAAATAGACTGTACTAACTTAGTTCAAATGCCATAGCTCTTCGAATAATAAAAAGAATGTCTTGTTTTCTCTATCATCTACTTTTTAAAAGTTTTGATGGTTATTTTGAGAGAGAGAGAGTGCACATACATGTGCGTATGTGCACCTACATCAGCAAGTAAAGGGCAGAGAGGGCAGAGAGAGGGAGATAGAGGATCTGAAGTGGGCTCTCTGCTGCCAGCAGAGACCCTGATGTCGGGCTTGAACTCAAGGAACCGTGAGATCATGACCTGAGCTGAAGTTGGACGTTTAACTGACTGAATCACCAGGTGCCCCATCATCTATTTTTTTTAAAGTAGACTTCATATCTAGTGTGGAGCCCAATGTGAGGCTTGAACTCGTGACCCTGAACTCAAGACCTGAACTGAGATCAAGAGTTGAACACTTAACCAACTGAGGCACCCAGACACCCCTCTATCACCTAGTGACTCCTTTTCAAGTTCTAGTGATGATGATACTAAGTTAATAATTTTCTTCATATGGTTCTGAAATTTGCTTTATATTTACTGTCCTTATATCTAACTAAAAATTCCCTTTGCTTTCTTCTGTACTGCAAATACCAAATGTTTTCACAATGGATTAAGCCCTGCTGTTCCTTGTGCATACATTTATCTTGACTACAAGCAGAGTAATGTAAGTATCTTTTATGCTCTGGGTACCATATTGCTTGATTAGTCCTACTCATGATTTTGTTTTTCTATATGTTTTACAGTATTAATGGAGATCACTTCTAGCTGATAAAATTGTCTCCACTCTTTTTCAGGGAACAGGGAATACTTAGATGTAGCAATGTAGCCATTTAGTAAAATCTGGACTGTTGATTAGTGTGAATCTCTTTCTTTTTAAACTTTGCTTTGGCTTCATGCCAATATAGAAGTGACCATGGAATACAAAAGTCTTCACCAATAACTGTTTTTCTTTTCTTAGTGACACGTGCTAAAACACGATCTACATCTTTGAGTTCTGTGTATTACTAACAATTCCTCAAAAACCTCAATCAAATCAATTATTCAATATGAAGTAGCCCAAACGTTTTAAATAAATTTTTCTTTTTCATTTATTGTGGTAAAATATGTGTACTGTAAAATTTACTTTCTTAACCATTTTTAATTTCTCTTACTGTCTATTCAGTTTTTGAGTGAGAGAGACAGAGCATGAGTGAAGGAGGGGCAGAAAGAGAGGGAGACACAGAATCTGAAGCAGGCTCCAGGCTACGAGCTGTCAGCACAGAGCCCAACGCAGGGCTCAGACTTACGAACTACGACATCACGACCTGAGCCAAAGTTTGATACTCAACTGACTGAGCCCCCCAGGGGTCCCTCTCTTAACCATTTTTAAGTGTATAGTTTAGTGGCATTAGTACATTCACATTGTGTGCCACCATCACCACCATCCATCTTGAGAACTTTTCATCATCCCAAACTGAAACTCTGAACCTATTTAAGTTATAACTGCCCATCCTCCCTGACCTGCCCCTGGTCACCACTGTTTCACTTTCTGTCCCTATTGAACATGCTTCATATATGTGGAATCATACAATGTTTGCCCTTTTAGGTAAATTTTCCCTTTTTGAAAGGCATTGCAGCATTCAGCATTCAGCAGGTGACTTGGACCCTTAAAATTGCTCCTTCACTTTCCTTCAGTTTCCAGTCTGCAGAATAAGGTGGGAGGTCCGGGCAGGCTTCCCCAGTAACCCCAGTGAGGTTATGCCTCAATGAACTTTATCAAACACAAATTCATTTCACATAATATCAGCCGGATAGAATCTATCACACTTGTATGAGAGTACTTTTAAGCTCTTTGAGCCAAAGATGTAAAAATACATTGAAATAATAAATGAACTGAAATTGTTCTCTCTGCATCTTGAGTGTGTGTGTGTGTGTGCGTGTGTGTGTGTGTGTGTGCATGTGTATGTGTGTGCATTCTCATAAAGGAAAGGGTTTTGCGTGAAGGCATTAATAACTCCTCTCCATTAGGCATATTATAGTTTACAAAGGACTTTTTCACAGATCCCTTCCTATGAAACAGCAGGCTTGAAAAGGTTAATGTTCAATCCTATGCTTAGATGCTACAGTACAGGCTCATTGAGCGTCACTCCATTACATTCCCCCAGGCAACGTAAGTGGTGTTGCAGGGTCCTGAGTGCTGTCCCGTTGTGTTGGCCCCACATCCCTCCAGTCTTGCTAATTACCCCCAGGGGCACAGGAAGCCACATCAGTGTGGGAGTCCCAATCTGGGGCACTCATCAGCACATGCAGTTCTCTCCTTCTTTTAATTTGACCTTCCAGAACTTTCCCAACATCCAACACTATGCTACCCACTGTAAGGACCTGGCACTTGACCTACGCATCGTGAGGTTCCGGGAGGGTCAGACATTTCCCATGTCTGGTGAAGAACTTCGCTCAAGCCACTATGCTTGAGGATCAGGAGCTGTTTTCTCTCACCAGAACTGGGTCACATTACAGTCGTGGGGAGAGATAGCGTGGAACTAGTTCAGAGTGGCAGTTGACCAAGTTCTATTGCTGGCAACACAAACGGAAAATGGCCTATGTAAAAGTCCAACGTGAAATCGCCAACAATTAAAATAATAACAAAAAATGCTGCCAGCGGCATGCAAAAACTTGCAAAACTTAAGGAACATAGTGCAGAGCATAGTGGTTTACGTGATGATCTCTCGGCTCTGTGTGTCTGGTCTGTGTAGGAAACACTGCAAAGGGAAGGAGATATGAAGCAGAAACCTCAGCTCTGTGCTTTCTTAACTCTTGGAGACTCACCTCCCCAAGAGGATTGTCAGAGTGGTTTTTGAATTTAAAAAAAAATGAGCTTGGCAGAGTTGCCGAGTGTTTTATTTCTGAAAGCCTTGCCGGCCACGACCATTGACAGAACCATCTTCGGTTGGTCCTGCGAAGCTGCCAAAGCACGGAAATGTGTTCTCTTGCATGGATTCATCTCTCCCTCCTTCTCATTCGCTCCTATTTTCCATGGCGCTTTGATCTTTGCTTGTTTTCCACCCCACATTGGTCCCTGGATATGCTGTGCCAATTGGCACGCTTCCTTAAAGAAGGATTTTGCTAATAATATCGTAGCTGTTCTGACTTCTCCTACACGGTCTCATCCATCCTATCGGGATATACTGTTGGTTGCTCTAAATCCCGCTGTTGGATCTTACTAATACAAGCTTGACTGCTTTACTTTACATTCTTTACATTCTCTATAGATTTACCAAACATCTTTTTCCAAATAGTTCAAAATAAAAAAAAAAAAAATTTTAGGTAACATTTTGTTTTAACAATTTGATAAAAAGGTAACCATCTTAATGGGGCGCCTGGGTGGCTCAGTCGGTTAAGTGTCCGACTTGGGCTCAGGTCATGATCTCAAAGTTCATGGCTCCGAGCCCCGTCTCAGGCTCTGTGCTGAATGCTTGCTCAGAGCCTGGAGCCTGCTTCAGATTCTGTGTCTCCTTCTCTCTCTGCCCCTCCCTCTGCTCATGCTCTGTCTCACTCTGTCTCTCAAAAATAAATAAATGTAAAAAAAAAAAAAAGAAAAGAAAAGAAAAAGAAAAAGGTAACCGTCAAGGGGCACCTGGGTGGCTCAGTTGGTTAAGCATCCGATTTTGGCCCAGGTCATGATCTCAGAGTTCGTCGGTTCGAGTCCTGCATCAGGCTCTGTGCTGAGAGCTCAGAGCCTGGAGTCTGCTTCAAATTTTGTGTCTCCCTCTCTCTCTCTGCCCCTCCACTACTTATGTTCTCTTTCTCAAAATAAAATAAAATATTAAAAAAAATTTTTTTTAAAGGTAACCATTAAAAATTTAGTCTAATGTGTTAATGTCGCCTACTGTGCTAAGGCTAGTTGAGATACAGTTTCTGGTTTGAAAAAGTAAATCTTATCAAGAGCTATTTACCTGAACAGAATGGCTCAAAAAGCTCTCCAAATTAGCTGTGCTATACTGCAGGAGTTACTAGGCCTTTCCAGGCTTCTATTCTGCATCAGAAATAAGGAGTGGAAGATTCCACTTGCCTCTGGGCATTGAAATGCAACAATTCTTTGAATTTATAAAATAAAGAGCAAGCTTGGCATGCTGCCTGAGGGCTGCTAGGACTCACATTTCAGATGCTCTTGGCTGTGTATTTCTAGAAATCAATTTCCTCATTAATCCTCTTTCAACTTACTTTGAAATTCAGCCTCTGAATTTTTTCTGTCTCATTCCCCCTTGCAGCCCAATTCCCCACATTTCTAGAAGCCAGCAGCTTCTATAGGTGCTTTAAAACAGAGCTCTATTAGCCACTGAGAGCTCTATGTGACATTATTAGAAAGGGAATTTCATAGAAGAATAACAATGCAGTGAGCTTCTGGCCTTTGTTTTCTTTTTTAGCCCACGGAACCACTGCCAGACATAAATGTGATTTCTGTGCTTTGTTTGAATTGGGTGACTCGGTTTACATGAATATTTTATCATTATACATTAACTTTATCTGGAACATGATTTTTTAAAGAGTTCTGTTTGAGTAAGAATGTTTTTATTATGCCCTAAGCCTCGCTTTTCTATGGAAATGTGTGTTCAGTGTTATAATAGAAGTCTATTGGAAAACAGGATTAAAATAAAAGCACTTCATTTTGAAAGCAATTTCTCAACAATACTGTGTATAAGGTCTTGATAGAGTCTTTTAATGTTTAGAAAGGTCGTTATGGGTTCGAGAGAACACTCTTCTATCCCCCAGAGGCAGCATATCCCCTGTATTTCATAAAGGAAGGTGTCTAGGCCTTAAATTAGGTGGCCTTGGACTTTAACCTCATGCCACCCCTTAGCTCAGAGACATTGGATTGTTGTGGAATCTGGTCTGGATCACCCTGTGGAAGAACCAAGCGGCACTCGGAGATCTTGGGAGGGAGGAGGTTTATTTTACATCAGTGGGCTCAGAGGAGATCATTCTCCAGAGGTCTGAGCTCAGAACATCAGAAGAGGGAATAATTTATAGCCTGTTACTTCGCATTCCTCATTAATGCATGCGACAAGCAGGGTGGGAAGAAGAGTCTGGAAGGGGGAGCCTTTGATCAGGGACAGGTATTTCCTTATCAGTCTTGTCAGTCGTCTTATAACAGATTTTTCCCTATCAGGATAAGTCATTTTACCTCTTTGAGCCTTAGCTTTTCTCCTATAGGGTGAGGGCAGTAATAATTACTTTCCAAGATTAGAGCCAAACACCATCTAGGCCACAGGAGGCACCAAACAAATGGTTTAGGGATGATTTTCTATTAAGAGATGAGAGAGATTTCAGTTCCTTAGCCTCAGGCTACCTATATATATATATATATATTTTTTTTTTTTTTTTTCTTTTGGACTTGAAGTAAGAATTCATTAGGTACAATCATGCAATTTAACTATCACTTCAATACATTTGTCTTTAAAACATGAGAGACTCTTGAATGCTAAGAACAAACTGAGGACTGATGGGTGTGGGGGTGAGGGGTGGTGATGGGCATGGAGGAGGGCACTTGTGGGATGAGCACTTGGGTGTTATATGGAAACCAACTTGACAATAAACTATTTGTAAAAAAATTAAATAAATAAAAATATAAATCAGAAAACAAACAAAAATATAAATTTAAATGATACCTCCTAATGACATCCTTCATACCTATAACCATATCCCTAGCCTTAAAAATTAACTGTCAGCAAAGTGAGTCAATGATTTATTAGATTTCTTTGTCTGTTTTTAGCTAAACAATGCTTCAGTTGAATTCTTCGTTTTATAACTCATTTTGCTTCTCTGTTGGTGTTCTGGTTTAAATCATGAACATTTCTCTCTCTCTCCCTCCCTCATCCATGCTTTTCTTTCTTCCTTTCATTCAACATATATTTACTGAGGGTCCATTACAGGCCCAGTGCTGTTGTAGGTCCTGGGGATAAAATGAAAAACAAACTAGGAGGCCTCTTTTATTTTTATTTATTTATTTATTTTAATGTTTTATTTATTTCTAGGAGAGAGAGAGAGAGAGAGAGACAGCGTGAGCAGGGGAGGGTCAGAGAGAGAGGGAGTCACAGACTCTGAAACAGGTTCCAGGCTCTGAGCTGGCGGTCAGCACAGAGCCCAACGCGGGGCTCGAACCCACGAACCACGAGATCATGACCTTAAGCGAAAGTCGGACGCTTAACCGACTAAGCCACCCAGGCGCCCCTAGGAGGCCTCTTTTAAAAGAGATGCTCTGAGAAGCATCTCTGGGACGGTAACATTCAGGATGAACAATTTTTATAATATGACATTGGTTCTATTATTCTGTTACCTTTACCCAGAAGCTTCTGAAATGCCCCTGGTTCTCGAGCCATGTCTCAATTTTAAGGTTACATTTTCTAGACATGGCTTATCTTAACCTCATTATGAATTCCATTTGACTGCTTTTCAAAACTGCTTGGGAAGTCATATATGCCAAGGGTGGCTCTACCTACTTTTTCTTATGAGCCTTTCCAGTTGAACTTTTCAACATGGATGGAGAAGCCATTAGTGGGTGGATCTGATGGTTAATTTTATGTGTCAATATGATTGGGCAGTGGGTGCCCAGATATTTAGTTAAACATTATTTTTGTGCATGTCTGTGAGAGTGTTTCTGGGTGAGATTGTAGCATTTGTTTTTGTTTTTTTTCCAAGTTTTTATTTAAATTCTAGTTAGCTAACATATAGTGTAATATCAGTTTCAGGAGGTAGAATTTAGTGATTCGTCACGTACAGCACCAAGTGCTCATCACAAGTGCCCTCCTTATTACCCATCATCCATTCAGCCCATCCCCCTCCCCCCCTCCCTTCCAGCAACCCTCAGTTTGTTCCCTATAGGTAAGAATGTCTCTTATGGTTTGCCTCCCTCTGTCTCCTTCTTTCCTTCTCCTACGTTCATCTGTTTTGTTTTTTGAATTACACAGATTAGTGATACCATATGGAAATTTGTCTTTCTCTCACTGACTTGTTTCATTTAGCATCATACACTCTAGTTCCATCCACATTGTTGCAAATGGCAAGATTTCATTCTTTTTGAGGGCTGATTAATATTCCATTGTGTGTGTGTGTGTGTGTGTATGTGTATATATATATGTGTATATATATTATATATGTATATATATATTATATATACATATATATTTTTATATATTATTATACATGTATTATATATTATATATATGTATAATATATATATATATACACATACCAGTTCTTCATTATCCATTCATCAGTCAATGGACCTTTGTGCCCTTTCCATAATTTGGTTATTATTTATAACACTGCTATAAACATTGGGGTGCATCTGACCCTTTAAATCAGTATTTTTGTATCCTTTGTGTAAATACCTAGTGGTGCAATTTCTGGGTCATAGGGTGGTTCTGTTTTTAACTCTTTGAGGAACCTCTATACTATGGCTATACCAGTTTCCATTACCACCAACGGTGTACCACCCTTTTCTCCACATCCACAACCCAACATCTGTTGTTTATTGTGTTCATTTGGGATTAGCATTTGAATCTGTAGACCGAGAAAGCAGATTGGTCTCTTCATAATGTGGCTGGCCATCATCCATTGAAGGCCTGAATAGAACAAAAAGGTGGGGAAGGGAGAATTTACTCTCTGCCTGACTGCTTGAGCATGGGTATTCATCTTCTCCTGTCCTCTGACTGGAACTTACATCATTGGCTCTCCTCTTCTCAGGCCTTTGGACTTGAATTAGAACTATACCACTGACTTTCCTGGACTTTCAGCTTGCAGAATGCAGATCAAAGGACTTCTCAGCTTCCATAAATGTGTGAGTCAATTTTTTTTCTCTCACTCTCATATGGGTGTGTGTGTGTGTGTGTGTGTGTGTGTGTGTGTGTGTGTGTGATGTATATATTACCAGCTCCCTTTTTGCCACAATGATGGAAATATGACACAGACTTGGACAATTCTGGTGCCTTGCCTCCTATGCCTTCACAACCTGATAAAATTCTATGATATGGATATTACTGTAATTTACAGAATGGAAACAAGCTCAGAGACGTTAAATAAGTTGCTCAAGGTCATTAGTTAATAAGAGGCAAAGCCTAATTTCAATACCCATGTTCTTTCCACTGTTCCACGTTACTATTTATATCATAACACTTGCTTCAGAGAGCACAACTATTGCTTTAGGTCCTATAACTAAGATGACTAACTATGCTTTTTTTCTAGCTACCTGAGATCTCATACATTTAGCCAGATTTCTCATTAACCTGAAAGATGAAGTTGAACCAAATAATCATAAAAAAATGAATGTGAACAAACTTTAAATAGTATTAACTTCATTAACATAAAAAGGGGATTATAAAGCAATGCGATAGCCATATGTTATTTTTGTTTGCTTCGCATCTGTTCTTTCAGAAAATTATCCTACTCTCCATGGGGTTCTGGACATATTTTCAATCAACTCACTTGGCATCCAGGTGCCAAAACCCCCAGCTCCCTTCCTGCCACAGTGATGAAAATGTGACCTATTCTTATATCCTAGGTTACATGATGCCTCTGAAGAGTGGCGTCATGACTGAAGGAAGGATCTCATGGAGTTCAAGACAAACTATGAAACCTGCTCTGGTGCCTGTTATGTTCCAGACATTACCAAGGCCAAGGCGGGATAAGATCTAATAATAGGATTTAACACATATATTTCAAATCAATGATTTTGCTTATTCATTCTTTTTTAAAAAAATATTTATTTGTTTTGAGAGAGAGAGAGCATGGGCACATACGTGGGAGAGGTGCAGAGAGAGAGGGAGAGAGAGGATCCCAAGTAGGCTCCACTCTTGCCATGCAGAGCCCAATGCAGGGCTCACTCCCACCAACCATGCAGGGCTCAGTCCCACCAACCGTGAGATCATGACCTGAGCTGAAATCAAAAGTCGGCTACTTAACCCACTGAGTCACCAGACACCCCTTGTTTATTCATTCTTGAATGAGGATGTGAGGATATTATGGGATGCCCAGACATCACTCAAACAACACTCATTGAAAGCATACTAGGTACCAACTATTATACTGGAAAGTTGGATGTTACAGTGATAATACTGAATTTGATTCTTGCTTTCATGTAGCTTGCATTCTTGCTTAAAGGTAGAGATTAAGCTTCCAAACACATAATTATGTACATAAGAAAGTAAATAATAAAAGTCCTTATGTTATATTTGCATGTGTTGTAACACTCCTGTGAGTGAGTAACTGATTACTGTCCAAGTTCTAACACTGAGGACACCTCACTTCACCATATGCTTATAAGGCTTTGTAGCATCACCTGATTCGCAGTCAGCGTTCCTGCAGGAATCCAACAAGACGTGCACGATTGCTGCTTTTTGTTGTTGTGTTTCCATCTGCATTAGCAGTGGTAGTTCTGCATGCTTACCCTTTAAACAAGAATTTTGGAAATCTCCACTCAGATGACCAACCTACTGTCCATAGCGACCCTAATTTGGATCTAAGTTCAATCCTTTTCCATTTCTGTGCCAGCTGTTAGGCGACGGAAAAAGGAGACACATACAATTAATGGACTTCATACCCATGTAGCATATTTCTACTGAGGAATTCAAGGCACTCTGGATTTTTATTACTTTTAATTTAAAATAACTCTGAACTTTAAGTAGAAGTAGTTTTCTTGCCTACCAAATGGACAAGGTACCTGAGCACAGGGCACCTTACTTCATGGTTCTATTGCTGAAAAATGACATGGTTCTATTGCTTGCAAATCAAGCAGGTGATGGTGGTGATTGACTTGCAAGGTAAAGAAATTATATAGTGAAAATGCTAACAAAACATACTATCTCTCCGTTTAATTTTTAGTTAGAAATTCAGCTTTATGTACATTTGGCTGAAGGAAATAATATGTGTCTAAACTACATTTCTTGGACTAGGATTGTTAGAAGAAGCTTCATTCTGAGGCTCCTTGTCCAGGATTTTCTTGAAATGTCAGTGGCAAATGGACTTCCATTTGTCTATAGAAAACAATATAAGCTTCTAATTCTGGGCAAAACGATTTTTCAAAATCAGGGCATCCCCTATACCTCCAATCTTATTTTTTGGGCATTGACTATTTTCATATAAATAAATGTATAAAACATATGCAGGCCCTAGTTCAGCAGATTGGCAGGTAGTACTAAAAAGCTGCAGGTCCGGCACTCCTCTGGCTCTCCATCTATAAATATGAAGTTTGGCATGTATATAAGGAACATTGTTCTTCTGGAATAAGAATTATTCCGTTTCTCTAAGCCTTAAGTGCCTGGTGTGAACCCCTGGGTGCCCAGGTATTCACAAATATCTGTCTCTTCATGCCCTTTGAGAATCTGCCCTGCATTTTCCTGTTGCACTCGAACCAACTTAGAACCCATCCGTTTCTCGCCTATCTCTTCTTCCTGGTCTCTGGATTTTGCTTCTTCTGTTTCTGATTTGCCCTGATGATCTTTCTCAATTTTCTGCCTCAAAATGCATCTTAGCAACATACAGCTTCTTGTTTGTACATTTTTCTTGTCTTTAGAACTTTGCTGATTTTCCACTTTTGCCTTGAATGTCTTAGTGAATCAAACTTCTGCATCTTTGAAGACCTCAAGTCAGATGCCAATTCTTCACTTCCTCAGTCCATGGGTTAGGTAAATATTCTTCTTTTATTCTTCCAAGGTAAATTGAATTGTAATTTCTTGTTTTTTTAAATTATTTAAATCAGCTTTATTTAATAATTTCCAACATTAACAGCTCTTTTAACGAATTAATTAACTAATTAATTTTGAGAGAGAGAACAAATAAGAGCAGGATAGGAGCAGAGAGAGACGGAGAGAGAGAGAGAATCCTAAGCAGACTTTACACTGTCAGCGCAGAGCCTGATGTGGGGCTCGAACTCACGAACCACAAGATCATGACCTGAATTCAAATCAAGAGTCAGATGCTTAACTGGTTGAGCCACCCGGGCACCCCCAACATTGACAACTCTTATAAAAAGCATCCAAGCACAGAACACAGAACTGCATCTAACAGCATTCATATGGGTAGCTAACAGATGTTAGAACTTCAACCCTTCTTTGTGACACCCCTAAGCTCACTGGTGAACTCTGCTAACAAGGACTCCTGCAAAACACCACAAGCTCAGTTCATGTTCACAGCCCACCAGCTTCAGTTTACATGACCACACTTACAGATCAGTAACAGAAAAGAACCCATACAATTCGGCATTCACAGCAGTTAAAGGGGTAGGGGAGATAGAAGTATCGTTTCACTTAACACATTCAACTAGCATGGGTTATCTAAAAACAAAACTCACATAAAGTCTTCCAACAGATATGGAGGTCCTTTGAATGCAAAAAACATTCGTACATTATTTGCTATCATTGCCATCTGCACACTCTCTCACCCAAGCCACAGGATTGAGAGATACATCTCATCAAGTTGAAAAATATCCGTTATGTACCACCAAGCCCCTCCACGGGCTCTCTCATTTTCTTGCTCGTACTAGCCTTTTAAGCCTTGACACCACTATCAATCCCACACAAAATTTCAAAACTTCCTACAGCCTTCTGGTTCCATATCACAGCCTTGTGTTCATAGCATTGATATGACTGTGTGAAATAAAGAGTAGCGGATATAAATGGGACACCCACTGTCAAAGACACAGCCTGTGCAGGGCGGTAACAAATTCTTGATTCAGAAAGCAAGTAGACAGAAAGATCCCTATGGCAGAATATTTACAGCACTATTTTCAACGAAGTGCTTCTTTCATAAACATTTGAAATGCGACGAACTGCAAAGATTAAATGAAGGCTTCATATTGTACTTTTGCATATGAAGAGAGACAAGTGTTTAAAAAACAAAAGAACTAAACACTGGGACAGCATGATCTCCAGAAAAGATTTTCTTAAGGAAAAAGTCTATAAGGTGGGGTTCAAATTAAAACAAGGACAAAATTATATAGTTCTAGTCAATGGTTTCCATTTTGAACATGCAAAGAATTCAGGGATAAAATATTATAGGAGAAACCTTTTTTTAAAAAAATAATACAATTTTTTTCTTAATATTTTATTTAGTTTTGAGAGAGAGAGAGAGAGAGAGAAGGACTGAGGAGCAGAGGGAGAGGGAGACACAGAATCTGAAGCAGGCTCCAAGCTCTACTATGTCAACACAGAGTCAGACGTGGGGCTCGAACTCATGAACCAGGACATCATGACCTGAGCTGAAGGTGACACTCACAAACTAATCAAACTTATAAGACTATAAGTTTTGAAACTTATTATTAACAAAACTTATAAAGTTCCTTTAGCTTTTCTTCTCTTTCTAAAGAAAACAGTCAGAAATACTGCTGAATATACTCCACATGGGACAAACCAACTTTGAGAAGTCTTAGTACATACGTATTTTATATTATGCTTATTATGTGTTTAGAAAAATTTGAATTCTCGCCAGCCTATACCAACCCCACTGTCTACATTCCCCAGCCAGAAGATTTAGAATCCACACTTAGCCAAAGCCTCTATTGAAATCACTGCCTGACTTTGCATGTAATGCAGATCTCCAATCAATTGCTGCACCTGAATGAGAATTGCTGTGAGAGTTATTTTTAGAACCAGAGGCCTGATTTGGCTCCCTCTGCATATTACCCTGGATTTGGTTATCACCTGATGGGCCTGAACTTGGGACGAACATGCCCATCCCACCCCAGTTGCTCTGCAGTGCTGTCGGGGCTGCAGAGTCATGGCTGGATTAATGCTGAAAGCATCACAGTTCATCCCTCCACCCATGTTAACTACCTTGATTGTTTCCCAAACCAGCTCCACCCCCTCTCCTGTCACTAAATCCACCCTGATTCCCAAAGCCCCTGGATTATCACCACATTTTCCTTTTTAAAAAATGTTTGTTTTATTTTTGAGAGAGAGAGACAGAGTGTAAGTATGGGTGGAGCAGAGAGAGAGGGAGACATAGAATCTGACGCAGGCTCCAGGCTGCGAGCCATCAGCACAGAACCTGACATGGGGCTCAAACTCACGAACCACGAGATCATGACCTGAGCCAAAGTCAGACGCTTAATCAACTGAGCCACCCAGACGCCCCACACCAAATCTTCCACTTCTAACTGTCCATAGCTCTTGTGCTTAAGTTCGGCATTGCCTATGTTTACACTGACTCCTTTAATGATCAAGTCCTCTCCACAAAGAGATTGGGCAACCTGATCATCTGCAAATGTGACAAAGCCAAACACCCTGAGTGGTTTGGGAATAAAGACATCAACCATCTCCCCCAAATGGCTAAAGAACTGGGGCGCCTGGGTGGCTTAGTCGGTTAAGCGTCCGACTTTCGCTTAGGTCATGATCTCGCGGTTCGTGGGTTCGAGCCCCGCGTCGGGCTCTGTGCTGACTGCCAGCTCAGAGCCTGGAGCCTGTTTCAGTCTGTGACTCCCTCTCTCTCTGACCCTCCCCTGCTCACGCTGTCTCTCTTTCTCTCCTAGAAATAAATAAAACATTAAAAAAAAATGGCTAAAGAACTGCCACAGCTCATCAGCAATCATGTCCTCTGAATAACATCCATGGAACACCTTTCTGCTTCTCAAAGCCTTCTGTGGGCTTTCCTTAGAATTAGGAAGTTTACAGTGACACCATCATCTATCCATCATGTATCTCTGATGTTACTTTCACTCAGGTTTCATATTCCTTACAACAAACAAAGCCAAACCCCTTTGAATGACTAGTTTTAACAGCTTTCTTGACCTGAACCATAAGAACTTCTCCGAAGGTACTAAAATATTCTTTTAGATCCTGTTCAGTGGTTTTTCATGGGAGGCCCGATATTATTAAATCAGACATTTTCTGGATAGCACTTTTCAATTTCCCTGCTGATGAAGCATCTGTCTCATCCATTTTTCTTTTGTTATCTTTGGGATAGTTGACGGCATGTACCAGATTTCCCCAGCTAACATCAGGGGCAGGCAGAATTCCATCTACCAGCTGGACACCTCTCACCCACGGAGACACTGGATTCCTGGAGCACAGCCCCCATGCCCCTGGAAACTGGGCTGTAAGTATGGAAAGCAGCGCTGTCCCATCATCTTCCAATGGTATTTCAGTGGGCTCATCATCCTCATCTTCAGTTACATGAATATATTATTGGATACAACATCTTGCTTATTCACTAGGCTGCTGCTAGGAAGTCTGGAAGGGAAACCAAAGCAGCGAGGGACCCGGGAGCACCACAGCTACCACTTCACTTCCACTGTAACTCCCTGTTTGTATATGTATTTCTTTAAAAAAATTTTTTTAATGTTTGTTTGTTTTTGAGAGAAAAAGACAGAGCACAAGTGGGGAGGGGGCAGAGAGAGAGGAGACACAGAATCTGAAACAGGTTCCAGGCTCTGAGCTGTCAGCACAGAGCCCGATGTGGGGCTCGAATTCACAAACTGTGAGATCGTCACCTGAGCCAAAGTGGGAGGCTTAACCTCCGGAGCCACCCAGGCCCTTTATATATTTCTAATAAGATTCAGTTTCTGCCCCCATTCCGTTCCTACCCTACTGGCCTATGAAATTCCTCAAGATAAGGACCAATGCCTTCATCTTTGCATGCCTAATAATACTCTAAGGTATTGTTAGATTTTCAATAAATGTTCCCCAGATGACTGAATGTTCCCTGGATTCCTAGTCACTAGCTGGGGTCTTTATCAGCCTGGAAAATGTTTTCTGGAATCATGACTCTTGCTCATTGGCTATGAGTCCTTACCATGGACTCAGAATGGGGCTACATTAGAGAAGATCTGGCTTCACCATTTCCTCATGAATGTTATGGTATGAAAGGACCTTTGAATATGGGACTTGGGGTTACTATGAGAGACTTCCTTTTGACTTGTCTCTGTGGCCTATATCCACTTATTTCTGGATGACTTCCCCATCTACATGGGCCCATCATTTGGTACCTAGAAGATCCTGATATCAGGGACATGTATATTTTAAGATAAACGGTTCCTTCCAAATGCCATATGTGTTTTCATCTTTGTACCCCCTTTTATATCTTTCTGGAATGCTCTCCACCAACTTCTCTGTTTAATTAAACCCTACAAATCCAAATTTTACTTCAGGCTCTATCTCCTTTGTGAAGTTTCTTTAACCACTGAAACTTCAATTAATCCCCTCTCCTTTGTACTCCTCTTAGTTTCTAGAATCCCAAACTGATTCTTATCTTTCCTTTGTGTTGTCAGTTTCTACATACCTATGCTGTCTTCTAAATAGGATTATATGCTTCTCAAGCATGAGTGTTTTAACTTGCGAATGCCTAAATTCAGAACATGTGGGGACCTCAGTGACATAGACCTCAAGAGGGCAGAGGGTGGGAATGGCAGAATCAGGTCAGATAGACGGGGAGAAGTTGACCTGTCTACAGATGTTGGGGCTCTCAGGGGCCTTGGGGCTGCCCAGTGCTCTAGGTCACAGAGATATGGGGAGGTCAGAGATGGTTCCTGTCAGTGTTGAGATCAAGGAGTTCTATCTGTTGTGTGGGGCAATGCAAAGGACTCTGAGCAGCAGGATTGTATTGTGGCCCCACTTAAACAATGTTCTAATAGGAACTCAGTCAAGCTGTAGGAGCAGGGAAGACTCTTGCAAAATCTCAGTAGAGTGGGAAGAAAGACTCCCAGATCAGTAGGAAATGAAGTTGGTCTAGTAAGTTGAGACAGAAGCCCAAACAACATGATTGAGGTGAGGGAAGGGTGGGAGGAGGGGGAGAAATAGAGAGAAAAAGAGGAAGGGAGATAGGAAGGGGAAATGAAGAGTATGTAGAGAGGCTAGCAGTGCAAGAGAAAAGAAAGGAGAACTAGTTGAAGAGGAAAGAAGAGAAAGAAAAGAAAAGGCAAATAAAAGTAAGAGGGAGGAAAGAGGGAAGAAGAGAAAAAACAAAACAAAAAACAAAACAAGATTAGAAAAGGGGAAGCTAAGAGAGGAGAAGGAAAGGCGGAGGCTTACCCTGCACACCACCTGCCTGAATACAGTTCAACCTCAAAGTCATGCTAGGAGGGTGGATCAAGTTGCATTATCTCTCTAAAATCACTATCAACCTTTACCTCCCAAATAGAGACTTTGATATGGACAATTGTCATTTCTCTCTCCTTTGGTAGAGCTTGGATAAAAGCTTTTAAGAAAATTTGGCTGCATTTAATTTGCATTCTGTATACGTTCTCCATTGTGTGCACATTGTTTTCATTAAGTGTACATTGCAAATATGTATATGCATTCTTCATTGGACACAAATGTGGTGTGATTGCTATATAAACACAGCTTTGAAACTGATTTTCTAACGAACTCACCATACCAGCTGCTTCTAGCTTAACCACACGGTGACCAGTAAGCCTCAATTCCTGCGTGCAGTTCTGAGTCTACCTCTGTTGCAGTCACAGCCAGCTTGTGGGTTAGAGGCTGCTGATGGATTCCTTGGCTTCTTTAGAACTGGCTTATCACTGAACAGTGTCTGGATGATTGAGAAAGGTGGTCATGATGCAGTTTTGACAGCCAAGTAAGAACAGCATCAAAAGTAATTCATTCCCAGTACCCTAACATGTTAGATATGAAGTAGATCAATGCAAGTAAAATAATACTTCCACGCACCATGAGGCTGCTGGGACGATTGAAGGACATGCACTTTCAGCAATAACTCACACCAAGCATCCTATATCATCTACTATACTTTTATTTGTATGATTATTGCTTTTGTGCTTACATTTCAGCCTCCAGTATCAGGCCCGATCTTCACAGATGCTCGTAGGGCTGACAGAGCTGGTGTTAACAGCCTTGTTATACTACCGAGGAAGCGTTGTTTAGCTAAGGTGTTGCATTCACAAGGGGCCCCACAAGTCCTCGGTTGCCTCGTGGAGTGCAGTATGTACTCTTATGAGCTACAACCCATTAGACTGGCCAAAGAAAAATGATTATTTCTATATCATTTCTAAATGGTCACAAAATAATATATGGTATGCCCTGACAACCCTCCAGTAAATGATTTTGTAGCTGTATATTGCTCAATACACTTTAAAAAGTTTTAGTTTCAGCCGGGCTTTATTTCTGTGCTCTTTCTCCATTATCTTTCAAAATTGGGAAAGTCATACTCAAAAATTTAAGGCGAAATGGCCACTGGGAACAAGGGTTCAAAATAAAACCAGCTTAAAAGTGCTCCCAGTTTTATTAGTGTGCGTAAAACTGACATTTGGTGGTGACTGTGTGGTTTTGAAGTTATCCCTTGTTGACGTGAAAAGGCAAGGCGGTAAATCTAGGAGCAGAATCAGGACAGTCAATTTCTGGCTTGCTCTCTGACTCTTGACAAGTCATTTAATATCCATCCCTTGTTATCTCCTAAATGCAAACTAGGGCAAGCACCAGGACAGCAGTGGCATGGAGCACTGTGATTACCAGCTATCAAAATATATACTGGAACAATTTGTGCAGGGGCAACTTTTTCATATACGTATCGGAATGTTGGATGGATTAATGGTTCAGATCCCCTCGGGGGGAAACCGTTGAAGGCATCGATTTGGGGTGTTGTACATAAATTCTCATGCACTGGCTGCTTTTGGGTCTTGGTGATTTTAGTAGGGGACATATTATGAGCATAGCTGCTGTCTCTGATGGATGCAGATGAATTCTCCTCCTCTGGCCTCCAAGGCATGGCTACAGAAAATATTGAGACATTACTTTGGGTTTAACTCAGACAAAAGATTTTCCTATACAAGGCCTACGGTTAAGCACTGGCTGTGACTTGATGAGGCCTTTACTAAGGTGTTTCTGACATATTTTACATGTGTGAAAACTAAGGGAATAAAGAAATGTAAGTCCAAAGAGATTGTATTTCTCTCCTGTCCATGCATTTTTTTATCAACTTGGCCATGAGGCTTAACACCCTTAAATAAGGGTTTTGTATAATTTTGCTGAGAAACAGAGCAGTCTCCAACCTTCCACAATTTTAAAGATCCTCAGAATAATCATAATGGGTAAAATTTGCTCAGAGACTGATTCATATTTCAAATTTATGGTGCTCTTCTCTATTGATTTTCACTCCCTAGGTGATCTCATCTGGTATCATGGCTTTAAATACCATTGATGTGCTGACACTCCCATATTTATATCTCTGACTTAGACCTTTCCTTTGAACTCCTGTTTATATAGCCAGTTGCTTGCTTCACACCTCCACTTGGTATCTTCTCAAGCCTAACATGTCCACAACAGAATTCTTGCTAACCGCCACCAAACCTGTTATTCCCAAAGGCTTCTCCAACTCTGAATGGCAACTTCATTCTTAAGTTACTCAGTCCAAACACTTGAGGTGATTCTTTATTCCTTTCTATCTCACAGCCCATATTCAGCTCCTCAGCCATTCCTGTTGGATTTCCTTTTCAAAATGTATCTGGAATCTGACAACTCTGTGTGACCACTTTGTGTCACTTTGGGCCACTGTCCCAGTTACCATCACGTTTATCTCAATTATTATAATAATATTCTAACTGGTCTCCATGTCTATTTATACCCTAAAGTTTCCTCTATGACCCTTCTAAAATGTGAATCAGATTGTGGCACTCTTCTGCTCAAACCTTCTGGAATTTTCTGAACATATGGAGAGTAAAACAAAAGCCCTTAAAATGACCTCCAAATTCTGGAGTACCTACAGCCTCCATCACTTCTCTGTCCTCACTTCCTAACAGCCTTTCTTCTATTCTGTTCCAGATACTAGCCTGCTTATTCTTCCTCCATAATGCCAGGTGTGCTATGGTCTTGAGTCCTCTGCACTTTTGGTTTCTTTTCCCTGCAGTGTTCTTTCACAGGGCGGCGTTGAGGTGACCTTTTACCCTTGTCTGTCAATATTCAGATTCTGATTACTACTTCCTTCCTTTATTGACATCTTTGGACTATGGACGGTAACAAAACTCGGAATAATGCACTGTTACTTGTGATTCTCCGTGTCTCATCTTAACAATAAGATCTTTGTAATAAGCCTTGAATAATAAGTAGTAAGTAATAGGTCTCCTCTCTGTAATAAGCCTTGAATTGTCCTAATTTGAACATACCATCCTGCTATGACCCTGAGTGACACAATAATTAGTATTATATTTAGCATGTATTGGTACTGTAAGGTAATAGGCCTGCCAAATGGGATTCTGACAATGAGTTTCTCCTAAATTAAGAGAGCACAGGGAGAGTCATCTTGCCAGGAGAAGGTGGTACATAGGCACTCCATGTAAGGAAGAGGCATTACCATTACCCAGATTGGCATCGATGGCAATATAAATGATACGCAGATGGGGGGCACGGCAGTGGGAGATCACCGTGGCAACAATAGGGACTATAAAGATTGTGAGTGAGCTGGTTTCTTCTGTTCCTCAATAGCTTATTTAGGGGGAAAAATAAGAGATATAAACTTATATAACACACGTGGAGAACCAGATGGCCTCTATAAAAGGTTTGAAGGAATTCCTTCTCTCCTACTTTTGCAGGATATATTCAGCGAAGGCACAAGGCCAGGATGTGGTTGTAAGGGGTGAGGGATTGCAGAGTTCAGCACTGAAGCCTGCCAGGTTTCTCTTCTAAGGCAGCTGAAAGAAAGGACATGTACCCTGAAGCAGGGGATTGGGAGATTTGAGCACATACGGGGCTGAGAATTTTGACCCTCAAGATTCCCCTGAAATTTTCTTGCCTAGGGAAGCTGTTTTTGCCTCATTCCCTTCCTCTAAGTAATCCTCCTCTGCATAAAAAACTTTGTCATTTTTGAACCTAAGGTGGTTGCCTCATAACCTAATGTTAATTTTTCTCACTACCCAACCTCACTCCTTGTCATTCCTTTTAGACCTAAAATGAAGGTTATTTTACAACATAGCACAGTTTGGGAAGCTCGAGACCTGCCTCCAGGAAGAAGGTGTATATTGAAAAGGACAGAAGAATTGAGTAATCTGTAACAGCAGATGCAGTTGTGTGGGAATGAATTCCAAAGGTTCTATAGTAAGGGAAAAAACTATATGGCGGATCAGGTCAAAGTCATTTACGTGGGTCCACTTACCTGGGAGTTAGATTTAAACATTATCTCCAGGACCTGGAAATGGCACTAATAGTCTACTAGGTTTTTAAATTGAAGTCTAGACTCATACATGGAACTCACCTGGCGTATTGCAGAGGACAGAGTCTAAAGGCTTGGGAAGATGGAAATATTGGAATAAATATATTATAAATAAAACTGCTTAGCCACTGCCTGGTCTTCCCCTTTGGGAGGACCCAGAAGACTCATCATTCACCAAAGCATTAAGAAATGCATTGGTGTGAGAGATAGCAGTATGGAAAGATCTGTCATGGCTCCTCTTGGACCAGATGTAATGAAGGAGATGATGCAATGTAATTAGGTACACTGACCTTAATGTGACTAGTAGGAATCTCAGATTTATAGAGGACATTACTAGCAATTAGTGGTAGGAGAAGGGGCGGGTGCTACTGCTATAATAAGCCATTGGAACTTGAATGGTATTCATGGAATTTGAATTTGAGGAATCTGTGGCAATGTTTAATTGATAAGGGAGTTCCTAGTAATAAAATAAATGGAAGCCTACTAATGGACTGTTTGGCGTATAGAAGAGGAAAAAGTTTTGGCCTCCAGTACAGAAACCTAACTCAAATCTTTGAAGTGGATTTCATGCCTTCTATACGATTTCTAAATCTAAATTGGTTCAAATACCTAAAGCCTCTTAACTAAGGAGAAATCCAGGTCTCTTTGTAAAAAGACATTATAATATGGAATTATCAGTCCTGTAAATCTTTTCCCAACACTTCCCTGGGAGATTTGAAGCCATTTATTATGGTGACTGTGCACTGAGAAAAAGGTAAATGACCAGATTTTCTGGAGATTATTAGATATCGTCCATGAACTTAAGCCACTCTCTCAAGACCCCAAATAGCTCTGTGTTCTAAGAGGCAGAAGGACTGGGGATAAATACTACAATTATTTTCTTATTCAGAAAGTTTGGGGGAATTAATATTTTTAGGAAGAGGCAAAATCCCCATATTGACATTTTGACCTATGAGGTAGAGGGATGTTACGGTAGAAAAGATGGAATAGAAATCCCTGAAACTGTCTCCATCCCCTGCCCCTCCCCCCCTTCCCATAAGCCCAAAAGTGATATTCAATTCCTGGAGATATTGTAGAGATTAGTATCACAATAAAAATTTTGAGACGTAAAATGATTACACTTGCCCTATATTACTTAACACTAGCCTATTTGACTGATACAAAATCCAGATGTATTATGGAGAATAATAGTAGCCTATAGCAAACTTAATCATGTGGTGATTATATATGCAGGTGTGCTATGATTCTATTTTAATCAGTGAGGGAAATCAGAAGTAGTTTGTATTTACATGTCAGAGACTACAGTATACTTTCAGTGTTTTGCCCAAGGGCTATGCCACTCTCTTACGCTATGTTATAATCTAGATGGGCCTTCATCATCTTGTTATTTCACTGAACGTCTCACTTGTTCATAATGATGACATTGTTAGCTGGGTCTGGCAAGTAGGAAGTATCAAGCACTCAAGATAACTTAATAAGATGTATACATTCTGGAGGTTAAAATCTGTTAAGTTTCAGGGTCTAAAATATGAGTTGTCTGGTAACCATAATGTGATCTCTTTTCTGAAGAGAGGAACATGCTGCTACAGCTTACATGATGCTCACCACTTAGAAAATGGTGCGCATTTAAAACAAGTTAGGATTTTGCAGGCAATGCATATATTTGGGGATGGTCCTCTCACCCATTTACTGGCCATTCATAAGGTTACAATTTTTGAGTGGGACCGCTAGGAAGAAAGGGCTCTGTAGCAAGCCTAAGTTGCAATGCAGGTTGCTCGGCTATCTGGGCCTCATAATATGGGACACTATAAATAAAGGAAGTATTTGTGGCAGAGAGAGACGCTCTTTGGGCCCCTGGAAAATTCAGTACAAAAATCACAGCACAAGTATCTGGAATGAGGCCATGCACTTCCTAACTGACAACTATTTTCCATTTGAAAAATAACTCCTGGCTTGCTAGCAGGTTCTGATAGACACTAACCGTTTGACCATGGGATATAAAATGACGATGCAATCTGAACTTCCCATTATATATGAAGTACTATTTGACCAACTGAATGTAAAGTTGAACATAAACAATAAAATTGAAATAGGATACACACATCCAGTCCTAAGCATATTCATCAATCTACTGAGCAGATTCGTATCGTATTTGCTTCTATTGCTTAGTCATCTTTTCCTCATCCACAGTTAATGACCGCATGGAGAGTTCAAAATGACAACTTAATCGTGGAGACAAAGCGTGGGCCTGATTTATGGATAGATCTCCATGCTTTGCTGGCACTGGATGAAGAGGGACAGCCACCACACAACAATCACACTCAGTGGTGTATGTGAAAGGCATATAGGATGGAGTCATTATTACTCCATGATAATATAAAAGCTGATGGGATTTCATAGGTTTCCCAAGATGAGAACATGTATCTTTCAACTGGATGAAGGAAAAGAATGAGTGGTGAGGGGCAAAACATGTAGGCTTTGTTGAATATATTTCATTTGAAATTACAGATGAACTTTCAACCTTCTAAGTTCTGATCTCTGCTCCCTGAAAGAATGGTTTGTGTGGGCTCTATCCCAGACTTCTCTGGCTTTCAGCTGATTATGGCCAGTAGGGATCCCAGGCAGGCGATCAGGCCTAGAGCGAGTGTTTATTCCCATGGCTCTTTTCTTGTGAGTTCATTTCAGATGAGTTTAAATTTGACTCAACATCACTGGTTATTTCAAGGTAATTTAACTTTTTTCTACATGATTCTTTTATGTCTTGATGACTGGTCTTTTCCCTTGTCTTTTAGGCCTATGGGTAATGATAGCCCTGTTCTAACCAGCTCTGAGTTACTGCACAATGCCCTGGTTCGGATCCACCCTACCTACACCTTTGTAAGTAGGACCTTAATTTTAAAAAAATCCTCTAAAATTTTCCAATTTGAGAGTGCCATCTGTTTCCTATTGGGAAATACACCTCAGGCAGTCTTCTTTCCTCTTAACTGCACTCTGTTCATTATTTAGAGCTCATGCATTCTCAAGTAACAGAAATATTCCAGCTAACCTTGCTTAAGCTGAAAAAGCATAGGGATTTATTAGCATCACTAGAAAGTCCAAGGGATAATTTTGTCATCAGGCATGGTTGATTCCAAGAGCTCACATGATGTTGGCAGGGTTCTCTCCTCTTGGCTTTACTTTGTGTTGCATTCCTTTTTTAGGCAAGTCCTTTCCACAAAGTGACAAATATGGACACTGGCTGTTCTGGCTTATGATGGCTTTGCAGATTACAGTCCTAGGAAAAAGAGGATGGGCGATACTGCAAGCATCCTAACACATGTTTTGATGTGATTCCAATGGTGAACTGTTGGGTGTAGTCGAGGTGGCTTTCCTGGCTGGCATGTTGGCACTCTCGTAGAGTAAATTAACAAACCCACTGCAGTCTGGCAGAGGAGTGGCTGTGAACAGAAAAGAAGATTGCCTGGCTCAGAGGAAGGCTATCTCCCAGCCCTCCACCAGAGCTGGTTCTCTTTGAAATATAGATTTGAAATCAAGGGAGAATATTGATAATAGACGGTATAGGGCAAACCAAAGGCCAGCTTCTCTTTTTAAATGGAATGCTCCTTTCGCTAGAATTATGTCACATGTCTGCCTCAGAAGGAAAGCTGATTTGGCAAATCCATTTGGATTTGGAATGGCCTCTCAGCCTCAATCAGATCACCAAACTCAATAGTACTGTGAAGAAGGATTCTCTTGGGTGAAGAGTGAAGTAGAACTGTTCAAAAGATTTCCTAAAAGGCACAAAAGCCCTTTGCCAACTTTGTGTGTCTTTCTTTTTGGTAACCTTGCTACACATATGACTTGGAGCAGTTTGCACGAATCTTTGAGGGTGACGATGGATGCAAAGAAACACACTTGTCTGGGATGTAGGGTGCATTCCACCTGTGATATGAAATGCGTAATATGGCTGGATTATAGCAGCAGAGGGAATGGATAGGCTGGGTGGAGTGAGCTCCTGAAGGGAACAGGCCCCCAATTGCATGATTGGTAGAGCCATGGAAAACCTTTGGGATTCCTTATCCAAGCACAACGTGAGAGTGGCAGGCCTCAAAGACAGCTTTGGCTATGACATTGGTAGATTGGTGTTACAGCTGTCTATGAAACAAGTGCCTGGGGTCTAGACAAGGGAATTCACAGTTTACCGGAGAGAAAGTAAGACAGAGATAAAGAAACCGCTCTGTGCTGAAAACAGAATAATATATGCTAAGAAGTGGTAGATAGAATTCATTTGCCTTTTAAATTCTTGTTTGCACACATCGAGCCAGGAACCAAAGTACTGTAAAAATACACATTGCATCTTTCACAGAACAGATAACATTTTGTGACTGGAGATTTTGGCATGTTTTATTCAATAGATATTTGTTAAATTCTTTATTTATTATTGTGTACTTAGTACCTACTATGAAAATTAGTGTGATATAATGGAAAAATATAGGTTTTGTACCTGGCAAGGTAGGTGTTAAGTGTCTTTTCTGTCACTTACTAGCTTTGTGCTTTTGGCCAAATATTGAAACTTCATGCATAAAATGCAGCACACAGCTCCTACCTGCTAGGATTGCTGTAGGTATTAAATCAGGTAACGTGGACAAAGTGGCTGGCACAATGGTTGTGGTACCAACCGATGGCTACTGGCATTACTACCAAATCCTTAGTTAGAAAAGATCCATTAAAACCACGATGACATCATACCTCTAGTTAGTTGACAGGTATGTTAGTATTTACTCCTACCCGCCTCCCCACTTTAAATTATTGAAACAAACGGAGCATGTTAAGGTCCACCATCTTTTACTTTTTTAAGCTAGTTGGGAAAGGGGCCTGTGGGTTTTCTGTGGTCTGGTTTAACCCCCACTGGGATCAAAAGGTGATGTATGCTTTGTGTGTCAGCCTGGCTCACAGATGCACGGGTGGGGGGCATAGCTTATCTCTGCTGAGATTGAGAAATCTAGATGCAGTTTGAAATTGCTGGTCTACACCATGGGCTTGTTCCTATACATTTCAATAGCTCAATATTTCATTGTGTGTTTAAATGTCAATGTAGCTTGACCTTTGGATCTCCCCTCATTTTGCCACCATTTAAAGCTACTGGTATAGAACTTGTTACTGTTTCTACATTAGCAGATGAGAGAGGTACACTTAAATGGCATATTTGTTCTTCTCTTTTAATGGAATGAGGTAACTCGGGGGGCAGGCTGGCGGGAAGTGCTACAGCAAGTTCACTGGCAGGGCATGTGTGAATTAAGGGCAAGTGTCTCTTTTTAACTTGTATGCACATTATTTAAAAAATGAATGCAGCAAATTATATCTTCCTCATTGTTATGGATGCCTTTGGATTCTTCCTCAGTTTAGAATTTGACTTATGGAAACAATATTTCAAAAGCTGGGATTAGAATTCAATATAAGAAAATACTTTTCTTGACATTTTAAAATCGGAGACAACATATGGTAACTGGTGTCTGTGGATATATTCATTTTGGAAATTTTCTGTTTGCTTTCTGCTAATTCTAATTCAGCGCTAAATATCCAATTCTCATTTTCTTCTCAGTTATCTTGTATTTATAACTTCTTTCTAATTTTCCTACTTACGTAAAAGAGGTATCTTGCGATGTGCATCAACACAACAGCGAACAGGAGGGCCTGGGTGGCTCAGTCAGTTCAGCGTCAGATTCTTGATTTTGGCTCAGGTCGTGATCTCATGGTTCATGGGATCAAGCCTCGCATCAGGCTCTGTGCTGACAGCACAGAACTTGCTTGGGATTCTCTCTCTCCCTCTCTCTGCCCCTCCCCCCTCAAAATAAATTAAGCAACTTAAAAAAAACCTCAGCAAAGAGAAACACAGGGTGCAAAGCAGAAGTACTTCATTTAATTTACCTGTTTAAAAGTTACTTTTAAAAAATCAATGACTTATTTTATAATGACTTATACAACCAAAAAATGGTTTTAATTAGTAAGTGTATTTATATAAAACCTCCATACCATACATTTTCCGGTTGCAAAGGACAGAGGCATGCTCAAGGTACCAAAGATCAGTGTTTGTGGGGAGCATGTGTAGAAGAGTGCGTACAATTGCTAGAACATCATTGGTGAAGGCAGAGTGGCTCTGAACACCTACCTGGTTGTTCATCAAGTTTCAAGAGTTGGTGCCTGCAAATGTTCCATCACTACTGTGATTCAGACACTTCATCTCTGTTTCAACTGCTTCTACTTCTCCTTCTAGTAAGGACCAACGGACCCTGTTGGTGAGTTTAATCCTGTAAAGGGTGACAATGACAGAGACAGACTATGGGACAGAAACTGAGCCAGGAGATATGGTTTGATGCCCTTGATGAAAACTGCTGTATCACAACACCTGGTCAACCTGTGGCTCGGGTACCATCCTTTGACCTAATTAGCTGTTGGCCAGAAAAGCAGGGTCATGTATATAAAGCATGAGATCACATGCCCGAGAGGCCATCTTATGGTGTCTTATGCCTATTTCCTCTTAGTAGAGGACACGGTCATGGCAAACTTTCAAAGCAAGATAGAGTTCTCTACAGTATATGTTATTAACTCAAAATATAGACTCTATTTACCTTCCAGGAACTTAAAACACATACCTTATTTCACACTCATTAAGATGATTGATATTAAAAAAGAGACAAAGAAAATAACAAGTGATAGTGAGGATGTGGAGAAATTGGAGCTCTGTGCACTATTGGATGTAAAATAGTGTCGCTGTTCTGGAAGAGTGTATGAAGGCTTTTCAAAAAATTAAAAATAGAACTGCCATATGATCCATTAATTCCACTTCTGGGTATATATCCAAAAGAAATGAAAGCAGGATCTTAAAGATATTTTTACAGTTCTGTTCATAGCAGCGTTATTCATAATAGCCCAAAGGTGTAGAGCCAGCACTGGCTGGCACAGTGTAACTGTGAAGTGTGAGGTCCCTGTAACCAGGCTGCCTGGGCTCAACCCTTGCCCCTAGACTCTCAGAGCTATGGGAACCTAGACAAGTTCACCTCTCCTGGCTTCAGTTTCCTCATCTGTAAAATGGGGGTGGTAACACTATTTACCTCATAAAGATTGTTGTGAGGATTACATGGGTTAATACAGCATTTAGAATAATGTCTTCAACATTCCAAGTGATCAGCAAATGGTAGCTGTTCTTACAATTTGACTTTGCATAAAACATAGTTTTCTTCCCCTAAATGAATTAAATATATCAAAATCACTTTGGTAGGTGCATCTTCTTTTACAATCTGATATAAGGAATTTCTTAAAAATTTTTTTTAATGCTTATTCATTTTTGGAAGAAAGACAGAGTGCCAGCCGGGAAGGGGGAAAAAAAAGAGAAGGAAACACAATCGGAAGCAGGCTCCAGGCTCCGAGCTGTCAGCACAGAGCCGGACACGGGGCTCAAACTACAAACCATGAGATCATGACCTGAACAAAAGTCAGTCGCTTAACTGACTGAGCCACTTAGGTGCCCCTGAAATAAGGCATTTCTAATAGAAAGCCCTAACGTCCTCAACGTGAAAGAACAAACACTCTTTGCCTTGGAAATGTAATAGGTTGGTTTCTTTAGGTCAGATGCGGCCATATATAAACCCTTATATTGTACTCTGTTAAGTTAGCAGTATTTGTTGCTTGTAATTATTTTCAATTTCGCCACTAAACGAAAATGTATTTCCACATTGGATACTTTGCTTTCTCTCGTGCAGTCATTAGATTTTTCGCTAACTATCCTCTCTCAGTTATTCTGTGGTTGTGTTTATTGTAGACTGATTTACTGAGCTTCTGAAACATGGCTCGGCATATCTAATTTTGCAAACCAGACTAGGCTAGACACGGAAGGATCACATTTGCATAATGGTCACAGTACAGCTAAACTTATAGCATTTTCCTTTGCATAACAATGGCATTCAAATTATTATGCTCCTCAAAATATAGCAGTAAACTAACCCAGTCAGATGCCCCAGTTTAATATAACATACTGTGGCCCTTTTCTTCCTGAACATACCTAATGAGGCTCTTGTTTCTCCAATTTTTTCATGTCACAATCCATAGAGGGCATCTCACACGATTATGCGTGTGTGAGCTTGCTTGTGTATATGAGATTCTTGTTTAAAACAAAAAAATCTGTTTTCCTGATTTGTTTTGACTCCTATTTGAAATTATTTTCTCAATTTCTATACTTCTTGACGCAATTTAAATAATTTTTAAAGGCCTAGTAAACATAGACATATGAGCAGTGACGTTAGCAATTTGTATAAACATATACTATGATTTTAGAGTGTCATGTGCTTTCAAAATTTTTTCTTAAATTAGATATGTTGAGATATTGTCCTTGAATGCCACAGTGTCATGTTGTACAATGATATATGGAAAAATCTAAAGCTATAGGTTTTTGTTGTGTTCTTTTTTCTCTTGAAAAATAGTTATGAGCATGGGATTTGGCATCCTATAAATCCAGGCCACTGCTTTACCATTTGCTAGTCATGGGACTTTGGGAAAATGAACCACTCCAACCTTCAGTTTTCTTATTTACAAAGTGGAGTCATGATACCTATGTCTGATTACAAGGATTAAGTGTGAAAGCACAGAATATGGCTTCCTTTTCGGGCTAGCTCCCCATCATGATGGCAAGATGGCAAGAACATACCATTATCACGAACAGGCACATTATCATCTTTTACTTACACCTGACTCTTTAAGTAAGTATGAGAAAGAGAGCTGCAAAAAGGCAGAAGCAGATATTCATTTGATGGTCTCAGATCAAATGTAAAATTCACAAAACTATCTCTGTGGCCAGAAGGAAGGAACATATGAAATGGCTAGGGTCTCATGCCTATTATTATTTAAAGATTTTTTTCTCTTAAACTGCACTGAAGTATAATCTGCCTGTGATGGAATTCACCCATTTTATGTGTATTATTTGATGAGTTTTGATGAACGTGTGCTAATGTGGAACCACCACCAGATCAAGGTATTAAGCACTTCCATCACCTCAATAAATTCCTCTGTGCCTCTTAGTCCAGCTCTTCCCTGGTCCCAGGCCCTGGCAATCATATACTTCCTGTCACTATAGTTTAATCATTTAATTGAATTTTATATGAATTGAATCAAATGGACTTTTAGGTCTCCCTTCTTTTATTTAGTATGCTAAGGGCTTTTCAGCATGCTGCTGCCTATATAAGTAATTCTTTTCTTTCTAGTTCTGAGTAGTAATTGATTGTATAGATATGTAGCGCAATTTGCTTTTTCCATCACCATCTGACAAATTTGGGTTGTTTCCTGTGTTTGGTTATTATGAATAAAACTGGTATGAAGATTCATCACAAGTCTTGGTATAGACGTACGGGTTTCTTTTTGAGGGGGTGGGAGTAGGGCAGGGTATATAACCAGGAGTGAGATTTCTGAGTCATATAGTAAGTATGTATTTAATTTAATATAAAACTGTTGGGCTGTTTCCCAAAGTCGTTATACCATTTTCTCTTCTGACTAGTAATATATGAAAGTCAGTTGCTGCTCACCATTGCCCATACTTGGTATTGTCCATCTTCAGAATTCTAGGTATTATTTTGGGTGTCTAGTGATATGTAATTGTGGTTTTCATTTGCATTTCCCTAAGACTAGTGGGACTAAGCATCTTATAATTTGCTTATTGGATGGAGTTTCTGTTTACAATTTTCGATTTTTTAAAAATTGAGTTGTGTATCTTTCTATTATCACCTTTTATTCTACACTTATATCTATTCTACATATATTTAGAGTACAAGCACTTTATCAGATATAGGTTTTGTAAATGTTTTCTCCTACTCTGTGGTTTGTCTTTTCATATTCTTGAAGGTGTTTCTTGGAGAGTAAATATATCTTATTTAATATTTAAAAATATTTTGTACTTTTTACATTTTACCAAATAAAACTGTTCCCTCTTCAAGGTCACACAGATTTTTTTCCTGTATTTAAAACTTTTAGAAGTTTTAAAATTTTATCTACTATGTTTACATCTATAATCTATTTTGAGTTATATGTATATGGTGTGAGATAAAGATACAGGTTCATTTCATTGCACACAGCAGTCCAGGGGCGCAACATCATTTGTTGAAATAGAATTATTCTCTACCAAATTACCTTAACCTCTACCTTGGAAATCAGTTTACTATATACATGTGTGTGTTTGCCTCTTGATTCTCTATTATGTTAAAATTGTTCATTTTTTTTCTATGTCAATACCAAACTCTCATGATTAACTTTGGATTTATATTAAGTTTTGTAATTGAGTGGTTTAAGTCCTTCAACCTTATTCTTCTCTATGATATTGTCTTAAATATTTTTGGGCCTTTGAATTTACATATAAATTTCAGAATCAGTTTGATAATATTGGCTAAAGTCTGTTGGGATTTAGCTAAAGACTGCAGGGAAGCTACGGGTGGATTTGGAAGAGAATTGACATCTTAAAAATACAAATTTCTGATTCATGAGCCTGGCTTATTTCTCCCATTTATTTTAGTGTTTTAATTTTTTTTAATAGTTTATTGTCAAGCTGGTGTCCATATAACACCCAGTGCTCATCCCCACAAATGCCTTAGTGTTTTCAAATTTCTCTCAGCATCTTTCAGAATATAGGTCTTATACATATGTTGCTGGCTATATCCCTAATATTTCAAATTGTTGATATTATTACAAATGATAGATTAAAATTTTTAATTTCTAGTTGTTCATTGCTAAGAAGTAGAACTATAATAAATTTTTGTGTGTTAACACTGTATTTTGTGATCTTGCTAACTCATATATTAAACTTTGAAATGTTTTCATAAATTACTTAGATTTTACTCATGGACAATCATGTTATCTTCCTTTCCAATCTGTATGCCTTTTATTTCTTTTTCTTGATGTAATGCTCTTGTCAGGACATCTAACACAATGTTTAATAGAAATGATATGGTAGACATTCTTGCCTTGTTCTCAATCTTAGAGAGGGTAGCATTAATTTTTTTTTTTATCGTTAAGTATGGCATTACCTATAGGTTTTATATAAATGCCTTTTATCAAGTTGAGGAGAATTTCCTCTGTTCCTAGTTTGTTTGGAGTTTTTACTATGAACGGGTATTGAATTTTGAAATGTGGCTGTTTTGCATCTATTAGGTTGTTCATATGCGTTTTTCTTTTTAGCCTAACTATATGATGAATATTTGATTTTTTAATAGGTATATTTAAACAATCCTGCATTCCTGAAATCATTCTTTGTCAGCATATATTATGCAGGAATTTGATTTGCTAGAATTTTGAGAATTTATATATCTGTATTCATGAGAGATGTTACTATTTTTCTTTCTTGTCACATCTTTGTCTGTTTTGGTTATAGGACAATGAAAGCCTTATGAAATGTTTCATGAAGTGTTTTCTTCTCTATTTTCTGGAGAATTTCTGTAGAATTGGGATTTTTTTTTTCCCCTTTAATGTTGGTAGTGTTCACCAGTGAAGCCACCTAAGTCCAAAGTTTTCTTTGTGGGAAGATTTGTTAAGTATAAAATTATTTTTTATTTCTTTTCAAGTAAGACTTGGCAGTTGGTAATTTTCGAGGTATTTGTTTATTTCACTTAAGTTGTCAAAGTTATTGGTGTATAGTTGTTTGTAATATTCCTGTATCATCTTTTTAATTTCTCTAATTTCTGTACTGATGTCTCCTCTTCAATTCTAGATATTTAAATTTTTGTCACATTTCTCTCTTTCTTGGTAAGTCTGGCTAGGGGTTTACCAATGTTATCAGTTTTAAAATAATGCCAACATATGGGACTATATCAAACTACAAGTCTTGCATAGGGAAAGGAATGATTAAAGAAAAGACAACTTATAAAACAGGAGAAAATATTTGCAAATCATTTATTGGATAAGGGGTTAACGTCCAAAATATATAATCAGGTATTATTAATATAGCCACTCCACCTTTCTTGTGATTAGGGTTAACATGTACATCTTATTACATCTTTTTCCTTTTAACCTATTTGTAAGTGGATTTCTTCTAGGAAACCTATAGTTGGTTTTGTTTAGTACAATTTGATAATCTTTATCTTTAAATTGGTGTGTTTGGGTGCTTGAGTGGTTCAGTAGGTTTAGTGTCCAAATCTTGATTTCAGTTCAGGTTATGATCTTGCAGCTTGTGAGATCGAGCCCCATGTCAAGCCTTGTGCTGAATTTGAGTTGTGAAAATTTTAAGGATTTATGTATCTGTATTCATGAGAGATATTAATTAATTGTTTTCTTTCTTGACATATTTTGGGACTCTCTCTCCCTCTCTCTCTGCCCCTCTGCCTCCCTCGCATGTGTGTATGTGCTTTCTCTATCTCAAAATAAGCAAATAAACATTAAATTGGTGTGTTTATTTCATTTATATTTACATTTGGTCTGATTCTTCGTTTCCTCTTGGCAGCATACCTTCTGTCATATTCTGAGGGCAGCAACTGTTAAAATTTTACCTTAGAATTATTTCTCCTTGCTCTGATTCTAGGCTAAAGAAGCAAATCTGTTATAATTTTGCATTCCATTTGTTTTCTACAGGTGTACTGGCAACCAGTAAGATCCACTATAGTCTGACTTAAAGTTATATTTCTCACTCATTGACGTTCCTGATTACACAGCTGTCTTTGTAACCAGGGTTAGCCCCAGGAAGCTAATCCCTTGGGAGTGTGCAGCTGTTCTTCAGAGCTGAGGTTTGTGCCTTTGAACATGATTATCGTCCTGAGGCACTAGCACGCTTGGAGGTCCTGAATGGGTGTTCTGCCTTCCCTGTAACTAAAATAGGATGTGGTTCTAAATGAGTGTTTCTTAAACAGTGGTCTATGGAGCATTTATATAAGAATCATCTGGGCTGTGTCTTGTAGTGTAGATTCTGGGGCACAAACTTAGGCTAATTGAATTTATCTCTGGCAGGTAGGCCCCAGGAATCTGTAGCTGAGCAAGTTTCCTAGGTGATTTTCATGCACACGGCATTTTAAAAGCCATCATTCAATATTAATGAACTCTGATAATTAAAGAAATGCATCTTCTGTATTTGTTGTAATATTTATACATTTTACTCACGTGTTACTATATTAATGCAAGAGAGAATAAATATAGGCAAAAATAAATGTTAAAACATTGAAATTTAAAATAAATAAAAATGAAAGTTATGTTATTTATGTCTATATTCTAATAGTTCTATTTACTCACTTTGGATTCACTTGTTCTTTTTTCAAAGTTTTTTTTTTTTTTNACTTATTTCAGAGATGTTTACCATTTCCGTTTCATTTCATTAATTCCACAAATATTGAAGCCCTACTGTTTGTAAATTCCCATGCCAGTCTCTATTTTCAAAGTTTATTCTTTTTTTTATTTTTCTTTTAATTTATTTATTGCTAGGAGAGAGAGACAGCGTGAGCAGGGGAGGGTCAGAGAGAGAGGGAGTCACAGACTGAAACAGGCTCCAGGCTCTGAGCTGGCAGTCAGCACAGAGCCCGACGCGGGGCTCGAACCCACGAACCGCGAGATCATGACCTAAGCGAAAGTCGGACGCTTAACCGACTAAGCCACCCAGGCGCCCCTCAAAGTTTATTTTTATTTATTTTGAAAAAGAGATAAACAGCAAGTGGGGTAGGGGTAGAGAGAGAGGGAAGGAGAGAATCTCAAGCAGACTCTGCGCTGTCAATGCTCAGGACTCAAATCCATAAACCGTGAGATCAGGACCCAAGCTGAAATCGAGAGTCGGATGCTTCACCAACTAAGCCACCCAGGTGCCCCTAGATTTGCCTGTTCTAAACCTTAGGGAAGCTGTCTAGGCCGAGGTTTATTTTCAATAATTTTATAAAAAGGAACCAACCCAAGTGCTCCAAATGAATTATTGGGAGTATTGTCTCTCAACCATGATAATACCCAGGCTATACCCCAGACCAATTAAATCTGAATCTGGGATGGGACTCAGGCTTAAGTATTTTTAAAAGTTCCCCATGCAATCTCAATGTGCAAAAAGGTTGAGAATGTTGCTATTGGAACAATGCTGCTTTAACGTTAACATACATAGGTAATCACCTGGAGAGCTTGTTAAAACACATTCTTGGGCTCTATTTGATAGGCAGTGGCGGAGGGGAGGGAGTTCGCTGATTTCTTTTCTAACAAGCTCCCAGGGAAGCTGATGCTATCGGTTTATAGACCACTCTCAGTAGCACTGTATCACAGGGAAGGCGAAGCCACTCTAAACTTCTTCCAGCTCTTCACCGGCTCTGCCCAACTTTTAGTAATTAAAAATTTAGACTCAGCCTATACCTATATTAATGAATCATTCCTTTGGGAATATAATAATTACTTTAAAATGGCTTCATCATAGTCTCTATTTTACATATTTGAGAAAGACCAGTTATCACTCACTGTTTACTGCAATATCCCGATCATAAATGCTGTGACCTAAATTAATTAATATCATAGCCATCTTATCTTGGCCTTGTGATGACCAAGACACATCAACAAGTTTTGTTTGTTTGTTTTATAATGTTTACTTATTTTTGAGAGACAGAGCATGAGCAGGGGAAGGGCAGAGAGAGATGGAGACATAGAATCTGAAGCAGTCTCCAGGCTCCAAGCTGTCGTTGGCACAGAGCCCAAAGTGGGGCTCGAACCCACTAACTGTGAGATCATGACCCGAAAGGAGGTCAGACGCTTAACCGACTGAGCCACCCAGGCACCCCCATTAACAAGTTTATTAAACTACCTTTTTTCCTTTACTGAAAATTTTAATATCATATAGTCTCTGCATAAGGTGGAGCTTGATTCCTATGACTGAAAGTCCTTCTTATTTCCAGAATTAGGTCTTCCTGGAGTTCTTTGGTACCAATTCTCAAATCTCAAAAGTAGAGACAGAGGAAATAGGTGTGAGGACACTCAGTTCCAGTCTGACTTTGCCATTAAATTCTCTGTGCCTGTCTAAAAAAGACATGTTCAACTTTCTTGGCCTCATGTTCTTTATCTATAAAATAAGGAGTTGGACAGGTGAATGTTTTTAAGTTCTTCTTCAGTTCCAAAATTGTCTTCTCTGTAATTTTACAAACTACCAGGCCCAGGTTACTATGTGAGTTTGTGTTGATTCAGTAATTCTGTATACTAAAATCAAAGGTAGTTCAAATGCTTAGCTCTCTGGAGATTTACTTGTCAGCTTTTAGGGCAGAATGAGCACAGTTAAAATGGGTACAGTTTCATGGCGGCTTTGCTTGATTCTGCTGGGGCTAGGAAACCTTTCCAGAGAATCACCTCAACAATGAAAATCACCAATTTCAATCTTCCTTTGGCAAAACAAAAGGACTCTGTTATGCTGACAGAAATTGTATTCTGTATAAAATCCTGGGTGTCAAATAAAGAAACTCGATAACATTATTGCCAGATTAAAAAAAAAAAAAGATTAGTGATTTTTAATAAGGTTACAAATTGGAGTTTCTAATCTGTTAGCCCGATGTAGAGCTGGTAGGTAATTGACAGCAAGCTTTTGCACAGGAGGGATTTAGTATATGACTGATTTTAAGGACTAACAGGCTAGTAACACAAAAAGCTTGGGAAAAATAAAAGTATTATAGGTGTTTGAAAGAAAAAAATGGATTATAAAACTCACTTTTGATTACTCAATAATTCCACTTCTGGACATATTTCCCAAGGAAATAATAGAAATGTGGTAAAAACTGTATTCATGAAGATGCTGAGGGTAAGTTCATATAAATATACAATAGAAAAATATTGGAGCAGCTTAATAATGTCCACTAATGGAGTAGTTAAATGAATTACTGCATCTACAGGTCTGAATAATATGAAGACATAAACTGAAATATATTGATTATGCAAAAACATGGAAAAATAGTTATAATCTGGTTACTGATAAAACCCAAGTATGGATTATGAACTATAGTAATCGCGATACAAAATCGTGAATAGTGAAAGGTGGTAAGAGTCTATACGTTATGGGTTAGTTACATAAGAATAAAGAGGTTATGGGTGACTTTCCCCTCTACTTTCCCAGCTCTCCATAATGTTTCTGGGATACCTTTATATCACAGAGGTTCAGAGCACAAATGTTGCAGCCATATGCCTGTGTTCACACCTGGCTCCACTTCTTACCACCTGGTGAATTTGTGAAATTATTAACCTCTCCTCTCACTTTCCTCATTTCTGAAGTGAGTATAATTGTAGCAACTCTATCACAGATTGTGAAGATTTAATGAACTTATATAAAATCACTTAGATTTTATATGTGTTTATTTATTTGTTATATGTGTTTGCTATTTATTACTGTTTAAAATGTCTTTCTTATTTCATCTATAATGTCTTTTCTATTGATAGAAACATTGCACCTTTTATTTTTTTAAAGAGAAAAAAATTTCTTCCTCAAATCACTTGGCCCCTCTGACACATTACACCACTTCCCGACAATTTGGGAAAAATTACTGGTAAAGTTTATGTATTTTATACATAGTCCCTGCTCTGCTCACACTCTCGCTCCATATATTATTTCTTGGAAAGTTTCTTACAGTACACTTAGATACAGCAATCGATTTACAGGTGCTCACATAATTATGAGCATCCGTAATTACCACTGAAGTTAAAATGAGATCTTTGATTTCTTTTTGCTTGAGTCTCTGAAATCACCAGAGTTCTTTGGGTATCTTTGCCATGCGATGATCCTGGTCAGCAAATAAGGAAAGCTGCGTTTTTTAAACAACAGTCTGTTATAAGCAATTTTATTTCAGAAATTTCTGGGAGCGAGAATCTGACTTTACTTTTTCTAAAACTTCTTGGCACAGAATTTGTTTCCATAGTTCTAAGGCAATACAGAAGAACCAAAACTCAAACTCATTAAAAAATCAGATAAACAAAAACCTTTTAAGTAAACTTCTAAAATGAGAAAATAGCTGGAATACTTGGAAGAGGATGAGACCTAGGTATTGATAAACATTAGTAGTGACATGTAGATATTTCTAAATATTTAGTTAAACATTTTATTTTTAAAAATTTTTTAATTTTTTTAATGTTTTATTTATTTTTGAGAGAGAGAAAGACAGAGTACATGTGGGGGAGGGGCAGAGAGAGACACACACACAGAATCCAAAGCAGGCTCCAGGCTCGTGCCGACTGCTCGGCGCAGGGCTTGAACTCGTGAACCTTTGAGATCATGACCTGAGTCGAAGTCAAATGCTTAACCAACTGAGCCACCCGGGCACCCCTTGTTAAAAATTTTATTTATTTATTTATTTTTATTTTTATTTTTTAAACTTTAAATGGGAAAAAAGTTCCTTGGTCCACGGCTACTTTGTCCCTAATGCAGCTCCACGGAGACAACTCCCCCCACCCCTTCCTACTGCTACTACTTCCATAAATTTAAATAATGTGCTAGTACTTCTAGGTCTTGATTTTTTTCTAATCTGACAAATTGTTTTACCTGGCAAATTAGTGCATTTGTATGTGTAACGGCTGCTTGTATATTTGGAATGATTTCCCAAATCTTATTTCGTATTCTTTTTCTCCCGTGCTTTACCCTCCCTCCATCAGTTTCTGTCTTTTTGGATTTATCAAGATTTTTAAAATTTTCTTATTTGCTTTAGTTAGTTTAAAAGTTATGCATTATATGTCTGTGGTAATTTGACTTAAATTGATTGATTTTTGAATGTGAAGGAGCACCTGGGTGGCTCAGGTCATGATCTCTTGGTCGTGAGTTTAGCCCTGTATTGGGCTCTGTGCTCCCAGCTCAGAGCCTGGAGCCTGCTTCAGATTCTGTCTCCTTCTCTCTCTGCCTGCCACTCACTCATGCTCTGTCTCTCTCTGTTTCTCAAATATAAATAAACATTTAAAGAAAACCCCAACCCTTTAAATGTCAAACCAAATTTTTAATTTGCATATGAACCCAATTTTGTCATGATCTAGTATTGTTTTCATACATTGCTGTTTCCAACTTGCTAATACTCTAGAACGTTTTCTATCTGTATTTATAAGACTGGCCTCTACTATTCTTCCCTTTTACTGAGATTGTTGGGATTTGCCACCCGGGCAATACTAATTCTTAACATTAGTGGAATCAGTTGAGAATTAAAACACTTTTCAATTCTTTGGAGGAGGTTGTGTACAGTTAGAATTCTCCTTCCTTAAATGTTTAGTAGAACTCACTCAACAGTGGAGCAATGTAGACCTCGAGTTTTTGTGGTAGAAAGTTTTATATTACCGACCTGATAAATTAACATTAAAATGTTTTAAGAACTTATTTCAAACAAATTAAAAACTTTTGTTCATAGAATCTGTAATGATGTTATGCATTTTCAGGACTGAACTGTATCTCTCTCTCTTTTTCCATCAGCCTGTTAATATTAATAGTTGTATCAGTTACTTTTGACCTTGTGACCCTGTGTATTATGTATTTGTTTTCTATTTTATTAATATCGTCTTTCATTGAAATTATTTTCCTCTAACTTCTTGTGAGGGACTCCTAGCTCCTTTATTGAAGGCCACCCGTTTCTCTCTACATAGTGATTTCATTGCAACCTGGGAATTTCAATAGGAAGTATTTTCAAATTTTACAAAGAAGTGGATTGGAGTGAAGCAAGAGATGGGCTGTGGTAGATGCTATGATGTAGTTCCTGATCACCCTGCAGGAAATCATTGATCTCTTATTTGCTGAGAGTCTTTCTGGCAGAAGGCCTGAAGCTGGAGGCCCCCTTCCTGTACTACCTTGACTGGTGAGTGTGCCTCACTCAGGGTTATGCTTCCTTCTTTGGGCTCTCTACACCTACTGCCTGACTGTCATGGGATAGAAATCCCTGACCCTCCATATTTATAGCAGCATTATCAACAGTAGTCAAGTTATGGAAAGAGCCCAAATGTCCATCAACTGATGAATGGATTAAGAGGTGGTATACGTAAACAATGGAATGCTACTCGGTGATGGAAAAGAATGAACTCTTGCCATTTGCAACAACGTGGATGGAGCTGGAGGGTGTTATGCTAAGCAAAATAAGTTAGTCAGGGAAAGATTGATATCACATGATTTTACTGATATGGGGAATTTGAGAAACGTACCAGATGATCATAGGGGAAGGGAAGGAAACATAAGATAAAAACAGAGAGGGAGACAAACCATAAGAGACTCTTAAATATACAGAGGACAAACTGAAGGTTGATGGGGAAGAGGGAGTCGGAAGGTAGGGGAAGTGGGTGATGGGCATCAAGGAGGGCAGTTTTGCAGATGAGCACCGGGTGTTACATGTAAGAGATGAATCACTGGATTCCACTCCTGAAGCCAAGACTACACTGTATGTTAACTACCTTAAGAATATATTAAAACAATAATAAAGATAAATAAATAAATTCCTGACACTCCCCAATTTGGAACAACACTTACAGATCAGCTTCAAAATTCCCCCTAGAGTCTGCTCAGGTCTCTGTTGAAATTTCATGGCTATACTTCTTCTGTCCAATATTATTTTCTTCTTTTTATTCATGCAGATATTGATCCTAAGCGTTCTCTAAAAATCCCCTGGTATGGTGATCTCTGTATCATTCTTCTTCTCAGGGAATTAGATCTATGAGAGAAGACTTTCTGGGAAAAATGATATTCAAGCTGAGAACTAAAGTAGGTGTATAGAAGAATATACGTGGTAAGTACCAACAGCTAGCTCACTGGGTTGGGAGTAGAGGTGTGGGCATGTGTATGTGTGCTAAAGTGGAGGGGTGATGGGGAAGCATGGCAGTATGAGAGAAAGATCTAGAAAAACATGCTTACCTAAACCACAGAGGAGTTTATAATCTACCTTGAGAAGTTTTGGGCCTTAGATCCCATGAGCAGTAGTAAAGTTGTAGGTCCTGGACACGGTTCATTGATTAGAAGGGCTAGGTGGGAACTCTTTGCCAGACAGAATTCAAGAATATAAGTGGAGCCAAATTCCATGCAAGAAGTAAAGATATTACCATTTCTTGAACTATGATAGCACTTAGCCAACAACAAATGTTTGCAGATAGAAATGATCACTCAGTGATTCCAGAGTGTTTAACTATCCAGTTCTTCATTAGAAGTCCAGCAGGATTTTGGAAAATGTTTTTACTCTACTGGGACCATGTAGCCTTCTATTCTTATGGCCTGCAGGCAAATGGCACCCACAGGGAAAATTCTACCGCACGTTGTCAGTTCTCAGATATGCAACAAGCTCACTGCTATGCTTTATTAAAGGCATAAATCTGAACTTGTGCTGCATATGTACAAAGGAAATTTGATTTGTACATCTTTATAACATCAAAGAGTTACTCCAGTTTCCAAAGGGAGCCTATTTACTGTCTCATTAAAGGAGCAGCTCCACAGTAAGGTTTTCCGATAGGTGGCGTCACTGACAGCTCGGAGTTCCCTAGGTGTTCAGTGCGCTGGAGAATGCAACATCATCATAAGGAAAATCCACGCTGATACCTATTTCATCATAAGGAAAATCCAAGCTGATACCTATTTCTTCAATTGTCAATAATTTATCAGGCATGGAAAAGGCCCTAATATTTTATTATTATAAAAAATGCAGTAAAAACAGGCTTTTTGTTTGGAAAAAACCTCTTTAAGTATTCATAGAATCCACGTAGAAGCAGGTGGCAGAGGGAGAATGCAAGGGGAGGGGGTGGGGAAAGTAAAAGGATATCTACCTTTGGTTGACTGGAGAGAAAAATGATGATGTTTTTTATAAAGATTTGAATAAGCGCTTCAAAGATCCGCCACCAGCAAGAAAGGTCAACAGAGTCCCTTTGATAATGGATTCAGTGGAAAGTAGCAAATCCTGTTGCATAAATACTGGACTTCAAAAGCAGTATTGCAACTCCTGAGTGACAGGTTGTTAACCTCACCAGTTCAGTGGATCTAGGAGAAAACAATGTTTGCGTATAGAGTTTCATCAAAAGAATTGATAGGCACAGGGGTATCTTGCGGTGTAGCTTGTCATGGGGAACTTATTTCTCACCCATGTAGTAATCCATGAGGATTAATCATATGTTCCCATATACCTACAGCAGAGGCTGGGAAATGTAGTCTGTGACTGTGAAGCCACTTCACAAGGTCACCTCTGTGCTCTGGTAACATAAGGGGCAGTTAGTTAACTCTCTTCCACTTGAGCCATCGCTGTCCTCGGAAAATTGCAACAGATCCCCTTTTGATTGGATTTTCTGATAATTCCTGCATGGAAAGGCAAACATCTAATGTATATCCAATCCTCTGTATTTAGGGGGAAAAAAATGACTATATTCAGTTCAATTGAATAAAAATTGTTATACTAAATATTATAGGGATCTGATGTTGTTGAGGTTCAATTTTAGTTTCTGTGAATAAGATATTGTTAGGGACTTCAGGGAACTCTTAGAGAATATATTCTAATTACACTCAATTTCAATAAAATGCAGTAAGTACTAGTCTCTTTTAAGAGTGCTAGATGTTTATTCTTCCTATAATTGAAATGAGGCATCATTCATTAGAGGACTTTTGGAAGCTCAGATACAAATGCACTGACATTTGAGTGAAATTTTTTATATCACATATCAATAAGTGAAACAAATTTTATAAGATCTTAGTATATCTCATACACACACACACACACACACAGTGGAATATTCCTCAGCAATCAAAAAGAATGATACCTTGCCATTTGCAATAACATGGATGGAACTAGAGTGTATTATGTTAAGCAAAATAAGTCAGTCAGAGAAAGACAAATATCATATGATTTCACTCATATATGGAATTTAAGAAACACAACAGACCATAGGGAAAGGGAAGGAAACATAAGATAAAAAGAGAGAGGGAAGCAAACCATAAGAGACTCTTAAATACAGAGAACAAACTGAGGGTTGCTTAAGGGGTGATAGGTGGGGGGATGGGCTAAATGGGTGCTGGGCAGTAAGGAGGGCACTTGTTGAAATGAGCACTGGGTGTTATATGTAAGTGATGAATCACTCAATTCCACTCCTGAAACCATTATCACTCTATATGTTACCTAACTTGGATTTAAATAAAATATAACAATTTAAAAAAAGATTTTAGCATAGCTCTAAAATGTAACCAAATAGAGAACTTTACATTGCACTGAAAATGTCTGATTTTGAAGAAAACTCTTCTCGGTTGTGTCTTTCCAAAGTGGAGGGACAGCAGACTCAGACTAGCCAATGTGATTTTTATTCCATAACACATCACAGGCAGTCAGTCTTCTACTGACAACTAATAATTGATATTTTGTCATAGTGAGCCCTAGTTCAAGTTTTCCATAGCACTAAGGAGTCTGACATGCCAGGTAACAGCCCAGCCACAGCACATACAATAAATGCTCTGTCTTTCTTATGTCATTAGTTGCTGTGTTCTTCAGTGTCCTCCACAGCCCAGAATTACTACTCCTAATTCCAGAATCAGATGCATTTTTGGATCTTCAGATGGAATTAGATATTGTAATGGAAATAAATTAAACCCCAAAGGCCTGATTCTGACATTGTGTGACCTGAAATATGCATTTAACCATCCAGTGCCATAGTTTCCTCATGTGTGGAAGAGTCTCACGGTAACGAAGCTTCCATGTTCTACATATTTTGTTCAGTGAGTCTATTATTCTAGTAAATTTCTGTATAATTATGTTGTCTATGTAGGAAATTCCAATGGAAAAAAAAAAGTCCAGTGGATATAGGCTATAGCCCTTTTGTTATTTAGGTACGATTTGCCTACTTGTTCAATTTGGAAATCAGTTGTTTACACTACTTTCATTTATGTCTTTAGCTTCTTCTGTGCTGTATCTTTTTTATCTCCATAAGTACAAATTATCGACTACCTGAAGCTAACTCCATAAGCTATGAGCTTAAAAATTGCACAATTCTTGTGTTTGGCAGTACTCGAAGGAGGAAGATAATGTATTGCAAATAAATAGGCTTGGTTTGGGGAATGCTTCCAATTTTGAATCCTTGGCAATGTTGGACTTCCACTGGAAAATAAAATTAGCCAAAGCTCTAGCTCAAAATCTTTTGAAAGATAAAGCTCTGGGGCTTACTCTAATGTATTCAAGGTGTCCATGTGCCTGAGTATGGCTAATAATAAGTTCCCTGGAAAATATGATGAAGACGCTGGCAGGTTATCAAAGTTCAACAAAAATCAACTTCATGCCCATCAAAGACTACCTTTTCCAAAACAGATCGGTGGATTTTAGGTTTATTGTTTCATTTGGAATGTTCAGTTTGGGAGTGTGGGAGGTATTTTTCATCATCATAGGGAAGGGGACATTAAGCCTCACCTCCCACATCCAGTGTGTACCCTCTTGCTGCTTTATCTTAGCATCTGAGATTCAAAGTAGCTTCCTCCAAAGCAAAAGGCCACCCAGGAGCTGGAATGAAAGGAGCACGCAGAGGAATTTGCGGCAAAATTTGGCCACAGTCCCGGAAAGCCCCCCTTCCTGCATTTTTTCAGAGTGTGGGGTAATATTTGAGTGTCTGTTGTGTGATAGATATTCTATCCCCCAGACTCAGTCTTGAGGAACTCTGGAATAGCATTGTACTTCTTCTCGGAGTGATTGGACTTCAGAAGTGAATAAAGGTATTACTCGCCTATTCCAAAATTTAGAGAAACTGATGAAAATATTTCAGATCATAAGAATTTCCCTACTAATCCAGCTACATCTCAAGTTCATAGAAAAAGGGTTTAATTTTCATAACTGAAAAAACTCCCTTTCTATTCAGGAATTATGTAACTTCCAGCAGTCATCTTCAACTAAGAAGATGAAATGAAGGTTGAATCAAAGTCACCTACGACTTTTCTCAACTCACACATTCTCTCCTTTCAACAGGCTCCATTTTTCTCCCCAAGAAATTCTAGCATATTCTTGCCTGTGGGGCAGCACGGTTAGAATCTGCGACTGGAATCAATAGTTACTTCTAAGAGTGGGTTGTTATATCTCCTCTATGCTGGAGTGGGAAAAAGGTTGAGAAACAGCTCTGCTGTCTTAGAACATTTCTTGACAGTGTCCCTAGCCCTATGGGGATCTGTGAAGTTAGTAATGCAGCCTTGCAGATGATGTTCATTGTTTTTTTAAAGTAACCTTATGGAACCTTTGTGTCTACTGACAATAAAGCTGTTCTAGCTGCTGGCTGAAACCTGGTCTCTCATCTTCAAGCTACAATTACATCCCATCGTGGTGATGAGATAACTGTTGCAAGCTATGTGGAAGCTCTGACGAACACTTGCATGTTCCTTGATGAATAAGAATGGAAAGAAGTGAATTGCTATTTAATTAAGTCTAGTCATTTCACAGACTGTTTCAAAACATGGGACATAGAGAAGAAAAGTAATTAAAGGCATGTGACACTAAAACATTTGGAAACCACTGACCTCAAATGAGGTAAGATTCAGCACAGGGGACATATCTGTTGATTTCTTTTTAATCAATAACTTTGTTATTGATAGTAACATCTATAAATACATCTCTCTCTCCCCACCCCCATATATGTACACAGATTTATATTTTGTTCTGTAATAGGTAGGACTGAAGAAAGAACAGATCTGCTAAGTAAGGATAGAGCTCTTTATATATTGACAGCTGTATCATTTTTTAATTTTAATTATGATCTTTTAGAATTATTCATGTTTGATTAATCTCCAGTAAATTTGAATTCCACACCCTTGCTCTTCCTGGAATGGATGCTGTGGGTGGTGAGATCGTGGGAGGCTCAACTTCAGAATGCATTTTTACAAAATTACTATCATCAGTAAGTTCTGGGTCTTACATAAGGTATGAATGATTGACCTTAAAAATATATCTGCAACTATGATGCTTATTAATATAGTTCTTACTGCTTTTTGTATAATGGATGATAAATGAAAGTTTGGGCATTTGGGTGTCTTTCTTTCTGTAGAATTTAGCAAGAATTTCTACCAGCAAGCTATCATTAAGAAAATCATTACCAAAGAAAGAAAATCATGGTAGGAGACCCTGAAAGCTACCAGATTTTAACTTTTGGAGAGCAGCAGAAAGCAATTAGTTTAAAAATTTTTAAATTTTTATTCTAATACCAATTAGAATTGAAGGGGGAAAGGACAAGGCGGCAGCGCTTTGTTAAGTGTCAGTGAGGAAGGCAGCCATGAGAAAGGTGACAGATTCCAGATGAATAAATATCTAGGTCTGTTGGTTTGATCGTTAAGGTGTCAGTAAGAAAACAGTGGGAGAAGGCGGGCCTCCTGATTTTCCTCTATGGAAGAAAGGGGTCCTTTAATTCTGGGATGAAAGTGCATTCTAGAAGAAATCTGCTTTTTAAGACAATCGCCAACAGGTTGTGGAGATTCCAGGTCGTCCTTCTGAACAGACAGAATACGTACATGACCGATAACAACCCCGACTCATTCACATATTTAACAAGATTTCAGGCCTCTTGGAGTCATACTGGGCTAGATGATTTATTCAGTTAGTGGTCCTAACGACTCCTCAGTCAGATTTTAAGAAAAGGAGGTTCAACGGAGAAAGAAAAGAAATAAAGGATGCAAACTTTTGCACTTTGTGAAATAATCTATGAATTCATCTTTTTGAAACCCCTTTTTCATCCCTGCGTGTTCCCAAGGTAAAGCAGGACCAATACTTGGAAATGAAAGCAGTTTGATATCTGTCCCACTTCACTTCACGTGTAGAATATCTGTTCTCAACCAGTGTGCAATCTATCTAGATTGCCAGGAGCGGGGAAGTGCATGATGCAGGAACTTGAGAACCAACATAAGGTAGAGGCTTTCTTCCGTGGGCCACTTAATCAAAGGCTCAGAACAGTCAGGAAGAGAGTCTTCCAGGTTTACATGTGCTCTGAGAGCCTAACAAACAATCACAGGGAAAAAAAGTCAGAGATCGTTGCCAAAGTTATCCTCATCCCACTTTGAACTTCTTAGTGACTTTTTTAATCCTTTGCCTTCTTCCTCCCCAACAGAGTACTTAGCATAGTGCTTGGCATGCACATCAGCCTCTCAACAGTCATGAGCACATTGGAAGTCTGTTAAATTTGAAGTAGTGGGGTCGAGAGGGGGTGAGGGCCATGCAAACATACCACTTGGACCTGCTGTGGGAAGCATACGTGATGGAGGTCTCGCTGCTCCCTTCTGAACCCCTCCTTCTGGTGCTAAGGGAAGCCCATTTCTTCAAAGGCAGGACTCCCCTCGTAGATGACTTTGGCCTGCAGACTCTGTAGGCCTGACTGATACCTTGAGAGTTGTGTTGCAGCATGGGACTCTCCCTACCAACCCTCCTTCCTTTCTCTCTCCTTCTGCAGGAATCATACCTGCAGGCCCCTCGGAAGCCTTCCCCTGCCTCCTCCAGCTTGGCCCCGTCTGCCCCTCACAGGGTTAATCTCTTGCTGTCTAATACTGTGTTGGCATCTGCTCCTCCAAGGGCCTGAGCAAACATAAGGAGTAGACTCCCACGGTTTAGAGCTCTAACTCTGAATATAAATAAGGCATTAGGGAAAACCGAGGCAGATATCCAAATGGAATTCCAAACTGTGCTTGGCCACCCCCTCTCTCCCTTAACTCTTTTACCACTTCCCAGACCTTGAGCAGGGATCAGCCAACTATGTTGTAAAGGGCAATATAGTAAATGCTTTATGCTTACGGGTGAGAGGGTCTCTGCACAAGTACTTAGCTCTGCTACTGTGGTGTCACAGCCACTGGAGGCAATACGTAAAGGCATGGACATGCCTATGTTCCTGTGTTTACTTAAAAAAACAGGTGGCAGGGCATATTTGGCCTGGGGTCATAGTTTGCTGACCCCTGGTCTTTCAAGCACTCATTGGAGATTTCCTTTGGCTCACTGATTCAGTCATTTATTAAGACCTCTGAAAATTGAGAAGACCTTAAGAAACCTTAAGAAAAAAAAAAAAACCTTAAGAAAGCTAAAAAGAACAGGAGGATCTGTGTTCTGGCATCTACTTCCTTAGAAACACCTCACTCCGCAATCAGCTTTCAAGGCTCCCCTCCTTGGGGATCTTGTGAGGGCCCGTGGTGCCCACTCCCCAGCTCTTTTTCATTTTGCTTACAAATTGCAAGTACTCCACTTCCCATTCTAGCAAATGAAGCTTTATTTTTGTCGTTGTTATTGTCACTGGAAATTTTAAAACCTGAAACATAACAAGAAGATGACTACATCTTATAAAAGCTTCTAGCAACTACAATAGGAGTCACCATGGCAACTCACAGTTTTTTGGATTAAAGCATTTTGGAGTGGGAGCTGATGAGAAAAAAAAAAGTTGCACAGAGCCAACTGAGGTTCTGACTTTAGCTAGAAAAATATCCCAAAGTTTTCCCAGAGGTGTAGGAGTTGAGGGAAAGGAAGCAGAGCTGATGAAACTTCCAGGGGCTGAGAACAAACTCAGGTAGGAAGTCAGTCAATCAAACAGCCAAGAAGTGGGGTGCCTGGGTGGCTCAGTAGGTTAAGCCCCTGACCCTTGATTTCAGTTTAGGTCATGATCTCACAGTTCGTGAGTCCAAGCCCTGTATTGGGCTCTGCGCTGACAGATTCTCTCTCTTGGGATTGGGATTCTCTCTCTCCCTATATCTGCCCCTCCCCCACTTGCACCAACTCTGTCTCTCTCAAAATAAATAAACTGAAAAAGAAACCAGCCAAGTACTCTGCAGCTCCAGGTGGGATGGGAGATTTCGTCTCACTGATTATGCTTAATTGGTGGGGAACATGGGTATATTGTGATTAATGTTAACATACTTACTGTTGCTTCATTTCTCTCCCTGCTTAGATGGTTTACTTTGATTGGACCATTCTCAAAGAAAGGATTTAGAAAAGGGCACTGGGCCTGTTTGGATTTCCTTTGGGACTTGTTCCAAACTCCAAGAAGGAATGTAAGAAAATGGCCTCCATTCTTGGATGTGGGGTGGTGGCAACATAAACCTTGGCTCTATCTTCTGAGAGAGATTCATGACCCAGAATGGATTTCCAAGCCATTCCTCTGTTTCTTGGCATCTCACCCTGATCTTTTGTCCTTTCCTCCCTCTTTGTTCTTGTTGAGGACTGAGGCAGAGCCAAGGCTGCAAAATAGCAATAGGTGTTAAAGTTTCATTTACAGAGCCTCTTAAAATGATGACAGTGTGCAATACCTTTTTTTTTGTTTTAAACAGTTCCATGTATTTAAGTAATCTCTACACCCAACGTGGAGCTTGAACTCATGACCCCGAGATCCAGAGTTGCATGCTCCACCAGCTGAGCCAGCCAGGTGCCCCAACAGTGTGTGATCCTTTTAATGAAGCACCCGGAGTTATGAGGCTTAATCATCAAATTAGTGGTAACATAGCATATAATAAATAAAAATCATTAGCAACTACAATAATAGTTATACAGTGATGGACTGAGTATGACCTCAGTGACTACTACAGTCATAATGAAATGTGTATCATCTCATTGAATTTTCACAGTATCCACTCTAGCTGCCATTTTACAGATTAGAACATTTGTTCTCAGAGTTTAATTCTGATGAAATGATTTAACGAAAGGCATAAAGTTGATAATTCAAAGAATGGAAATTGTTGGCTAGTTTGGCTTCCAATGACAGACAAGTGGATAGGCTCTGAATTCTGGAGCCAGATGATCTGGGTTGGAATCTCAGTCTTATGCCTTGCATGATAAATTGCTCAGCTTCTGTGTGTCTGTCCCACAGGGTTGCTGGGATGATTAAATGAGCATTGTTTGGATAATATGTAGAATCATGTTTGGCATATATACTACATCAGTGCTTATAATACTACCACATTGCTTTCAGGAAGTTGAACGTATTAGGTGACTTTAGGAACAGTGCTTGATCTCCCTGAGCCTCATTTTCGATGTAACTGCAAAATGGAAATAACAATAGTACTTATGTCGTAGCTGCTTACAAAGTTAATTGGACTTGATTTAAAGACCTTATATAGTACCTGGGACTTATTAAGGGCTCTATTCTGGTAGCTCCTTTTTTTTGTTTTTAATATTTATTTATTTTTGGGAAAGAGAGAGAGAGACAGAGCACGAGTGAGGGAGGGGCAGAGAGAGAGAGAGAGAGAGAGAGGGAGACACAGAATCTAAGCAGGCCGCAGGCTCTGAGCTGTCAACACAAAGCCCAATGTGGGGCTCAAACTCAGGAACCGCGAGATCATGACGTGAGCCTAAATCTGACACTTAACCAACTGAGCCACCCAGGCACCCCCTGGTAGCTTTTGAAGTAGTCCAGGTTCCCTGGAAAACAGAACAAACAAGATATATGCATGTATATATACATGTATGCATTTACTATAAGGAGTTGCCTTATGCAACTATAGAGACTGAGAAATAAGTCCAACATCTGCAGTCAATCAGCTGGCAAACCAAGAGAGCTGAGAGTGTGAATTACAATCTGAGTCTGAGTCCAAAGGCAGAAGGTGTATGTCCCAGCTCAAAGACAGTTAAGCAGAAAACATTACTGGGGTGCTTGAGTAGCTTATTTGGTTAAGTGTCTGCATCTTGATTTTGGCTCAGGTCATGATCTTGCACTTCTTGGGATCAAGCTTCATGTCAGGCTCTGTGCTGACAGCACAGTGCCTGCTTGGGATTCTCTCTCTCTCTCCTCTCTCTTTCTCTCTTCTCTCTCTCTCTCTCTTTCATTCTGCTCCTCCCCTACTTGCACCCTCTCGAAAAAAAAAAAAAACTTAAAAAGAAAGAAAACATTCCTTCTTATCCTTTTATTCTATTTAGGCTTTAATAAGCACCACCCACTTTAAGGAGGGTGGTCTGCTTCTCTCAGCCTATCCATTCAAATGTGAATTTCATCCAGAAACACACTCAACAGACACATGCAGAAGTAATGTTTGTAAAGGATTGAATGTTCATATCCCTCCAAAATTCCTTAGTTAAATTCCTAACACCCAACATGGTGGTTTGGGAAGTGGGGAGGGGGGGCTTTGGGAGGAGATTAGATCACAAGAGTGGAGTCCTTATGGATGGAATTAGTCCCCTTGTAAAAGAGACCCCAGAGAGAGAGATCCCTTGCCCCTTCTACCATGTGAGTTTACAGCAAAAAGATGGCCATAGAGGAAGCAGATCTGTAACAGACATTGAATCTGCTGGTGCCTTGATCTTGGACTTCCAGCCTCCAGAACTGTAAGAAATAAATTTTTGTTGTTTATTAGCCCCTCAGTTTATGGTATTTTTGTTATAGCAGTCCGAATGGACTATGATAATGTGTAACCAAATATGTAGGTACTCCATGGCCCAGTCAAGCTGTTACATGAAATTAACCATCCATGTTATTATGGTTGTTTTTACCGCTGTTGTATTATCTTATGTGGAGGCAAAATCTATGTAAGAACATCAATCAGACCAATATTGAACTATAGTCAGTGTAAATAGTTAATATGGAAAAAATGTGTATGATATTTAAAATTTCTTCAGAGAACACACATATTATTCAAAGATTAATAAAAGATAATTTCAACCATATTTTAAGGGCATTGCTTTTGGTTGAAAAGATAATTTCAACTGTATTTTAAGGACAATGCTTTTCATAGCAATGCACCTTATTTGGGTATTAGACACTTAAGAATAATAGGTTGACTGAAAAGACAGTAGCCTCAAAATAGACCAATGTGTAAACATATCAGGACCTCCCTTAAGTGTTGGAATTTTAATGCATCAGTTGGACAGCAGGCTTTGTAAGTTGCTAAATTAAGACAGAGTTATTGCAACACAAAGCACCTTTGTGTTTGAGGGAGACTTGTGAAACGTCACAGGTGGTTTGCTAAAAAAGACCCAGAGGAAATTCTTACAACCTCTGAGCAAAGGCCAGCAAAGCAGCTAGTGCTGCACTCAGCTCCCCTGAAGCCACCACTGTGAGTGTCAACCCACAACCTTTGTAACCTGGGAAGACAAGGGGCTTGCGCCATGATCCCCCCTGCCCATCTCTCCAGCTTTCTCTCTATCTCCTCCCCTTTTTTTCTCCTTCCCCCATGCTGGACCTTTCTTAGGTCTACCAGTTAGCCCTACACATCCATACTTTCAGGCCTTGCACAAACCACAGTGGGGGGTCATTCTTTCCTCATTCCTGGTTGTCTGTCTCTCATTCTTCTTTTTTATTTTTTTATTTTTCTTAATGTTTATTTATTTTTGAGAGAGAGACAGAGACAGAGAGTATGAGAGGGGAGGGACAGAGAGAGGGAGACACAGAATCCAAAGCAGGCTCCAGGCTCTGACCTGTCAGCACAGAGCCCAATGGGAGGCTTGAACTCATGAGCCAAGAGACCATGACCTGAGCCAAAGTCAGACACCCTACTGACTGAGCCACTCAAGCACCCTATTTCATCCATCTGTCTTGGCTGAAGTATCATTTCTTCAAAAAGGGTTTCCATGACTGACCAGATGACATTAGATGACTCTGAGATATGCCCCAAGAGCATATGTTTTCCCTTCTGGTAGCACCATCTCTCATTTAATTATTTTTCTTACTACATTTTTAGTAACTATATGTATTAAGATTATGTAAAATCAGAAGAGCAGGACCCATTTTCACTCTATCCTTTCAATTCTTACCATAGTGCCTGACACATAGTAGAACTTCATTAAATAACACCTAATTTGAATTTAAGATGCAGTGATTTTAAGACACATCACTATTTCATATACCCCTAGAGGAAAAAAAAAAGCAACTTCCAATTAACTATGACATAATACTTTTTTAATCATTAAGCATTTTTATTCTATATTTACTAGAGGATGTTATTTAGTCTAATTTAGATATAGGTTTTTTAATCATTTACATTTGTACACATATGAAAAGAAAAAAGTGAAATAGATTGGTTAGTGCATTTTGTAAATGCCTTCATATTCAGAATCTGAGTCTTCTGATTTAATTATTTAAATAATTTAAAAAATTATTTTATTTTATTTGAGAGAGAATGCGAGAGAGCACAGTTGGGGACAGGAGCAGACAGAGAGAAAGAGAGACTCCCAAGCAGGCTTTACTCTCAGCATGGAGCCCAACATGGGCCTCGATCCCACGGCCCCAAGATCATGACCTGAGCTGAAATCAGGAGTTGGATGTTCACCCGACTGAGCCACCCAGGTGGCCCTGATTTATTTTATTGTATTTTTTTATTGTGGAAAAGTATAGAGGTGCCCGTATGGTTTACTCAATTAAGCACCTGATGCTTGATATCAGCTCAGGTCATGATCTCACGTTTCGTGAGATCAAGCCCCACTTTGGGCTTTGTGCTGATAGTGCAGAGCCTGCTTAAGATTCTCTTTCTCTCTCTCTCTCTCTGTCTGTCTCACTCACTCAAAATAAAGAAATAAGCAAATTAATTGATTAATTAATTAATGCAAGCCCTGCTCATGCACATGCTCACTCTCTCAAAATAAAGAAATAGATATTAAAAAGGAAGAACAGTATACATGACATAAAACTTAGTGTTTTAACTACTATTGAGTGGACAGTTCAGTGGCATTAAGTACACTCACATCGTTATGAGATTTATTTTTTAACACTTAGCTTAGGTATTCTTTTTTCTTCCTCCCACAAAATATTATCCTGTTTGCCATCAAGAACATTGGTGATAGCATATCTTAAAACAATGACTCATTACTGTCTTTGCGAATTTCTTACAAATTTCACAACATCCCTCAAGTATTTATGTACACATGGCCAGGCAGTGAAAACTTCACTGTGACTGCAGCTGGCCAAAGTGATTTTAGGATGCATCTCATTTCCAGAGATGTTCAAAGTGAAAAAAAGGAAAACAACAAACATGGCACTTGGCAAATAAATACTATAAACCTTAGAAATGCACGTAAGATAGTCTAAAGATGGTCTAAAGATGTATATATGTAGAGAGATAGGTAAATAACAATAACATTTGGTGCTCAGTATGTGTGTGAAAAATGAGAGGTCCACATCTGATTTATTACAGACAGGACTTCCTGAGAGCTTTAGAGGTCAAGGTAGTAGTGTTGCATGATGCACCCTCTTTTTTCTCCTTCTCCTGCTTCCTGCATTTCTAGGGTGGGGGGAGAAGAGGGATGGAGCTTTCACTTTTGTGGAAGAAACTTGGCCATCTCTTTCTACTGAGCTTTCACACTTTTTTCCTCAGAATCTTACCCTCTCACTATAACAACTGACTGAATGTATACATAATGACTCAGGGTCTTCATTCCATGATGGCTTTAGGACACCAAAAATTTCCTCTGGTCAAATCCCTTTATTTTGTAAAAAAGGAAATTTGATATCCATAGAGATAAGAAGCGACTTTTTCATAGTCACAGGGAGACAGATACACAGCAGAGTAAATTGAGTAGATGCTCCAGTGAAAGGTCATAGCCAAACGCGTGGGAAGCCTAAACTCATGCTATGTTCATCTATAACACTTTAGATTGTATTGTGTCCCCTTAAAACTCGTATGTTTAAGCTCTAATCCCTAGCACCTCAGAACGTAACCTCTTTGTGTAGTGAATTGAGACAATGCACTAGATGAAAAAGAGTAGTACTCAGAATATTCTACCTCTCCAGCTCTTTTCATGCTTGTGCTTAAGACCTGTTCCTACTCGCTCTGACCAGTTATTTTTGAGTGTTGCATTCTCTATGGATATATGATGTCCCGAAGGGAAGAGAAACAAGAAAATATCATCTTGTTTGCCTCAAAAGAATAGAATCCACACAGCAGGAAGATTCATGTTTAATGTTTTAGTTGGCTCATATCCTTCTTATGAGTTGGAACAAACAGTGAGAAAACAAAGAGATAGTTTCCTTAGCCTAATATCCTCCAGTTCCATCCACACTGTTGTAAATGGCAAGATTTCATTATTTTTCATTGCCAAGTTGTATTCCAATGTGTGTATGTGCATGTGTGTGTGTGTGTGTGTGTGTGTGTGTGTGTACACACCACATCTTCTTTATCCATTCACCAGTTGATGGAAATTTGAGCTTTTCCCATAATTTGGCTACTGCTGATAGTCCTGCTATAAACATTGGAGGTACATGTGCCCCTATGAACCAGAACTCCTGTATCTTTTTGATAAATTCCTAGTAGTGCTGTTGCTGGATTGTAGGGTAATTCTATTTTTAATTTTTTGAGGAATCTCCACACCATTTTCCATAGTGGCTGCACCAGTTTTCATTCCCACCAACAGTGGAAGAAAGTTCCCCTTTCTCCACATCCTCGCCAACATCTGTTGCATCCTGAGTTGTAAATTTTAGCCACTCTGATGGGTGTGAAGTGGTATCTTAATGTGGTTTTGATTTCTATTTCCTTGATGATGAGAGACGTTGAGCATCTTTTCATGTGTCTCTTAGCCATTTGGATGTCTTCTTTGGAAAAGTGTCAGTTCATGTCTCATGCCCATTTCTTCACTGGATTATTTGTTTTTGAGGTTGAGTTTGGTAAGTTCATTATAGATTTTGAATACTAACTCTTTATCTGATTTGTCATTTGCAAACATCTTCTCCCATTCCATTGGTTGCCTTTTTGTTTTGTTGATTGTTTTCTTTACTGTGCAGAAGCTTTGTATCTTGAGACAGATATCATATGTTTTCACCCATATGTGGAAGTTGAGAAACTTAACAAAAGATCATGGAGGAAGGGAAAGAAAAAAATAGTTACAAACAGAGAGGGAAGCAAACTATAGAAGACTCTTAAATACAGAGAACAAACTTAGAGTTGATGGAGGTAGAGAGGGGGCAAGGAAAATGGGTGATGGGCATTGAGGAGAGCACTTATAGGGATGAGCACTGGGTGTTGTATGTAAGTGATGAATCACAGGTATCTACTCCCAAAGCCAAGAGCGCACTGTCTACACTGTATGTTAGCTAACTTGACAATAAGTTACATTAAAAAAGATATTTTCTTTCCATTATCTAACTTTTTCAGAACAATAGATTTGCTTTCTTTTCAGAAGCAAAATATGGTGGGATAATAGTTGTATTTCCCAGTCCCATTTTATCATTTTAATTCTAGTTTGGGTACTTGTATGAGTTTTCATCCTTTTCTCTGACATCTAAGTGGTAGCTGGGTTTGTTGTTTTGTTTCTGACATATTCCCAGTGTCTGGAATACCCTAAGTGCTGAACAAATAATTTATTTCATAAATGAATGAATATCACCATTGTTATATTACTGGGTTATTAGGACAATTAGCTAGAAGAAAATTTTAAACTAAGCTTCACTATTAACGTTGGTTCCATTAAATTCTAGTGCCAATTTTATTTTCTTCCTACCTAGTAAGACTGCTATATAAGAGAAGCTAATAACTTGATTTGGAATTTTGATATGTGAGAAATTGTATTAAGATCAATCTTTTTTTTCCCCACAAACATGTATTGAGTGCCTATTTAGGTTAGCACTACACCATGATAGAATTCTTTTCAGCTAGGGATTTGGAGGTGGCTAAGTAAATATAAAGAACTCAGGTTACATATGCAAGTCAGTTCTTAGATTAAGAGTAAATCACAATGTATTGTGAGATATAATAGATAATGTGAAATATGCAATGAGGAATAAGAGTGGCATTTGAGTTATGTTATGGAGTCTTTAGAAAACTCACAAAGGGTAAGAGTTACGAAGGATGAAGATCTAAGAGGAGGAGTGTTTCTGGGGAAGGTAGTAATATCCAGAGTTTAGAACAGTCCAGGAGTTACATATACTTAAATGTGATTGGAAAAAGAAGGTGAAGAATAACTGGAAGGGTTTTGAAAATGCAGCTACCCACAAATCACTGAGGATAACTTTTTCTAAAATGTATGGATGGTACTAGATTCAGAAGGGTGGTGGACAATAAGTCAGAGTGGTAATGACTGGGTAAGACATGTGAGTGTGAGGCTGAGAGAAGTACATGTCGATAAGAATTATATAAATGGGTAAAGCTTCATTTGAGACAGTGGTTTAATACAGCGTTGTATTTGTTACAAAAGAAAGTGCTGAGAGAATTATTATGCACCTATAGAAGGAGATGTAGTTGTGTGTGTGAGTCTGTGTGTGTGTGTGATTATAAGCTCACTTGACCTAGAATTTGAGCCATGTTGCTGCTTCACTCAACCAGCATTTGTTTGGTATCTCTTGGAGTCATGGCTTAAAACACTGGCTCAAGTCCAAAAGAGGAAAAGTACAGATAAAGCATAAACTAAGAATGCTTAAAGAATAGAACAAAATGAACTACCAGGGAAATTGCTGGGGAAACATCACCACAGATTTTCAAAGGCTTTGAGTTGATATCAGAAGCGTGATGTACTCAGGGAATTTATAACCTTAAATAGTAAATATGTAACATTGGAAAACTATTAAGTAAGGGGTATAGAAGAAGAGTAAGTCCAGGCAAGAAGGATGTGAGGATTATGATGTTAAAATCATAAAGAATGGGCATTCACTCTTACTCAAGATGCAGGCCTTATTTCTAGAAACTTATATGGACCCCATTGTTGACTGTACCAAAACTTTCCCTCTTTATTCAAAATCAAATTCCACTCCTACCAACGTTGGCTTTATGTATTCTATCCATTACAGTGCCATTTGGCATATCTAGGTCTTTTAAACCTTTATTTCTTCATACTTTCATTTAGAAGTGGCATTCATTGCCATGACTTCTACAATAATTTAGATGGTGATTCTCCCCACTCTCCCTTACATATACACAGATAATTTTAAAACAACTTATATTTAAATCAAGAAATATAGTGTTCTTGAGATTTTATTTATATAGGTGTTCAACTGTCTTGTTGGTGGAGATATAGAAAATTGCACTATTTTGCCACATCTTTTACTTATATAAATTACTTTCCGGCCCACAGGGACTATTTAAAGTGCTGAGATAGTTCTCTCGAGGATTCTGAGGATTCATCATTATCCCCGTTAGTAGTTATTTGTCCCTGAACAGTGAAAAGGACCAAGGGAATGATAATGCTCAGAATTTTTCCTTAAAGTAATTTCATACCTGAACTTCTTTCTAGAAAGACGTGCACTTCACTATAACCACCAGTAGGGGCCACTGTGGAAAGGTGCCTTAGCTCTGTTGGGTGAGAGACGTGAGAGAAAATAGGTCAGTGAGGGGTGAACTGCTTTTTTATTTAAGAAGTACCGTATTTAAGTTCACTTTAAACATTTAAAAGTAATTTAAACAGAAGCAAAAATAACGAGATAAATCTTTATGCTACCAGGCATTAAATTAATGAACTAATGTACTGATTTAATTCTGAGTTTTTTGGTAACTCTGGCAAAATGGAAGGTTCATGCTGCTCTATAATATAGAACAGCTCATCAGCAGTAACTTCAATGGCTCAAAATCAAAAAGGCATCCATTGTGTGGGTCTTTATTAAAGGGCAATGGGGTACATATCTCACAGTGTTTTCAATTAGAATTTTGCAAACACATTTATATTGCTCAAAATGAAGTTTTGTGTATCTATTATCAATAATGGCTGAGGAAATAAAAATAAGGAATCGCTCAAAGAAGTAATTTCTGCAGGAAAAAGAGCTGGCTTCAGGAATATTACTTCCTAAGGTAGCAATGCAGGATTAACTTCCTTAATGCAGGCGCTAAGGGAATTTCTAGGGAAATGCCTCGATAAAATGCCCATTATGTTATTTCTCCAATGTATCAGGTGCTTAAAATGATCCATCCACAAATGCTTAGAACTGGCTTTTGCTGTTTCTCTGATGAGAGCCTAAAGCAGAGCTATGGTCAAATAAATATCATTTATTGGTTGAAATGAAACTCTCATGCGTGACTCTGGAGTTGAGCATTCTAACGATGCTCACCTCCAAGTGCCTCTGTGACATTTCTCCCTCTTGACATGTCACCTGTTGCCATTCAATTTTGATTTTCTTTCTGTTTATCTTTTAAATATCGGTGTTTTTCTCTGTTTAATTGTCACTGTGTGAACTCTTACTGCGACAGTGTATTCACTATCTTCAACCACCATGCATGCGCTGTTGATGTCTCAATCCAGATTTCCAGCTGAGATATCTCTCCTGAGATTCAAGCTTCTTTTTTTTAATTTTTTAAAAATATTTTTTATTTATTTCTAGGAGAGAGAGAGAGAGACAGCGTGAGCAGGGGAGGGTCAGAGAGAGAGGGAGTCACAGGTCGAAACAGGCTCCAGGCTCTGAGCTGGCAGTCAGCACAGAGCCCGACGCGGGGCTCGAACCCACGAACCGTGAGATCATGACCTAAGCGAAAGTCGGACGCTTAACCGACTAAGCCACCCAGGCGCCCCCCCCTTTTTTTTTTTTAATTTTTAAGTGTTTATTTATTTTTGAGAGAGAGAGAGAGAAGGAGAGGGAGAAAGAGAGAGAGAGAGAGAGAGAGAGAGAGACTAAGCAGGGGAGGACAGGGAGAGAGGGAGACACAGAATCCGAAGCAGGCTCCAGGTTCTGAGTGGTCACAGAGCTCAACATGGTGTTTGAACCCATGAACCATGAGATCATGACCTGAGCTGAAGTCAGACGCTTAACTGACTGAGCCACCCAGATGCCCCCCAGATTCATCTTCATGTGGAGGGATATACATATGTACAAATAGATATTGCCAGCTCTACTTCTTTAAAATCAAACTTACCAGATTCACTCTCATACCTATGTTTCTTCAATGGATACTACTATTCAACCTGTCATACAAGGGAGCCATCCATCTGGGAATCATTTAAGTTGTATCTCCTTTACTCACCTTTCATTTCTTATGTTACAGAATGCTGTCAATTTCTCCATCCTTCTTACTTTACAGTAATTGCCTTTGTCCAGATACTAATAAAATTTAAAAGAAACTATTTTAGTAGAAATCCCCCTTTACCCTCCATACACATACATACAACACCAGGCTGGAGCCCCTTAATAGCACGGATTTTTTTTCCCTCATTTTTGTTTCTTGGCGCTTATTTCTAGTTGTTAAATGTTTATTGAATGGATGTGTAATGGGACAAAAAATAATTGAATTATGAATGTCTCTATCTTTCCCATTAAAAAAATGGGTTAGAGTTTTTGTCATTTCATTTATTTCCCTTTGCTCAGCTTCTTTGGAGGTTTCTGCCTTTCCTAGGAGGGTTCTTTTTTTGGATTTTGTAATAAGGAATTAAGATAAGAAGAAGGAGAGAGGGAAGAGAAGTCTTCAGACAGGGCTTGTGGAAGAATTATGCAGAGAAAATTTAGAGAAGATTTGACAAAGGTCAGTGTATTTTATGAACAAAATGGATGCACTAGAAAGAGTTTTTTTTTTTAATGTTTTATTTATTTCTAGGAGAGAGAGAGAGAGAGAGAGACAGCGTGAGCAGGGGAGGGTCAGAGAGAGAGGGAGTGACAGACTCTGAAACAGGCTCCAGGCTCTGAGCTGGCAGTCAGCACAGAGCCCGACGCGGGGCTCGAACCCACGAACCGCTAGATCATGACCTAAGTGAAAGTCGGAGGCTTAACCGACTAAGCCACCCAGGCGCCCCGCAATAGAAAGAGTTTTGAGAATATGTTGCTGTGGTCAGAAAATCTCCCACAAGTATTGAGAAATACAAGTATATACAAGAGATATAAAAAATAGAATTTGAAATGACTTTTTGGGTACCTAATTGTGCATATACCCTGACAAAAGAGTCACAGATTCAATGCAGATACAAATAACTAAATATATAATACATAAATGAGTGAGTGAGGGAATAAATGAATGAATGAATGGATAAGAGCCTGGCCAGGTATTCGTATCTGCAAAAGAATTCCTGCAGGTTGTCTGTCTCTGGTAATGTGTTGTAACCAGAGAAATTTTTTTTAAATGTTTAATTACTTTTGAGACAGAGAGATGCAGAGCAGAGAGAGGGTCTCAAGTGGGGCTCTGTGCTGAGAGCAGAGAGCTCCATGCAGGGCTCGAACTCACAAATCATGAGATCATGACCTGAGCCGAAGCCAGACGCTTAGCTGACTGAGCCATTCAGGCTCCCTCTAACCAGAGAATTTTGTGGCATTTGATTTAGAAGAGCAATTTTTATTTTAAAATTTGCAAGATCATGTGATGATAATTTCATAATAGTAATGGTGCTTTAATAGAAGGATATTCTAGTGAGCCTATTAAAATAAATTTGTATGTGAACATTTGGCAAAGCATTGTATAAATTGATCCAATGAGATGCCTCAATATTTTCCAATTTAATTGTATTTACAAACATAATGATTTTGATTTTAATGTAGTTGGTATGGAGCGTTGTATGTATATATATATTTTGTTATGGAGAATGTTTAGCTAATATGTGTAGCTATCTTTAATTCACCTCCTTGTTATGAAAGTAAAACTTTAGCAAAGAATGACTGCTCTAGAAGATGCTTCCAGTCACAAGGTAACTATTTGAATACATGTTGGAGATTGGGGACTCTAAAACCTAACCTTGATTTTCACATCATCACCAATTGATTTGTTTTTGTCGTCATCAGCTCATTTCTGTTATGTGAGCAATTCGATTAGAAAATAGCCTCAAGGAAGCATGAATAGCATACGATCAAGAGTCATGAGCACATCAGATTCACAGGTGGCTCTTCTTTACAGATTTACAACATGATCAGTGGTTGGTAAATTTGAGAACGGTCCTACCTCATCCTTAACTATATTCTTAATAATTATCTCCCTTTTGCTACCAAGCAGAAATATCTTCTGGGTTTATGGGTAGGATATTAAATTTAAAAACCTAGTTGAAATCTTTTGCAAGAAGGAAACTAGAATGAAAATATCTAGTAGGGCAACTGATTTATAATTTAAAGTAGTTTTTCTTCACAAAGATGACCCAGACAACATTTCATTCTGAAGAATGAATTGGATAGTTTGACAAACATTTGATTTCATTACTAAGTACTGATTCTGAACTATTGATATTTACAGCATTTCTCTATCTTCCTATTTCCTTTTTCAGTTTTGGGTATTTGGGTTACTGAATCCCAGGGTTGGGATCCCTACACTATTTGGACCTAGTCTGTATCCGTTAAACACAGAGGCTGTCAAACATTTGAAATGTGGTGAATCTGCACTGAGATAGGCTGTAAGTGTAAAATGCAAGTGTAAAAGGCCTAATCGCAAAGGTTACATTTTATGGGGCTCCTGGGTGGCTCAGCTGGTTAAGCGTCCGACTCTTAATTTTGGCTCTACTCATGATCTCACGACTTGTGACTCTGAGACTCGCTTTCAGCTCTGTACTGACAGCAAGGAGCTTGTTTGGAATTCTCTCTCTCTTTCTCTGTCTTTGCCCCTCCCCTACTCTCTCGCTCACATACACTATCTCTCTCAAAATAAATAAATAAAAAGGGAGTTCATTTGAAAACAGAAATATATTCTTTTGTATTTTTAAAAAACTATTTTTATTTTTTCATGTATATGTTGAAATATGACCTTTATCTGTTTTCTACTAGTCTTTGATGTGACTGGCAGAAAAATCTAAATTACATAAGTGGCCCATGTATTTCTATTGAATAGCATTGCTGAGACTTTAGAAAAGTTGTCACAGGATTGTAGATCTAGTGATATAATTTTCATAGATGTCAGTAAATATGTGAGCTTTAATAATTCTATTAGCTGAAAACATTCTGATAATGTGTCTCCAAATATGTACCTATTAAATTCTTAAACTTATTTTTTTTTCTTATGAGGCTAAAGTGTTGAAAAAATAAGTTGTTCTTAAGTTTTTGGTGACGGACTGACTTCTTAAATAACGATAATTTTTGGTAATTCCAGGCAATGTTGGTAAGCCATCTAAATTTTCAAGTCTTGGGAAAGCACAAAATGTTAGCTTCTCTAACTTGATGGAAATGGCTGTGAACTAAAGTCAGAAGACCTGGATTAAAGCCAAGACTTTCTTGGCCACTTACAAACTACATGTTCTCCAGTAATAAATCATCTTGCTGGGAGCCAACAATGTGTTTCCATATAAGAAGGGGAAAATTAATAATAGCAGCCCAACCTATCCACAAGGTTATTGAGGCAAATGGAATCATAATGGTTAGAGTGTTCACTTTAAAATCTTTTGTAAGGTGTTATTACATGTATTAAGTGCAATTTTATTATCTTTTAATATATGGACAGTAAAATTATATGTATATTTATTTAAAAAATGTTTGATGTTTTATTTTTGAGAGAGAGAGAAAGAGAGAGAGAGAGAGAAGGAGCAAGGGAGAGGCAGAAAGAGAGAGGGAGGCACAGAAGTGAAGCAGGCTCCAGGCTCTGGGCTGTCATCACAGAGCCCGAGTAGGGGCTTGAACTCATGAACCATGAGATCATGACCTGAACCAAAGGCAGATGCTTAACCGACTGAGCCACCCAGGCACCCCAATATATGTGTATTTATTTTAATATGTTTTTTGAAGGAGAAAAAATGTATATAGTACTTATTTGGTAGAGATCTTGCAGAGCCTAAACTGAGATTTATATTTATTCTCTGCCCTGGATTCTAGCCAGAGAAAATGACTTTAACTATTTCTGTCTTCAGTTCTTCTGGGGCTCATCACTACAACTGCAAATAATAAACTTGCATCTTTTTCTGTAGATAGTGGCTAATTGACCCCGTGCTGTGAATAAAAAAGAATTTAGCTCACTAACACTGTCTCCCAAGTTAAATAACCTGTATCACCATTTAATGCTTTCCTTGTTTCTCTTTTTAACCTTAAATGATATAATGAATCCTATCATTCTTTTTTTTTTTCCATTAACTTCGACAGCGTCTCTGGGTTTCTCCCTGTGTAAAATACAGGCATTAGTGTCCCTATGGCATTTCTCATCTCACCCCCTTCCCTCGTCTCATAACTTCTTTTAGTTAGTTATTTATTAGTTAGTTATTTTGTATCTTCAAAGTCTTGGTTCAACCTTAAATTTTGTCTACTGAGTATTTCCAAAATTGATACCCTATGAACACAACACATTATTATGATTAGATAAAGTGTGTTCACAGCATGATGCAAAAGTGAGGTTTACTTTCCATCGAAGAGTCTTTGGACAATCCTGCTGAGGCTTCCTCCTTGTGGACCTAAAAGCCATGCTTGGAGAGAAAAAGCCATAGGCTATTCTGTTCCAACAGATAGTGCCTGTAATAAGTGATCATTAAAGCCAAGATGTGCTTAAGTCATCGGAGCTTGAAATTTCATGGGAATTCTTGCCTACATGAAGCTTTGCAATGTCTTCTAGAGAATAGTGGAAACCTGCCTCCCGATGTCCATGATAGGAAAGTACAGATTGTAATTGGTTATTGTTGTCCATCACCTTGGGATAAAAGAAGTGGGAAGATTACCTCAGAAGACAGGTGCAGTGATCTGTAGACCTTGACCCTGGATTAAATAGTTTTCTAAAATCCAACCTTATTTTAAATGTTTGTTTATTTTTGAAACAGAGAGAGACAGAGCTTGAGATGGGGAGGGGCAGAGAGAGAAGAAGACACAGAACCTGAAGCAGGTTCCAGTCTCCAAGCTGTTAGCACAAAGCCTGATGCAGGGCTCAAACCCATGATCCATGAGATCATGACCTGAGCTGAAGTCAGACACTTAATCAACGGAGTCACCCAGGCACCCCTACAATCCAACCCTTTTAAGATGGGGGCAGAGTGGGATGAGTTACCAAAAATCTCAGGCCTTTGAAACAATTACGGAGAGACCCAGGTAGTGGAGTTTGAGAATCCAGTGTGGGTGAGAGTTGATTATTAATTAACATTAAGATGAGTAGAAAAATAAATGGATTTTCTGGAAATCCCTAGACTAATGCTTGTATATTAAGGGTATGAACCTTTTATTGCTTTAGTAAAATTCCTTATTAATTAATTGGGCTCAGCAAGGAAGGGAACCTTTCTTGATCTTTGGCCCACAGTACCCTAAAATAGACCAAGAAATTAGGGGAAATATAATTCTGTGTCATTAAATTGTTTCACTTGAAGGCTGCTGTTCTAAATATCAAGATCACATACATTCTTTTGGAAACATTCTTAATTGTGTGTTTTCCCTTCCTTCTTGAATTAAAAGAAAAAAGTCAAAAAGCAAAATAAAAAAAAATACTTAGCTGCATTTTCTCTTAACTGTTTCTGGCCCCATAACGCACTACTTGGCTGAAATACATTTAGCGTTTCCTCAAAACCTATAGAAAAAAAGAGGCAAAACTTCTCTAGTATATGGCTTCTATTTATGCTCCAACCTTGTATACCTAATTGCTTGTCTGTAGTAGCTTTCTGCTACATTTAATTTTGTTGTTGATGATGTTTTGAAGTTATTGTTTTTCATGCCTTGGTTCTACGGTAGGCATTGTGTTAAATAATGTGCATGCATTACTTTACTAATCTTAATATCACCATTTTAGAATTGAGAGGCTAACTCATGGCAGCTAGACAGACTTATGCTCATGTCTAACTCAGAACTCATTGTTCATTCCACCCCTGTGTGTAGTCACAATTGTAGACCACTTGGAGAACAAGAAGTGTCACATACTATTTAGTGCCCATTTCATCACTTCATTCCACCTGCTCATATTAGCAGTAGGTCAAAAAAAAAAAAAAAAAAAGCCCTCCCCTTTAAGTTATCTGTCTTTTCTTCTGCTAGACAATCAATTTATAGACAAAATTATCACTTATGATGTCTTTTCATCACTCTTGTGCCTAAAATAATACTTTGGGCTAGTAGGTGGTAATAAAACTTTATTGATGATAATAATGGTAATAACTATTAGCATTTGGTATTAATAGCCGATTTCAATTTCTGTTCCCTTCCCACACACATTTCTTAACGCTTCAACCTTTGAAATCTTCCCACACTTCTTATCCAGACAGTTTGACTTCAGTTCCATATTTCACACTCTGAACCTCCACAGAGTAGGAGGCACAGCTATCGAACTCTTCTTCTTTTGAAATAAAAATTCATGTCAATGCTAGGGAGTGGGTCGTATCCTAATAACAGGATGGAGCCTAGATGGAGCATATTTTTCTAGGATGTCACAGTTTCATCCAATACTTTACTGATCCATAATTCTTAGGTAACAGAGGCATCAACTAAAAACTGCTTTTGTAGCACGCACACGACAAGCAGTGGTTCCGCACTCTGCAAGTAACTGGACTTCACTGTGGAGCCAGAGAAAACCTCCTCTGTGTCGCCTTTAATCTATCAACTCATCTAAGCTCTTTGAGATAACTAAATGGCATTGCAATGGGAGCAGCGATGTCATAGCTGACAGTTTTTATTTTAAATGCTTTCATTTCTTCAGTTTTAGTTCCAAGCAAAATGCTCTAAATCCTGCAGTGTCTTACACTTATCATTTAAATGCAGCATTATTATACTGTACTGCAATACCAGCAGAAGATAGCCCTCACTCTGCTAGGATATTGCCAGCACACACAGGCTTGGTTTATATTTGTGAGGAAAGAAGTGCACGGACATCACAAACACCTGTTACTAGAAGAGGTTAAGGAAGACCTGATGCTAAATTTGAGTGTACAAGTAAGGTTTTGTACCTTAAAACATTGCAAACATTATCTTGTTTAAGTGTGCTTAAATTGAAGTGGTCCAGGCTTACGTTTGGCCAACAAAATAAAGATGTCCCCCAAATCAAACAAATCTGTATTTTTAAAAAAGTTTCTCAAATAACTTATCCTTACTGCCTTTCCCCTATTATCAAAACACATCCCCAAAACCAATGCTAGTCAAAATATCTAATCGTAAGTGTGGCATGGGACATTGACTTATAAGAACAGATGGCCTCACTTTTGTCAGACATTATCCCTTCAGGTACTGGATCCTAGAAAGATCTAGGTCCTAGCGGAGGGACCCGAAGGGCTCCTTTGAGGAGGACTTGGGGTGGGGGTGGGGGCAGTAGTTAGGATAGTAGCTATTTGTTGAAGATACTGAAACACTCCAATATTTTAACAGCTTATCAGATAAATATTAACTCACTAAAAGCTCATGTATATTAAAAGGTAATACTAGACTCATGATCCTTAGAAATAGAGAAGGTTCTAATTTAGTTGTAGAACAGAAGGGTTTAGAAATTCTTCCAGGTGTTGGAAAGGGATCTCAGTCTTGCCGATTAATTTCGAATATAAATATGAGTAGTTCTAACCCTGGTCATCACTAGGAAAATTAAGGACGGAAAAAGTTATATCTTATGTTTTCAGGCATCAAAATCTCATTTAATTATCTCAGTAACCCTGTAGGCCTGTATTAGTTTACTAGGGCTACCATAACAAGTACCACAGGGTGAGCGGCTCAAATGAGAGAAACTTATTTCCTCACAATTCTGGAGGCACGAAATCCAAAAGTAAGGTGTCAGCAGAGCTGGTTTCATTCGGACACTTCTTGGCTTGGCTTCTAAATGATTGTCTTCTCCCTGTGTCTTCGCACGGTCTTCCTTGTATGTGTGTGTGTGCACGCAGGCTTGTGTGTGTGCGTGCCCTAATTTCCTCTTCTTGTAAGGATTCCAGTCACGTTGGATTAGGGTCCATCTTAGTGTCCTCGTCACTTTCATGATCTCTTTAAAGACCCTATCCCCAAACACATCACATTCTGAGGGACTGGGGGTTAGAACTTCAATATGCAAATTTGAGGGAGCACAATTCAGTCATAACAGGAAGTTAGTAATATAACCCTGCCTTTTAGAAAAACTTTATAGAGTCAGTGCATTACTTACCTCAACTCAGCTTGTCAGGGATGACAAGTGGGACGCGGTGTCTGCTCCTGTTGTTGCCTGTGCCTACTAGTCTGTAGCCACCATGCACAGCTGCATCACTACCTATGTTGGCCCGGCTGGTATCCAGATCAGCAATGGCTACTGGGAGTTCTGTTGCCTGCGCAATGGCCAGATGCCGACAGACAAGACCTTAGTGGGGAGATGACTCCTTCAACATCTTCTTCAGTGAGATGGGTGCTGGCAAGAGTGTCCCCGAGTCAGTGTTTGTAGACCTGGAACCCACGGTCATTGACGAAGTTTGCACTGGTACCTACTGCCAGCTCTTCCACCCTGAGCAGCTCGTCACAGGCAAGGGAAATTCTGCCAATAACTATGCCCAAGGGCACTACACCACTGGCAAGAAGATCACTGACCTCATCTTGGACTGAATTCAGAAGGTGGCCAACAAGCACACAGGTGTTCAGGGCATCTTGGTACTCCACGGCTTGAGATGGGGAACTGTTTCTGGGTTCGGCTCCTGCTGATGGAGTAACTCTCTATTGATTATGGCAAGAAGTCCAAGCAAGAGTCCTCCATTTACCCAACCCGCCAGGTTCCCACAGCTGTAGTTGAGCCCTGTAGCTCTTCCTCACCACTCGTATCACCCTGGAGCACTCTGATTGTGTCTTTATGATAGACAAGAGGACATCTGTGACATTTGCCAGAGAAATCTTGATATTGAGTACCCAAACTACACTAATCTTAATTGCTTCATTAGCCAGATTGTGTCTTCCATGACTGCTTTCTGCAGATTTGATGGAGCCCTCAATGTTGATCTGATAGAATTCCAGACCCACCTGGTATCCTATCCCCACATCCCTTTCCCTCTGGCCATATACGCCCTGTCATCTCTCTACTGAGAAAGCCTACCATGAACAGTTCTCCATAGCAGAGACCACCAGGATGTGCATTGAGCCAGAAAACTGGATGGTGAAATGTGACCCTCACCACGGAAAATATATGGCTCGTTGCCTGTTGTACTGTGACAATGTGGTTCCTAAAGATGTCAATGCTACCATCGCCGCCAACAAGACCAAGCATCCTCTTATTGGGCTAGAACCCCACTGGCTTCAAAGTTGGTATTAAATACCGGTCTCCCACTGTGGTACCTGGTGGAGACTTGGCCGAAGTACAATGAGCTGTGTGCATGCCGAGTGACACCACGGCCATTGCTGAGTCTTGGGCTCACCTGGACCACAGGTTTCACCTGAGGTATATATGCTTTATTCACTGGTAAGTGGGTGAAAGCATGAAGGAAGGAGAGTTTTTTAGGTCTCTGAGGATATAGCTACCCTGGAGAAGGATTATGAGGAGGTTGGTGTGGATTCTGTTGAAGGAGAGGGTGAGGAAGAAAGAGAGGAAAACTAATTATCATTCCGTTCAGCCCTGAAGCATGTCCCACTCAGAACTTTAGCTTCCACACTAGCTGACAGGCATTAAAGGTTTCTGGTTAGATTGTTTCCAGTTTTAACTGTGATCACGTCTTATTTTTCCATGTATACTTGTAGCATTTTCCCATCATGTCTCGAAGTAAAAGTTTAAGAAAGAAAAAAATATTAAAAGTTTGTGAAATATTTTTAAAGTCAATTTTATTCAAGCATATTTTATACCTAAAATCACACCCATTTTAAATGTACAGCTGGCATTTGGGCAAATCCGTACACCATCTAACCCACACCACAATCAAACTTCAGAAGTTTCTATCATCTCAAAAAAAAATCATCTTGTGCTTATTTCCTGGCATTTCCCCTTCATCCCTGGCTCAAGGCAGCCATTGGTCTGATTTCTTTTCTAGGGTTTCATATAAATGGAGTCATAAAGTATGCACACCACTATCCCTGGCTTCTTTTTTTCCAGCATAATGCATGATGTTTTTGAGATTCATCCATTTTGGGGGATGTGTGAGTAGTTTGTTCCATTTGATTGCTGCATGGTAATCCATTGTATGATTTTACCACCACTTGTTTATTGTTTATAGCTTTTGGCTCTTATGAAAAGAGCTAATATGAACCTTTAGTTATAGGTCTTTGTATAGCCAGGACATGTGTTTTCATTTCTCTTGGGTAAATACCTAAAAGTGGAATGCTGTGTCATATGAGAAGTAGGCATTTAACTTTTAAAACCATTATTTTCAAGAAGAATCTGCTAAGTTGTTTTCCAAATGGTTGTATTATTTTACATTCCCACTAGCAGTGTGTGAGAGTTCTAGTTCCTCTATATCGCCTCCAACACCAGGTATTAGTGGCCTTTATCATTTTAGCCTTTCCTGTGAGTGTGTAGTGGTATCTCATTGTAGACTTAAAATTATATTTTGTTGATGACTAAATCATATTGAGTATCTTTTCACATGCCTATTTGGAAAATCATATATCTTCTTTTGTGAATTGTCTTTTCAAATATTTTTCCTGTTGTTTTTTTTTTGTGGTTGACTTCTAGTTTTTAAATTTTTTGAGTTCCTTACACGCTCTAGATGTAAGCCATTTGTCAGACATGTGTAATTCCCATATTTTCTTCTATTCTTCAGTTGGCCTTTCCAGTTTATTAATGCTCATTCAAAGAGCAGAATTTTTAGTTTTGATAAAATTCAACTTATCATATTATTTTTAGTTTTGGCCTTTTATGTCCTATTTAGGGAATCTTTACTGACTCTATAGAAAGCAAATGTTACAGACCTGGATGTAATGTTTAAGTTTGTGACACATTTCAAGTTGTTTTGTGTGTGGCATGAGGTGAGCGTTGACTTCAGTTTTTTATGTGCATGAGCAAACTATTATTCCAGAGCCAGTTGTTTAGAAGACTGTCCTTTTTCCATTGAATTAATATGGCACCCTTGCAACACATCACTTTTATTAACTCATTTTTCTCAAGGTTATGGATCACAACTTACTTCTTTGGGGGCATCTCTATCATTTTAGATTGGATGATATGAACATTTGGAACTTTATGTTGTTGATTTGTTGTTTTGCTGTATTTTGTTCCCTTTATAAAAGATTGTCAGACTTTGTCCTGGGAGGCCTTTACATATGCTGTTGTTTTTTCATCCTTTTGGGATTGCTTTTAGGCTGTTCTACGGTTTATCTAGAGTCACCGTTACCTATGGTGTAAAGGTGTAAAAAAAAAAAAAAAACCTCTATGGGTGTTTCAGCACAACTCGACTAAAGTATGACTCTTATGGGTTCATTAGTCAAGGTGATCCATGAGGTTTTCCAGTATCATTGGTCAGACCTTGAATGTCTTTCTAGCCTGTATGATACCTAGGAATTTTTGGCATACCTTTTCTACCCTGTATGATTACTCTTTTTTCTAGCCTGGTTTCATGGAATTTCACCCTAAGTGACAACTTAATATCCCACTGTCAACAGATACAATGTCACCAGATGCAGATTTTTGAAGGCCTTCATGTAGTTTCCTCCTGTCTGGTACTCTCCTCCACAAATTCTGGGCACCTTAGTCTTCTTGCTTCAATCTATGTCTCGTCAACTCAGTGTGACTCTCAGGTTCTCCTTAAGAGTCCTCCTCTGTGCAGCTGGACTGAAATGTGTCAAAGTCATGACTTCATAGGGCTCACAATTTTGTTTCTCTGTTCTTATGGATCATGGTCCAGTTCTGCCTTTTGTCCATTGTCTGAAACAGATGTTTAGTTTTGTAATTGTTTATAGGCGGAAGATAAATCTGATCCTTGTTTTTAACTATGGCAAGAGTATAATGTCTTCACCTTTTTTTACAGACAAGTAAACTGAGATTAGAAAGATTAAGTGATTAGTGATGGGGATCAGGGATTTGGGATTTAGGTTGGAATCCAAAGTTTTGCTGTTAACTAGTTGTACAACTTTGGATACATTATTTAACTTTCCGTCTTGGCTTCTGTATCTTTCAAATAGATACGCTTATGTTTGTGCTTATGACAATAACAATAATAAGAAAAAAATAATGAAATGTTAGATATTATTTCTTACTATTATTGTGAGGATTAACTGAGATGATGAATGTGAAGCATTTAGCATAATGCTTGACATGTTGCGAGTCTTGGATATGGGGTTAGCTAACTAATGATATTGTCCATGATCACTTCGGTAGAATTCTGACTTCAAGTTCAGGAATGTAACACTGATGGACATGGTAGATGTGTTTCCATTATTTGTCAAAACTGTTTTGCTTTTAAAAAGTATCCAGAACAGGAAAATATATTCAGGTCCACCCATAAGACAAAACCCCTGGAAGCAAGGACAGAGTATACTTATTTAATGAAACATGAGAAATCTAGCTTGTATTTGTGGGGAAAGTTTTAAGGAAAGATCCGTGGATCATCCATCATAAATTCTTAGTTCAAGGTAACTATTATTTAAGTAACCACAAGGGATGTATATCTTTAACATAAGTAATTATTAAGTTTCATAGTTTCGAGACTAGTGTTACCCAAAACATAGCTTTTAAAGGACACTATCTAGGTTTCTTTTTGGAACCCCGTAAAGTCTTGAATAATCACAAGTAGGGCTCAACAGAGAAAAATCAGGGAAAGCAGCATGTTCATTGTGGAAGGTTTGTCCGTGTCCTGAGTTGATCCTCACAATGGCAGGTAGACAAGAAATAAGACACAGATTTGTCAGATGTGTAATGGAATATTTCAGCTCAGCAAGGGGAATTTAGAAGTCTTTCTCTGCTGGCTGATCACAGCCACTGTGTCGGCCAACAACATCTGCTTATTCTCAGATGACAACAGTGCCAGTTAATTAGCTCTTGTTTATGTTTTGACTATCGATAGACTTATCTAGTTAGATTGTACTGTCATGCAGTACAAATACATAGAAAGGTTTAGCTTTGATATAAACAAGGCCTTTCCTTTGTTGCAGTGACATTTGAACTATATATCAGAATAAAAAGCTTACAATAAGTCAGGCATAAAAAGTAGATCATCTAAATCAGATAATTAAAAACCATCTGATTAATGATCATTGTGGCTTGAAAGCAAAACACCCTACTTGAATAGAAGTTTAAGTTGATTTTAAAAATGTAGACATTACCTGCGAAAGAGATTGATGCTATAAAAATGCCACCAATATCTCTGCAAGGTCTTCAATCCTCTTTTTGTTTAGACTGTTTTAAAATTTTAATGCTGCATTTGTTAGTATAAAGCATATTCTTCATATGAAATTATTGAACTAGAGTGAATTTCATTCTTTTATGATCATTAAAAAGCTTTCCCTCTTCTGATCCTTGTAAGTTCTCTTTCAACAATACGTACGAAAAGTGAAGAAAATGGTGTTTCTAGAAGCCAGAATAACATAACACTTGTAGTCGTTTAAATCGCAGAAAAGTTTGTTTCTTTGCAGTACATTTTGTGTAATAAGGCTTCTGTTGAGGGACCCACTACAGCGTTCTGGGGGTGTTCAGATATTTTTCTTCTGGAGACACTGCTCTAGACATTGCTGTTCCCATTTAAGGGCTTGTAGGCTAGAGTTGATCGTAGGCAAGGGATCCCTCAAGGGAAGTGTGTCAGAGATCCTTGCCTTTTCCTCTACCTTCTTGCTTTGCTTTTTCCCTGCTTCCCTTACTCTCCACGTCTCTTCTCAAAGAAACATAAAAAGACACCAGTCAGAATATAGATATGCTGGCTTAGTCTCCTTGATTAGACACAATCCAGCCATCGGGAAGCTAAAACCAAGATGATTATTTGTATAACTCTTAAAGCTGGAAGTTTTGAAATACATTGCAAAAAAAGAAATTTTAAAAAGCAGTTTTAAATGCACCATTCTGGCTCTGCAACACTGCCCTCACATCACTAAGGTAATTTAGCATGGAAAGTGGCTTAGGCAATCATAAAAGTTAAGGAGCTGCCTGCCACTGGCAGTGTATTAGTTCCAGGGCTTTCCACAGAACGTCAACCAATATGACGTTTCGATCCCTCGTGTCCAAGAAGTGGTCAAGGTTGATCAGTCAGCTTTCGACAGAAGAATTGGCTCCTGATGGAGTGGCAGCTATAAGCGTCGGATTTTTCTTTTTTAGGAAAGTGATACACTGAAAAATAATATCATAATTATGTATTTATGAAGCGTTGGTTTCTACATACTGAAGATTTGACAATGATTGCTAGAACAAATTATTACATTTCTAAAAAAATTTTTAAAATGCACAAACTCCATCAACTGAGCGGAGTATGAAAACTCGCAATCTCGTTATCATCTTACTGAATGCAGTACAGCGTGTCATAAATGCCCTTATATCCTTGTCACATAGTGTGAATTACCAATAGAAAGACCAAAGAGATGGTAAACTGACTTCCCTTTAATGGAGTCTGATATGTGAATCCTTTGTTCCTTTCTCACTTATTGCAAATGTCTATCATTAGTGAGTTCTCATGTTCAAATAATCGGCACCCAAATATTCATAATTATGGGAAGACAATACCATTGCCATTTTCACAGTCATATATGATATTTTTAGTGTGTTGAATATAGTAATTATTTATTAAAAGTAACACATGAAAATATGAATAAAATATCTTTATGTACAAAGTGGCATGGCATGATTTCTACCTAATATTTAATAATACACTTGCAAATTGTCCCTGCATTAACATAGTACAAAACAATAAATACAAACATTAGGTAATATAAGAACACCAAGAAAATAGGAAGGTCTCCATGGATAGGAACTGTCGGCTCTGGAAACTTTAAACTCAAGGCAAGGGCATGTCATCAGGGAACCCATCTACCTGGGCTGTCAGGTTAACTGCTCCCAAAGGTCCTTCCTAAAACTCCCAAGAATGTTCCTATAAAATGTAGTAATATGCTTTTTTTATGTCTCAAATCACAGGAGAGGCCCAGGCTTCTTTTGGATTCTATGAAGTTACTGTATGCCACCTGGACATCACTTTATTGGGACAGGTGACTGGCAGACCGGAGAGCAGGACTGGGCGTCAGGTACGAGTCCACGAAGTTCTCTCCGTTGCTACCCCTGGAGCACCGAAGCTGAAGATGAAGCCTGTGCGGGGGGAAAAAAGTTCAGACTGCAAGAAAGTGAAGATGTAGAGGCTCTGCAGTGGCCATTTCTTATTAAGAAATGTTGGTGACAGGCTGAATTTTTTCCACCCCGTGGAATCACTTGACTCACAAGCACTTCAAACTCATCGTGTCTGAAGGAAAACACTATGCAGTAGCCCGACCCCCACCCCATCCGTGGTTTCCCATCTCCTGGTTTCAGCTACTTGTATTCGGCGTCGGTCCAGATGCAGATGGTCCTCTTTCTGACCTATCGATCAGAAGGTCAATAGTAGCCCAAGGGTACATCACAACACCTATGTCATTCACCTCACTTCATCTCATCAAGTAGGCATTTTATCATCTCACGTCATCATAAAAAGGGAGACTAAAGTACAGTAAGACATTTTGAGAGAGGGAGAGAGATGAGAGAGAGAGACCACATTCACATAACTTTTACTGCTGTTTCTTTCCAGAACTGTTTTCTTTTGGTATTAGTTATTGTTGTTAATCTCTTACTGGGCCTTATTTATAAATTAAACTAATCATAGGTATGTATGTACAGGAAAGAAACATAGCATGTACAGGGTTTAGTCTGTCCATGGTTCCAGGCATCCACGGGAGTCTTGGAACATGACCCCCATGGATGAGGGGGCACTACTGTCTTGCCTGCCAAACCTGCTCCCTCTCACCGCATAATTCCTATCTCTGCTCTAACCTCCATGATCCACCCAGGCACTCATGCTGGAAATGTGGGCATGTCTATACTTGTAATCTTCCTCATTCCTCACTGCCCACATTCCATCAATCACCACCTCTGGAAAAGTTCACCTTCCAGACATTTCTCTCTTCTGTTCTGCCTCTTCAGCTCCATCCCTACTCTATCTGCAGAACTGGCGAAGCCCCCGTGCCTTTCTTAGGGAAGATCGCAATAGGCTTCTAACTTCTCTGCTTCCAATCTTACTCCTCTTGAATTAATCTTTATTAACATGCAGTGGTGTGTCTCAAGCATAAATATCATCATATATATCATCATCTTCTGGTTAAAGTGCTTAACTCTACCCTATCATTAATGGGACACAGCTCAAGGTCTGCTCCTGGGGGTGACAATGTGAGTGAGACTTTTATTGGCAACTTTCAGACTTTGCTGCTGTGTGCTTATCAGGGTGAAGTGTGAACAGACAACTCTCCAATTCTCCTCTACAAGAAGGAGAGAAGCAGAGCCACAGCTTTGTTTTCTCACTAGGGGGTTTCTACTTCGCAATGCAGAGACACCTTTCTGTGTTGGCCCCCAGAGAAGCAGGGGAGGGAGGCTTCTGTGCCTAAGTGGGGACAAGGGGAAGAGGTCTGACCTGGAAGGGCTTACATGTTGTGTTGCTGTTGATGGCAGTACTGGTGGTTCCCAAGAGTCTAGGTGGGGTGTGCAGTGGTACCAGGGATAGAGACCTGCCCCGTCCTCTTTCATGGCGTGGTTGGTGGAAACAGGGACTTTGGTAGGTTTAGTTAGTTATACTGCTGCCTCGCATGGGGGAAAGTTAGATACTGGCGGCCATAGTGGAGAGTGGCTTGGCGAGCAGGTAGTGGCCACAGGACCCACGCCTTACACTACAGAGAAGACTGTAGAGCAGGGCATTTCTGATGCCCTCCCAGAGTATCTGCAACTGACAGATGGTCCAGTGTATGCTAGCATAGCTCTAGAAGAAGCACAATGACTCTAGGCATGACTGTGGAACAGAATCCTCTCCCAAATTTGGAACTAATTCACTGGGTATGTTCCACCCAAGGTTGTGTGTATGGAGGGCTCTCCCAAAATGAGTACAGGTCTTGGTGGCACTCATGAAGGAAGAAAGAATCTGATTTTATTCTGCTTAGAAAAAGTATTTCATTTTCATTTTGTGAAGTCCTTGATGATTTCCCATGGAAAACAAGACCTCTCATGATCTGGTGCCATCTTCAGCCTCATTTCCCAGCCTTTGTGACATTGACCTATATCTTTTGGGCCAGTGCTTCTCAAGCTACCTATGGTGAAGAACCGGACTGTGTGTTCAAAAATTTCTAATCAGCTGCAAACTGATAATAAAAAAAATGCAATAGCATGAACAGAATGTTGCAGCAATATCAGATTGCTATAACAACTTTTATGTGCTTATACTCAGGTTCTACACTTAATCCCACCACAGAACAGTATCAGTGGTTCACTGACCAGGCAGCAGACATGCACAGCACTAGGCCAACCGATTATTTAGAATTTCTTTCAAATACATGCAGTTTCTTATCCTGTAAGTCTCAGCTCAAATACCATCTTTTCTAAGCAATTTGCCCTTCAATTTCAAGGTACCATGTCTAACTTTACATACCACTATCTTATTATTTACCGTATGAAGGTAAAATTATCTTCCTCACATGTATTTCTCTTCACTTCTATAAGCCCCTTGAGGATAGCAGCATGTCATGAGCCTTTTTACACTTGTCCTTGAACTTGGCAAAGAGCAGGGTCTCTGTCATTTTTGTTCACCTGACCCCTACTTCTCTGCTGGTGAATCCCCAGGTGAAGTCAAGAGTTTGCAGCACAGATCATCTAAGTAAACACCTGGATTTATGTGAGTAAGATAATGCTCATGATTAATACTGTGTATTTTTTTTCAAGAATCAGCAAGCAATAGGGGAACAAACTGGAGTTTTGGTCAGAGTATATGCCACATTGAAAATCTTTCTCGATACATGGATTTTTCATTAATTATTTTTTTCATTAGTTGGCAGTTTCAATTTGAATGTCTGTACCAATATCAGTTATTTGCTTCCTTTCCAACATTATAATTTCTCTAAATTTAGTGTGTTATCTTCAATAACGATAATGCAGGACTTTAAGGCCATTGAATGTCTCACAACCCTAAAATTTTATAAATTTATGGACCGTGGGGGAGAAGAAGGGGGAAAATGGGGGGGGGAGAGGGAGGGAGGCAAATCATGAGAGACTCTTGAATGTTGAGAACAAACTGAGGACTGATGGGGGTGGGGGAGAGGGGAAGGGGGGGATGGGCATGGAGGAGGTCACTTGTGGGGATGAGCACTGGGTGTTATATGGAAACTAACTTGACAATAAACTATTTAAAAAATCTGATTCCAGAAAAAAATAATGATTCTTATAAAGAATAAAATGTTCACTTTTGTAACAAAGTATCATAATTGATTGTTTCACAACACTGGTGACACTTTATAAACAAACAAGCAAAATAGTCTTAAAAGAAAAGATCTTTCTGTCCTGGTTTTACAGATGTGGTGCCCAGTGCAAAGCATTATTGAGAAGTTTGTTCACCATACCTGGGATCAGGAAAATAAATCTCTTTCATGACATTTTCTTTTTAGTTCCTGCTATTTCATCTTAAAATGTAAGAAAAGTAATTGAAAAACATGTTAAGCTCTTCTGGAAGTTCACAGAGATGCTTTTAGATGATCACGGTACCATTGAGAAATGACAGAAAGAGTGAATTGTATCTGGGAGAAAAATGAAAATAGGTAACATTCTGATATTCAAAAGCTCTGTGAGATGAGACTTTCATACAAGCTACTGGTCTTTTCAGACCACTGGGTATTGATCTGAAACTCCTGCCACTTCTTAGACTGTCAGGAGGCTTGGAACAGAATGGAGGGGGAGCCTGCTGGTGAGGGAGCAAGCAGGTCGCAGGAGCTCCCTGCCTTCCTCTAGCACAGAATAGGTCCTGGAACAATCAAATGCTTTCTGTTGAGTTTTAAAATTGCCCCTCTTCCACTCACCTATTTCTTGGACATGTTTGCATGTAATTAAAAAATCATCTTGAGAATTACTTTTGCTCAGTTATATAATCTTTTTGATTGGATGAAGCATAATTTACTTGAAATTTCCGTATCATTAGACATTTAAACTGTTTCTACATGTTTGCTACTATTCTTTGTATATTAATCTTTAGTCACGTTTCAAAAAAATTTTTAATGTTTTTTTTCTTTCTGAGAGACAGCGTGAGCAGGGGAGGGGCAGAGAGAGAGGGAGATACAGAATATGAAGCAGGCTCTGGGCTCTGAGCTGTCAGCACAGAGCCTGATGCAGGGCTCGAACCCACAAGCTGTGAGATCATGACCTGAGCCGAAGTCAGACGCTACCGACTGAGCCACCCAGGCGCCCCTTTAATCACATTTCAAATAACGTTCTTATGAAAATTTCCTACAAGTGAAGCTACTGGGTGACAAATGTAAAGCCTTTAAGTCCTTTAGTGAAAATACTACCAAACTGTTCTTCAGAAAGATTAATGGAATTTATACTTCCAAATGCAGCATATGATATTATTTGCTTCACTAGTATGATTTTTAAAAATTAGGAAAAAGGTTTAATTAAATTGAGGGTTATAATTTCACATTTTTAAAAATTTTATAGTAACCCTTCTGTAATTTTATATTACCATTTCTATTTCTTCCTCTATGAATTGCCTGTTCCTAGCCTTTATTCATTTTTCTATTTCCTAATGTGTATAAATGTCTTTGGTATATTTAAGATGTTAATTCTTTGGTCTCATATTTATGACAAACATTTTCTCAATTTGTTTTTTATTTCATAATTTTCTTTATGATAATTTTTTTGTGTTTGGAAGTTTTAAGTCATAATGTGGTAGAATTCCTATCTATCTTTTCCTTTGAGTTTACCTATACTGTTTTGTGTCTTAAAAATTTTTAATCAGTTACTTAATAAAACTTATATAATTTTTTTTCCTATCTCTCTCTCTCTTTTTGCATTTAGGTTTTTATACATCTTCCCCCAGATAGACATTATTAGCTAGTGTCTCTACCTTCATGCTCATTACTGACAAATTAGTTCAGACCATTTGTTGGCATCAATATAAAGGAATGTACTTTGCCTGCTCTACATTTTTTACATAGAGATTCTGGCCTTAGCAGAAGTTCTTCATGACAGTAAATTGATTCCTTTAGCTATGTCATCCTTACCACTCCCTATCATAAGAGAATTAATCTCAGAAGAAAATAACAGAGCACATTTGCATTGTAAATGAGCACAAATATATTTAGAAATGCATATTCCTAATATATTTCTAATCTTTGACTCTGGTGGCCTTCAAAACTTAACAGAAATTATTTATCATTAATAGCTATTTTGAAGGTGGTACCCGCTAACAGATGGGACTGAAGTGAATTATACAGGGAAAGGTTAAGCTACAATGATCCTTTTCTTATTCTTAAAAAGTTATGATCCCTAAATGGAGCAATCCATCTGCAGTGAAAGGATAATATTTTATTGAAACCCTTACCAATTTTCCTCTTGTTGATATGAAAGTCTCAGAGATTTTGGAATCTGTTTGAATTGATGAATCAGTATCAATCATACTCACATAGCTTTTAATTTTTTTTCTCTAATTATTACCTTATTTCTTGTATGTGATTTCATGTTCCCACTAGGAAAAGCTTTGCAGAGGGCAAGGATCTTAGATTATAAATATTTTGGAATTCTTCTCTGCCCTGTCAAATCACATTAAAGATAATGCTCTGCACAAAATAGAGAATTGATATATGAGGCAGCAAGCATTAAATGTATCTAGAAATTGATTTGAGATGAAAAATTTTAACACTATGAACTTTTCTATATTAGTGTTTGCTGTACCCACAGTTCCAAAGTTCTTAACTTCTTTACCCAAAGCTTCTGGGTTTAATGACTACATTCCTATTTATTCTGAATCTCTTGAGTTGATATCTGATTTCTAATTAATAACCTAGAAAGTCATTACTCAGTGATTACTACATTCAAAGCATAATGATTGCCAAGAGAAATATACTGAAAAAAGTAAGACAAATAGTAGAATTGACATGTCAAACTTGTGTCTTCCTGTTCTGATCTTTACTCTTCAGAACATGGTTATGTAATTCCAAAATTACAGAGGAAAGTGACAAAAGCTACTTATTTCTGAAAATTGAAAGACATGAAATTAAAGGCTAAGAATATTTTTTAAAGTATAAAGAATGGAAAGGAATTGGAACTGGACAAAAGTTTATTTTGTTAAGCTCGTTTGGATCACCGCTATCCCTTACTTCCGTGTACCTTATCTTTCCAACTGAAAAGAAGACTTTGTCTTCTTCCAAATTGGACAGTTAGTCACTAAGAGTTGAGCATTTTGATAATTTAGAAAGCATCTTTTGACTAGCCACAAGGTTGAAAGAAACCCTGGCAGTCATGTGAGGAAGCTTTCCACACACCAGTTAGGTTTGGACACCTGTCTCCACAAACTTCTTAAATTTCTCAGCTTATCCAACGTTGCATCTAAAAATGTCCATCGCAAAAGGATAGGCAGACTCTCAGATTCCTCTCTTTCTAATCCACCCTTGGTGGCTAGAAACGGATAGCATCTGTTACTGGTGTTCACATCTGGATGGCAGTCCTCTGTCTCCATCTCCTGCTACTGGCTGGAGAAACAAGGCGAGCATCATCTATTCTATAAGTGCTCTCTAAGTGTCCATAACAGTAGTGTACTAGTAGCTGGGTAGTGGACATAGGTAGTGGACACAAAAGTAATATTCCTTCCTGAGTGCCTACCATTGTGGTCAGCTCAATTCTGAGCATATATGTAGTTGTTCTTTTGCTTTTTTACTATGAGTTGCCAAAGGGTGAATTCTTCTGCAGGTTCTAAAAAGCATCGGACACTAATTGTGAGGGTACTTAGTCAATGCATCTTGTGAAAACAAAACTAAAATCAGAAGAAAATCTCCTTAATTCTAGGAAAGCAAAAGAGGATCCTATGCTAAACCGAGAGGGTTAATTCTAGCAGGCGAGAAATTGGCCCGAGCTGTTTTACTGAAATAGGAAATGGGTGCACATTGCGCGGACCCCCGGTCAAAGCACAGAACATGCAGGATAACGGCGTTGCTTGTAAGCATAGTTTTGAGAGGTTTCAACTATTTATTGATTCACAATTGCTGCAATGAGATTGCTCATTTGCATCTGTTCTCATAGAGACACTGGCGGGCTCCGTCCCTCGGCTAGTTATTTAGCAGCATTATGTCTTTGTGACCAGCTGGGTACCAGAAGCCCCAGCTGAGACTACCTTTTTGGATCACCTTGTTTGAGGTGCTTTGTGTACTCGTCCATGGTTCCTGCACCCACAGGGAAAGGACATCCTGGTGCAGTCCTTATAGATGGAGGACAAATGGACCTCTTTCCTGCCTTCTCTGAACCCCGTGCGCGGCGCCCGTCTTTGGCCGGGATGCATAGCCTTACATTAGCGCAGCTGCTGCATCATATCTTTTTCTTGCAATAAACTAAAAATGTGTAAGCTTTGTCATGCTGGGTCCTTTGAGTCTCTGTTAGCAATAGAACCCTATCTAACTGCCACTGTTAGCATGCATTTACTGAACGAGGTAAAGGAAAACTGAATTTACATGAAAACATTGCCAATAGGCAGGGTGAATTGTGTCATTTCTGTAGTCAGCAAGGCAACTGGAAGAATCTTCTTACAGCCCCCAATATATGCAGTCCTCTGGCAAATCTTAGACCTTGTTTTTCGACAATTAGACCATGATGGTTTCCCTGACACAAACCACTAACTTTTCAGCTTGTAGAAGTCTTTTGAAATACTCTAAGCCATGGCACTCTAAGAAAGCAGATATTAATGAGCATCTCAGTGAATGAAATTTTAAAAACTTACATATTTATTGCCCAGGTGTGGAGAGGATTCGTTAAGCTGTCAGTTCTTGATTTTTCCTTGTGCAGAATGCTCACCTACAAACAGAAGACATATTTTGATCTCTAAGCTCAGAGAGTGGATAAGGATGAAAATAAGGTTTTTTGGCTTGTTTTTTGTTTTTCAGGGAAAGTCCAATTTCCCTGCAAGAATGTCATTAGAGCCACAGTCTGCCTCTTGGTATCCTGGAAATTGTTCATCAAGATTTATGAGCCTTTTTCCACCATTATCTGGTTTCACCCTAAAGGGGCAATGCCCAGCTAATGGCCTAGGTGCGGAGGGTGTGAGTTAGGAAGTGATAATAAGAGAGGCACCCTGGGGAATGAGTTATAGACTTTTGCTTGTTCCTTGAGCCTAAGCAAAACTGTATTACATATTTAAAGTGCCATTTTATCAGAAAGACAGTCTAGGGTCCTCGGTTTAAAGAATTGGGCAAGAGTTTTGTGAAAAAGAATTTACAAACCGACATAAAGCCTTTGCTGATATACAGAGTAGTAGAGGGGGCATTAGTCAAAATAATAGTGTTATTCCATCACCCAGTATAAAGATAAACATTGACCTACGATGAAAGAAGCAGAGGATCCTAAGTGTGTTTATGTGCCCGTGAATTCATGATGAACACACTTCACACTACCTACGTCTTTCAGGTAGATTCAAGTATCAACATCAGTCACACATAAAAGGAGTGTGGATCAAAGTTTCCAGCTTTGAGAATACATGCCATTGTTTTGCTCCAGCTTTTATCTGTCTTTTAGAAACCTGTCTTCTGGGAACTCCGTTGACGTCCCCTGTCACCAGCACTATCACGGTGATAATAAATAGTGCCAGAGACCCAATGAGGAGAACAACCCGGGGCTCCCTTTCAAGGACCCCTTAGGTGTGGTGCTCTGAGAAATGTCAGGTACAGAGCGATTGCCCTCCTAGCTGCTTTCTATAACAACTCTTTGCTCACTATCGTTATTTTGCAAAAAGCACAGCACCTCCTGGAATTCGTGGCTATGAAGTCCAGGAATGGGAAGTGAACAAAATAAACATTTATTGAATCCCTACTGTTCATCAGAGTCCTGTCAAGCAAAGCATATGAAAATTGTTCTAATTCCTAATATCTCCCTCCGAGTTCTGTCTAACTGGGAATAGAAAATATGAGAAAGATTCAGTTGCAATATGAATCCAATAGGTTATAATAATGTCTATGGTAAAAGCAAATGAAACACACACCTAGAAAAGAAACAGCTGGAAAAAGATACACCAATGCCATTAGTGATTATATCGTATTGTGCTTCATGAGAACTTTTAAATTCTTTTTTAAATCTTTTCGATTCTCTAGTTTTCTCTATTCTCCATTATGCATCCTGTGGTCAAATATTAAAATGGAAGTTTAAGGGGCTCCTGGGTGGCTCAGTCAGTTAAATGTCTGACTTGGGCTCAGGTCATGAGCTCACAGTTTTTGAGTTCGAGCCCTGGGTTAGGCTCAGTGCTGACAGCTCAGAGCCTGGAGCCTACCTCAGATTCTGTCTCCATATCTCTCTGCCCCTTCCCCCAGTCATGATCCCCGCCTCATTATCACGTATAAATAAACATTAAAAAATTTAATAAAATAAATAAAATGGAAGTTTAAGCCATGAAGAGCTATTTCAAGGCAGTGATGTATATTAATTTGCCAGATGAAAAAATAAGTTCAGAAGAGGAAAAGACAATGTACATCTAGGACAGTCAAGGAAGCCTTGGTGGAAATGGAGGGAATGGGCAGATATTGAAGGGCTGAGAAGACAGAAGCTGAATCGATGTATGCCTTTCTAAATCTATGAATCTTTTTGCTCATCTTTACACTTTTAATCATTCATTCATTCCCTCTTTTATTTGTAAAAATAAATAAGCAAGAAAAAAAAGACTGCACATTTAACCATTTAAGTAATTACCATAATATACTAATTAGTATTAGGGTACTAATAATATACTAATAATGTGTAATTACCGTAATGGTGAAGTGGCAGGGGGTGGGGGACAGAAGGGGTGATAAAAGGGACCAAGACACCATCTCCTCCTTTGAAAGCACTTGAGTTCAGCAAGGGAGACAGGGGACAGGAGGTGAATGGTACTTGGAGAATATGAGTTGGTAAGTGGTTCACAAACTGAGCAAGAGAAGTCTTGTGCATCATGAGAGGCCTTATAGACATGCCAAAGTGAACTTCATCTTAGACAATACAAGCCTAGCAGTTTTCTAAGCAGAGGAATACTATAATGAGTTCAGATTTGCTTTTTCTTCTTCCAAATGGTTCAATATCAAGTAGCACTTTATTTTTTTACATTTCTTTATTTATTTTGAGAGAGAGAGAGAGCAGGGCAGGGAGAGTGAGAATCCCAAGCAGACTCCACACTATCAGTACAGAGCCTGAGGCAGGGCTCAATTTCATGAACTGTGAGATCATGACCTGAGCCAAAACCAAGAGTCAGACATTTAACCAACTGAGCCACCCAAGTGTCCCTCAAGGAGTGCTTTGTTTTTTTTCTTAAATAGTTTATTGTCAAGTTGGTTTCCAAATAACAACCAGTGCTCATCCCCACAAGTGCCCTCCCCTATGTCCATCACCCCTCTTCTCCTCTCCCCCACCCCGATCAGCCCTCAGTTTGTTCTCAGCATTCAAGAGTCTCTCATGGTTTGCCTCCCTCCCTCTCCCCAACTATTTTCCCCCTTCTCTTCTCTCATGGTCCTCCATTAAGTTCCCCCTAATCCACCTATATGTGCAAACATATGGTATCTGTCCTTCTCTGCCTGACTTATTTCGCTCAGCATAACACCCTCAAGGTCCATCCATGTTGCTACACATGGCCAGATTTCATTCTTTCTCATTGCCATGGAGTATTCCATTGTGTAGATAAACCACATCTTCTTGATCCATTGTCAGTTGATGGATACTTAGGCTCTTTCCATGTTTTGGCTACTGTTGAGAATGCTGCGATGAACATTGGGGTACATGTGCCCCTAGGCATCAGCACTCCTGTATCCCCTCAAGGAGTGCTTTAAAATGAAATTCAAAGATACTATGCTTTCTTTCTTCTGGGAAGTCATATATTCTTTAAGCAGTTTTCTTCATAATTCCTATAGTCTTTAATATTGAAAAGAAGACAATGTATATGAACTTTCTGAGATGTGATATAAGTAGCAATCATATTTTTTTTTTAATTTTTTAATGTTTTATTTATTTCTAGGAGAGAGAGAGAGACAGCGTGAGCAGGGGAGGGTCAGAGAGAGAGGGAGTCACAGACTGAAACAGGCTCCAGGCTCTGAGCTGGCAGTCAGCACAGAGCCCGACGAGGGGCTCGAACCCACGAACTGCGAGATCATGACCCAAGCGAAAGTCGGCCGCTTAACCGACTAAGCCACCCAAGTGCCCAAGACAGGCAAGTATTTTAATCTGTCAACATGGTCTTTGCCTCTTTTCAAAAGTGTATCCCTTGTGATTACAATGTTATCTTTTATTATTTTTACTTTTAAAAATATTTTTAGAAGTTTNGAGCTGGCAGTCAGCACAGAGCCCGACGCGGGGCTCGAACCCACGAACCGCGAGATCATGACCTAAGCGAAAGTCGGACGCTTAACCGACTAAGCCACCCAGGCGCCCCAGTAGCAATCATATTTAAGATGCATTACGGCACATAGGTATATTTTGAGGTCAGTCATGGTGATGTTTGGCTTGGCAAGATTTCTGACTAAAACTGAGTGGGATCTTACATTTTCTCATAAAGGATTCCCTGATCTGCCCTATTTGGTCCTCCTTTGTTTCTGAAAGCAGATTCTTGTTGAACTCTAGCAGACTTTTTCTTTTACATTGAAGAACGCTCCTAATTTAAATAGTCAAATTTTAAACATTTAAAGGTTGCATTGTCAGCAGAGGACCCTACTTGAGAGAGGACATATTTGAAGAAAGCAAGAGGTGTGGATGAATAAACAATGTGGCCTAATCAGAGGAAGCTTTGGAGCAAGGAACTGTCTTATTAGGAGAAAATGATCAGAACAACAGCGATGGCTCCTGGGGGCTTCTGGGAACCCAGACACTTTAGTATTCACTGGCATTTCCCCTGAAGGTAGGTTGCTACAGAGCTCTGTTTCCTTGGAAACATGATTTATTGACCTCTAAAATGGCACAATTTATTCTGAGATGTAATACCAGCGCTTGTAAATTAAAGTACTGACCAATCCAATGAGTTCATATGGCCACTGAAGCTCAAATTTCATTTTGTTACCGCTTAGGCACATTAACACTATATTTCTTAGGCCACAGAGCAAATAACATAAAATGGAACAGTCATCAATTCTGAATGGTGGGTAGTCAGATATTCGTTCTTTCAAATTCTTTTCTGTATTTTTCAGATTTCTCAAAACTTTTATATAGGAGGTAGTGGAAAATGTAGCCGAATGCATGTATTTGTACCAAAGCTAACCATTTTAAATTTTATTCTAGTTACATTTTAGGAAAAATATTACTGTTGGGCAAAATATATTTACGTAAGAATAATTGTAACAATGTAACTTCTGTTGAGTATGGTGAGCATAGTGTTATTAAAAACGCATATTTGAATCAATTTAAAAGAAGTGAACAGAGATTTGTTGATGAGTGTGTCAGGGGCTAGACCTTAATAAAAACTGTGTTGGTACAAACAGCATTTGTAGATCATTGTGTTCTAGATTATTAGTTCCAGGCCATTGAAACTGACTCTGGGGGCACCTTGGTGGCTCAGTCCGTTAAGCGTCCGGCTTCAGCTCAGGTCATGATCTCACGGTTCATGGGTTCAAGCCCCGCGTCGGGCTCTGTGCTGACAGCCAGCTCAGAGCCTGGAGCCTGTTTCAGATTCTGTGTCTCCTTCTCTCTCTGACCCTTCCCTGTTTATGCTGTCTCTCTCTCTTTCTCAAAACTAAATAAAACACTTTTTAAAAATTTAAAAAATACTGACTCTGAATGAGCAATTTTAATTTTGCCCTATCACCAAATATTTCCCGTGAAAATCAGATGGGTTGGCCATTGAAAGGTTATTTCATTAAAAGAGGTATGATTCTTAAATGAAAATTGGCGGAAATAAAATGACCAGAGAATAGATTTTATTATTTCCACAGTAATACTTCCTCCTCAGACCTGCGACCCAAAAATTTACTTATGATGAAAAGGAATCTTGGAGAATTAAGGGTCTTCCTAACTACCCCACCATAGTCTATTTCAATAATTACTCTGGTGACAATGTGAATGGGAGATATCAGTTTAAGTCGAAGTTTCCTTGGACCTTAAAGAAGAATCACATAGTAAATTTGCAACCAAGAAACACAAGCTTCTCTGGAATTTTCCCATCCTCAAGTCTCAATTCTGGTGTCAGTTGTCATTTCCCTGATAGAAATGGGGGACAGCATAGCAGGTGGTCCTGATCTCAGCCCTCTCCTTGCGAGGATAGCCAGGGGCTCCTACAAGGAGGCTTCTTCCCAATCCTGGGTAGCCTGCTAATCCACAGCTCAGAGAGCCCCAAGGCCACAGAGTATTTTGTTAAATCTCCAAGGGAGTAAGGAGAGTGCATAAAATTATCCTGATGCTTGTCTACACACAGGCAGGTTCTGAGAACTTTGCTTGGCAAATGGTGTGATCACACTAAGGATCCTTATTTAATAAGACTAGTTCGCATGTAGGCTGCTCTTCCCTGACCTGGTAGAATAGGCTTAGCAACTGAGTCAAGGTTGGTGAATAACCAGGGGAAACCTGTACGTGGTTTCCAATTATTCTATGAATAAATTTCACTTCTGTGTCCATTCAGGAGTTACCTCTAAGAGAACAGTGTGGGAATAAAGGAAATGCATACATCGAAGAGTAGAATAGATGCAAGAATGAAGAAGGCTCTCATAAGAGCAAATGACTCACATGAGGGGTCTGGGCATGTCTCTGCAGATACTGGGTGCCCTTCCTCAGTTTTCAAGTCTTCTGTGTGTGTGGTGTAGTTTGTTCTAGTTAGAAATTCCTACCTGACGCTGGGACCACATTCAGGCTTTGATACCTCACTCTTGAAATCAGGACAATATTGGTTGCTTTTTGTTTGACAAAATTGTTTTCTGCTGCATAAGTATAATGCAGCTTGTCATTCCATAGCTCTCATGTTATATACTATATATATAGTACATGTTATATACTATACAAAATAATCATTTTATACAGGTAAAATGGGGTGGCTGCATATTTTAAGTGTATTCATTTAACTTGATATTTAAATTAGATCTACAAGGATTGTTTTGTTGAGTAAATAATTATTTTTTATTTTATTGATTTTTTTACTTTTAGGGAGAGAGAGAGAGAGAGAGAGAGAGAGAGAATATGAGGGACAGAGGAAGAAAGAAAGAATCCCGAACTCCACAAGAAGCCTGATGCAGGGCTTGATCCCACAGTCCTGGATCATGACCTGCTCCAAAATCAAGAGTTGGATGCTCAACCAACTGAGCCACCCAGGTGCCCCATTATTCATATGGCTGTTTTGTAATATTGATGTTTTAAAAATTTGGTCTACCCAAAACAAGAAAAAATCTTTAATTCTTCATTTTTAAAAGCTATATGACATCTCATTTTTCATCATTCTTGATGCAAATATAAGTAACATAAATCACAATCTCTTTTTTGAAAAATGTATACATTTCAAATCTGATTTAAAAACCTAGGATATTGGGGAAAAAATTAAATATTACCAACAGGAGATTATGGTTTCTCCTCATTGGGAAACTCAATTAAAATTATATGAAGTAATACAAAATAGGATTTACATTTTAACTGATGAGCTCTAGTTCTAGTTGACTATAGGTAGCCCTTAGCAAAAATAAAACAATAGCAGTAATAAAAGACCGTGTGGCACATTTAATGTTTTTCTGCTACTGCTACAGAATAGAAAATGCCTTGAGTTCCCACCCCTTCTTTAGAACACATATACACATTATAAAAAGCAACCTCTAAAAGTACAATGGTCCAATAATCTTCCCAAAAATAATATTTCCAGGACTCCTCTTTCCTCTATAGGAGAATTTTGTATTTTGGGGTAGTTACTAATTATTTCTAAATATATTATGCTTTTTGGTTGTCTTTCACATGAACGAAATCCAAGTTAGATTTTGAACTAACCATATTCAGGGGCACCTGAGTGGCTCAGTTGGTTAAGCATCTGACTTCTGTTCAGATCACTATCTCATGGTTCTTGAGTTCAAACCCCGCCTCCATTCTGTGCTGACAGCTCAGAGCCTGAAGCTTGCTTTGATTTTGCGCCTCCCTCTCTCTGCCCCTCCCCCACTCATGCTTTGTCTCTCTCTGTCTCTCCAAAATGAACAAACATTTAAAACTTTTTGAAATAACCATTTTCAGCTAATCAACAATCTAGATACTTACCAGACTCGTGAGAAATTGTCTTAACAGTGAGAAGCTTCACACTCTCTTTATCGGACTGAGGTCTATTTGGAACAGAAAACATAAGTGAATATTGTAATAATTAACATTGTATGTCTGTGAAAGAAAGTATACATGATATAAACAGAATGAAGAAGCATAAAAGCACATATATATTTTTATGTATTTCTATGGCAAAAACTGTGTCTTTTTACATACAGACAGACATGTACTTTTATAACACTTTCTGCTTTAAAATCAAGCCAATAAATCTCTGTCCCACTGTTAAGCACTGATAATCTGATAAACCCAGAAATAGGTCACATGAAACACTTGTCACAAGGTCCATATCACAACGGTCTCTGGTGCCTGAAGGGAAGGCAGAGGAATGTTTGCAAATTAGCTTTTGGGCTAATGTTGAGTTCTGGGGATATCCCTTTTCATGAAGCCCTGTCTCCTACACTACAACATCTGAGCTGTCTATTCTAACCAAGACTCCCCACTTAATCCTTTCTCAGAATTGAAACAGTTTTAAACCCAGATTACCTTCCTTGGACATCTCAAGAGACTCTATTTCTAATCAAGAAAGGTAGGTGATCTAGGAATATTATTTTTAAAGTTCACAACTCCGTAAAGGCAACCTACAAATTCACGTCAACGATGAGAATCTTAACTATTAAAGAGATATTAAAATAGTTTGTCTCTTTGCAGAACCTTGACTGTAACAGTTGCCTAGATTGATAACCTCTGGTTTTTTGTTTGTTTGTTTATTTTAATAAAGTCAAAGTACAATAACCATTGACTGCTAAGATAAAGTCACTCAGAGCTGTCTCAAAGCACAGGCATGATTATTCCTTAACTGTGATGAACATACTGAAAATTTCACTGGGAAAGTGATCTTTTTTTTTTTTTTTTTTTTTTTTTTTTAAGAGAGAGAGAGAGACAGCATGAGCAGGGGAGGGGCAGAGAGAGAGGGAGACACAGAATCTGAAACAGGCTCCAGGCTCTGAGCTAGCTGTCAGCACAGAGCCTGACATGGGGCTCGAACCCATGAACCGTGAGATCATGACCTGAGCCGAAGTTGGACACTCAACCGACTGAGCTACCCAGGCACCCCACTGGGATAGCGTACTTAAAACTCTATCTTAAAAATCTCTATGAGATTTTTCTTTATAGTTATTTATATTCATTCTTTTCCCTTTGCATTCCATCTTTGAATTTCCCATTTTACTACTTTATCCAAGCTTCAGAACAAATCTTCCTGCCTTTCAGTTGTTGGAATTTCTTTGTTGGATAGAGAGTTCTGACAAATAGCCAAACCCTATTTCTAGTGCTTTTTGTACAATTTGTTTTAAAAAATAAATCAATAAAAGTATAAGTAGAAGATTAATGTTACGTATAGATAGACAGGTAGATAGATAGATACAGATATGGTAGGATCAGAGCTTCTGGAAAAAATGATATGGCTACTTACTGGTCGTTTCCATTTTCTGGTGTGCCTAAAGGAGAACAGACTTGTTATTACAGCTGTGAGAAGCTGGCTACAACCTGCCCCCCACTCCCCCCGGGCAAAAAACATCCACTCCCAGACCCCAACTACTTTCTGTGCAGAGATGTTTATAAAGCCACTTTGTAACTTTTTAAACATTTCCATTGCTGCCCCCACTGGACTTTTTCTCAGATATGGTTACTACTATTCCTCAGGTATGGCTGACGCATTCATGGGATAGCCCTAAGTGGGACAACTCCCCTGAATTTAGTTCTGGACTAATTTTAATCTTATAGTTTCATATTGCTATGTGAAACTACTATCCATTATCACACATCCCACAGACACCAGAAAATGTCTCAGTTTATTTTAGTATCTCTGAAAAAGAATTTTCCTCAAAGTATCAAATTACCTTTTTAGACCAGAGAATTGGATTGTTGGCTCTCCTTTATACATTGCTCTTTCTGGTGACACAAGTCACTGTATTTGTGGCAAACAACGGTGTAGGCATTGCCTCTAATTGCATCTGGAGCCCACTGATTCAGCCTCTCAAAAGGGCCCTGCAGAATGTCACTGAGGCTACTAACTGTAACTAATCTGTTTGCTTTGCCTGGCCGCTCATCTACAGTCTGGTAGAAGACATTTTGGGGGGTAGAGTGAGAATTCAAAATGATTCATTCCGCACAAAACCTTGGCCTTTAGGGAGGATATGTTGGTGGTCAAACCTTGCATTAATCTGTGGCATATCAGGCAAACTATTTAATGTAATTGCCTAGGGCCCCCCCTTGTTTTGTTCCCAACTGTGCTGTGGTTTTATTTCATTGCTACTCAGCTTTCATCTCTTGGATTTCCTTTCACGTCTAATGTAGCCCTTGACATTGAGATGTGCCTTTTAACTATAATTCTCCTGGCAATGACCATCATTGTTTTGTAAAGAGTTTGATTTCCACTAATATTTTGGCTACTTCTATTTCTGTCACCTTGGCTAAGACACAGCAGCATGACTCTTAATCCCTAGGATATAATTCATGGCACCATATGCTGTTCACCAATTCAATCTAACTTTGTCTTCCCAACATCAGTAGGATTTTAACAGCATTTTTAAATTCCTATTTTAAGTGTTATGTATGATATCACTCATGATGCTCATAGCCCTGTTTCAAAGTGAGTTGAAATTTTCTTTCATGTCTGTTTTTCTCCCTCTTAGAATACTGTAATACAGATTAATTATCAGATAGATGCATACCAACAGACCACCTTCTGCATATATGCTGTTCTTACTTAGGTTAAAGCTTGGACTACTGTCAACATTATCTAGATACACTTAATTCCATACCAACATCTCTGAATCATGTTGTCTTCCAGAAAGCAGAGAGTATTTACAAATTTTCTGAACTTGAAGTCTAACCCACATACTTGAAGAGAGATGAACTGTGGGTGTTTAATGGTACTAATTTAATAACAGTGCTGTAAAAATCTGTTCAGAAAGGAAAGTTAACAATAACCAGATAGATTTTGCTAATTGTACAATTACCGAATTTGGTTATAAAGTATTATGTGCCTTCAGAATAACTCTCCATAGCTATAGGTATTTTATACATTTTTTCCCCTGAATGATCCAATTCGTCCAATTCATTTCGTTAATAGAAAATGTCAACTTTTCAAATACCTTAGTTGCAAATCATCTTATGCAAAGCAGTCTTTCAGTACAGGGTATTTTTACAAATGGATTTAGCACATTAATTTTTTTTTTTTAACCTGTCCTACTCAACACCCACAAGCTTCAACTTGGAGGGTCGATTTCCCACATAAAATAGGATTGGTGGTTTAGATATGTGGAGGAATTAAACTGATTTACAAAATTGCTATTTCCCTTCTGGAAACTGACTAAGGAAACATAGTTCAGAGATTATTAAGAAGTTTATTCACTAACTCCCAAAGGGAAAGGCATTTATTTGTTTTTTTTTTCTTATCTTCCAATAAGAGCTAAAATGAACACTACTGGCTTTTTGTGTAACTTTGCCTTGTACTGTCACACTTGTGCCCTGAACTCTCCGTGAGGTGCATGGTCAGGGATTGGGCTCAGGAACCGCATCCAGTAGTGTTCATGGGGTGAACAGAGAATAGTGTGGCTTGCGTATCTTATAAAAACAATCGTTGTTTACTTTAGAGTATATGAGACTTCGGTAGTATTCTGTTAGTAAAATATTTAGAATTGAAGTGAGGTAAGGGAAGGTCCTATTTTACTGAAAATTAAAATTTTAAGTCAACAGCAACAAGCAAGGCTCTGCTATGTATCATACACAGTGTGATGTGAACAACACGTGCTTTGTGACTTGGGGGCTTGCCTGATGTTATGGACTGAATGTTTGTGTCCTCCTGAAACTCATCTGTTACGTCTTAATCCCCAGTGGGATGGTATTAGGAGGTAGAGCCTTCAGAAGGTCATTAGGTCAGGAGGGTGGAGTCCTCATGAACCAGATCCTTTATAAAAGATCCCAGAGAGCTCTCCTGTCCTCTCTGCCATGTGAAGACGCGGCGAGAGGGTGGCTGTTTATAAACCAGGGAGAGTGCCCTCATGAGACATCAAATCTGAGGATGCCTTGATTGGACTTCTCAGCCTCCAGTACTGAGCGGAGAAATGTTTGCTGCTTAAGCCACACTATCTGTGGTGTTTTTGTTATGACAGACCCAACAAACTAAGACCCAACCTGCAGTGGAAGTAGGCACATAGACAAGTGACTGTACGATAATGGATGAATATTATTACAAAATTCTGTGCAAGTCGAAGTAGGAACACTCTAGTGTCCTTAAAGTGTGTTATAGAAAGATACACTCAATTGCTGTTTGAGCTAGATTTTCATGGATAAATTGCAGATCAGGTATGTTACAAAAGGTAAGTGGTGAGCAAGGCATTCTGGGAGAGGGAGTATATGGATGAAGGCTCTATACTATGCAACCAGGCCTCAGGTCTGGAATGAAAAGACAGGTCTGTGTTTGAGACAATGGGGTGTGGGGGGGTGGGGGGGTGGGGGGGAGGGTGCTGAGCCACGGGAACTGAAAGTGGTTTGAGAGAGCTCAAGTGTCTGGGACAGGAAAAAGACTGAAGAAAGATTCAGAAGACTGAATAAAGTAAGGATTTAGTTCATCACAATGTATTGATAGTGGTTGATTAATTGTGGCAAACATAGCATACTACTGTTAGATAGTAATAATACAGGAAACGGGTGTGGTGTAGGGGAACTCTTGAACTACCTTCGTGACTTCTTTGTAAATCTCAGTCTATTTTAAAATAACAAATTATTTTAAAAAGAATAAAAATCTGATGCAATTATGGAAACCATAAATCTTTAAGAGGAAGGAGAAGAAGATGAAGCAGCAAAAAGGAAAAATAAAAACAAAGGGTAAGGGTGTAAAAGAGAACAGTGCTATTTGCTTACATATTTATTTAATCTCATTTCAGGAGTAGAATTTACTGGTTCATCACTTACATACAACATCCAGTGTTCATGACAACAGGTGCCCTCCTTAGTACCCATCACCCACCTATTCCATTCCACTACTCACCCAATCACCTCCCCCTCCAGCAACCCTCAGTTTGTTCTCTACAGTTAAGAATAGCAGTAGCATTTTAAAGAAAAGAGGAAAGTCCTTAAACTCTATTGGAGAGATTAGGAGGGTAATAAAGAATTGCCACACTAAAATCCTACTAAAAGTTGCCATCGTGTTCAATCTTGAGAAGATGAATCAATTAGCAGGACACATAGTCATGGAACACACCTTTATTGAAAGGAAGCTGTGTCCCCCAGAAGTGAATAAGTCACAGAATGCTCCTCTGGAGACTATGGGCCCATCAGTTGAATCCTTAGCAATACAGGGGTGCTCAGTCAGTTAAGTGTTCGACTTTAGCTCAGGTCATGATCTCATGGTTCGTGGGTTCAAGCCCCATGTTGGGCTCTGGCTGACAGCTCAGAGCCTGGAGCCTGCTTTGGATTCTGTGTCTCCCTCTTTCTCTCTGCCCCTCCCCTGCTCATGTTCTGTCTCTCAAAACTTAATAAATGTTAAAAAATTGTTTAAAAATCCTTAGCAATATTACCTTTATTTTTTGTCACATGGAAGTGGAAAAAATCTTCACTACAGATAAATTTATGCCTTCTTTACTACCATAATCCCCTGACACTCACAAAACTGGGTTTATTTCATTAAAAAGAATCTGTTCATGTCTGATTACATATACCACTAGTAAATGCTCAGTCCTTACACCCATCAGCATTCAATGGGTTTCTCTACCCCTTCCCGTCTATTTCTGTGATCAAGCAACATGGCACTTTCGTTCTTTCTGTAATCCTCCTCTCCCCTCAAGGGTTTAAATTCAAGTTTAGACTGAATATATATTCACCTTTCAGGAAACAAAATGAGACAAAACCCTGTCACCTACCTGGGTCGGTCTTCCGGCACATTCGATACAAACCCACAAGAATAAATGCTGAAAGTGTCACCACAATCAAAGCAATAACCACTGGCAAAATAATACCTAAAGTGTATTGAAGACATTATCAATTAGTGTGGCTGCTGAATTTAACAGTAAGTAGTGTACCAAGTAAAAGCATGCATGGCGTCCTTCCTTCTTTCAACATCACTCTACGAGACATATTATATTTTAGGCAAAGAAGATAAATCTGATTCAAAGGTTTTGCTCTGGTTGTCATTTCTGACACATCCACTTGATGTCAGTCTTGCAGCCTTTTGAAATAAAATTCCAAACCTAAGGGAGCTGGTTCCTCACCTTAGAGACTGGAGAAGTGAGGCAATGGAAGACTGGGAAGATGTCCTCTAGACTGTAGTCTGACTCACATTCACACAGTCTATTCTTTACTCCTTCATAATAAGGTTACTGGAATCTATCTATCTATCTATCTATCTATCTATCTATCTATCTATCTTTTATCTATCTATATCTGCCATACTGGAATTGCTCTAGTCATAATGTTGGCATCCTAAAATACTTGCAAATATCTTTCCATAATAATATCTTAAAACTAGAAATGGCATAAAACAGCATAAGTGGACATAAGTGGATATCAGAATCGATTTCTAAAAGTGAACACATAGTTCAAGAAAGATGTATGTGGTTGTGGCTCTCCATTTAAGGGAGAGGTGTTGGGACAGTTAATTAGGGTGAGTTTTTAAGAGGGGAGTCTTGCTGTTTTGCTTTGTTTTTAGCACCTGCCTTATTTTCTGACAGCCATTTCCCAAGACAGCTATCATAAGGGTACAACCAGAGATGTAGAGGTTATAGTTCTTATTTAATTAGCTATTCTTAGCTGCTTGCATATGTACTCTTAGTACTTATTCAATTCATTTGTAGGATGGCATACACTTCCAATTTTATGGTTAAATGTTTGTTTCACATTAGACCTTGAGCGAGATCATTAGTGCCTCCCCAAATGAAGACACCATGAATTACACACCAGTAAATGGAATGCCGACTTACTGAATAGAATGGCTTTACCTAAAATTAGATAATCTTTTCTCATCCAGCATTATATACATTCACCTTATTCTTAATCTCTAGAGAAATTAATGGAATTTTTCTATTCAGTCCTAGAATACACATATTTTATATGACATCTATGTTTTTGCTAAAATGGGGCATTTCTTTAAAGCCCATTTTTAACATTAAGGTAGAGTTCTCTGAAGGTAAACAATTCATTTTTATAGACCTCTCCGCTTGTGCACTTTTGGCCTATCTGAGACTAGTCTCATCAATTCACAGTGTAAGGGAATTCATAAAGTAAGGGGAAAAAATCCCACTGTGTGCTCATTAAAACCAGACTCAAGGGGCGCCTTGGTGGTGGCTCAGCGGGTTGAATGTCCGACTTTGGCTCAGGTCGTGATCTAACGGTTCGTGGGTTCGAGCCCCATGTCAGGCTTTGTGCTGACAGCTCAGAGCCTGGTGGTTGCTTTGGATTCTGTGTCCCCCTTGCTCTCTGCTCTTCCCCTGCTCATGATGTCTCACTCTTTCAAAAATAAATACATTAAAAAAATGGAAAACCAACAAAAGAACCCCCCCACCCCTGACTCAATAGTAGGAAATTCTCAAACAGCAGTTAGATAGGATTATGATGGGATTGCAGGTTCAGTGAAGTTGATAAAAGGTTGTCTATAATTGATTCCTCTCCTTTATTCGTCACATTCAAACGTTCTGTGTATTTATCGCCATGAGTGAAGATATGTTCATTACTCACTGGAATAAGAGGGCTTGGCTGAAGAAGAGCTTGCATTTTTTGCATCCTCAGTACCTATTATTTTAAGAAAGAAAAAAATAAATCACCTTTGGTTAATGTATGCCAATCTTTCCCATCCTTCCCCCATTCCTTTCCTCCCATTTAAGCAGGCCTCTGTGATCTATAAGTATGATACTTCAGGTGGAAAAAAAAAAAACTCATCTCATTCTGAAAGGTCTCTGTTTTGTACACCAAGTTCGGTAGGGAGTTCATGTATACAACTTCATGAGTTTGGACAAATATATGTAACTGTGAAACTATCACTGCAATCAAGGTAATAGATAAATCACATTCAAAGTTAACACATTATCACTTTCAAAGTTTCCTTGTGTCCCTCCAGTTTTTATTTGTATTTTGATTAGACCTCAATAAAGCTTTTAAAAAAAGATTGTAGGGCTTTCTCGGTCAGAAGGGATCAAGTAAGCATGTTTCCCCTCGTGTACACAGAAGTCATACCTTGAAACTGGGAGGTGTTCCCTGGAACTGTTACTGGCATTGAAGGTGACGTACTGGCATGAGAAGGTGATATCCCTGGATGTAGAGCGTTCACTGTAGGGAAATCACACACCCAGTCAGACAAGGGTATTAATTCTTCCTGAATTTCTTTGTAGATTTAAACAGTTTGCATTTCTGAAGACCTGTGAAAACTGTTTATTGTTGAATAATAGGATACATACAATTGTACACTTAATCATAAGTTCATCAATTCTTCCTGTAGAGATGATTAAATCTGGAATCACAAAACCTAGGCGTCAGCAGCACATCTTTAAGAACTGGCCAAGAAAGCTTGAACAAGTCTCTTATCCTAAGCTGCAGCCTTTATCACCTGTGCATGAAATTCTCGTAGGAGGCAAATCTATTCAAGAACAGCATTCACATTTCAGGCATTACAACTTTGGGGGATGTTGTTTGTTTGTTTGTTTTTCCCACTGTACTTAAAATAGACATAAATGCATAGGACTTCAGATTTTATTGTGTTTCTTGGTGGTTGAAGAAAAGATTGCATCTGAGGCTTTTGTTGGAAGTATTGACTGGGGAAAATATCAAGGAAAATTCCTTCATTTTCACCTTTAAAGCTCAGTAGTTGTTTACATTTATGTGCCTTCTCTAGAATAACTGCTACTTGATTGCATTTCCACCACTGCCTGTGCTCTTTTCTTACAAAGATAATGTTAATTTTAAGTTATTATTATTCTCATTAATTTGTTTGCTCAACTCAACATCTGCAATCTTCAATCAGAAGGACTGACACAAAAACTATAAATAAAGTTGCATTATTCAAAATCCACTGATCTCAATAAGTTGCCAGGGAATATAAATAAGTGCTTTGTAAGCTTGAAGCATCTATTCTTGAGAATCTGGGATAAAACACAGTTTGTGTTTAGAATGATTTTGAAAAAGAATTATTTTTCAAAGACTATCGTTTAAAGGGATTTCTTTTTATCACACCTGTTCGGCTTGTCTCACCGCTAAATTTTAAGTTGCCGCCGTGTGAAGGCCATAACCCCCACTATCCTCTACCTAGAGCTCTAACTATAGTGAGTGTGCAGTGAAATATAGCTGACTGCTTGGCTGCACCAAGAGGCATCGCTTATAATTATGGCCCCCTTACGAGTACTGAGGCCGTGTATAATTGCATCAAAGAAATTGATATCGCCTATGACTGCTTTGGATCTTTCCCTCTTTGCCACCCACAGCCCAGCGTGCGCTGCATGCTCATGCATTTTTGACATCTGTGGGGGAAGAATGATGTTTAGAGTCTGTATCGTTCTTGCCATGCAAGGGATCTGTGGGAGGGAGCTAGATATATGCCCATAAGAACAAAGAAAAATGTCAGGCTAGTGCACTAAAACAGGCAGAAAAAGAAATATTAAATGAAAAGACTGGGAACTAGCTTTTAGTTGTTTTTTCCAGTGTTAAATGTTTTAGTGAGAATGTTGCTCTTTAGATTGTGTTGGTAGAGAACAAGATGGCTGATTAAGTTACCAATGGCATTAATCCACCTGTGATATCCCAAGGGTTAATTTTCAAGACTCCGTATCCTATCTTACTACCTTCTCTCTTTTTTTAAAAAAAATGTTTAATTTATTTTGGGAGAGAGAGAGTGAGAGCACAAGCGGGGAGAAGCAGAGGGAGAGAGAGAGAATCCCAAGCAGGTTTTGCACTGCCAGCACAGAGTCCAACATGGGTCTCGATCTCATGAACCATGAGATCATGACCTGAGCCAAAATCAAGAGTCAGACGCTCAACAGATAAGGACACCCAGGCGCCCCTATCTTACTACCTTCGCACAGACAAGCTGAATGACTACAATTCTGAATATAACCTGTGTGGTTTAGGTAAAACTACAAACTTTCCTACTTAAAACATGTTGATAGTCCAGTGCCAACCAGTAGTGCTAATGATCCACAGGGTGGCGATACAATTAACTCTTCTTGAGAGAAGAATTTATTAGCTATTTGGACAAAGACTTAAAATTTTTGTTTTTCTTTTAACTGCAAACTCCAGTTAATAAATCATTTCTAATTTCAGTACATCTACACACACACACGCACGCATGCACACTTTACCTCTAATAATGGTGCAATGCCTTCTGGTATTTTGTTTTCTCTTGTCTTTTATTTAATTTTTCCAATGATTGGTCATGCCCTGCTTACAGTAATTAACTCACAGTTTGAGAAAGCCTGTCTATTAGAATGTTCATATTGATGAGATTATTATTCTTGGCTTAATTCAAAAACTGTGGGCCTAATGGAATTCTTTCTGTGACTAAGATAGAAGGATCCATGGTGTGTTCAGAGCTGATAATCTCTGAGGATTTTGCTGAGACTCTATTATCCTGCATTACTATTAATGCAGTGTGGGCAGAGGAGGTACAGGAGAAGTATAGTGGAGTATTTAAAAGCATGGATCTGAAGCCAGAGTACATGGGTTCAAATCTGGCTATAGAACTGGTTTCCTGAGGAATGCTGGGCAAGTCACTGAACCTCTTTTTTTCTTTGTAAAGTTTTTATTTATTTATTTTTAGAGAGAGAGCAAGAATGCAAGCTGGGGAGGGGCAGAAAGAAAGAGGGAGAGAATCTCAAGTAGGGTCCATGCTTTCAGCATGAAGCCTGAGGTGGGGGCTTGATCCCATGACCCCAGGATCATGACCTGAACTGAAATCAAGAATTAGACACTCAACTGACCGACCACACAGGTGCCTCAGGTCACTTAGCCTCTTTGTGCTTGAGTTTCCACATGTACAAATGGTGATTATAATAGTTCTATATCGTAGTGTCATAAAAGTTAAATGAGTAAAATTAAATTTGAATTGCTTAGAAGAATACTTGATACTAATATATTTATATTATATATACTATTATTGTATCATAATATAAGATTATGCTGTATTGTTATGTTATTTTATAATAATATTTTTTAAATATTGTGATTAGGCCTCTAAAGGGTTGTACCTTTCAACCGAAGTCAACTTTTCTAATTTTCCCAAAAATTCTTAATGTAAAAATATATGCAATAGGCTTTATGGCTACCTCTATCATTCCTCCTTAACACCTTTGCTACCTCTACGTTTTTAGATACTTCTTTTCTCTAGCCAGGAACTGGAGTAACTGGAGTATATAATGATCTTAGATGACATAGATTCACTGTTGAACCCTGACTTTTAGTGACTGTATGATTATTTAATTGCAGATATGTTCTGTCATAATTTAAATCCAGTTCACAAGCTTCAGGCCAATACTTGAAGCAGGCTGTTTGGGGTAGAGACCCTCAGAACCAAGTCTGTTGTAATAATGTGTAATCAAATTGCCCCCACCGGCATCTGACAGCAGCATATATTTGGCCCTTGCTGTAAAGCAACTACCTGATAAATCATTGAGGGTTTTAAAGACAGAATACCTTATTGAGATCTCAGGGGACCCACAGTGGCTGTGAGAATGAGCTTCAGAAAACTCTAACTACAGGAAGTATAATTGGCCAGGGTTCCCCACCTCCTTTCTGAAATTCATCGCCGTGTTCTTGTTGATGCCATGCCTCTCCCAGGCTGCTCCCAGGCAATGGCTGATCTTAGCCGGCCTGTTCCTGGGAGTCATAAACTCCTCTGAGGAGAGATTGGGACAGGAGGAGTCCCTGACGGCATTTTCAGAGGAGGATATATATGATACGTAGATATTAATGGGAGAAAAGCATGAATGGCAGTAGAGGATAAACCATTCTATATGAGAAAGGAAATACAGCTATATATTGTATTTTTATTTCTTGTATATTGCCTACACTTCTTTCTAAACACTTTCTTTTTTACACTTCTTTCTAAACACTTCTTTTTTACTTCTTTCTGAACGCTTTCTAAACACTTTCTATACTTTGTAAACTCTTTTTTAAAAAAGTTTTAGAAAGTATTTATTTTGAGAGAGACAGAGACAGGGCAAGTGGGAGAGGGGTAGAGAGAGGGAGAGAGAGAGAGAGAAAGAGAGAATCCCAAGCAGGCTCTGCACCACCAGCACAGAGCCGGATGTGGAGCTTGAACCCATGAAGCTTTAAGATCATGACCTAACCTGAAACCAAGAGTCAGATGCTTAACCGACTGAGCCACCCAGGCTCCCGTTTCTAAACACTTTCTAAACTTTCAAAACATTTTAAAACTTTCTAAACACTTCTATCACTTCTTTCTAAACACTCTTTTTTACACTTAAAGAAGTACCCAAGGGGTTAAACTCAATTGAATTGAAGGATTGTTTCCCATTATTTATAAATAATTGGGACACTTGCTTCATTGCAATGTGGTGGATTCATGTCTCATTTTAAAAAATAACTTTTCAGCACTTGACACAATGAATCATTCCTCCTTACCACCTTTGCTTCATGTGACTTCTGGTAGAGCACACTTATGAGCTGGTCTTCTTGGTCTCTTTGGCTGGTTCCTTCTTTCTCTGACTCACAAGCTTGGAGGGTCCCAATGCTTAGTCCTTAGTCTTCATCTCTAACTATGCTAATTTCTTTGATGATCTCATTCAATTTCAAGGCTTAAATATAATAACAGTGCCAATGATCAGCTAATTTATATTTCCAGACCTCATTCTTAAACTCCAGATTCATAAAGCCACATGTTCACGCAGAAAATAATAAACATCTGAAATTCCACATGTCCAAACTTGAACTTCTGCTTTATCTTTAGCCTTCCCATCTGGCAATCATTCCTTCCAGTGGCTGAGGCCAAGGTCTCACGGCTATTTTTGCCTCATCTTTTACAACCTATCCCACATCCAGGATCACTAGGAATATATCGATTGGATTCACCTCCAAAATAGATGCAGAATTTGGAGACTTCATGCCACCTACTCTGTGACTATGCTGGTCCAAGCTAACATCATCTCTCTCCTGGAAAACTGCCAAAGTATTTTTGCTTCATCTGACAGTCTTTTCTTAGCTCTCAGATTTATATTTATAAAATATGAGTCAGATCATGTCACTACTTTGCTCAAAACTCCCAATGTTTCCCCATTCCTCTTATGGAAAAAACCAGAGTCCTTGCAATAATCCTCCAAATCCTAGGCAATCTTCCTGGCAAATCCCCTGCCCCCACACTCAGCACAGGTTCTTAACCACACTGGGCCTCTCCTCAGGTTCTAGTGCTGCCTGGATCCTCTTCCTCTACATACTGGTTTTCTTACTTCCTTGCATTTACTCAAATCTTTTCAGGAAATGTTCCCTTGACCACTTTTTTCAGTCCTGCAAACTGGTCCCTGCCTTTCTTCACCTCTCCCGTACTTGCGATCCCTCCTTCCTACACTGCTGTGCCTTTTCTCTTTCTTACAACACTTAACACCTTCTTTTTTAAAAAGAAAATTTTTACATTAATTTATTTTTGAGAGACAGAGAGAGACAGAGCACAAGTAAGGGAGGGGCAGAGAGAGAAGGAGACACAAAATCTGAAGCAGGCTGCAGGCTCTGAGCTGTCAGCACAGATCCCAATGTGGGGCTCCAACTCACAAACTGTGAGATCGTGACCTGAGCTGAAGTCAGACAGTCAACTGACTGAGACACCCAGGCGTCCCAACACTTACCACCTTCTAAGTCCTGTAAAGGTAAGGATATTATTTTGCTCACTGGTGTTTCTCAAATGTTAGAACAATGTCTGGAAGTACAGTCCATAAGTCTTTGTTTTCTGGATAAACACATTTTTTGGGGGGCAGAAAGGACTACTGTTAAAGATGAAATGAATTAATCAACTACCTTTTGTATCTTAATATTTGGACTTATACATATTTAAAAATTTTTTATTAATATTTTCATTTGTTCTTTGGGTCTAACAGGAGATAGTGAAGGAAATACTATGGAGTCCAAAAGGGAGTTATTGCATTAAGAATTACATTTTAATAGAGGAGGTGACAAGCACAGCCGAAAGTTGATGGATGTGAAACAAGAAATAAAGAATAAGAAAAAACAATATATAAGGGATCAAAATCAGAGAGGTTCTGTTAGTGCTTACTGAGTTTTACTTCTGAGCTAACTCTTAACAAATAGGATCTGAGGAGCTTAAGCAATAATATACACCACAAGATGAATACAATAGAAATAAGAAATCAGAAGCAATGCAAAAGGATGAAACAAACAGGCTCCTTTTAAGAGTTAACAAACAACAGTTTCTGGTGCTCCTATAAGAATTCACCCCGAGAATCCTGGTACTCAGGAAAAGGAAGCACAGTCTACTCTAGGCTTTCATTATCAGAGAAAAAGTAGTTATTCTATAAGTAATTGTCATATCAGCAGTGCAGACAATAAACGCTGTGAGTGTGGCTGGAACCATTCTGTTTTGGGAGGGAATATGCCAATATGATCCCTGAAATCTCTTCTAGCTTTAAGATTTTGGATTCTTGTCAAAGTTCCTTTCAATCCAGATTTTGTCATAGCTAGAATGAATTTTTGCCTTTAATGGCATGATCTGTCTACTTAAAGAGTAAAATATCAAAGGGGAAGTTTTCTGCTCTCATCACATCTTACCTTTCTAACCTTAGTGTACTCTTTTTTTTTTAATGTTTGTTTGTTTTTAATTTTTTAATTAATTATTTATTTATTTATTTTTTGAGAAAGAGAGAGACAGAGACAGAGTGTGAGTAGGGGAGGGGCAGAGAGAGAGGAAGAGACAGAATCCAAAGCAGGCTCCAGGCTCTGAGCTGTCAGTACAGAGCCTGATGCGGGACTTGAACTTACAGACTGTGAGATTATGACCTGAGCTGAGGTCAGACGCTTAACCAACTGAGCCACCCAAGCACCCCTGTTTGTTTGTTTGTTTGCTTGCTTGCTTGCTTGTTTTTTGAGAGAAAGAAAGCATGAGCAAGGGTAGGGCAGAGAGAGAGGGAAACAGAGGATCCAAGATGGGCTCTGCACTGACAACAGTGAGCCCAATGCAGGGCTTGAACTTATGAACCATGAGATCATAACCTCAGCCGAAGTCTGAAGATGCTCAACCGACTGAGCCACCCAAGTGCCCCGACCTTGGTGTACTCTTAAAGCAATGCAATAAAAAGGTGTATCTCAAATTTCTTTCATTTTGCTTTGGGCCATCAGTGTGACTAACCTGAGGTAACAGAATCTTCTAACCCAATAATAACTGTGAATGGAGATTTATTTACCTCAGGTAACTTTGTAGAATTGCATGTTGAAGAAAGGTTGAATTTTTTTGTGATTTGAATAGGAAGGGTTATTAATTTCCAGAAAATTGTATATAGCATACAAAGAATGAATGAGGCACTGTGCTAATTAACCTTATTCTGAAACATTTTTAATCTTGTGCTTTCTACATGAGAGATTCTGAAGCTCTAAGACACAAGGTAACACACTTGACAGTAAGTAGAACTAAGACATAATAAGCCAAGTAGGACTCAAAACTTTTTTTTCCCTTCTCATTATACCATATGACCAAGAGATTTTAAGGGAGGTTAGTTCATCTTACTTGTTAATGGCACCATTATCGATGAGGTCAGTGACATTTTTTCTCAGTACTCTGAAAGGTTTAGAATGCTCTTACCCTTCCCCCAGCACAGATACATCGTATTACTTTAAATTCACAATTTGGATAATATGACTTAACACTGAGAAACCCTACAATATGTAACTATGTCAGTGTTATGCTTTCTGAGAAAGTGAGGGTAAACATTTCAAAATATAGACATTAAAATATTAAATGGGATTTTTATTTTCAAATTCTTTTGGGATACTATATGTCAGGAATTATTCTAAGTGTTTTACAAATATTAGCTCATTCAATTATTGTGTTGTGAATATTTGAATTTTACAAAGTGGAAGCTGAAGCCCAGAGAGATTAAGTGATTTGCCCAAGATCACAGAGCGAGTAGGTGGCAGAGTCAGGATTTGAATGCAGAGTCTGTGCTGTCAAATACGACTATGCTGCCTGCGACTGCATTTCCGCAGGAATGAGTTACAAGTTCATGTCTCCTATTTTTGTTACATAAAATAGAGTCTATTTCAATTTAGACTCCGAGCAAGACAAATTTCTTCTCATCAAGACAAACTAAACACTTCCTTCCTTCAATAGGCCAAACCAGATCATGCAGATACATACAAGGAGAGAGAATTATTCCTAATATATTAAATAAATCATGTTGTAGAGTTTATAAGGCACACACCATTAGCAATAACATTGAAATGCATTGGTTTTTAAAGTGAACGCTGGGTAGCTAATCAGTTGAGACTGAGTTCTGATTGACCTACTGTATAGACCAGAGAGGCACAGGCCCTTCTTGGAGACTCAGCAGATTTCTGAACTAGAGTAGAAACCACTTAGCTATTCCCAGATATATACAATTTCCTAAGTGAAAGTTTATGGCAGACCCTACCACATAAATATTGACATGCCCCATTAGTGAGTTCTTTTATTCTCAACCAATCTTTTAAACATTATAAAATTTCCAAGTCAAAAAGAACAACAATAAACTTCTAGGTTTGCTATAGATATTTCTCTAGCTCAAGTGGATTCTGTTCTGAACAATAGTGTCAGGATTCTGTCTTTCAGAGTTGTAATACTCAGATAAGTGACCTTCTGTATAGAATGGTCAATGCTTACAGTATATGAATTTCTAGAGGTCAGTAACCAATTCTCAAGCCATTACATAGGGTGCTGAGCACATTGAATATGCCAGGATGGGACATCCTCGTTGCCAAGGGCCAGTGGTCAGGTTTGGTGGGACTTGCAAAGTCTGTTCTGACTTCTAATTTTCCATCAAAATTAATGCCTACCATGCAATTGAGGTCGTGAAACACAGTTAAAGAAAGCAAAGAAGATGAGTACAATGAGATCTTTCCAAATTGTGCTGTCTATTATGGGAATGTTGTTGCAGTGATGACTTTTATGTGCCAAGCTGACTTGGCCATGGAGTTTCCCGATATTTGGACAAACACTAGTCTGGAAGTGTCTGTGAGTGTATTTTTGAAGATATTAACATGTGAATTAGTAGACTAAATAAAGCAGATTGCTCTCCAGTATGGATTGGCTCTCATCCAATTAGTTGAAGACTTGAATAGAATAAATAAGTTCACTCTCAGTGAGAAATAAGGAGTGGGCTACCTGGGTGGCTCAGTCGGTTGAGCGTCCTACTCCAGCTCAGATCATCATCTTGTGGCTCAGGAGTTTGAGCCCCATGCAGGGCTTGCTGCTCTCAGCTGTCAACTGAGAGCCTACTTTGAATCCTCTGTCCTCCTCTGTTTTCCTTTCCTCTATTTGTACTCTCTCTCACAAAAAATAAATAAAAGTATTTTTTTAAAAAAAAGGAAAGAGTAAAGAACAAATTCTTCCTGCCTCACTGCTTTGAGCTGGGACATTGGTCTTTTCCTGCATTTGGACTCAAAGCTAAAATATTGGCTCTTTTTGGGTCTTGAGACGGCTGGCTTTCCATCTGGAATTTAACCATTGGCTCTCTTGTTTCTCAGGCCTTGGACTGAAACTACACAGTCCTCTCTCTTGGGTCTCTATGCTTTCAGTTTGCTGACTGCAGATCTTGGGACCTCTCAGCTTTCAAAATGCATGAGCCAATTCCATATAATAAATCTTTATACATAGATATATATGGTTTCTCTGGAGAACCCTGAGTAGTATAGTTGTATTTTCCAGAAAATTGAGGGCAACAGGTTTATTTCTTTCCCCATGCCCCAAGGTATGTTGGTCCATTTTTCTTATCAAAGAAATCAAGAGTTTCATTTTCAAGGACACATTATCAGTTCTGCTTGTCTGTGGAAAAATGATAAGGCTAAAGAAAAGTGAATTCCATCACTGATTAAAATTGTTGTGATGGCCACATAATTCCTGTATCTATCTCTAGGAAATAGATAGCTCTGCATCACTTTTTCTTTGCATCTCCTCATTAGCTCTGAACTCAGAGCTAGAAAAATGAGTAGGCAGAATAATCTGGAAGCTAGGCGGTCATTTCTTTTGTGAACCTTTTTCTCATTTTTCTTAAACTGCTTTCCTAAATCTGATATAGAACACAACCACAGCTAACGGGGAAAAATTTTTCTCCCTCCTCAATCTTAACATATGGTTAAGAAGTTTGAAGTTTGTCTATGACATATCATTGTGGACCTATATGGCTATTAGAGTTATTACAGTTATTTACCATGCTGACTAGTCTTTCTTGGTAACCCTTAAAGGCAAGCTCCATGTATTACTCACAACTCTTAGCTAGTGTTACATGTAATAGAACAGAAGGACTATTTATTAAATGCTCTGGTTAGTGGTGGCTGGTTGAATATACGGTTCTGTGTATTTAGTAGAGTATTATACTAAATTTGTGGTCTTACCATATATATTACAGTGGGCAGTTGACATTTGACCTTTCTATATACTTTAGACATAAAGCATGAATTCTTCATGCTTAGCATTGTTGAACACAACAATCCACCTCATACTACCTTTCCTCTTTTAAATGGAATGAATGGACATGTCTTCAGAACTTGATCAATCATTTCCCTATAACTATGACTATTTTTCTTTATTATATAATGTTAGACATCATATCTATGTACAATTTCTTAGAATTGATGCTTTATGTACATTGTCTTACTCATTTTGAATTCCCAAGAAAGTCTTTTTGTAAAATAATCATCAACTGATATACCCTTAATAATAGTTTTTGAAGTCAGCGTTAAAAATATTTTTTTCTAAGAAAATGAAAGCTGGATGTATAATTTGTAAGCAAATGCCCAATGTGAGAACTATATATGATCCATATTATCTCATATTTATAAAAAGGAAACAGCACTAATAATTCTGTGGACTAGTATTCTACCTCAACTTCTACCTAAAAAAGAAATACTATTTCAAGTAAGATGCCTATCATTCATTATATTCTTGATCAAACTGTTTCATAATTTAGTATTTGAACAACCTTGATAACAAGTGACTGAACACACAAATGATTACTGTTGTCAACAGATATGTAATTAATACCTTGTTACTAGACTTTTTTTTTGAGTGAGTCTGGACTTAGTTTCTGCCCATAACATGTATCTTTGAAGTTAAAGACTGGCTTTTCTTATAGTTTATGAAATCAGTTTCATTTCTTTTTAGTCCATTGTTCAAATCAATGATGTGTGTATTATTTGTTTTAGAACTGGTTTCTGTAACTCAAAATATAACTAGTGTAAATGGGCTTCCTATTACAGTTAAAAATCAACTATAGTTAAAGCTGGCATTTTGTAAATTCATCTCTAAAAGGATGCTTCAATTTCTCCTTAAAAGGAACTAATGATTTTGGCAGCTTTTCAATTCTTTCCATCTGTAACTTCTCCTGATTAACTAGTCCCTGAAACAGAAGGGAAGGACTTTTCCAGAACAGTACAAATTATCAGCCAATTGATGCACCATTTTTATGTTTTGTTTTGCTTTGTTTTTCCTACTGTTTTTTTAGTGCATTTTAGACTATGCAAATGGAAATAAATATTAAAAAAATATAGTGACATGGCAAAATAAAGAGAATTAATATAAACATAACTTCTTAAATCATGAAATATATTGTGTAGAAGATAAATAATTAAATGTTAACAGCATAATCCTTTCAGGTTTGAGTTCCTTGAAGACACAATACAGAAGGTAGACTATGATAATTATTTAGTTCTTTTGCTGTGAAAATGGAGTTGCTCATAATTTCCACGGCTTTATTTTTCTGACTTTTTAAAAAAGTTACATGATCTTCTAAGTTTATTTCACATATTTTTATATACACCAAAGGTGACCAAGATTGAGAGCCTAAGAGATTTAGCATTTATAAAAGTATGAGGAAGGATGTAGGAAGATAAAAGTCTCCCGAATAATTACCATTTCAAAACACCAGAAGGGTTCAATGGTACCATCTGCCCCTTCCCAACAATCTTTTTCCATTTCTGCTGCGCCATCATCCTAAATGTATTCAGCTTAAAACTTAGGATAACAAAACATGAGCACTTCTTGGACTGATAATATTTTAGGCTGTTAGCTGTGGTTTATAACACCAACTCTCTGGCTGCCAGGATCAGGCTGTGTTGGGAAGAAAGAGAAGACAGACACAGACGTGCTATACTTCTGGGGGAGGGCATGCCAACCACAGAAACAGACCAGGAACAGCGGGTTCTGGGCACAGGACTCTTCCACAGGCTTCGTGCATTTACCAAGACTGGTTCCACTCACTCTGGCCACGGAACATTCAGGCACATCTTTGTTCTGATCTGCATTTTATTTCTTTCCTTTTTAATACAAGTTCTCCTAAACATGTCAGTTGTCATGTGATGTTTTCCCTTTCACTATTTCCCCTGCCCCCACACTGGCTGATCTTCTTTAATCTCATTTTGGGGATCTTTCTCATAAATGGTCTCAGGGAGAAGAAACTTCACTTACCTGGTATTTCCGTTGTTTTGATTGAACTCTGATTCTCAGCTTTAGAGGAAAGAAAAGAAAAGAAAATGACTAAAAGGAAATGTTGACTGTCAGATCTACTCTCCCAATTGCTACAGGTCATAAATGGATATAGATCCTATTTCATTTCTGATCCACTTTTCTTCAAATCATAAGATCAGGAGGCATAAACAGAAAGTCTTTAGAGCAAAGGTCAGCTATTTTTTGTCTTAAAGGGCCTCATAGTAAATATTTTAGGCTTTGTGTGTCATAAGTCTTTATAGCAACTATGCAACTTGTCATTGTAGTGTGAATGCAGCCATACATAACACCTAAACGGTAGGTAGGGCTGTGTTCCAGTAAAACATTACTTACAAAAATAGATGGGATGCTAGACTTGGTCTACGGGCCCCAGTTTGCTGAAACCTGTTTTAGAGCATCTGGTACAACTCCACACCCTCAATAAGCCAAGAAAATGCAGACAACTGCAAATCCTTTGGGTGGGGCTTGATGAGTGACACTGTCATGTGTCATATTCCCACTAAGATATGATGCATTTCCAGACCTGAGAAAGATTCAGGATGGTTCAGACAGAAACCTCTCAAACTTAGGGAATTCCTTTAAGGTAAATATAGTTCAGATGAGCTTTCCACAATAAAATTACTTGAGAAAATTACAATCAAAGATCACTTCAACAACTTTGACTGTGTGTACCATGAACAAAATCTGTCATGTGAAAAACAGAGAAAATGATTTTAAAATAACTAAAAGCCCAATAGTGATAGTTTAAAATATCCATTTGCCCCCTTTGTATACTAACTTGACTGGCTATCAGCGACTCGAATTTAACACGCTTATAAGAGAACTCTTGACCGGTATCCTTATACCTGCCTCTTTCCCCACTTTCTTGGTTCAGTGTGTGGTATCATTGTCCTCCAGCTGCACAAGCCAGAGAGTAGTAGCCTTTCTGGATTCTCCTCTTTTTCTCAGCCCTATGGGCTCTAGCTTCAAAACATATTACAAATATCTTCACTACTTAATTGGCTACTTACTGTTCACCAATTTCTCTCCCTAGTACCTTCAATAGCCACCTGGAAAAATCTATTTAAATTCACTACGCTAATGGCTCCCTACTCCTCTTACTATGGATGTAGCCTTTACTAGACATGGCCCCCTATTCCACTCTGATTGGTAAATAACATCATGGCTCTCTTCCTGCCCCGGCCGTCTCTGCTCGCTCTCCCTGTGCCTGGGTGTTCTCTCAAGTTACCCTCTGCCTTCTTTCTATCTTTCTTGACTCTGCTCAGACCTCACCACTTAGAGAAGACTTCTCCCACCACCTCCCCTAAAGTGGTCTTATTTCCCTTCAAACTAGTCCGCCACTCGGCTTCATTTGCTCAACAGTCCTTTTATTACTATAGGGACATTTTTAAAATGTGCTCACAGTTGAATGTACCTGCATGAGGACAGAGATTGCTGGTGTTATTCAGAGCCGCGATTCTAGTACCTACCACCAGGTCTCAAGTAAAAACGTGGAATGAAGGAGTGAGAATAGGAAATAGCAGTAAAAACAAAGAAGACAAATTCTACTTACCTGAATTCAATGTTTAAGGAAAAAGAATGTTTTATTTAAAATTGCTTGTTTTATTGAATGTTTTTATTGAATGTTTATTGTTTTATTGAATTGAATGCTTTATTTAATATTATTTAAAATAAATAATTTTATTTAAAATTTATTTTAAATTGTTTTATTTAAAATAGCTATGATTGGATAATCATAGCTACCATGAAGCAAACTCTTATGGTTAGTTCCATATACTTTTACTGATGTCTGCATGGGAGACATCATTACCATTCTTCAGATCTACAAATATTAGTTGAGAAAAGTGAAACTACTTTCTCAAAACGGGGACAATGATTATAAATCAGGTGTGTTCATTCTAATGTCCATCCTCTTCTACTAAACTAGGCAGTTTTTCTATCCACGAACCCACTCTGAATGGAGAGCTTATGTAATTAATGTCTGTTTTTGATAACTAGTTAAAATATCTTTGAACATGGCATAATGCTGTATTTGGAAGATGCAGTTAAAATATTTATCAGCTGCTGGAGGATTAGGATACAAAGACAATTAAAACTGTTTGTTCCTCTTAGTATTAATATCAGGTCATAACCTTTCTTGCTGATAGGCTTCATTAAGAATGAGAAAACTTTAAACTTGTATCAGACAAAACCTGACTATTCTGTATTTAAGTTTTTTTTAATCAGCCTTCAGAAATGCATAATAATTTTATAAGGACATGTCATTTAAAGCAAATTAATTATGTCTTAAGGTTTAGATGAATCAAATTAATAGCATATACTAACTCAAAATCTTTATATTGCGTGTACTAAGAGGTCCAGACTTTTATGTATGAATGCATAATACGCTGTTATTTTGAGGACAATCCGGTAGAGCTTAAATATCTAATCAAAACTAGAATATATGCCTTTTTTGTATGAAATCAAAGAAATATTATTTTGAAGGTAATGAAGTGTTTTCATTCGCACTTCAAATTTGGACTCAGTTCTGTGGGGATAAAAGTTTAATAAAGATGAACGCATGGTTAAAGTGTGAACTAATGAAATGTGAAGACATTTATAATTGTTCCTGAATTTTACTTGTAAGTTTCATAATACATGTTTTTAGAAAAGTCTAAACTTTGATCTATAGTGAAGTGAAAAAAGTCAAATAGCAAATGAGTGTAGTGCATTCTATTAAGCTACTCTCAAATTTAAATATTTAGTAAAGACCAAAACCTCAGCCAGAGTGGTTGGGAACTTAAAATCTGTTTGTTGAGTTTTATTCTATAATATGAAATGGAAGTCTTATGAAATGCAAATGAACCTCTCAATTTTTAAACTTTAATCCACATTAATCTAAAACTAAACTTTACTCAATTATCTTTTAAAACAGAAAGCTTAAACAGCAATACAGCAAATAACTTTGCTAAAGATCATCTTATTATAAAGGAGATTGTGTTCCTAGCTATACATGCATATGTAACTGTGTATAGTTATACATAGAAAATATCATCAACAGGAAAGGAGAAAGGATATAGATAGACATTCCCATATATATTCCATATATAATTCTTTACCGATTTGCTTAAAAATAGTTTACTATGCCCAATTCAAGTTTTCCTCATCATTTTCTTATACACAGCATTGGCTGAGTCATTGTATGTGACATTAGAGATGACCCCAGATCAACACAGGTTTGAAATGTGTAGGTCCATTTATACAGGAATTTTTGTTACAGTGCAGGGCAATAAATTATTTTCTTTTCCTACTGACTTTTTAAAAGAGTTATTTATTTTTGAGAAAGAGAAAGACAGAGCTTGAGCAGGGGAGGGGCAGAGAGAGAGGGAGACACAGGATCTGAAGCAGCTCCAGTCTCTGAGCTGTCAGCACAGAGCCTGAGGCAGGGTTCAAACCCATGAACTGTGAGATCATGACCTGAGCCAAAGTTGGACCCTTAACTGACTGAGTCATTCAGAGCCCTTTCTTATGATTTTCTTAATAACATCTTCTCTTCTTTACCTTACTTTATGATAAGAATACAGTATATGATACATATTACATACATGTGTTGACTATTTGTGTTACTTGTAAGGTCAACAGTAGACTATTAGTAATTAAGTTTTTGGGGAGTCGAAAGTTATACATGGGTTTTCTACTGCTCAGAGAGTCAGCCCTTCCAACCCCCATGTTGGTCAAGGGTCAACTTGTATTTCTGATTTGGCTAAACCATGACTTGTGTGTGACTCCGACTTGTTAACCTAAGAATTTCTCTCGTATTTGCCCAGTAAAATGATACAAACTAATTAAATACTATGTAAGAAATGTTATGATTAAGTTCCCAGATAAGTGGCATAGGTAAATGGTGCAATTCACAAAGGAAATAATGAGGCTGGGCAATCTGATAAATTAATGTTTTCCAAAGGATGAGATGCATAGCATTGTATGGGATTCCATAAGGCTGTACTGGAAAGTGACATTAAATAAGATTGAAACTTTCAATGAGAATGTTATTTACTTTTCAGCTTTCTTTCAGTTTATTTGGTATTTCAATGAGGAGCTTTCAAAATTACAATTTAATGAAAATGTGTCATTAAAGCTAACATGTGCTTATCTTGATTTATTTTTTAAATGAGAATGACTAAGCCTCTAACAAAGAGCCTTTAGTATGCAACAACTAGAGGTTTTAAATTTACATCTTGCTTTTTAAAAATTTTCTTTTAATGTTTATTTATTTATTTAAAAAATTTTTTACATTTATTTATTTTTGAGAGACAGAGCATGAGCAGGGGAGGGGTAGAGAGAGAGGGAAACACAGAATCCGAAGCAGGCTCCAGGCTCTGAGGTGTCAGCACAGAGCCCGATGCGGGGCTCGAACCCACACACCATGAGACCGTGACCTAAGCCAAAGTCAAACGCTCAACCAACTAACCCATCCAGGTGCCCCAGCGTTTATTTGTTTTTAAGAGAGAGGGACAGAATGTCAGCAGGGGAGGGGTGGAGGGGGAGGGGCACACAGAATCTGAAGCAGGCTTCAGGCTCTGAGTTGTCAGCATAGAGCCTGAGCCAGGGCGTGAACTCATGAACCATGAGAGCATTACCTGAGCCAAAGTCAGACGCTTAACTAACTGACTGAACCACCCAGCACCCATTTGCACTTTTTAAATAGTGATTTTATAGGTACTGTTGATGTCTAATGAAACAGGATTTTCATTTATGATGGTTTTCTTTTCAAGGGAATTTAAGAATAAAAAGTGCATCAGTTTAAAGAAAAGCCTACTAGAACTGATCCATGAATTCAGCAATGTTGCAGGATACAAAATCAACATACAGGAATCGGTTGCATTTTTATACACCAACAATGAAGCAACAGAAAGAGAAATCAAGAAACTGATCCCATTCACAATTACACAAAAACCCATAAAATGCCTAGGAATAAACCTAACCAAAGATATAGGAGATCTGTATGATGAAAACTATAGAAAACTTACGAAGGAAATTGAAGAAGACACAAAGAAATGGAAAAACATCCCATGTTCATAGGTCGGAAGAATAAATATTGTTAAAATGTCATTACTACCCAAAGCAATCTACACATTCAATGCAGTCCCAATCAAAATTGCACCAGCATTCTTCTCAAAACTAGAACAAACTATCCTAAAATTCGTATGGAACCACAAAGGACCCCAAATTAGCCAAAATAATATTGAAAGAAGAAAATCAAAATGGGAGGCATCACCATCCCAGACTTTAGCCTCCACTATAAAGCTGTAATCATCAAGACAGTATGGTATCAGCACAAAAACAGACACATATACCAATGGAATAGAGTAGAGAACTCAGAATTGGACCCACAAAGGTATGGCCAACTAATCTTTGACAAAGCAGGAAAGAGTATCCAATGGACAAAAGACAGTCTCTTTAACAGATGGTGCTGGGAGAACTGGACAGCAACATGCAGAAGAATAAAACTAGATCACTTTCTCACACCATACACAAAAATAAACTCAAAATGAGTTTCAGGTCAAAAGGACCTGAATGTGAGACAGGAAACCATCATAATCCTAGAAGAGAAAGCAGGAAAAAAACTCCTTGACCTCAACTGCAGTAATTTCTTACTTGACACATCCCCAGAGGCAAGGGAATCAAGAGTAAAAATGAACTACTGGGACCTCATCAAGATAAAAAGCTTCTGCACGGTAAAGGAAACAATCAATAAAACTAATAGGCAACTGATGGAATGGGAAAAGATAGTTGCAAATGACATATCAGATAAAGGGCTAGTTAGTATCCAAAATCTATAAGGAACTCACCAAACTCCACACCCGGAAAACAAATAATCCAGTGAAGAAATGGGCAGAAGACATGAACAGACACTTCTCCAAAGAGGCCATCCAGATGTCCAACAGACACATGAAACGATGCTCACCATCCCTCCTCATTAGGAAATACAAATCAAAACCACATGGAGATAGAACCTCACGCCGGTCAGAGTGGCTAAAATGAACAAATCAGGAGACTCGAGATGCTGGCGAGGATGTGGAGAAACGGGCACCCTCCTATACTGTTGGTGGGAATGTAATCTGGTGCATCCCCTCTGGAAAATAGTTTGGAGGTTCCTCAAAAAATTAACAATAGAACTCCCCTATGACCCAGCAATAGCGCTGCTAGGAATTTACCCAAGGGATACAGGAGTGCTGATGCATAGGGGCACATGTATCCCAAGGTTCATAGCAGCACTCTCAACAATAGCCAAAACATGGAAAGAACCTAAGTGTCCATCACCTGATGATTGGATCAAGAAGATGTGGTATATTTATACAATGGAATACCACATGTCAATGAGAAAGAATGAAATCTGGCCATGTGTAGCAACATGGATGAAACTTGAGGGTGTTATGCTGAGCGAAATAAGTCAGGCAGAGAAGGACAGATACCATATGTTTGCACATATATGTGGATTAGGAGGAAGTTAATGGAGGATGAAGCGGGAGAAGGGGAAAAATAGTTGGGGAGAGGAAGGGAGGCAAACCATGAGAGTCCCTTGAATGCTGAGAACAAACTGAGGGCTGATGGGGGTGGGGGAGAGAGGAAGGGGGGTGATGGGCATGGAGGAGGACATTTGTTGGGATGAAGACTGGGTGTTATATAGAAACCAACTTGACAATAAACTATAAAAAAATTAAAAAATTAAAAAATAAAGGACTAAATAAATAATAGTGCAGATGTTTTTCCTATCTTGTAACACTCATTAAATTTTGGGAAACACAGATCTAAAATCTTGTAGAGGCCCTTGTTGGATCTGTAGAATTGGAATAAACAATTGGATGAAAGAAGCAGGAAAGAAGAATAGGATGCAAATGAGGAGCACAGGATTAAAAAACCACAGTCAAGAATAAATCTGGCCTGATGGGTGGGTCAGAGCCAGAGACTTACTTTCCTTAGAATCATAGGCTTATGTTCTGGACCAGCCAATGAGCCAATTTGTGTTGTAATTGTTGAACACTTACTTGTCAAGCATATGATTCACACAATTAAAAGCAAACTGTGGAAAGCCTAGGTGGCTCAGTCGGTTAAGCGTCGGACTCTTGATTTCAGCTCAGGTTATGATCTCATGGTTCATGAGATTGAGCCCTGTGTCAACCTCTGTGCCGACAGCATGGAGGCTGCTTGAGATTCTCTCTCTCCCTCTCTCTCTGCCCCTCCTGCACTAGCGCGTGCACCCGTGTGTGTGTGTGTTCTCTCTATAAATAAATAAATAAATAAACTTAAAAAAAAGTTGATTGTTTTCTACTACCTTTATACACGTTATGTAAAATAGTCATGATGAGAACAAATATGGGATAGTGAAGAGTGTATGAGTTTTGAAGCAAGAAAAACAGTGTTTGAATTTCATCCTTTTAATTTAACCATAATCAGATCATTTAGTCTTTCTGAACCTGTTTCCTTATTTGTGAATCTGATGTCATAAATGCCACCTTTGCCTGGATTATTATTATAAGGATTATAATTATTATTATATTTTATAATATAATATATAATTTATTATATATTATTATTATAAGGATTATTATTACTAAAACAATAGCTAAAATTTATAATTTTATTTGCCAGACACTGTTTTAAGCTTTGTATATTTTATCTCTTTTAATCTTCACAAGGATCCTATAAGGTTATGATCTTGTAGCTCTTCTATAGATGAGGAAACTGAAGCACAGAGAAGTGAAGTGGCTTATCAAAAGCCATAGTACAAATAAATGATTGTGCCATTATTTGAGCCTAAGCAATCTCACTTTAGAATCATCTTCATAAACAATAAGCTATCTGCCTCTTGGCATGATTAAGGAGCCTAATTTTTATTTTAAGACAGGTATGGTGCCTGAAAAAGCATGGCTTAGGCATAGATCATTCTCATGTTTAGCCATCGGTATATCTAACATGTCTATTTGGTTATCATACAATTTCCTTTGCTTTTTGTGCATAGACTCCATATTAAACTGTAATAAATTATGCAAGAAAAAATATATATTTACTATATGTAAATGTTATTACTCTTACTTAATAGCTTAATGATGACTTATAGATGTTATTCTTTTCTACTTGGCAAAAGTCAGATTCTCCCCTCAGATTTTAAGTCTGCAATATTGTACACTGTAGTAGCAGAAAATCTGGTCTGGCAAAACCCTGAGAGGTATTTTGACCACATCCTTGCCTTCATAGAGGTTTAAGTATTGGCATACTGCCCATCTCAGTTTGCCTTCTACCTATAATCTTATTCCACATTCTTTCCTCAGCCAAGTGAGAATTCACCAGCAAGAGAAAGAGCAATAGTTTTCCTTTGCCTGCCAATCTCTTACAGTGTGTACTGTGCTTGCTTTTAAATCTGGTTACAGATACCTACATGACTGAAGGGTAAAATAGGAGAAATACACAGAAATTTAAGAGAATGGGAAATGATTAGAGATAAATGCTTTGAAGACTTGCTTCTTTTTGATCTACATACTGTTTAGGGAGTAGAGCAATAAACTTCACTAACTCTTCTCTACTCGAAACCAAATCTGCACTTAAGATGATGTACCCACAATGCTTTTATCTGACAGTCACTATCAAAGAATCCATTTTCTTATGTTTAAGGGGAAGATAAAGCTTCAGCTGTTCAACCTTCCCTTACCAGTAGACTGCTTTGTTCTCCTTCTGCCTCTCACTCTTGGGTTCACTAATTTTGAACATTTATGTGTGTGATGGGTAGAAAGGGAACATTGCTATGCTAGCCAGGAATCTGGGATAGCTCCTGGTTTCATCAGGCACAAATGGAAATGTGTGCAAACTCATAAAAGCAAATAGATTCCATACTAAACAAGGAGCACCTTAAGGAAGAAGGGATATCTGAGGAGAAATGGTTATCCCAAAATGAGTTTTATAAAATAATATCTAAAGAACTTACTATAGAACTGGTTAATTGAATGGCAAATGCAAAGAGTAGCGGTAAATACCCTTATTTCATTATCTTGCTCTCCAGGGTGCCTTATTTTTCAAGAAATGGCTTTGTGGGTGTATTTATTTAAGCTACTTGGAAGAAAGCCACTTCAAACTGTGTTTAGAAGCTAAATGAATACAATAGTCCCCAGAACAGAGATGCATAGAGCATTTTACTGCATAAATCAAAGTAAAATTAGGAGTCTCAATGGACTCATGAGGCTGACCGCACATTTCTGTATAAGTGCTAATTTTAATAAACCATGGTCCCTGAATGACATTTTCCTAATCAGTCACTGAATGAGTGTTAGTGCAGAATACATATTATTTGAGTTTAATCTTCAACTGCCAGACATTTTGCAGATGCATATTTACTTTTATTCTTGTTTATATTCAGGACAATCATATGAAATACATGGGGTTTTGGTCTGCTGAAGGTACCATACAGACATATCGTGCCTACAAAATAGATTCTACTTATCAGAAGCTAAAACACTCCCTTAAGGAAATGTTCTACATATGAAAGAGCAATGGCCCTCACTTCAAATTCCTCTATGTGGTAATTGTCTCATTAAACAAACCCGTTAGTTCACAGTTATGGCATGAAATGAGGCTCTTTCTATGTAACCTTCTTTATTTTATGCTAAAGAGAATTATAATATAATGGGCAAATGGATGTTCACGATGTGTTTCTAGAGAAGAGTGGGCCTTGCACATCCACTTGCCATCTCCTTCTACCCTAGAGATCTCCCAAGAAGAGACTTGGAGACTGTAAATCATCTATAGCTGCTTCTTATTAAGGACTATGGAGATGCCAAGAATTTCTCTATTGTTTATAATGGATGGTATGTGATAAGGCTGTTATGGCAGATTACTAGCTTTTCCAGTCAGGATATTTTGACTAAAAATACAGATTACTTCACATCATGAAGGCCAGGATTTGGGAAGTGCCTGTAGTGACCATATATATGGTTGGAGCTAGAAAGTTGTCTAAGCTCAAGGGAGCTCTAGGTCTGGCCGCTCTCTGTCTCTCACGATCAGCTTATTCTTGCTCATGGGGTCTGTTGATCTCCCACATTCCTTCTCTCCATTCTTCTCTATCAATTTTTATTACTTTTAACATCTGTTTGCTTATGCCATAGGTATGCACAGGAGTCGTCATGACTATCTCACATTCACTCTGTGGAAAGCTTCCTGCTTCAGTTTTCACAGCTAATCACTTTTTCATTTGTTTGGGTTTTTCATTTGTTTAAGGTTACACAGAAAGGAAATTTGATTGGGCTAGCTCAACATTTTCTTTCCTTTTGTTTTATTTGACTTTATTATTTGATTATATTTTTTAATGTTTATTTATTTTGAGAGAGAGAAAAAGAGAGAAAGCAAGCAGGGGAAGGGCAGAGTGAGAGGGAGAGAGAGAAAATCCTAAGCAGGCTTGACGCTGTCGAAGCAGAGGCCGACGGGAGGCTTGAACTCATGAACTGGGAGATCATGACCTGAGCCTATATCAGGAGTTAGGTGCTTAACCAACTGAGCCACTCAGATGCCCCTCCTTTTATTTTTAAATAAGTTTTATAAAGAAATTCACCACCAAGTTAACTCATTTTAAGTATATAAGTCAATAATTTTCTGTAAATTTATAGAGTTGTACAACCATTACAGTAATCCAGATTTAAAAGATTTTCAACGTAAAAAACTCCCTTACTACTTTCTGCAGTCAATCCCCAGTTTTAGGCAACTTCTCCAGCTTTAGGCAACTTCTTATGTGGTTTCTGCCCCTATAAGAATGTCCATTCTGGATATTTCATATTAATGGAATTATAAAATATGTGGTGCTCTGTAAAAGGTTTTTTTTCACTGAGCATAATGGTTTTGAGGTTCGTAGTATTACAACATGTATCATTAATTTGTTCCTTTACATTGTTGAAGAGTAGTCCATTCTATGGATATCCTGTTTTAGAGCATTCCAAATCCATTTCAAGTGGAAAAGCCAATAGAATATTCCATCTCATCAGTTAATGGGCATCTGGATTGTTTCCAGTGTGACTATTATGAATATGGTTCCTATTAATATTATCTCAAAAATACCTGTCTCAATTACTTTAGCTTTAGAGTAAGTTTTGAAGTTAGCTTATGTAAGTCCTCCAACTTTGTTCTTCCTTGACAAAATAGTGTTAGCTATTCTAGGTATTTTTCATTTCCATATATTATTTAGGATCAGCTTACCAATTTCTAATGATTTGCTGTGATTCTGTGATTCTGATAGGAGCTGAATTGAATAAGTTAATCAAATGTTTATCAATGGGGGAATGCCATCTTAAAATATTGAGTCTTTTCACCATGAATATGTGATGTCTTTCTATTTACTTAGATATTTAATATCTCACTGAACAATAGTTCATTGTGCAGATCTTGCACTTTTACTGTTAAATATTTCGTAAATATTTTATTATTTCTGATGCTTTTGTTAATGTCGCTATTTCCTTAATTTTATTTCTGAATTGCCATTGTTAACATACAGAAATATGATTTATTTTTATATATCATATCTTGTGATAGCAAATAGTCTACTAGTTTTAGTAGTTTGATTGTAATTTTTTTGATTTTCTACATAAATTATGATGTAGTCTGCTAAGAAAAAGTGTTTTCTTTCTTCCTTTCTAATCTATATGAATGGATCTATCTATCTATCTATCTATCTATCTATCTATCTATCTATCTACCTTCCATCACTTTATTGTACTATCTAGGACCTTTGGTTATAATTTTGAAAAGAAGTGTTGAGAATGGACATCTTTGCTGTGTTCAAGATCTTAAGAAGAAACCATGAAATATTTAACTATTAAGCATGATGTTTTCAGTTATCCTTTTTAGTTTGGGGAAGTTACACTTTATTTCTAGTTTACTGAAATTTCTAATTAAAAGGGGGTTAAATTTTGTCAAATGATTTTTCTGCATCTACTGACTCTACTAATAGAGTACATTGCTCTACTTGATTCTCATGTATTAATGCACTCATACAGTCCTGGATAAATCTCCCTTATTTATGTTTTCTATCCTTTTCTATACATTACAAAAGTTGTTTTGTTAATATTTTATTAAGAATAGTTGCATCAATGCTCATTAAAGATATTTGTTTTCTTTATTTGATTTTTCATTCTTTTTTTAGCTTTGGTAACAGGATAAATCTGGCCTCAAGTAATTACTTCTGTGGTGTTCCTTCCTCCTCTTCCTGAAAGGATTTGAGAAGCATTGGTATAATTTATTTTGAAAATATATAGCATTCATAATGGAAGCCATCCTGCTTGAAGCTTTCTTCATGGGACCATTTAAAATTTCTAATGCAATATCTTTAATTGTTTTTATATCTTTTCAGACTAGCTATCTTCTTGAGTCAATTTTAGCAATTTGTTTCTTTCTAAGAATGTTCCCATTTCATCAAAGTTTTCTAATTTGTTGCCAAGCTCACCCTTTGTGTTTTGTTTCAGGGGATATCATAGATTACTGTTTGGCCTTGAATTGATCTTTCCTGGCACTGACCCATTTGCAGCTATGGAGGGATAAAGTATCATGGTACAAAGCCAAGTTGCCAAATGGTTGTCCAATTTGGTAAAGACCAGATAAGAGAGGTGGGGCATGGTTCTTCGGTAGCTGTGGGCTGGAAAATGTTCTGAATTTAATACTATCCAACATACAAATTTAATAAATCTTTACACTTACCTTTGTGTTGGGAACTTTGTGTTGTTAAAACATTTGAAAGTAGAGGATGTGTCACTGTTGCATTTGCAGTGATGAACTCATTCTTCACAATACCCTTGGTTGTGTTTCCTACTGATGTTAAAGAATAAGCAGCCATCAGAGGTATAACCAATAAATAGTCTCATTAGTATTAACATTAACATCCAGTTACAACTTGAACATCAGTTACTGAAAGTCTTCTGATCAAGATTTAGAAATTCAACATTTTAGTGTTTACCTTTTGGTGATCAGTTAATTACATCAAGAAAATGGAGAAATATTAGACTCTTCTCTACGTCTGCTGTAGGATATCTCATTTGAGCAGAACAGTAATCCTATTAGTTAAGTAATAATTACCATAATTTTTCTTATATGTGAGACTTAGAAAACTTAACTTCCTCATTTTCGAATAACTTGTAACAGAAGAGAGACAGGATCTGAATCCAAGCCTTTCTGATGCAAAAGTTAATTACTCAGCTACCCTAGAAAGGAGGTGGTAAGAAAATGGTAATAGTTGAAGATGGTAGTTCCCATGCTGCCTGGGAAAGAATTTTTAGGTGAGTAGAACAGACAGCAGGAAAGGAATAACAGGTAGTAAATAGAATAAACTTTCCATTTTCATTGGCAGAAAGGGGAAGGAGAATTAACAACAAAGGAAAGATAACCTGAACTTACAAAAATAACATTGGACTATGATTACTTAAAACAATTTATATTTACACAAATATTATAAAAACAAAATGATTAATTCCCTTCAGTCTTTTCAAAGTAATGTGGAGAACATTGGGTTAGGGAAGAAAGGACAGATATGATGATTAATGCATGCTTAGAGTTAACTAGATATGATGTTACCTGGAGGTAGGAGGAAATCAGTTTAATAGATTTCTTTCACAAAGTAGGCTGAACTGTTGTTTTCAATTGCCAATCAGCTTTCATTCTATGACAGCAAGCGTCTATAGTGTAATGCAAATTCTTAATGCAGTTGAGAGATTCATGCTGGAGAAATTGATATTTGTAAGAAGACCTTATAGACATTGGGTGAATATGTTTTCACACAAAGAGCCTTCAGGAATTGGTATTGGCATACCAAAATATAATATAAATTCAAATATAGGCCATAGCGTTAACATTGCATATGAGAAAGAAGTATTTGAAATGGGCAAAACTTCTTAAAGTATTAAACTGACAGAGAAATACTTGAGAAAGTAAAGAGATATCTTATTATAGCAGAAATTGATGTTTGTTATAGCATCGAAGTACAAAAGATCACCCTGAATACAGGAAATCCACAGTTGAGGATGAAGGGACATGTGGGGGTAAAGATTTTTCTCCTCGCTAGAACTCCAAGAACGTATTCTTGAAAAACACTGGAACAGGATTTCCTCTTTAGAAATTTTTGGTGAAGAATTCTTCTGCTGAGTTAAAGTAGAAAACCATGAAAGAGCTATCCTGATGGCTTAAAGAATTCTCTAGCATAAGACAGACTCAAAAGTCTTGGACATGGTAAAGAGAATATATATTTAAGACAGGAAGGGAAGCTGGCAGATTAGAAAAAATACAAAGAAAAGAGTAGAATAATGGAATATCTGGGGATAGAATGCCAAAGATATTGCTTTGAGAATTGCCTATTATTGTCAATTACACAGTGTCATGCAGCCCATGGAAGGAATCTTGAATGCTTTAAAGGTAACCAAAATATTTTTAAACATACATGGTGGACCTAAAAGAAATAGAAGGAAAGGTGCAGATGCAAATGCTGCCACAGTCATAAATTTTAAGTTTCCTAGTATATTGAGATGTTTCAAATCCTAGTCTCAAGAGAGAAGAAAATTGTGACCTACATTAATAAAGATATGAGAATCACGGTCTCATAGTAACATCTTGTTTGGAAATTTTTCCCAATTGTACTTGGAATTCTCACAGAGTAGATTCTGGACTCCTGCCAGAAAGTGATTGACATCTCAGAAAAATGAAACTAACCTTAAAGCTGTTCTTTTAACCTATAGGGTTTTCTGTCCTTCAGTTTTTCTGTCTGGCCATTTCTCCCAAAAAACACCATGTATTTGCTTTGGTCTACAGGTATAAACTGTACTATAAGTGTAGGTGATATTATATGTATTAGGTTTGACAAACATTATTTTGCTTGATTAATACTAATTTAAATCATGATATCAAAATAGTATTTACTCTTAGGACTTGTTTTGAAATTCAAGTCCTTTTAAGTCTTAAAGCTTTGGTATAGATAGGACGAATAAAAGACAAACTATAAGAATTTTAAAACCATATTGGACTTTGAATAAGAAGAGTCTGACACAGTAGACACTTGAGAAAGTTGCATCAATACCATAGTTTAAGAGCAGAGAAGACACCTTCACTGCAACCATACCATTAAGTGAAAACCAGTAGGTAGAAATGAGCAGAATGAATGTGAGGGATAGGCGCTATTTTATAATTACCTTGGAATATTAATGTGAAATTCATTTTGTATATTTTGTGAGATTGAATTTTAGGAAGAAAGCAATAAATACAAATATTAATTATATTAGAAATTTAAGGTGTGTTTACAACAGATCGACTCAAAAGAGAGGGTTTATGGAGTTAACTTGTGTGAGGCACAGGAGGAAGCAGCTTTATTCCTTTGGAATTCTATAATCTGAATTATGGTAGTGTTTTTTCTAATGTGCATAGCAAAAGCTTCTTGTGTGGTCACTTTGTCTTCAGAAATAGAATATAAGTGGCTTTTTGACAAAGTTAGCATTTATTAAAACATATGCTAAGTATACTAGTGCCATGGTAAGTTAATTTGGTATTATGTTGAAGAAAAACCATTTGTAGTCAAATCAACTGGAGCTGCCTAGATTGTAAAAAACCAACTGGATGTCTTTTTGATAGGATTACTCAGATTAAAGGAAATGTTACTGTGCATTATGAAACCCTAGGAGGGTGGTCTTTTCTAAAGATATTGCCCAAGGATCTCCATTTCCAGGGATCGTTTTATGGACTAGCACTCCATAGACATTCTGTATTCATGACAACATGGGTAGTCTAGGATAAACAATTAAAGTAATGTCTTGATTCATTTAATGACTTCTGGGAGTAACATTAAAGAGTCGTTCATGGAAAGACTGTGAGAGGCCTAAATATTTATACCATTGGTTCTATGGAGATGCATCAAAGCAGTGTCAAAGACTGGAGAAAATGTTTCTTAAGATTTTGCTCAGATTTGGGGTGCCTGGGTGGTTCAGTTGGTCAAGCACCCGACTTTGGCTCAGGTCATGATCTCACGGTTCTTGGGTTCAAGCCCCACATGGGGCTCTGTGCTGACAGCTCAGAACAGGGAGTCTACTTTGGATTCTGTGTGTCCCTCCCTCTCTGCCTCTCCTGCTTGCACTCTTGGCACTCTCTTTCTCTCAAAAATAAATAACATTAAAAAACAATAAAACAAAACACTTTGCTCAGATTTTCTGATCCTTTCTTTGGATTTAAAAGTAATACCTCAGAATGTAAATACATTTAGATGCCAATCCCAAGAGAAAAATTGTGAAGGGGTGTAGGCCAAACACTTGAGCAATTCAAGAACTCAGGACTGTATCTACTTTAGTCCTTCACTCGGATCATGGAACCAGGCTATCAGGGAGTTCCAAAGATGCTGAAGAGAACAAAATGGTGATGGTAGAGGAATATGTAGGTAAAGTAGGACTAGAGCTTTCAGTGAGAGACGATAAGAGGAGGGAATTTTATTTTTTATGTGAATTTTGTACTTCCTTTTCTGTGGGTTGGGGTATGTATGAAGAGCCCCTTGAAATTGTGCATTTATCAATACTTGTCCTCTTGCTAGACCATCTGGGACCTGGGTATAACCCCAGGGAAAGTGAGTCAGGGCATACTACTGAGAGCTCTCTGACACTTGGCCAAGAGAGTGTTTAGATGTCTTCAAATATATCCATTTAATTCAGCTTATCAAGTGAAGTTCATATGGGAATTTGAAGTTGATCCCAGGCCAGATACAAAGTTTTACTTATATTTATGGTGGCTTTTTGCTTACATACCCCAGAAATCATGTGGTTTGCAGTGGTTTGGTGACCTCAGAGGGATCTAGTAATATCCCTCAGTAAGGATATTGACTTTCCACTTTAAAAAAAATCTATTTTGACAGTGCTTCTTGGAGCCAGACCAAATATTGGTAGGGGTGTCTCCTTCATTTTCGCAGATCTATTGATCTTACACATCAGTGAATAATTGGCAATTGTTTATGGGGATCTTAAAAGCTTTGGGGACATTTGAGCTACCCTTTTGAAGACAATAGCTCACAGCAATTATCAATGGGGTTACTCCGTGTGAAAAGGTGGGTGAAAAAGAGCTGCTTTTTTCTTTTGTTTTCTGGTTGTAGAATGCATATTACTTTTTTAAAAAAATTTTACTGTGAATGGCATTTAAATAGCATAATAAGACCTTATTTCAGTAATTTTTAACTGTATTACTGAAGCCCTAAGAGCTCAGTGTGGAAGATTTTCAGACTACCATTAACAGTGAGAGAGGAAATCATGCCCACATACACACACCACCACCCCATTGCTTCAAACTACTTCAACTACATTCAGTATAGTGGCATTTTGGACTTCCTCATAAAATTTTATATGGAAATATCTCTGGCAATTAAAAAACTTTAGGTGGAACTTAACGGAGAATTGTGGGGGAGAAGAAGGGGGAAATAGGGGGGAAGAGGTAGGGAGGCAAACCATGAGAGACTCTTGAATGCTGAGAACAAACTGAGGACTGATGGGGGGTGGGGGGAGGGGAAGTGGGGGATGGGCATGGAGGAGGGCACTTGTGGGGATGAGCACTGGGTGTTATATGGAAACCAACTTGACAATAAACTATTTTAAAAAAAAGCTTTAGGTAACAATTGTCTTACTTAATAATGAGGGTCATAAAATGGTAACCTTACCTATCCACACTATATGTAAGATGAAGAATTTCGGAGTAAGCAGGAATAACAAGGTCCACTGTTATCTTGAAACTCAGGTGTTAATGAACCTACACTACATGCAAGAACATGGTCTTGCACTTGGACATATTTACTCTTTTAAAACACAAGTCTGACAATTTTACTGTGTGTGTTTATATAGGTGTGTGTGCGCATGTGTATATGTGTGTTTGCCACTTAAAAGACATAAACATCCATAGCAAGCTGGCAATATCATCAAAAGAATAGTTTGAAAGCAGGGAAAGAACAAGAACACTTACCAAAAACTTAAAAGAAAAGTTTAAAGTTACAGAATTTGGTGACTACTTTGTGCAGAGAAAAAAGAAAACAACAAAAAAATACATAAGCCTTACTAATACCTGAGGCACTTACTGTTTAAAAGCCAAGTGTCATAACTGAGATTAAGGTAATACCAATTCATTAAGAAGTAGTTGGTTATGAATTATGAGTTAAGTGGAAAGAAAAATGTGAAGCTGAAGGATCAGGTTTCAAATTGCAAATTGTTACGATAATTTTGTGCTTCTGTTAAGTCACTTAACATCTCTGAGACCCAGTTTTTCCATCTCCAAATAATAAAAGTTAAATAATAATTTAAAAATAAACTCTAAAAAATGATAATACCTTTCTTAAAACAAGAACCAAATGCACTACCTACTATAAAAATGGTACCTTGAAAATGCAAAGCATTTTCAAGTTATGCTTACTATACTCTGCTTAATAGAGACAATGATATCTATAATATACTTTAGAATAGTTTCCATATGCTTTGTTTTTAAAATTACATTAAATTAAATTTTGAAATTGGACTCTTATGGGAGATAATTTCTGATACATAGTATATACACTGAAGAAGGGGTCTCTTGCCTGGCTCAGTCAGTAGAGGATGCAACTCTTGTCTCAGGGTCGTGAATTTGAGCCCTATGTTGGGTATAGAGATTACTAAAAAATTAAAAAAACTTAAAATAAAGAAAAGGAAAGAATTTGGGATGCCCAGGTGGCTCAGTTGGTCAAGGTCTGACTCTTAGTTTTGACTAAGATCATGATCTCAAGGTAGTGAAATTGAGCCCTAGACCAGGCTCCTTACTGGGCAGGGAGCCTGCTTAAGATTCTCTTTTTTATCCTTTGCCCCTCCCCCACTCACACATGCACGCACTCTCTCTCACTCTCTCTCTCTCTCTCAAAAAAAAAAAAAAAAACCCTGAAGAGGAAAAATTTCTTTTAAATGTAATAGAAAAAAAGTTATAAGCATGTAGACATTTAAGAATAAACTAAATAACTAATGGGCCAAGGAATAAATAACAAAATATATTAGAAAATATTTTGAGGTGAAGAAGCATGGAAATGCAACCTACCAAAATGTATGGGACATAGTAAAAGTAGCACTGAGAGAAACATGTGGATGTAAACATTTATTTTAAAAGGAAGAAAGATTTCATATTAATATTCTAGCCTACCAACTTAAAAATTCAATAAAAGAAGATTGAACTAACCCCAAAGCCAATAGAAGGAAAGAAGTAATAAGGATTAGAGAGAAGAGAACTAAAACATGTCATAGGAAAGCAATGAAGAAATTAATAAAATAAAAGGTTGATTCTTTGAGAAGATTGACAGAATTGGCAAAGACTCATACTGACAAAGAGAAAAGACAGAGGACTCAAAGGGCTAAATCATGAATAAAAGTGAGCACATTGCTATTATCCCTACAGAAATAAGAAGGGTTACAAGGCAATGCAATAAGCAGTTGTATGCTAACAAATTATATAACCTAAATGAAATGAGAAAATTCCCAAGAAATCACCAACTATGACCAAAACCGAGTCAAGAAGAAATAGAAAATCTGAATAGACCCGTAATGAGCAAAGAGAGCGAATTAGTAATCAAAAAACGTTCACAAAGAAAAATCCAGGACTAGATGGCCTCACTGGTAAATTCTACCACATGTTTAAACAATAATTACTATAAATTCTTCATAAACTTTTCCAAAGTTAGTAGAGGGAGGAGCACTTCCTAATTCAACTTGATGCCAAAATTAGGCAAAGACATCACAAACTTTTATCTCTTATGAATATAGACACAAAACTTCTTGTTTTTTAAAGTTTATTTATTTATTTTTGAGACAGAGTAAGACTGTGGACGAGGGAGGAGCAGAGAGAGAGAGAGAGAGAGAGAGAGGATCCCAACCAGGCTCCATGCTGACATTGCTCAAACCATAAACATTAGGATCACCATCTGAGCTGAAATCAAGAGTCATATGCTTAACTGATGAGCTACCCAGGCACCCCCTAGACAAAACAATTCTTAACAAAATAATACAAATCAAATCTAGCAACATATAGAAAGCATTTTATGCCATGATGAAGTGGGATTTCTCTAGGAAATGAAAGGTTGGTTCAACATGTAGAAATCAATGTCATGTGGCATATTAGTAAAATAAGAGATAAAAATTACATGACAATCTCAATATGCTGAGAAAACACATATAGCAAAATCTTAACACCTTTGTACAATAAAAACATTCAACAAACTACTAATAGAAGTGGGCTTCCTCAACCTGATAAGGGGCATATATAAAAAACGTAACATCATACTTAATGGTGAAAGCATTCCCCTATAATTAGGAACAAAACAGGGATGTTTCCTCTCACCACTTCTATTCAGTGTTGTATTGGAGGTTCCAGCCAGGGAAAATTGGTAAGAAAATAAAATAAAAAGCATCTGAAAAATTAAAAAAAATAAAAAGCATCTAGGTTGAAAAAGGAGAAGTAAAACTACTCTATTTGTAGATCAATCTCGTATATAGAAAATCCAGAGGAATATACACACATGCAATTTAGAATCAATAAATGGATTTGATAAGATGGCAAGATACAATATCCGCATGTGAAAATAAATTGTATTTCCATAAAGTAGCAATGAACAATCCAAAAACAAAATTAAGAAAATTATTCCATTTATAATAGCATGAAAGTTAATAAAATGTTAGGAATAAATTTGACGAAAGAAATGCAAGTTTTCTATGCTGAAAACTACAAACATTATAAAAAGAAATTAAAGACAACCTAAAATAAACAGAAAGTTGTCTTATATTTGCAAGTGGTAAGATTTAAGATTGCTAAGATGGCAACACTTCCCAACATGATCTGCAGATTTGATACCACCCCATCACAATCCCAACTGACTTTTTGCAGAAATTGCCTACTTAATCCTAAATTTCACATGAAAACTCAAGTGTACCAGAATAGTAAAAATAATCTTGAAAAAGAAGAAAAATTTGGAGGACTCACATTTCCTGATTTCAAAACTTAATGCAAATGGTAATCAAGAGTGTAGGTTTCTGGCATAGAAACAGATACAAGTTTGAGTCCAGAAAGAAACCTCATACATTTATGGCCAACTGATTTTCATTGAGAGTGCCTAGACAATTTAAAAAGGGAAAGAAAATCTTTTCAAACAAAAGGTGTTAGGACAACTGGATAATTGTATGCAAAAGAATGAAGCTGGACCTTTACCTCACCCATATACAAAATTAAAGACTTAAATGGAAAAGCTAAAACTACAAAATTCTTAGAGAGACTATTCGTATAAATCTTTGTGACCTTGACTTGAGCAATGGTTTCTCAGATTTGACCTGACTGGTGGAAGAAAACCAGAATATGTCACCTTAAAATATGCCTTTTTATAGGGACACATGTACCCCAATGTTCATAGCAGCACTCTCAACAATAGCCAAAACATGGAAAGAGCCTAAAGGTTCATCAACTGAGGAATGGATCAAGAAGATGTGGTTTATTTATACAATGGAATATTACATGGCAATGAGAAAGAATGAAATCTGGCCATGTGTAGCCACATGGATGGAACTAGAGTGTGTTATGCTGAGTGAAATAAGTCAGGCAGAGAAGGACAGATACCATATGTTTTCACATAAAGGTGGATTAGGAGGAACTTGATGAGGGACCACGGAGGAGGAGAAGGGGAAAAATAGTTAGGGAGAGGGAGGGAGGCAAATCATGAGAGACTCTTGAAAGCTGAGAACAGAGGGCTGATGGGGGTGGGGGAGAGAAGAAGGGGTGATGGACATGGAGGAGGGCATTTGTTGGGATGAGCACTGGGTGTTATTTGGAAACCAACTTGACAATAATTTATTTAAGAAAAAAAATATGCCTCTTTGGCATAAAAATTATTTTAAACCACAGTCAGCCAATGCAGAAAAAAGCTTTTCTGCTTAAGGGCAGGATATAAACTCTCCTTTTACTGGAGACAGAATTTTATCAGCCCAGAGAAGGCACTGGGAATCTGCAAACAAACCTTACTGGGGTGCCTAGGTGGCTCAGTCGATTAAGTGTCAGATGTGATTTTGGCTCAGTCATGATCTTGGGGTCGAGATATGATAGAGTCCTGCATTGTGCTCTGTAGTGGGCATGATGCCTGCTCTTTCCCTTTCCTTCTCTCCCCCTCCCCAACTTGAGCACACTTGCATGGCACACACTTTTTCTCTCTCTCTCTCAAAAAAAAAAAAAGCCTCAAGAAAGTCCATTAACTTCCTTCTATATGTATTTACTTTTCCTTAGATTTCCACCCTTGGAAACCTAAATTACTTTCTTTGGTCCAATCATTTAGCTACAAACTTATTGTTCTTTGTTAAAGATGCTATATGAGCCAAAATTCTAAGCCACTGCTTTGAGATACTCTTTGTTTTAGGTTTCTCATGTGATGTGTGCTGTCCACGTTTATTGTTTATCTTGTTTGTTTTTTTTATCACGTTAATCTGTCTTCTTGTTAAAGAGTCTCAGCTGAAAACCTAAAATGGGTAGAGGTAAAATTTTACCTTCCCTACATGACAGAAAAAAGTACAGGTAAATTTTCCTTCATCAAAATTCAAGATTATAGTGCTTCAAAAGATATCATCAAGAAAATGAAAAGACAACCTACAAGTAGAAGAAGGTATTTACAAATGATCTATCCAAGAAGGCTCTAGTCTCCAAAATATATTTAAAATGGCTTACAACTCAACAACAAAAATATAACCCAAATTTTAAAAAATGAGAAATGATTAAGTAGACATTTTTGCAAAGAAGATATACAAATGTCAGCAAGTACATACAACAGTGCTTAACATCGCTAGTCATTAGTGAAATGTAAATCAAAACCACAGTGAGATACCACTTTACACACACTGGAATGGCTATGATGAAAAAGACCGACAATAACAAGTATTGACTAGAAAATGGAGAATCAGCGCCCTCATACATTTCTGGTGGTATTGTCATACAGAGAAGCTGCTTGGGAAATCAGTTTCTCATAAAGTTAATATGTAGAGTTACCATGTGACTCAGCAATTCCACTTTAAGACACATACCCCAAGAGAAATGAAAAGATATGGCCACAAAAAACTTGTATAAGAATGTTCATAGCAGCATTATTTATAATAGCCAAAAAGTAGAAGCAACTGAAATGTCCATTAACTAACAAATAAATAAAATGTGGTATATCCATGCCATGAAATATTATTCACTCATAAAAGAGTGAACTGCATACAGATAAATGCTATACCATGGATGAACCTGAGAATGTTACGCTAAGTAAAAGTCAGACATAAAAGATCTTATACAATATTATTCCATTTATATGAAATTTCTAAAATAGGCAGAGACAGAAAGTAGTTTAGTGGTTATTGGGAGTAGAGTGGGAGTAGAGGGAAGTGAGAAGAGGTTGGTAATAGATATAGGGTTTCCTTATGGGGTGATGAAATGTTCCAGAATTAGAGAGTGGTGATAGCAGAATCTTCTAAGTATACTAAAAACCACTGAATTGTACACTCTTCAAAAGAGTGACTATTATGGTATGTGAATTATACACATGGAAGAAAAGTGATTGCAAATGATCATTACTCACCTTCAGCTTTAATTATTGTAGTTGGTGAAGAAACTGTGGGCAGCAAAGGTGTATTTAAGGATTCCTTATTTGTTGTTCCTAGTTTGATAAGACAGATGACATTATTATTAATCACAATTTCATCTCACCTGTCAAGGAATAAATAAAAGTCAAACCTGGAGGTGAACTACAATCCCTCTCCAGAGGTACTGGGTCAGTATTTGCCTATCTTTCATTTTTCCACTTTCTATCTCCTTTTGTCTGAAGTAACGAATATAAGTACTGAAAGCTTCGGTGACTCAATGAAAGCACACATGCGCGAGCGTGCACACACAGAGACACACACACAGACACACACACACACACACACTTTTTCTATGATGGGCTCCCAAAGCAAATTTTCACTGCAGATAGTTACTTGGGTACCTTTAAATATGCAATATATATGTACATATATATTTTTTATACATTATATATAAATATATTTTACTATGTATAATATATAAATATATATTACTGTATATAAAATATATATTTTTACTATATATAATCTATATTTTGCTATATATATATACACACACACATATATATATAGTAAAAAATGATTTAAAATTATTTTATTTTTCCTAAAGAGAAAAATAACCTGATAGGACCTTCACATCCCCCCACCCCCCCAGAATTACATTTCATTTTGTTGATTTAGTTATGGCATTGGAACTTCCAAATTACATAAATCGTAAAGAAGCTTACAAACTCTTGTAATTAATTAATTTGTTCACTTATGAAATATTCATTGAGTTCTCAGTCAAAGGCCCATTTCTAGATTTTTGAAGGCACTATCCAACTCTTAATCATCTCTTTAATCTGCGTAGTTAATTCCTGGCATACGGTAGGCAGATAGTAAATGTTTCAGATAAGGTGGGACTCATACAGGACATCGGGACCAGCAAAAGGACAAAGATTTTACTTAAGTAGTGAATATGACTTACCAGTGTGACACCCATAATTTTCAACATTCCCTTCTTAAAACACTTTAGGATATCCTTTTGTGATTAGGACATAACGTTCCATTTTTACTATGTGACATATATAAAATTCTGGTTCTTATATGAATGTACACTGTTTTGGAGGGGAAGAAAAATTTGGCTCTGCACAGTTTAATGCTTTAAAACCCATCTAGAAGAGAGTTTTCAAGGATAAATTGGCTGGAGCTCTATATCAGAAAATACTAAGGAATCCTTTGGAGGATTGCTGTGGACACTCACCTCCAAGAAGGTGGTGAAAGTCTTGTCTTCTGCAATTCTGTCCTCACCATTTATTAGAGGACATAGGTTATTATAGAAATGAAAAGTGGCTATAATAGGTAGATTCTGTGAATTGTAACATGGAAAACGTTGAAGCACTTAAAACTTTCTCAAAGTCTTTGACACCCAATATGTGGTTATATTTTAAAAGAAGAAACCAACAAAGGAAACATTATTCCTAAAAGCTAGGTTTAAGATTTTGCATTGCCCACTCATATGATGCCATCTTAAAGTAAAGATGTAGGGGCGCCTGGGTGGCTTAGTCAGTTAAGCGTCCGACTTTCACTTAGGTCATGATCTCACGGTTCGTGGGTTCGAGCCCCATGTCGGGCTCTGTGCTGACTGCCAGCTCAGAGCCTGGAGCCTGTTTCAGAGTCTGTGACTCCCTCTCCCTCTGACCCTCCCCTGCTCACGCTGTCTCTCTCTCTCTCTCTCTCCTAGAAATAAATAAAAAAACATTAAAAAAAAAGTAAAGATATAATGATATAAATGCACTGTCCCTTCCAGCAAGATGTGGCACCTTTGTTTTCACCTCATCACTACTAGTCTTGGCATCTTGGTACCAATAAGAGGCTAACTTGAATTTTTACAGTCACCTTGCTTCCTGCCTTCCACTGACATATATCTCATATATTGTCTGAAAATTCAAGAGTGGGAATGATTACAGGAAATAATTAGGACACTTATAACAATAATCATTAATATAAATTGAAAAAGCATCAAGTGTTTATAATTCTTAGTTTCCAAAGCCCTTGCCCCTTTTCTTTTATAGCTATCCTGACTTCATGTTTGATAGAGGGAAGATGTGTAACAAACTTGAGCTTTGGCCCAAGCACTCAGCCCAAGTCTGCTTGGCTTCAGTTTCAGCCTTGGTCTTTGGAAACCCAAGAGCTAAACGGCTATTCATTTCTGGTGTTCCTGGGCTTGTATGTGAACAGTGATCTTTGATCATGCCCATGTTCATTGTAACTAATCAATGTAACTCTACCTATAGCAAAACAAAGCACAATTTATTTTATATTTATTGTTAGTGAGTGAATATTCACTTTCAAATATGGGTAGCAATCTACATATAACTTATAATAAAATTCTTCTGATGTGCCAAATATGTTGAAATTCTGAAGTATAAATGCATCCTTATTATTGCAAGAGAACATCGGGATTTAAAGAAAATGTCTAATTTATAAACATTTTATATCCTGTGAGTATAAACTAAAAGCAAAGGTCAGTTTTACCACTACAAAATTCCATGAAAAGGAAAAAACAAAAAAAAAATTGTACAAAGATATCCCAGGCAAGTCATTTCCACTTCAAACTCAGTAAGGAATATAAAAACAATGGAGAACAGAAGAAAAATATGGAGAAAAACATGGTACCCAACCCTACTTTCCTCACCAATATTATAAGAAAACTTACAAGTGTACAAAACTTACAAGCTGTCTTTTAAAGTCTGTTCTTTCCAGTTTTATGTTAGTCAGTTTCTAGAAAGGATGCACATCATAAACAATACCATAATTGGCACCCTATATGGAAGAGATGGCCAAAAATACCTGGTACCTCTACTGACCTCAGTTGAAACTGAACATCTATTTAGTATCAGAGTGTGAAATATCAGTGCTGACAAATTAATTCAGTCAATTAAAAAAATGTTTGACTCTTACGTGCTTTAAAAATCAAGTTGAATAATGATTATGTTTCAAGAATGAAATTTCAGATTTATTTATGTATCTTAGAAGTTGATTTTGTGATGATGGCTTTCAGTGTCTGCCAAAAATTGATTCTAATTCTGGCCACTTGGCCTTTGAACAAAATGGGCAGTGCACCTGGTACATATCTAGGAAGAGATCAGATACCACCCCTCTAACTGGGGAAGCCTCTGAAATCAAGCCCTACTCCAAGCAAAGGTTTATTAGTCACCTCTGCCACTGTGGCTATGTTGCTGCAAGAATTCCCATCTCACTAGTACACATTCCACTTTTCTAATAGTATTTCTGCCATTGTCAAAGGAAGAAAATTTACATGCTTTAGACAGACATAAACACTATTAAATCAAGTGTCTTTTGACCTTTAAGCAAGAAAATCGGACTTGGGAAGCCTTAGAAAGAAAAAAGAGAAGCTTCTCCACGTTGGATTTTTTTTTTTTGTAAATACTTTTATTGAGTCTAACATGCCCATGGTGCCCATGAGGAAAGTGGACTAGAATCACTTTATCATAGATATAGGTTTGCAATATTATATAACCTTGAAGTGCTTGTTGTGGAGGATGAAACAATGTATAAAACTCCTCCAAATTTAAACTCCTCCCAAGCCTGAAGTCAGGAAGCTGTATATATTGATGTATTGCTTAGAATATGAGAATTTGAGACAAGTTTTACATCATCTTCATTATCTTTGTATTAACTACATTACCTTTAGGAACATGGGCAATATCCAGCATATATATATATATATACACACACACACAGCCCAACTCACTCATGTATTTAATACACAAATGGTGATCAAATAAGCCAGACAAAAACGAGTCTGTCCCATGTTCCCTTATTTTCCTATGAGCACAATGGACCACCCTCTGCCCGATGGCTCCACTGGTCCCTCCTACCATGCTGGTTCTGCTTCTTAGATTGGATTAGACAGTAGACTGTAGACATCATAGCCTTCTCTCTCTCTTTCTCTCTTTTATTTCCTTCCTTCCTTCCTTCCTTCCTTCCTTCCTTCCTTCCTTCCTTCCTCCCTCCCTCCCTCCCTCCCTCCCTTCCTCCCTCCCTTCCTTCCTTCCTTCTTTCCTTCTTTATTTCTCTCTTCTGCACCAGCACTTTCTCAGCTGATTTCTTGAGAGATTCCACGATGGACTTCATTCCCTCCCTTACTCTCTTTCCCACTGCCATATCCATGGTTACTAGATTTTAACCCTTATAACCCCTATACATGGACATTAGATTTTACTAGGGCATTAGTATTACTAATTTGGGGGATTTGATAATGATATTATAGTTTTATAATAAATTGTCCATATTTTTGGAGATGCACATTTAGTGTGCAGAGGGAAAATGGCAAAATATCTGGATTCCCATAAAAACCCTCAGTAACAATAACAAAAAACCCAAATAAACAAGAAGAAAGGGAAAAAAAGGAAAAGGAAGGAAGAAAGGGAACAAGGGAGGGAGGGAGGGAGGGAGGGAGGAGAAAGAAAAAAAAATGAAGCAAATATGGTCAAATCTTGATAAATTATTGATTCTGGGAGATGGGCATGTGGGTATTAATTATAGTATTCTTCATTTGTGGTACATCTGAACATTGTTGTAATAAAAAGTAATAAAAAGAAAAGCTTTACTGGCCTTTTACAATTTGTACAATTGAATGTGAATAATTTAAAATTCATGGGGCGCCTGAGTGGCTCAGTCGGTTAAGCGTCCGACTTCGGCTCAGGTCATGATCTCACAGTTCATGGGTTTGAGTCCTGTGTCAGGCTCTGTGCTGACAGCTAGCTCAGAGCCTGGAGCCTGCTTCAGATTCTGTATCTCCCTCTTTCTCTGACCCTCCCCTGTCCATGCTGTCTCTATCTCAGAAAGAAATAAAAAACATTAAATAAATAAATAAATAAACTTCATGTGGGAGAACTTTTGAAGAACACAGATTAGAGTTTAGTTTTTGTTAACTGAGTAATATAAAGCAAAATGTCCAAAAAAGAAATTAAGAAGAAAATGTGTGTGTGTGTATGTGTGCATTTGTGCATATGATTTCAAGTGTTTTATCAAGTGACTTGTTTCAGATAAGGGGCTTCAGGGTTGCCTACAGGAACCTCCAGTGAAAAAGTTGCCAGGATAGTCTCCTAAGTATATGAGTAGGTATAGAGTTTCCCTTCCAAGCCTGTAAGGAAAGATGCATTCCTGGTATCACAAATGACAATTCTGCCTGAATGCCTTGACCGACCCTTCCTCCTCTGCCCTTTCATGGCTATTCAACATAGTGGTTGGAGTCTGTGTTATTTGGACATTGTTAATCACCACAGGTCACTGAGGTCAGGGCTAGGAATTGTCTCATTGGGAAAGCATGAGTTCCAAGGAGTTCATGTAAAACTTGTAAAACTTCAACCCTTTGAGTCTGCATGCAATGTCAGCACCTACCTTCTCTTTATTGGTACTTTTGAAGGTAGTTATTGATCACAAAAATAACATGTTTTTATCATATGAGTGTAATTTTATGCCAAGAACTCAGGTGGCAACTCACAGAGAGAGTGATAGAAAGAGGGAGAGAGAGAGAAGCAGCAAATACTTACACTTTGTCAAAGTTCTAGAATGCCTCTGCTTAAGCACTGAGAACATAGGGCTGAAACAATTTTTAAAAATAAAATAAAAAATCTAGTGTGCAGGAGTTGGCTGGAGGATTCATGAACCCTGGCTTTTTTTGACTGTGTCATTTGGAGTATCCTTTGGTTGGCAATAAAAGTACCACATTCTGGGAATAAAATCCACTGGGCAATCCTCTTTGTGTAATGCCTTCTCCAGGTTTGGTAGAGAAGTTCCAAGAGAACTGGTTTGGTTTCATCCTAGAATTGCACATTTCAGAAATAATGGACTATATTCATCATACTCTTTTTCTTTGAGGATCACCGCCCCTTGTAAGACCAGTGAACTAGCCCTCATGTCCTCTACATGCAATTGAATTTGGCCTTCGAATGAAAAATGAAGAGTAAGTAGAGAGGTGAGAAAGAGAGGTGAGAAAGAATTTAATTCATCTCCTTATTACAGGGTATGATTTTCAGATCTTCCTCTGACCTTAGCATTCTAACCGGGTTTCTGCTCATCAACAATAAACACATTTTATTTTTCTCTCTCCATTGGTTATTGAACCTGAATGACGTGCCTCATCTGATGTGTGTTCCTGGATGGACACTGAAGAATGCACTGGATTGATAACCTCTCAGGTTTTTAATTAAATGACCCCAATGGTTCATTTTTACTTCTCATGGATGGTGAGAATACCTCTAACCATAAAACATAATCCAGGTGTCATTCAGTTCATTAACAATAATGATGACATGGAGCACCTGGGTGGCTGAGTCAGTTAAGCAGTAGACTCTTGATTTCAGCTCAGGTCATGATCTCATGTTTCATGGGCTTGAGCTCCAGGTTGGACTCCATGCTGGCAGTGCAGAGCCTGCTTGGAATTCTCTCTGTCTTCCCCCCACCCTCCCTCCCAAAATAAATAAATAAACTTAAAAGAAAATAGTGATGACATTGTTATGGAACCTTATAAATTAAATCTATTATCAGCCCAATATAACTAACAAATCAGTCTATTACTAATACAGCTTCACCTTGTTAACTGTGAGGCTTAAGAAAAACTGAAATGTTTAGAAACATATTTTTATGATTAAAGAAATGGTAATTTTTTATTCTCTAAAAATAAACTTTGTGTATGCAACATTCACAATAGGATTATTCTCAAACAGGAAATGATCCAAAGGGATACAATCAAAGAAGCTCACTGTCATCTCAGGGCTCTGTATTCAACCCAAAATAACACATAAGTTTCAAAACAGTGAAGTTACACAGACCTTCATAATAATATATACAGCACTTCAAATTATTTTTCTGTGATTAGATTATATGGACGCTACTAATTTTATTGGGATAAATTTCACTAATTGTTAATCCTACCTTTAGGAGACATTCCAACTGTTGATTTCGAAACAGAATTTGACATTATGCTTGATGTTGATACAGATACTTCTGTTGTAGGAATTGATGGTGATAACTTAGTGGTGGTATGGTTACCATCTGAAAAAAGTATCTTATGTTAAAGTAGCTGCATTAAAGTTTACATTTATTTTGCAAAATAATACTAGCGTATTTAAGCAAAGTAAACTGTATGTATATGGCTGCTAACCCGGTAAGCAGGGCATGGATTTGAAATTAATCTTCTAATTGTAATGAATTCAGCCTTCAGTTCAATATTCGTTCACTAACACCACCTGCTTCTCCCCAAAGATGTGAATTTTCAAGAGAGCTGGCAGGAGCAGTCTATAGTTCTGAAACAAAATGATACCTGACAAAACTAGTAAAGAATAAATGTCTAAATTTGAAATTTGACGATTTTTAAATTTTTTATTATTTTTAATGTTTATTTTCGATAGAGAGTGAGAGACAGAGCATGAGCTTTAGAGGGGCAGAGAGAGAAGAAGAGATAGAATTTGAAGCAGACTTCAGGCTCTAAGCTGTCAGCACAGAGCTTGCCACAGGGCTCGGACCTATGAACCATAAGACCATGACCTGAGCTAAAGTTGGATGCTTAACTGACTGAGCCACCCAAGCGCCACTAAATTTGACAACACTTTTAAGCCAATTTCTAACATTGTCAGATGAAGTTAATTAAATGGACATTCTCTGGGCAGTGGATGTTTTGCTAAATATTTTCATAGCACACTGAAATTATTAATTAGTAAAATGTCAGTATTTGTACATCTCTTTTTTATTATAAAACATTCCCACCCCCCTCTTTTTCTATATATATTCCAAAGGAAGACAATATATTTTCTTTTAAATTTTTAAAAAGAAAAACCATAAATTTTAAGGAAATTCAACATTATGGGGTGCCCGCGTGACTTAGTCAATTAAACATCTGACTCTTGATTTCAGCTCAGGTCATGATCTCATGGTTCGTGAGATCGAGTCGCTCGTCAGACTCAGCACCGACAGTGCACAGCCTCTTTGGGATTCTCCCTCTTCTTCCTCTCTCTCTGCCTCTTTCTTTCTCATACTGTCTCTGTCTCACTCTCTCAAAATAAATAAATAAACTTAAAAAAAAATAAAGAAATTCAACATTACAACATGCCTCAATTTCTGTCAATGGAGCCACTGTAAATCTTCATTTTCAAATGATTTCGTTCTCTAAATTGTAACAAAGGCACAAAAATGAATCGTATGCATTGTTATGTATATTATATTTTTATTTTTAATAATTCCTTTTTGGCAATAGAAGTCAATATTTAATGGTAATTCCTAAAATTTCCATTGACATTTTTTCAGAGTGAAGTATGTAGGACTTAATTCTCAGTGATTTATGGAAATATTTTTTTACATAATATTATTGAGTTTATTAGCATTTATAGAATCCTTTTAATCCTGCTTTTATTGTTCTTGTCTATACACTCACTGTCATGCTGAAGATCAGAAAATAGCAAACAAATATGTATGAAGGACTTGGACACAGCATTTATGTCCATGGAAGTCATTGTTTTTGTGATGTTACTTCATCTATATCGAGTATGTATAGTATAGCATGTTAGTTAAGAGGATGGACTTCGAGTGACAGAGACTTAAGTTTCAATGCCAATCAAACTGGGTATGTCATTACAGTAAATACGCTGACTTCTCAAATTTAAATTTCTTCCAACATTTTCCTCTTTGAATCTGGGAAAACCAGTAATCTTGCACAGCTGTGAGAAGTAATATTTCAGGTGTCATGAGACAGAATGTACTTCCTGTTTCATTCTATACACTTGAGGTGCTGGGAAGTGTTAGCACTTGGCACTGAACTTGTTTATAGGCAGGACACAGAAATTGTTTGATGTATGCAGCACATATAGATGTTTCAGGGCATTCAGGAATAATAGAACTGCATTTTCACAGGCTTTACAGAAATCAAGTCAAAAGTTTTTTTCACCTCTGGGTACACTTGACACCCTCGATCTCACCCCCTCCCCCCACTAGAGAGAAGGAACATAGCATGAGTGAGGTTATCTTTTCTCTCTCTCTATATATATATATAGTCATTTTGTTCTCACTATTTTTCTTCTCATTCCAGAATCTATGATGTGTCACTAAATTCTACGTTTAAACTGATGTTGAAGAAAGTTATTTAAAGAAACACATTCCACTTTGACTGAAAAATTCACCTGTAAATAACTTAAATGATCCCTATCTGTTGAATTGCTAAATAGTGGCAATCTCAATTTCTGAGTCTAATAAATATTCCTCAAGACTTTATTTTTTCTTTCCTCCCTCCCTCTTTTCCTTCTTCCCTTTTTTTGCTTCTATAAACAGTTACTCCATAACTAATATGAAAAACATGATTAAATCTAATAAAAGACTCTATGTTGTACCACATGGTACCACCCATGAATAGCTCTCAGTCTGGTAAGGAACATAATGCCTCCACACAATAAGTAATCAAGGATATTCTGTATGGGTTGTGTAGACCAGTGTTTTTCAAACTGCAGGTTATGATACAATTAAAGACTAATTCAAATCTATTTAGTAGATTGCAACCAGAGTTTTTGCCAAAAGAAAGAGAAAAAAAAAAAACATTAGAGTGATATTGCAAATAATGAAAGTAAGTATTGTTTCATGAAGTTTGTACACATGTGTGTGTGTATTTGAATAAAACATGTGTCAGTACACAATGTGTTTCCTACTGTGATTCCATCTAAAAATCTGAAAGCTGCTGGGCAAGAAATTGGGCAAGAGTTTATAAGATAAACTGCTGACATGAGCAAGGACTCTGTTATGAGTGAGTTGACTAGGAGCTAGGGCTTGGAGAGTAGGGCTAGCACTATCACATAGCTAGAGGAATGCAGATGGATGAGGTCTGGAGGAGAAGAGGTGATTGAGAACGTTGCAAACAGTTGTGTCTGGTTGGATTGCTGTATGCTATGAAAGAGCATAGTTGGCCTCATCTTGTACAATACTGGACAATAAATAATAAAGGACCTTGAACACCAAGGCAGAGACGTAGGTCTTTAATAACAGGTCATTAAGGAGCCAAGGAAAGTGAGCAAATAGAAATTCTACTGTAGGAAAAACAACTGGGAAGTGGGTGGGGCAGAGAATGAGACAGCGCTAACTGAACTGAGCAGCAAGTCCCCATTTTTGTGTTTACCAATGTCCTTGACCTCTTGAGGTCACAGATCTTGAGATCTGTGAGTCCATATCCATAAAATGACTTGAGCCAAACTATAAGGAGGCAAAATATTAATCACTGGGTGGCAAGATTGGGATGTACTGCAAGGCATTTCCTGCCTATCAGACTTTAACACATTTGGCTACTGATTTCCCTGAGTAAACTCTTAATCCAGTAGCACTCATTCACGTCTTCATTATTAGTTCTTCAGCTTGTCCAACAAAGAGAATGCCCTCCTTTGGTAAAGACTGACAAACAGTCCACGAAAGTACTGAGTGTCTTTATGTGCCAGGCTCCATGAGAGCACTTTCTGTGGATTACTTCCTTTAATCCTCAGAAGGTACTATGATGCCCATACTTGTTTGATCACCATTTTACAGATGAGGAGAATGAGGCTCAAAAAAGATGAGCAACTTGCCCACACTATACAGTGGGAAGTAACACAGTTGGAATTTTAATCCAGGCCCCCTGAAATCCAGAGAAGATACTCTGAACTACCACAGATCTTGCCATGGGACAGTTACATGCAAAGCCACATACTTCTGCTCTGCCTTTCACAGGGTGTGATGTTAAAAGGGTAGAAGTGACTTAGATGCACAGATATTTTGCCCTTATTTACCTAAGATGAGGAAACAGACAAAATACCTCACTGTTTCATTCTTTAAAAAAATAATATCATTTTGCCATATACATTACATACATACACATACAAAATGTGTCCATCCATAAACATCCATAAAATGTTTACATTTAAAGCTCTGAAAGAAATTTCCAGTCTACTAAAGCTATTTATATGTGAAAAATAAAAACAGATTTACTCAGTTGGAAAATTCTGCAAATAGAAGCGTTCTTTTATGATATGGTGGGAAAGAATTATTCTAACTGCCACCACTGAAGGTTTTATTGTCCAGGATGTGAGTAACTACCAGTTACGCTTTTACAGCATTTTCTAGAAATTTCTCTAGGTCGATCTGGTCTCATAATAAACTATTGAGGAGAATGGTTTATTCTGTGTATTTCCTCTTCACAAGACATGATGAGGTAGCATTTCAGTTTTCTTTAGCTCCAAAGTAATTAAAGACAAATTTAACAAGGAGACCTGTGCTTTACATCTTTGCTTATGCCGAACCAGATATTGCTGCTCTTTGGATGTTATAAGAGAAACAGATGGTATTTTGTCCTGATTCTACCCTAGACTGAGAGAGTACATGAGATACAGTGACATTAGTTTCCTACACTATTAAAGAATGAAGCAGGATTGGGATTTAAAAAAACCCCATTTTAATTACAGAAATCATGAGAACTTGGAAAGTCAGCTTACAGCTGAAAACCAGGTATCATATTTTCTCTTATTTTCAAATGATCCAGTCATCTACTCCAATCTTCATAGATGTGTTTTATAATTACATTTCTAAGTAACTCATAAGTAGTCTCTAAATGTTAGAATTTTAGGGGCACCTGGGTGCTCAGTCAGTTAAGCTACTGACTCTTGATTTCAGCTCAGGTCATGATCTCATCGTTCATGGAATTGAGCCCCATGTCAGTCTCTGCACTGACAGTGCGGAGCCTGCTTGGGATTCTCTCTCTCTGCCCCTCCCCTGCTTGCTCTGTCTTTCTTTCAAAATAAATAAAAACATTTAAAAAAGAACATAAAAGTTAGAATTTCATCCATCCTCATAATGAGCAGCTATGTCTCTAATTATCTTTTCCCCTACCAAGTCGACAAGTAAAGTCCACTGGAAAATCACTGCTAGAGAAGGTAGATCTTACTTCCTCTGGATCAATACAAACACTGAAGGACAGTGGCTTAGAATTTAGGACTTGAGTCCTCAAAAAAACTTCTAAAGATACCTTATTATAACAGAACCCCTACATTTTACAGCTTAGAAAATGTATGAGTTTAAGGTAGTTTCAAAAGGTCATAGCACTAATTACTAAAAAAGTTCCCTTAATTCCCAACTGAGCATTCTACATTATGTAATAGAGAAAAATCCTCCCCCCATTCTACTAAATGGAATGCACTTGTGATGGAGACAATGCCAAAGTTTTCCTTTCAACTAAGGAGAAAAGATTTCCTTTGTGAGTTTTATCTATAAACAAAATTTCAGAAGAAAGTTTTAAGTTTTAAACAACAGAGTGATTTTTTTTAGAAATATATAATTATAGTATATACAAAATGTTAACTACTTAATGGTCTAATACACAAAGTACCATTATTAGGTAAGAATTTCATAACCTAGATGAGCTCATGTATGGAACGGAAAGTAAAGTAGATAGTTTTATGTTTCAATAGCATATAATTTATTTTTCCCACTAACTCATGTAGTTTTTATACAATGCCCCTTCTTATACATCCTTACTTCCTCAAGCTTTTAAAAAACTTTATATAGATTTTGTATTGAAATAAAGTAACTGTCAATGTTTGGTTATCACTTGTGTTTAGTTATCATCTCCTGTGCATCATAGCTTATAATGAAGATTCCCTTCTTAAGTTTGCACGTGATGGCAATGCATAAATTGGGGTGTTGTAAATGGTGGGAGGGCCTTTTTCATAGTAATTTGCCAGTAATTGCTAATATTACAATCTTGTTCAATTGATACCCTATTATCTTTTTTGTTAGTAAATAATCATTAGTGAAGTTTAAGTCGAAAATTTCAATTTTCCCTCACCCATCAAAAAATATAGATATTAAAGTATATCAAAAGTATATAAATATATAACATAATACGCTATGAATTGATATATGAAAGCAAAATATATGTATATATGAATATAATGAAATAAGTAAACACATAAATAAATAAAATAGAGTACCACTCTCTATATTCCCATCAAAACACCCCCTTCATGGAATAGGGCACCTGGGTTGCTCAGTTAAGCGTCTGACTCTGGATTTTGGATCAGGTCATGATCTCACAGTTTGTGAGTTCTAGTCCTACATCAGGCTCTGTACTGGGAGGGCAGAGCCTGAATGGGACTCTTTCTCTCTCTCCCTCTCTTTCTGCCCTCTCCTGGCAGACACTCTCTCTCTTTCTTAAAATAAATAAACATTTAAAAAACCTAAAACAACAACAACAAGAACGACAAAAACCGGTCACCTTCATGAAAGGCAAGACACTAATTCCTTTCGATTATCAGTGTCTTATCAACACATTCTTACACTAGCAGTGATCCTTCTCTTCTGACAGAGCAAAATTCATTTTGGTTCATTGCCAACCGAATTAAATACAGTTAAATCATTATCAATTAAAATAAAATAACAATTTTTATGTGATGATGTGTCTTTTGATTTCTTCTGTTCGCACTTATCCAAAGTTTCATAATATCCTATTTTAAATGCATAAGTAGCTCACTAGCCAATGGATTGTTAACAGCAATAAACATTTATTAAGCATCTATTTCATGAAGAGCTAAGCAAAAATAGAAAAACATGTTTTTCCTACAAGACCTTAGAGTATATTTGAATACTCAAGCTATACATGTGTGAAACAGCTATCAGATTATGCTAAGGTGTTGTATAAGACGTAACGTGCTATGTAATTAACAAGATGCATAGCTCTTTCTATCCAATGTTGAGTGAAATCAAAGTAAGGTGATATTTCTCTTTGTGTCAGGGACAATCAGAATCATTTTCTTGGAGGGAGAGATTTCAAAAAGAATCAGATAATTGAACACATTAAAGAAAGAAAAGAATAATTTCATGGGAGAAAAGGAGGCAAGGATACACAAATAGAAGAAAAGAGTGAACGGTGCCAAGTAAAACAAAGATCATGTAACCTAAGGTCTGGAAGGTGATGATATTAGACATTTAGAAGAATCTATTGGGAGAGGAAAGTAGGAAAATCCCATTTTCAATGAAAACATCAGAGCTAGTGGCAACTCTTAAAAAAAGGATTTTAAATTTACACTGCATTTTCAATTAAGACTAACAAAATACTGTAGCAAGCACACAAGTTTTGAAAATGCTTAAATTTCCTAAGCAGAATGAATTGGGAAGGTAAGTAAGAAGAAAAAAAATCTCATCTCTCACAGAGAGGAAAAAAAAATCAGATAAGTGGGAGAAAGTTGTGCCCAAAAGAGGAAATCTCCTCAGGTTACCAACCATCTGTGAGGTGGGGAGAGAGCGCCAAGCGTGGCCGGCTCCAAGCATGGACAGGTGTCTCAGCCACCTGGCCCCTCTGGGGAGAACAGGAAGGCAGCATTACACTGGTGAGTTTCTTAAACAGAAAACAGCAATATCTGCAAAATGGACCTGAGAATTCAAGGTGTTTGGCTGGCAAATGGATGGAAGTGTACGGGCAAATTTCCTCTGCTCACCCAGATGTCAGGTTTGAAATGATGGGACGGTACAGTTATTTCCCTCCACAAAAATAACTGTGATTTAAAAAAAAATTAAAATCCTATTCCATAATAAAGAGATATTTGAGACTGTGAACTCTATTATCAGGGGACTTCTTGTCTTCTGTCTTAAAACTCGTTTTAAGAGTCTCGATTTCTTGAGGCATAAAGAGGTAAAGGTTTTATTTAATATTTATAGGGGTGGGAGTAGGAGGGAAAAGGAACAACCTGGCTGTACTCTTGGCTCTTAGACAGTTATCCCACAGTCCCTCCCACCAGGCTGTACTCTGAGGCCAGAGAGGAACTGTGGTTTTGGCAGCTCAAAAAAACATCTTCCAAGGAAACAAGATGCTTAGGCTTCACACATTCTTTTTTTTTTTTTTTTCATTTCATTTCTCATTTTATTTTTGAGAGAGAGATTGAGAGGGAGAGAGACAGAGAGGCAGAGAAAGAGGGAGACACAGAATCTGAAACAGGCTCCAGGCTCTGAGCTGTCAGCACAGAGCCCGATGTGGGGCTTGAACTCACAAACCAGGAGATCATGACCTGAGCCAAAGTTGGATGCTCAGAGCCCGATGTGGGGCTTGAACTCACAAACCAGGAGATCATGACCTGAGCCAAAGTTGGATGCTTAACCGGCTGAGCCACCCAGCTGCCCTACGCTTCACACATTCTTAAAGGCACTAGCAAACTTCAGAGGCAAGTCTCTTTGACTCATCTCATGACTTCTGGAAGGAGATGAATTTGGGGGCTCTCTCAGTCCTGGGAGGAACAGCACTACCCTTTCCTTTCTCTGGGCTCCATGTAGGGGCAGTGATACTAGAAGATAGTGGAGTCCTATTCTCTCTCTAATGACACCTCTAGCTTTTCTCTGAACTTAGGATGTAGCCACTTGAGATCTTGGGTCTTAACTATACGCTCTTATGAGTGTTTTTTCAGAAACAGGGAAGGTCTCACTAAACCCTTTCTACCAGCTGATCACATTCGTTTAGAACCATGACTTACACACATGAAATGACATGATGAGAGATGGAAGCAAGACCCAGACTTGCAATTCAGACATCAGCTAACTGTGCAATGTGGTATGAGCCAGGCCTCAGTTTCCTCTCTATAAAAAGTGTCCATTGAACAACTTCTCTTCAACAATAAAATTGTATTACCTCTAAGATTAAATTGCAATGTAAATATCCATTATGGCAAATAATAAAGTACAAATTGCATTTTCACATGCCAAATGAAGGCTTGTACTTTAGCAGGTATATACAATGGCTTCATGGAGTTATTATTTCTGTCTTGGAGAAATTTGAGCCCAGACGGGAATTTTGTTTTGCAAGGGGCAAAAATGACTACATTCATTTGCAGTCTGGTAATGTTACCTAAACTGAATGTATTTCTCTTTAGGGTGTTGGTCTACCCAGAATTCAAGAAAAATGTGAAAGACAAACTTTGAAACAGACATTGGGAATACTTGGTTTCAGAATTTTCTTTTCAACATAAAAGAGCGAGTGTAAGAAGATGAAATATTTTTATAGGTGGATTAATTCCTACATGAATTAATAGAGTCCATATCAAATAAGGCAGTCAATTCTCTCTCAGTAATGTATGTGGGGGTGTGTGCTCATGTCTATATTTATTTAGTGACAAATGCTTTTCCAAAAATAGTCTACAGTATTGCATTTGAAGGTAAAAAATAATATTTGGCTAAATCTGAGATATCTTATTTATCAATTCATCTACCTTTATTTTTGTCTTTTCTAAATGTAAAGAAACACTCTCTAGCTGATCTAAAATGCTCTTTAATTTATTATTAAGGGAGAGACGGTACTTCTAGTTATACAGGCATAAAATAAAAGAACAAAAGAGTTATTTTCTATTTTCTAAAAGGTCAAAGATAATCTTTTCTTGCCCTGAAAAGAGTTATTTGAAGGGACAAAAAAACTTTAAGTGATAGATATTCCAGGGACACAAGCTCATCTAACAATAATTACTTTCAATTACGTTTATTGATTTCAACAACAACTTTGTGAAACAGTTGAACAGACATAACTGTTATCTGCATTATATAGAAGAGGAGAAGGAAGTCCTGGTAACTGACTGTGACTTTGCAGGATGCAGAGTTAGAAAGTCCTAGAGCTTGTTTAAACCCAGATGTTCTAATCCCTCTTTTGTGCTTTTTTTCCTCAATATTGGGTATAGTTTTAGGACAACAAGATCATCATCTTTGTGATTGCAGTATTGCTATGTCAATACTTTAGTACTTTAATGACTTTCGAGTACAATTTTTTCTTTTATATGATTGATAGTTGTTATGAAAATAAACGTAACTAATTAAGGTATGTAAAATATTAAAAGTAAAAAACCAGTGATCATCAGTAGTACTTCATCTGTTTTTGGCTGACCAATCATCGATCTCGTCTATCAGAGGTTATTAAATAAATTAAATCAAAAGAAAATCTCTTAGCTCAAAGTTTTATCTTGTCGATGAGTAGAACATTCATGTGAAACAATTTTACTAATAAATTAAAAAAGAAAGTCAACTTCTATTGTAATATCAAACGACTCAAAATTTATGAAGAGCTTTTGACGATATGACGTTTTAAGTGTTCTTCCTTTTGTTACTTGTCTTACATTTAGGGCAATGTTGTAATGAGGACTTTTTCTTTTCTTGTTTTGGGGTAAAGCAACGGTGTTATGGTAAATACATTATTGTCTGGTCTCACTTTGATAGCAAATCATTCATTGCCTTTGTCACATCAAAAACTACTTGCCCTCTTAATTGTACTTGCATCAAGTTATTTTGTAACATATATATCCAGTATCCCCTGTGAATGCAAGAAAGGACACTAAATAAAGGAAGATCATCTCTTAGCAAGGTTATAAAGCACGGGGGAGTTTAGTGTCAGGAATATGATTGTGGGGCCATGTTACCCAATCCAGGCCCCACCATTGAGCAGCTATGTGACTATCTGCAAATTGTTTAACCTCTTTAGCCTCAGTTTTCAGTATTTTGGAAACCCACCCTATACAGTTTCTGTACAGAGCAAACAATGCATATATTATATAAAAAGGTAAGAGATGAATTCAATAGCTGGGTTACACATGAATTGATCCTGATTAAAAAGTCAATGAAATGGGGTACATTTTCAAGTTTTACCATTAGGTCAGAGAAATTTATGTTTCTGACTTATACTGCCTCTAAGTACTTGAGTAACTACTTACGGGGCCATGTCCAATACAGTCAGTAGGTTCGAGCTAGGAAAGCCTTTCTGAAAAAACTTAAGCTCCTCCTTAAATCATAACCTAATTTTCCCAGTTATGTCCTAACTGTGACAACTGCTTTGCCAGAGTTTATAAATTATTTTTTTCATTATTCTCTTTTTCTAATATTCTTATATCATTTATTTCAAGGAACTGTTATAGTAGCAGAACAGATAGATTGAAGGATGGAAAAAAGAAATGTGGAAGTCGGTTTCATGTAGTAGACGAAAGAGGGATTTTTTTGTTGTAGTCCTTAGGCCCATGGCTGTTGCTATGGTGTGGACATGTCGCTATTGGAATCTGCGGTGTTTTCCGGGGTCACTGTCTATATTCACACTTGAGCACCAGGTGACATATGAAGTGTTGCATCACTGGATTGTACACCTGAAACTAATGTAATGCTGTATGTTAACTATACTGGAATTAAAATAAAATAAAATAAAACATTTTTAAATCTGTATTCACACTAAATATTGTATGTGTCTTAAAAAAATGATCCACACACATATGCTGATATTTTAAAATAGATATAGTTTCTATTGTGATTAATAAAATACCACTTCTAAAGAATTGCTTAATATTTAGTAGCCTTCTGTTTCCTCAGTTAGCGGGTGCAAATATTATCCCATTGGAAGAGGAGTTCACAGTGTTTCCATGTAAATGGGGTTTCTCTTCAGAAAACTTTGAGGACCACTTCCTTGTGGATCTAAGCACACCAAAAACAGTATAATTTAGTTAATTTGGCTGAAGGCATCATATAGCATCACAAAACAACCAGAATTTGAAATCTTGTCTTATCCATTGCAACACAAAATTAGGGACAATTTTCATACACCTGAGACCCATAATTTTTAATTAGAAAAAAACAAGCAAATACTGACAGGGCAAGGGATTTCAAACCCCTTTGGATCTAGTATATGGCAGTTCTGAGTATTAAAACAATAGAGTGTCTTTTCTTCCTCTGAATCTCTTTCCCCAGAGTTTCTCCACATTGGGGATGGAAAGACTGCCTTGAACCACAGTAGGGGCCCGTCATGTATTTATACAAGAACAGGAAAGTAGTCATAGTGTCTACTTTCCTATTTCAGAGTCTAGCTTTTATATGGTATATTTTCCAAATTAAAAAGATTTTGAACATTCCATTAGGACGTCATCAAAGGAGTCACTTGTGGTGGGTTAATTAAATCTAACACATTTAAAAATAACTCTGCATGTTGTGGGACAGATGCAGCCTTTGGAAAAAGAAGGAGCCTATACTGAACATTGCAACAGATTTTTGTATTTAATAGTAGGCAACAGACATGTTTCTAGAATATGCTTTCAAAGCCTGGTTGGGAAGTGTCTGCTCTACTCGCAGCAGGAGAAAAATAAAATCCATGCATAAAGTGAAGGAGAACAAGAAGTAAATTGTATACTTTCGCCTCTCAATCAACTCAAATTTGCTTCATTATTTAAAAGTAGTGCCCAACTGCATGATAGTGTCCAATTTTAACCAGAAGAATGAACCACTCCAAGATCCCTTCCCAATTGCCAGGACAAAAAGTAAACTGGCAAATTTATTCTTATCTAAAAACACATTGTCAGGTATGACCTCACAAGAAGTAATTTTGGAAAAGAAAAAGGATGTTCAGAACTATAAGAGATGTAAGAGAAAGGTCTAGAGAGAGCTGAATTGCTTTGTCCAAAAAAAAAAAAAATGGACTCAACGTTTTACCTATAAGAATGAGAGAAAGATGTGGGGAAAGAGGAGAGAGAAAAGGCAAAGAAAGAAGGTAAAGCATCCGAAGGACTTTTCAGACCAGGGACATCTAAAACTCACTCTTGTGCCTGGGTAGTTCAGTCGATTAAGTGTTGGACTCTTGACTTTGGCTAAGGTTATAATATCAGTCATGAAATCCAGTCTAGTGCAGGCTCCATGCTGAGTGGAACCCGGAGCTTGCTTAAGATTCTCTCCGTCTCTCTTTCTGCCCCTCTCCCCCACTCATGTGCCTTCTCTCTCAAATTAAAATAAATAAATAAATAAATAAAACTCACTTGTTGTATCGTTTTTATGTAAAGCCTCCCTTTTCAGTAATATCAGCTGCTACACACAAAGTGTGCAAAAATCCACCAAGATTTTAGTTAAATGGATATTTCAAAGGAATGCATGAAGGAAAGGGGAGTTGTGCTTTGATTGTGGCCAAAGTGAAGTTAAAGAAAATGTCACAAGAAACCAAAAGGAGTACATGATCTGATGGATTCAGGAAGGAGGAAAGAAAGGTGAGAATGAGGACTTAATCCTCCATCCATGACAAAGGATTTACAGAAACATCAGGCATTGGGATTTTTAAAATTTTTTTAATTTTTGTAATGTTTGTTTACTTTTGAGAGAAAGAGAGAGGAAGAGGGGCAGAGAGAGAGGGAGACACAGAATCTGAAACAGGCTTCATGCTCTCAGCTGCTAGCACAGAGCCCAACGCAAGGCTTGAACCCTGGAACCCTGAGATCCCAACCAGCATTCAACCTACTGAGCCACCCAGGTATCCCCTGGGGATGACTTATTAAAAGTCATGTTCCATATAGATACCATTAACTGCGGTTCCACATTTGATCCTGTGTGCTCCATGTTGAAAAGTGAAATTAGTGATGGACTTCAGCTCAGGTCACAATCTCACAGTTTGTGAGTTCGAGCCCCACATCAGGCTCTGTGCTGAGAACTAAGAGCTTGGAGCTTGCTTTGGATTCTGTGTCTCCCTCTCTCTGTCCCTCCCCAGCTCGTATTCTGTCTCTCTCTCTTAAAAATAAACAAACATTAAAAAAAGAAAAAAAAGAAATGTGAAATTAGTGAATGTTAGGCCATAATAAAGACATAAGAACACCAAACATATGCTGAGATAATCAGAAGCATAGTAGAGATTTGAGTCAAGGTTATTTAATTCCATGACATTCATCCCCCAAATTATCTCAAGTACCACCAGTTGTACTCATTACATGTCCTAGAAATATTGCTTTAGTTTCTAAAGGCCACCCAATTTGTCATAAAGTAGTTTGTAATGCACTAAATTATGGCTTTCCATATAGCAGAAAGTCAGACCTGACTATTTTCTACCCTTCCATTTTCTCCTAATACTCTCATACATTGGTATCATATTCTTTTTTCAAATGTTTTTTTTTTGTTTGTTTGTTTTTGTTTTTTATATAGAGAGAGGCTAAGTGTGAGCAGGGGCCAGGCAGAAAGAGAAGGAGACACAGAATCCGAAAGAGGCTCCAGGTTCTGGGCTGTCAGCACAGAGCCCCACATAAGGTTCAAACTCATGAGCCCCAAGATCATGATCTGAGCTGAAGTCAGATGCTTAACTGACTGAGCCACCCAGGCACCCGAGTTATTATCCTCTTTTAAGAAGCAAAGTCAAATGAGCTTAAAGCTCAGCATTGCTTTAGGGGACTGATAATATAGGTAGAAAGTAAAGGCTGAGTAGGTGATTAATGTCTTAAATACCATTGGTCCACATATAGGCCTATAACAATCAAGTTGAGCCTGAGTAAGGCTTTTGATTTTTGTCTCATATGACATTATCATCAATGAACTAGACAAACTATAAAGCAGTCAACAATAGAATCAATTTATGAAAACGTTTAGCACAGCATTTCAAATGAATCTGATTGTTACATTAAAAAAAATAATCCAAATCAATTTTTTAAGAGATAGTAAATTGAACTGTTTTTTTAAACACTTTGGGTAATAATAAGGAAATTAACAAGATAAAATATTTATCTTGTTATATTGATTATATCTTGATAAATTATTGTTTATTTACTAGATAAAGTTCACATTGAAATAAATATAAAGTGAAATAAAATACAAAGTAAATAAAAAATACAAAGTGAAATAAAATGTAAAAATAAATTTGGTAGAATTGTATAAAAATAAGTATATCAGGAAAAGATGTAAAGTCAAAGAAACTGAATAATTAATACAATATTTTATCTTAAATTCATACTTGCAAATGGAACTTAGTGATAAAATCATGTCATATAACTATGAAGTAACCATTGCTATTTTGTTCAGTAATGGCTAGATTCTTATTGCAACATGAATTCAATTTTGATCTCTACATTTTAGACAAGTAGGAGAAAAATTGTCAAAGAAGAGGAATTAATGTGAATAAAAATGGAGATTAGATTCCAGCAGGAGAAGAAAAAGGAGTTGGAATGATTTACTGTTTAATCTGAGAAAACAATGTCTGAAACTCTAATATCATTTGTGTCTCTAACTTAATTTCCCAATGCATGAATGAAAGTGAACAAGAATTTCACCTTAAAATTTCTCATGTTTCACTAGATAAAACAAATTACAAATTATTTTACCAATATTCAGAGACATTAATGAGCAAATATAGTTCATTAACAGTAATTCTCATGTAAGCATATAAAGAAATGCAAAATACAACTAAACCAAATTTATTAGTAAAATATATTTGAAATGAAACTAACATTATAACTTCCATTAATTACAGTGTATAATTTTTAAATTGTTAATCTATGCTGCTTATAAAATTCAATGCTATTATTATTACGACAGTATAACAAAAAAGGTGATGAAGAATTATTCTAGTTCTACCTGCACCAATTCTTCAAAGGTAAATTAAAGCTCTGAACTTTAAGAATTTAATCGTCAAGACATATAATCCTAAAGATGTTTTTGACTTTATGGAACAAGCAAATAATAGATCAATTAAATAAATTCATCTGGTATTAATTAAATTTGTTTAATGTTTTATTTATTTTGGGAGATAGAGACAGCATGAGCAGGGGAGGGTCAGGGAGAGAGGGAGACACAAAATCTGAAGCAGGCTTCAGGCTCTGAGCGTCATCACAGAGCCTGACTCGGGGCTCAAACCCACGAACCGTGAGATCATGACCTGAGCCGAAGTCGGAGGCTTAACCGACTGAGCCACCCAGGTGCCCCCATCCGGTATTAATTAAACATTTATTGTGGCTATAGCTCGAGAGAAAATAATTTACCTCCAAACCCAGGACAATTCCGTTGACACAAGGTATTCTTTCTATTAATCAAAGTTGTATCAAAAACTTGAAAGTATTACACGTGTGAATAATAGCACTTTTATTAGCCATACACTCTTGTGCAACAAATTATCTCTAAACTCATGTCTTAAAACAATTGTTTATTATCTCTCACAGTTTTCATGGGGAAGTAACTTGAGAACAGCTTTGAGCAATTCTGGCTTTGGGTCTCTTACAAGCTAGCAGTCTGTAAAGATCGTGGGTAGGGCACCAATCAGCCCAGTGTGTGATGGATCTGGAAGATCCATTTATGAGGTGGTTCATTCATATTGCCGGCAAGCTGGTGCTTGCTGTCAGTATTACTCCCCTGGGTCTGTCCGCGAGCTTGCTGGATTGTTCTCACAATGCAATGGCTGGCCAGCTTCCCCAGGAGAAAACAATCTGAGAGACTGAGGTGGAAGCCATAATGTCTTTTACTGCCTAGGCCTTAGAAATCTCACAACGTCTCTTTCACTGTATTCTATGAGTCACACAAGTCAGCCTTAATGAAGTGTGAGAATGTTCCACCCACATGCTTGAATACCAAGAAGCAGGGATTATTGGAGGCCATTTTGGAGATTGGCTACCCCAATGCTTATAATTTGTTGGATTTCTTTCAAACACAGAGAATATCAGATTAAAAAAAAATAAATTTCTGTGTTTTAGGGGCAAATAATTCAAAGTTTTATTTATAACTTAAACCTATTCACTCAATTTTCCCATTGTTTCCCAACAGATCAGCTGGTTTCTTTGCTGTCTCTTAAATATGGCATCTTTTACTTTCAGCTTTGTAGTTTTGCTCATGTTTTTTCTCCTTTTTAAAATTTTTAATAAAAATATCAAAGAACATGGAATAATTTTTTTTCATTAAAATTCAGCTAAAGTTGTACCATCTGCCTAAAGCCTTATTTATTAGTTCTGTCTACAACAATTACCCTTTCCTTATAATTTGTATATATAATTTTTAAAATAATTTTTAGAGATAAAGAGCATACGTGGGGGCGGGGGGCAGAGAGGCAAAGGGAGGGAGAGTTGTGAGGAGGCTCCACCCTTAGTCCAGAACCCACTTTGAGGCTGGATCCCATGACCCTGGGATCATGATCTGAGCAGAAATCAAATGTTGGATGCTCAAACGATTTAGCGGCCCAGGGGGCCCTATATATACTGTTCTTAAACCACACAATTAATTTAACAGACAATAACTGAATGTCTACTATGTACTAGGGCAAAAATAAGTGATGGCATAAAGTTACTGATTTATTTCCCTTACCAATACAAAGAATTTACTTATATATTCATGATACTAATATTTGATATGTTAGTTCTATAAGTAGATTTTCAAGTTTCTAAATGTAAACTTTTTTTCTGATGTCCCCAATATACCTTTTGTGTGCAGAAAATGTTTTATAGAAGTTAATTCTGTTTTGGAAGTATATATTTAACTTTCTTTTTAATTCATAGGATGAAAAACCTTTCTTTTGCTTAAGGTTTTAAATTCAATTTACAAATGCTATTATTCTATTTATTAATAGGCAAATTTAATAATCACGTTAAAGACCCTTTAACATTTAACCTCATTTATATATTTGGTTAAATTCCCTTAAATATTTAAGGCTCTATTCACAAATTGAAAGTAGTTAACATATACCAGCCTGCCTGCCTTTTAGGATTTTGTAGAGATAACGTATATAGAAGTACTTTGCAAACTCCTAATCAATGCATAAATATGGCACTATTCCTATTAAACCATAAGGTCAGATGTGCTTCCATTTTGAAATGATTCGATGGTAAACAAAACGTGTGGCTTTGCTCATAACTACTTTTAATAAATATTTTATCAGTTCTTAGAATGGCTACAAGTGTTTTAAAACAGTACTTGTCTTTCTCTGAATTAGATGAAGATCGGAGAAAGTTGAATTTAAATGAAATCAAAGTCCTCAGGAAGATTAAACGTTGTTCCAACCCATGACAGCCTGTCCTGAACAGCAAGAAGCATGGCAAGCCAGCTTTGACTTGAACTTCACAGACAGGTTCCAGCCTCCAGGAGGATCTGGTGAAGACCACAGATCTGGAGGTGTGTTGCCGCCTCATGCCAGCATTTAGCCTCGTGGAACAAGAGTGCACGAATCAACTAGTGCATATCAAATTAAACAGGATGAATGCCTCTGACTGCTAAAATAATTCTAGGTAGTGACATCTTACAGAAAGCTAGCTCAATACAAGGGAACAAACCAGAGGCAGGTCTTACAGGGAAAGCTTCTGACTCTAAATAAGTAAGGGTGAATGACAACCTAAAATTCGAGAGAAAGAATGAGACTGAGAGAAAATTGATAACTTCTAAATTAAAGCTTGAAACTATGTAGTGTCTTCCCTATTTCTAGGACATTTGCACTAGGGATTCAGGGGTGGAGGGACAAATGGAGAATCCACCAATAGTGCATGAGTAATGACAATAGATATTATTTTACTAAATTTCTTGATATTTTCTGATTAAATACATTCAGCCTCTGTTACATAGTAATCACTCTTAAAACCTTGAGGAGTTTTTTTTATCTATCCCGTAAGACAGCTTATTTGCCTTGTAATGGATCCGAGCATCAATTTTAAGTTTCTTAAGCTCAGGCTCTGTATCTTTGTGATCATTATGAAAGGGTAACATAGACAGAAAAGTGCAAAAATATAAATATACGTATCATGAATAGACGTTAATCCGAACCTAGTGTAATTATGACCCAGATTAAAAGACAGAATATTTGCTGCACTGCAGCAGTGCAGAAGCTTCTTGGGAATATTCTATGAATTACATCCCTCTACCACTGCTCTAGAGATAACTTGTAGCAAATCTGACTTAATTTCTAGCCTTTCTTTTTAGGTTTACTGTCTATGGGTACATCTGAATATAACAGAATTTGAATTCGACTGTTCTTAACTTCATGTAAATTGCAATATATTATAGATATTTTTGTCCTTTGTTCAACATAGTAATTTAAGATTTTTTATTTTATTGATTATAGCTATAGTATGTTTATTATTATTGCTGCATATAATTTATTGAATGAATAAACCATAACTCACTGATTAATTTGGTAATTCATAGACATTGCGCTGTCACGAATTTTTGTTTATTACAAAAAAACTGTGCTGTAATGAGTAAGCCTGTATTTCTTTTTCTTTTCTTTTCTTTTCTATTGTTTTGGAAAAGTGAAGAACATATTTAAGACTGCCAATTATTTTGTTTTTTCTGTTGTTTTGGGGTTAGGTTGTTTTAATTTTCCTTACTGATTTATAGTAATTTCCTTACTGATTTATAGTAATTTGAGTTTTTTTTGTCTTTTCATTTTTGCTGTTATTTCTTTTGATAAGCAGAATAAGTCTAATGCAACAGAATACATGCCCTTTAATTTATGGTTAGTGTTTTTTGTGTATTTTCCTAAAATAAAGTTTCAGAGATATTCTCCTGTATTTTCTTTGTAAACTTTTTAAATTCTACATTTACATCAGTATCAAATTCATCTGGAATTGGTTTCTGTATTTTGTGTTACATGGAAATCGATTTTAACTTTTCCCCAGTGGCCACCTGATTGTCCCAGCAGCATTAATCAAAATGGCCAATCCTTTCCCAATGCTTTGTTTTACCATCTTTGTTTTATACCTAAGATCCATATACCTGTAGGTTTGGTTAAGAGCTCCCTATTCCGTCCACTGGTCTTTGTCGCCTCATGTCGCTATTGCTTCACATGTCACATCATGTCACTCTGCTCCAATTTGACAGTTTCAATTGTTATACTTTATTATGGCACTTGATAACTGTAAAACAAGCTCTCCTTTTTCGTTTTTCTTCTTTACTTCTTAAATCTTTAAGAATTACTAAGATTTTCTTGACTTTATGTACTTCCATATAAAGTTTAAAATCAGCTTCCTATATTCCACAATAAAAATATTAGAATTTTAATTGGAGTTATATTGAATCTATAGGTCTATTTGGAGAAAATTAACATAATTTAAATACCGGATTGCCCAATCAATGAACATGGTATATTTTTCTAATTTTTAAGGTTTTCTTTAATTTCATTCAATAAATTTCAGTAATCTTCTCTTAAGAATTATACATATATTTTGTTAGAATTATTTATAAGTACTTGATGTTTTCTTGATGTTTTTGTAAGTTGTATATTGTTAAATTTTCATCTGGCTCTTGCATAGATAGAAATACAATTAATTTATATAAATTCTATGTCCAGAAACTTTAGTTAATTCTTAATGCTTTTTTAAAATTAATTAAATAATATTGAATTGTTAAAAGAGTTTTTTTTAGCATTGTTCAGATGATCATATGTTGTTCTCCTTATTCTTCCAATCTAGTAAATTACGCTGATTGAACAGGGCTTGAACTCAACAATTCCCAGATGAAGAGCCCCACATTGGGCTTAAAAATTGCTTAAAAGAACAACAACAACAATTAACTAAGAAATCAATCAGCTTAATTTACTAGATTGAAAGAATAAGCTTAACAACATATGATCATCTGAACAATGCTAAAAATAAAAACTTGTTTTAACAAGCATTTGGAAACAAGATATTAATCTGATAGAATAACTTCAAGAACTATAACAATCATTGTGTATAGTGGGGAAATGTTAGCTTTCCCTGTGAGAATGAGAACAAAACAATTGTGTCCAGTAATGTTATTTTTATGAAGCATTATATTAAATAGCTACCTAGTACTATAAGATAAGAAAAATAAATATTATAATAATTGAAAAGGAATAAGTAAAAATTTATTATTTGGACATGATATGATTGATTGTATAAGAAAATCTACAAGAATTTATTAATAAATTATTAGAATTAAAGAATTAATTAAAGTTTCTGGGCTCCCACAGAGGTTGGACAGGGGCATGCATGAGAGACTCAGGAAGGGTATAAGTACACATATGATTGTAGGAGAGAGAACATTCGACAATTCAAAGGGGCATGTATTACTCAGGGTTTTCTTTTAAATGGTTATTTTTGAGAGAGAGAGCATGTGGAGGGGGAGAGGCAGATAGAGAGAGACGGACAGAGGATCTGAAGCCGGCTCTGTATGGATAGCAGACAACCCAATGCAGAGCTTGAACCCACAAGCTATGAGATCATGACCTGAACTGATGTCAGACACTTAGTTGACTGAGCCACCCAGGCGCCCCATTACATAGATTTCAATGAATGCTGCCATGAAGGAATATGAGGCCCAAAGTTGCCAGAAAACCTGAAAAAAGGCAGTCAGTTACCTTCTTTGTTGCCGTTTTGTGAAATTTTTTAAATTTTAAATATTTTCCCGTAGTCATAAAACACTTTGGGGCCAAACAATACACACATGCAGGCTATGTCAGTGGATGTCAGTTTGTAATCCCAGGAATAGAGCGTGTTGAATTCTTCCTGTCACTTATCCCGGTGTATTACATCATGGAAGATAATAAGCCGGTTGACAAATTTCACCTTGTCATTTCCTAATTCTACCAGTTTCCCTGCATGGCTAGCACAGGTTCATAACGTCACAGCGTCTTAATTTCTTTTCATGTTTGCAAGGTATCTATTAACATTGGTCTTTTAACTCTCTGCATCGTCGCAAGCTGTGAAGGCTCTACCCCATTTCCAGTAACAAGAAATATTTGTGTTTGGATTATTGAACAGTTTCGGACACCATCTGAAACTTTGATGGGAATGGTGTAATTGTTTCTCTAATCAAACTATTATTTGTGGTGGTTAATGTTGAGCAGAGACAGAGGAGAGGCCCAGGGTCTTGCAGTGTTGATGAAAACAGGAAGGAGATTAATAGTAGAATGGAAAGCAATCAATAGGAACTCATAAGGAGTAGGGAATCTCCTCACAATGGATGGATTAAAAAGCTGGAATTTAAACCTATGCACCTATGGAGATTCTAATGCTTCCACTAATATTCATCTTGGCCAAATGTAGTTTCTATTATACTAAACTAGTACAAGCAAACAAAACAAAACAAAACAAAAATCACACATACACACACACACACAAACAAAAAACAAATCCCGAAAACCAAAAATCACTCTGATTTAATAACTAAGACTCCATCTGAAAGCACTAGGCCCTAGCACTTTTCTTTAAAGGTTAACACCTCTGGTCATCTTGTGGGCATAAGGGGCAGTAAAAAGAGTTCAGATGACCAGTCAGGAAATTGGAATCTAGTCCAGGACGTCTCAGAATGTAAGTCCATGTGCCAGTGTATAAAAATTATCTGTAGTAATTGCTGAAGCGTTGTTGTCTGGATTTTACTGGAAGCGTTGGGGGTGAGCCTTAGGGAAATCTATTTTTCACAGATACCTTCAGTGATTCTTATGAGTAATAAATGTTAAAACCTACTGATCTGAATTATAGTGTGTGTATGCTTGGGCTTTTCTCCTCTGACAGTGAACCCAGTAACACCAGCCTATACAATCACCCAGGCAATGGCAAGGATGAAATGAGATAATTGATCAATAAAGAGCTTTGAAAAATGTGTAGCATTTCACAAATGGAATGAATGGAGGAATGAAGGACTAGCAAGAGATATAATGATAAGAAGAAAGAACCCTATTACTACCAGATCTATAAGAGTGGCTGGAAGGCCGATGGAAAGTGCTTCTCGCAAATAATTAGAGTTTTGTTACATATCCTTCTCCCTCCCCTTCTTATTCTTTATATTTTCCCATCCCAGCCCTCTCAGAGAGGCTTTCTCTCTTTCTTCCAGCCTCTAGCACCCTCTCAGACTCTTTAACCTCATCTTTACTCTCAATCTTTTTTCTGCACATCCGTGAATTTATCTTTTTTTTTTCTTTCTCCCTGTCTCCTTCTCTCTCCCCCTGCCCTCTGTTCTTTTTTTCTATCCCTCCCACTCTCACATGCCTCCAAATTATATACAAATAATAACACAAGGAAAATGGCAAAAAAAAAAAAAAAAACTGTCTTTCGCTGGTGTGTGCTCTGAGAAATGTTTCTCATGGCAGAGAACTGACCCTTTACATGTGAAGCAGATACTTGCCTGCAGCCCTGCCTGAAAATTCCCAAAGGAAACAACGTTAGGAAATAGAATTGAATGTCTTGATCCAAAGTGAACAAATCTAGGAATAACAGGATGAAAGTGAAGCAAGAGAACTTGAGCAAAATATACAGAAATTGTTTGTTACAGATAGATCACACCATTATAGATCTGGAAGAAAACTTCAGTGTCAGTTAGTAGAGCTGTACTCATATTGTTATCAGGAAATTAAAGACTTGAGAGGTTAAAACATTTGCTTGCCTCAGCCACACAGCAAGCTTGTGGCCCGTGGTAACTAAGACCAAAGGCCTCTTGGCTTCGAGAACAGTACACACCACCGCTGCACAGTGCCAGCTAGTGACCTTAGTCAGAACTCAGTGCAAAAAAAGTTGTTATATTGCTGAATGTATATATATAACTAAAGCAGGCTTTATTTTATGTAAATACTGGTAAATGGCATGTACATTGTACATTCTTTATGTCTTTATTTGACAAAATAAAACCCTGTTAATTGCCTGTCAACTGTTCAAGGGGAATTTCATTATTTATTGACCAATGAAAATTTTAAAACCTGGGAATAAGTGAATTATCTAATGCCTTTGCTTCTGGACAAGATTAGAATAATTACTCAGCATCCTGAATAAAGGCCTCAGAGTCGGAAAGGTAAAATCTGTAACCAATGCATCTTCACAGTTGAACTTCCATAATTTTACAGTTTAGCAGAATTGAGGACCAGTAAGGTCTAAGTGTTTCAGAATTACGCAATGAATGATACAGAGAATTGTAGGATACCATTTTTTTTTCCTTTTGAGTGAGACACAGGAATGGTTCAACACTTGTTTTCTGATAATCACACCATTCTTATGTGATTTGAACAGTCAATATAAAACAGAGGTGGGCATTTTCTGCTATTTATACAACAAAAAGACTGCAGGTCAATTTCGTAAAGCAAACCAAATCAGCCCAGCTGGCCAAAAGAGTATCCCAGAATGATAGTCGCAACTTCTCCACTACCCAGGCCAAGGATAAAAATAAATATTGTCCTCAAGTCCCTGAAAACAAATCCAGGAATGACTTGTATATTTTCAACTCTGCTGACTTTTGAAGAAATACGGTTCTCTAAATTGAAGCAAGAGCTGGTTAGTGAGCATCACTTTTGTGTCCAAAGATAGGTCCTGGGGGGAAAAAAAGATCAATTTGATACTGCCTTTGCTATCAAGGGATTTACATTCAGTTAGGTTATAACAGACCCTAGCAACAGGATTTTAAATGGCTGGCAGCATTACCATTTTTCTTTCTTCTATTTTGCAAATCTATAGAGTTGTCAACTTTAGTTAATACAAAACTTGTTCCCAACAAATGAGGCGATCAGAAAAAGAAAGAAAAGACAAGAAAAATAATAAAAAGCTATGGATTCATAAAAAAATAAAAATAAATTAATTAATAAAATAAAAAATTAACTAATGAAAAAATAAATTTTAGAAAAAGCTTATGGATTCACATCATTTCATTATCTTAATCCAAAAAATGCAATTGTTATTAATTTTGTGCATTTAAAATGGTGGGTCTCATTTTTAAAAACTGGATTCTCGGGGAGAGATAATGGAGAGATATCTCATTGTTGAAGAGAGGAGTTGTCACCATGGCCATGAGTCGAATGCAGGGGTGACCTCTCTTCCCTAGGGACAGTGTCCCAGAGCTAGACATTTATGTCCTCACACTTGCGAATCAGAGGACGATTTCACAGTTCATACCACAAAAATAATTTCTTTTCCCATTTCAGTTAAGAAAACATTCAATGTATGATACAAATGGTTCTGTGCTTCATGTGTGTGGCTTTTACAACTCAGGCAGTATTTCAACACATAGCTATTTGAGTGTGTAGCATCCATAGAAAAATATATAAAGTTTTTTTTTTTCTTTATTTTGAGAGAGAGAGAGAGAGCACGTGCATGTGTATGGGTAAGGGAGGGGCAAAGAGAGTGTGAGACAGAGAATCCCAAGCAGGCTCTGTGCTGTCAGTGCAGAGCCTGATGCTGGGCTCGAACCCACGAATAGTGAGATCATGACCTGAACCAAAATCAAGAGTTCGAAGCTTAACCAACTGAGGCATGCAGGTGCTCCAATATATAAAGGTATTATAGCTAAAAAAGCAATGGTGGAGTGGCAGTTACAGACCTAGCCAACGAGGACAAATTCTCCAGTTTATGAAATGCCTTCTCACTGATTCTGTGAGTTAAATGTTAATTTGCATGTTAATAACTAATATTTAAATAGTAAGCTATGACTTCCAGAACACTTCAAATGGGGTTTCTGATTTTCATGTAAAACCAATACTGTGTCAGCGAATATCATTTTTCTCATATTTAGATAAAGAAACTGAGGCTAAGAAGTATTTAATGTATAGGTTAATTTCAGAAAACTAAGAAGCTAGACCCAAACTTGGTTCTCACATTAAAATCAAGGTTCCTTTCACTAACATATCCCACCTCTCAGATTAAGTAGTGCTCAATACCTTAAGGAAGGTTATAATATGTAAGGATGTTGACAATTCTCAGGCTACAAAATTAGCATCTTCATTAAAAATAGACATATTTGAGGGCACCTGGGTGGCTCAGTCAGTTAATTGCAAGAATTAACACTGTAATTATTTTAATATTTGCTGAGTTTGCACTAGAATCAATTTGGAAATAAGGCAGTTTGTCTAAGGAATGGGATATAATAAACTAGAGGACTCTGAACCCCTAAACTCGGCAAACCTTACAGAGTTCTTACATGCAGGATATTATTGTGGGTGTTTTTCTTGTGTGCATGCCTTCACGAGATCCCCATCATACTTCTGTTAGGTAGGGACTGCGCTGGTCCCATTGTACATCTGGGAATGCTGAAGGTTATGTCACTCGCCCAAGTTCACACAGATAGTAAGTGGCAGAGCTGGAATTTGAACCCAGGCAGTCTGGCTCCAAAAGGATTATAAATGTGACATTAAGTGATCCATTCACTGATAGTTATTTCCTTAGCTTCTTTTCTTCTCCAAGTCCCGTATTAGCTGCACTGACATTTATATTATAGACAAGCAGGTTGTTTTTCCCAATCAACTTGACAATGGGTAGGTAGGCAAATGCCTACACCTGTTTTCAACGCAGCCCCTAATAATTAATTGAATCTAGCACAGTAAGAGGATCATTATCACTAAGTGGAAACTCATCCATGGCACTTAATTTGTGGTTTTTAAGGTGTGGAGTGGAAGATGCTATGAGACGCAGCAGTGGCTTCTGAATTACCCAAGTAGTAAAGTCTCTATCCTTCCTCTTTTCAATTAAAAAAAATTCAGTTTAGGAGGAACTTAACTGAGGAACAAGGGGGAGAAGAAAGGGGGAAATGGTGGGGGAAAGGGAGAGAGGCAAACCATGAGAGACTCTTGAATGCTGACAAAAACTGAGGACTGATGGATGTGGGGGGAAGGGGGGATGGGCATGGAGGAGGGCACTTGTGGGGATGAGCACTGGGTGTTATGTGGAAACTAATTTGACAATAAACTATTTGTTAAAAAAAAATTCAGTTTAACTGTCATTTCACCACACTGGAAGGCAGCAAGCTATAAGGAAGATTTTGAGGAGCAACTTCCTCTTATTTGATTTTAAGCGACATGGCTCTGGTATAAATTTATAGTCCCTCAAGCCTCGTTTCCTAATCGGTAAAATGGGAATAATAAAGTCGGCCTTAAAATATTGTGATGGAAGTAATCTGTGTAAAATGCCTGGCTCAATAAATGGCAGATGTCAGTAGATGTTGTGATGACACTCACATGGGCTAATTTGGACCAGATCCAACTGAGTCTGGGTTTTGACACAACTAATTTGTGTTTAAGCCAGAATATGACTGAACAGACAGATTTAAAAAGCAATTTGTATTTTAGATGAGCAATACACCATGAATAAAATCAATGATTTGAACATTTTTAGCTACCGACCTTATAATATAATTCATTACTGACTCTATACAAACAGGCAAATGATTGCCTTTGAACAGGACCTGCTTAGAATATTGCTTAACATAGTCAACAAAAGATGGATAAGGCTTTTTCTTGCTTTTTTTGTAAGTGAAGAGGAAGAAAGGTGGTGAATAACGATTGGAGTATCAGAGAAACTGTAACAAACCTACATCTCGATATAATCTATCATTCAATCCAAAATGAGCCCATCAAGAAAAGTAATAAATCCTGGATTTCACCAGAAAGCAGAGCCCAAGATGAAGCAGAGTGTGCAAACTTTCTGTGTGCAGACAGTTTGTAAAGGAAAAGGAAGGCAAAGGAATAGAGGACTAAAGCAGTGAAACGGAGCAGGAATAGAAGAAAGTATTTATTCACTGGCTCCATTTCCCCTTTTGGCAAGAGTTGTCTCCTAGAGGGGCTACTGCTCCTGGTCTTCCAGCTCAGACCCAACAATGCCATGTGCAGTTCTGCAGGTGACACTGTCTCAGTATCAGAGTAACAGCAGATAGGACTATAAAAGATATACATTCACACGAATCAAGGTGCTGTCAGGCTACACATGTGTGTAGCAGGTTGCTATAGTGATGGCTGGAGTAAACACAGCCAGAGAAGATAGAGGGAAAGATACGACATGTGTCTGATGCTTAAACAGTAGCCGCTTCTATTTAGAGACTAGTTATGATGATCTCTGCTGATATTTCTACAAGACATAAAACTTGTATTCAAGTTTAGAAAACTATTTTTCTTTTCTTTTCCTTTTTTAAAACAGTTTTTCTTATGGTTGTCCCAAATTTGGGGACCATACAGTGGCTTTTCTAGATGTAACTGACATCACTAATGGTTTTCATGTTGATGCTGATGTTGTGTCTGCAACAGTACAAAAGGATCTTGTTTGCTAACTAAAAGGATTTCTTCTAACACCCAACAGGCATTATTATCCTATCCTATAATGATCCACAGGAATTCAGTAACAGGAAAAGAGGCACTTAGTAACAGGAATTGAATGTCCCTTGGAGTACATTCCTGCTTTGACATTCACTGTTTAGAAATGTGCATCTCAAATTGTTCTCAAAGATAAAGAGGAAGTTGGAAAGTGATGACTAAAAAAAGGGGTAGAAGTTACTTGAATTAGAATTATTCCCAAGTTAAAATGTTTACCTGAAGCTTGAAATGGAACTTCATCGATGAAAAAGGAAGAACAGGCAATGATCCAGTAAAATACAAGTTTTCTGAAACCCCCAAAGGGGTATCATTTTTTCCCTCAACTGAATAATAACAATTAGCAAGATAAAGTTGCGAGAGAATTTACTGGTGACAACTGTTATGAATCTCTTGAAAGCAGAAATTCTAGACTGATCACTTCTACTTTTAGGTAGAAACTTAAAAAAAATAAGTAGTGCAAAAAAAGAATGTAAAACAAATGTTGTGGGGACTGAATACCTTCCCGTTGGATCTGTTTGCATTCTGGTTCATCTGCCTACAATAGAGTACTCATTTTAGGTAAGATTTGCTGATAGCGATTAAGCTAAATAGAAGTAATAAGTAAAATGATCTGCTCTAAAGCAACTCCTATGCTATCTAAAATAATACATGAATTAACTTTCTTAAACTTCCCTTTTTAAGAACATTTTTTCTTTTAAAAAACCCATTTTGTATTTTTAAGAAGTTGTTTGAGAATAGGTTTCTCCTTGAATATTTCTATCGATAAGAGGATAGGACATAAAGTATTTTATACCCAAAAGGAAAAGTAGAGCTAATTCTTTTTGTATGTTCTTCCTCCCAACGGTTATAGTCAAGGCAGTTTCTTTTTCCACATTTGTTGTAAATTCCTGTTACCTGGTACTAGGTGGTCCATCTATAGCTGTCATGTTCTCTCTTAGCTAGACTTTGGGAATTGGCTTCCCTTTGATATGCCCACTTTCATTGGAGGATCAAACTAATCGATTTGCACCCGTGGTATACACTATGAGTCATACATGTCCATAATCTTTTCATATAAACAAGGAAGTAAACTGGTGAGTGATTGTCACTGGAAGAAATGAAAAATGAAAAAAAAAGAAGGCAATTGTATCATTCACTTACATGTCATTTGGCTAACTATGTCCTTATTAGATGTTTAGAACTGTTCTTGGACAAACAAAATAAATATGGTAATTAAAACCCCTGCTTTCAAGGTGTTTATTGCCTGGAAGAGGAGATTAGATATGTCTACAAATAATTATGATAAAATTAAAAAACAAGTGCCATGAGAGAGTTAGATATATGGGCATCCAGGTGAGAAATAAATTGCTTTTCTCTGTTATTAATCTTAAAGGGAGCAGGGCTAAGAAGCCCTGGGATTCAAGTTGTAAAGACTCACCACCACCTCCAATTCCAGGGGCATTACAACTCCCCACAGATTTTAATTTAGCCTGAATGTCTCTGTTTAAACATCTTACTAGGATTTCAAACTCACCATGTCCAAAATAGAATACTTCATTTTCCTCCTTAAATTGTCTCCACCTATCTTTCCCTCCCTCTGCTTCCAAACTATATTCTTACTTTTGGTCTTCAGATAATCCTCTCTGTACATCTCATTCACTTTCTCCCTCACTGCCTGTCAAGAATATGTCAAATCACAAAGTTTCTATCCCTTTTAGCTCTTCCCTAGATCTGTTGGTTTTTTTTTTTCACTTTATTGACAAATTTTCAGACTGGCAATAACATTTGCACTATTTTCTTTAGCTTTTGTCTCTCCTGACTGCAACAGTCTAATCTATATCCTGCTGACAGATTAATCTTCCCAACACATAGCCCCAATCATATAATTCCCACACTCAAACATGTAGAGGCTCTAAACGAATTAACTATTCAATGTTTAACTATTGACTACTAACTAGTCAATATTTCTCATCCTGGTAGTCAACATATCTTGAGACTCTGTTTCCAACCTTATTTTCTAAAATGTAACCTAAGTCCAATCTGTGACCTCCTTACATTTCTACACTGGAATATACTAATGTCTTCATGTTCCTACTCAAGAAAGTCTGGAACCTTCTGTTTTTCAAATTTCAAAGTTCATCATAATTTCCACTTTTTTATGAAGCCTTTTCTGATGCCCCCACACTCCAGACTAAGCTCCCTTATTATTCTTTACTCACCACTTGAGACCTACACTATAACCAACCTTCTTATTACGTGTCACCCGTTTGCTCTCCCATTTCAAAGGCCATGACTGAGTCTTAACTATTCTCTGTAAATCTATAGCATTTAGCATTATGCCTGTCTTACAGTGTGTTCAATCCATTTTTTTCCATGAAACTCAATGTTCAATCAGTGTCCAATGAATCTCTCCAAGCAATTAAATTCTTCTTCAGATACCGATAAAATGATGTTTGTTCCTAAAATGATGTTTGCAAATGCCTGAAACATTTTCATCTTTCCTAAATTAATGTAAACTCCAAATAGCAAATGGTGCTTGAAGAGTGACTAGTTTCCAGGGCCTCTTTTCTCTTGGAATCACTCTTCATTTAACTTCCCTCAGTCTTGACAGGGAAAGGCTCATCAATATAGGCTTAAAAGCCAAAGGGGTATAAAAGCCACAGGAGGGGTCTGTTCAGTTTTAAATACAATTTAGAAAACCTTGGGAAAGAATGACAGCTCCTTTTCAGGAACCTCCTGTACGTATTTCAATAGGACAGCTTTCCAAATTGAAGAATGTAAAATATTATGCCACCAACCAAGTAATAGAAAGTCACTCACTGCTGTGTAAAAAGATTCACTTGATTTTCACAATAAGCACAATGGACTATATTGTATTTATTTAAATCTGAGACTGACAAAAATGTCAGAAGGGAAAAGAAAAGTAGTCAATTTCTCTAAAAGATCATTATTTAGGAATAAATTACTATGCAAAAAAGCATGGATCTTCTTGACAACTTGTGAATTTAAGGCAGATGAGATGCCTCCCTCCTCACCCCTAATAATCAGCCCTGCTGATGAAATATGTTAAGCATTCTAAGTTTGGGGAATGTACAAAGCTTTGAAATCAATGTGTTTCCGGTGCAGGGGGTTAGGGAAAGAACTTAATACATTAGCTTAGGAAATGCTTCATTTCCTGCGCCATACCCAGGGAGGGAAACAGAACAGTCAGAGCCAGGTGCAACAAAGTCATACACCTGAATGGAAAATCTCTTTCAGTTCCTCCTGGGTATTACCTGGATGGTCAATTTATGCTCTTGAGCTAAAGTTTCCTTTTCTAAAACAAACAGAGTAGTTTTTACAGACATGTTCCTTAACAAATAGGCTTGTTGACAGAGGTTGAAGGAGGTAGTCATTATGTAATCATTATCCCTGCTTAAATAAGAAGTTGCCATACTTGGATTAATAGTTAGTTAGAAAGAAGACACAGGTTAGGCTCATTAGTGGTGAGTGAAAAGAAGTTTGTATTTTCCCAAAATGATCATAAAAGGAATATCTTCCAGGTCGTCTCTGGGTTGTCCTTTACCTTTCCATCTTTGTTATGGCTAGGTTTTTGCAGGCTGATTCTATTGATACAATTCCATTTTGCTTTCAGAAAGACATATAATCCATTCACAGGTTAACAATTCCAGGAAAGTAGTGTACTCGATATTTACAGACTCGGGGTGGTAAGCAGCCTAAGCCAGACTCTCAAATTTATATTGACCTGACATGTGTTTGTAAGCCCGTTTTTCATGGCATCAGGATTCCTACCGATCTTTCCCATGTGTACTGAAGAGTTACTTAAAAGCTCATATACTTATTTCTGTGGCCTCTCATAAATACTCTTTATTTTAAAAACTCAGTTTCTTGGTAACTCTTCTAAGGTAGATTTTTCTGGCCTTGATACCTGCTTCAACTTAACTCTGAAAATATCAAGACGCATGGTAAGCAATCATATGTGATTTTGAACTGCTTGGGAATGGGTCCTAATTTATATATATATTTTAAGAAATTAATTATAAACATTACTGAAAGAGCATACATAATTTTCCTATATTAATACTCTATATTAGAATTTTTTTAGGTAACAAACTTTTGAAAAGAGCACATACGGAACAAAATTAGAACTGATATTTTTCTAAGGCTCCTCAGAATCAGTATTTCCCAAACTGATAGTTTGTGCTTTGGTTTTCATGCTTATTAAATCTGTCGTGTATTGGAATTACAGATTTGTTTTTCCCAACACTACATTTACCACTGTTGGTAAGGACAATGTCTTAATCATTTATGGATTTCTTGCACTGATGAGTACATGATAAGATCGTAGTAAATATTTATTAAATTTAATTGCTTACAGTGAATCCCTCAGAAAGGATTATAAGATAAATGTAATAATATCTTGCAACTGGTCTTTGATATAGTCAGGATTTATATTGGTTCATATATATCCTTTGTTTGAGTTTCTGAAACTGCAGTCAAGGGGTAGGATTTTTGAAATGATGTGCAAAGTGTTGCGTGTGTATATTTCCGGAGCAAATAAATGTTATTAACTTTAATCAAATGACTCTCCTCTTTACTTCCTACTCTCTCAAGATACTAATATTCATTTTCCTAGGCAGCTTTATCCAACCTCTCAGTTTATCAGAGCCAAAAAGACAATGGAACAAATATAGGCCAGCTTCTGTGATGCAGCATTTCTGATTACAGCCTTTCACCCATACTTGACAATTGTTGTTTCTAGACTTACACCTGAAAGGAGCACATTTGTGAGAACTAGTACCTTTTTAACCAGCATTTCATTCCCTGATTTTTATTTTCAAACAATGCTATTGTGTATTCCCCGTACCTTTATGATACCATCCAACACACTGCAAGGCTGCTGCACCAGCAAGCATTTCCTTTCAGCGGAAACAAACATTCTCTCCGTGGAGCCTTCTCCATGCACTCCTGGTCAACATCCACGCACTGGACACAGCAAATGAAATGCCGCATCCACATTTCAGGGGAAGGTGCCTGAAGGTAAACTGAGGCTAAAAGTCCCCTCCTAGTGATTTCTGATCCACACCATCAGAAGAATAAGAGAAAAGAATACCTGTGTCATCATTACTGCTACAAAGAGTGGACAGAGGAAGACAAAGGATGATCACTTGCAGGAGTCTCATGGTGCCCAGGGATCGTCTCAGCAGCTCTTCTCTCCAGAGTCAGGCAGAGACAACTGACTCCCAGCCTGGCAGAGCCCTATTAGCAAATGGAAAAAGTGTGCTGAATGTGAACAGCTACTGCCCATTCCCACTTATTTCGGGGGCTCTGATAAAGAACGGGAGGAAATACACACACTCCCTTTGGGAGTTCAGCAGAGAGGAGATTTATTGTTCCAGTCCCTTACAGGAACTTTTTTTCCTCTTCCTTTGGCAGCCACTTGTGTTTTTGTTACTACATTATTTTGTTCTTCTTCAACAAAAAGGTCAGGGCGGGTTCTGAACAGAAACAGATCTTTCTTGAGGATGGACCATACGGCGTTCTAACTTTTGTTGTGAAAGTGTGTTTTGGAGTGGTTATAAGAGGGGCCTTATTAAACAGAGATTCACTTTGGATAAAGAGACGTCAACCGCCTAGGGGGTTCAAGTTTAGATCAAAATCCATAAGGAATCAACTTTTCTTCTTTCCTTCCAACTTGAAAGCCAGATTAGCAAAGATCACCTTCTGGAGATAAGTGTGAAAATTTATTAAATAGGTCACGCTCTGCTCTTGAGTTAGCAGAAAGACTTCTTAGGGACATCCAGGGAGGCTTCTCAGGACATTTCTAATAGAATTAAACAATGGCAGGGGACTGTTCACTGCTCTTTCCTGTTTTTTATTTGTGGAATTTGATGCAGAGTAAGGAAAAAATAGTTATACAGGCATCCCTGCCTTTGGCAAGCAGTGTTCAGTGTCCGTGTTGCAGTGAGCTGTTCTAGAGTCAGCACGCAACCCCGAGCAGCAGGTGTGGCCCCGCCAAGCTCCTTCCCTGGAACGACACTCAGCATCTCAGCATCAAGCCACCGCAGCATTGAACTATGTCCTGTGAGCATCTGTGCTTTATCTCCATTTAGTTTGTGCGTCCATTAGCATAATGTGTCCTAAGGTATGAGAAAAGCCTAAGAAAGTTTATGGGGGTGGGGGGGGGGGAGGAGTGTTGAGAATGCTCAAAAATTCTCCATATAAATTAATAATTGCTTCTTTATGACATTTCCACTTAGGAAAGATTTCATAGGAATTCTCCATTTTCAGAGAGTGGGGGAAACCTCTAACATCCCCCATGGGCATTCTTTTCCAAGAAATATGATAGAAATGGTGCTGGGGTAGAATGGTCTCCCAAGAAGTCAGTGAGGTCAGGAGAGACAGACTCCTCAGACCAGAAAGCTGACAGGAAAGACTCTCTGTATATTTGAAGGTCTTTTGGATGTTAGTAGCATTTGATTAAGACATAGTGATAGCATAGCCACAGCCCTGGCTATAATGTGTGCCCAATAACTCTACACTTGTCCTTAGCCACTGTCTACACATCTAATCTCAGCCAATGATTCTTGTAAAAACCTCTAGGTATGAAGCTTCACGGACAAAAGAGTGTCAGTAATCAGTATAGAGCCATCTGTTTCACCACGAAAACTATTGTAAAACTATCTTTTTACATGGTTATAAGGAAGACACGCATTTCACTGCTGCACCTCACTGAGGAAGACTCATTACAAAAGTGGTTGGGATAAGTCAACTGATCAAAATATCCCAAACTCTAGCTTGTTTCTTCTTAAATTATACCAAGTCTCAGAAGAGCCTCCAAGTTTATATTTTGTGCATAAGCAAGACTGAGTTTTATCCTCTCTTCTAATTAATTTTCTAAAACAGACCGTCTTTGGACTTGTTACTTTATTTGGCATATCCTGGAGAGTATAAAGATAGTAATGTATGTGAATAGTTGTCACATGCACTTACCAGAAATAAATTGAGGTGTGGCCATGAATTCACAGGCGAGCACTTACATTGCCTCACTTCCTGTTCCTTGCTCTGCTCTGACTGTGGAGTTTTCAGCACACAGGGTCACTACTGATGTTGACCATAGTCATTGCTACAGGGGTTCAAGAACACTTTGATTTCTCAGCCTTAATTGCTAGGCATTTCCATGAAAAAGACTAGATACCTATTTTAAGAGTATTTGATAATAGGATATTATGTCTATTGAAAAGACAGGCCCTGTAGATTAAAAAAAAAAATACTAAAACTAAAACATAAACTAATAAAACTCATTTTTAATAGTATGGAGCTTCCTTGAAAAGTTAAAAATAGAACTACCCTACCATCCAGCAATTGCACCAAGGTATTTACTCAAAGGGTACAAAACTATGAATTTGAAGGGGATACATGCACCCTGATTTTTATAGCAGCATTATCTACATAGCTAAATTATAGAAAGAGCCCAATGTCCATCAACTGATGAATGGATAAAGAAAGTGTGGTATATGGGGCACCTGGGTGGCTCAGTCAGATTCACATCTGACTCTTGATTTCAGCTCAGGTCATGATCTCATGGCTTGTGAGATCAAGCCCTGCTGTGCACTCTGTGCTGACAGCGTGGAAACTGCTTGGGATTTGGCCTCTTCACCTCTCTCTGTCCCTGCCCTGTTTGCACTCTCTCTCTTTCTCTCTCTCACAAAATAAACAAATAAATACTAAAAAAAAGAAGGTGTGGTATATATGCAATGGAATATTATTCAGTCATCAAAAGAATAAAATCTCGCCATTTTGCAATGATATGGATAGAGCTAGAGAGTATTATGTTAAGTGAGATAAGTCAGTCAGACTACGACAAATACCATATGATTTCACTCATATGTGGAATTTAAAAAACAAAATAAATAATCATAGGGGATAAAATAGAGAAGCAAACAGAAAACAAACTCTTAACTATAGAGAACAAACTAATGGTTACCAAAGAGGAAGTGGGGGTGGGATGGGTTAAGGTGATGGGGACTAAGGAGTATGCTTGTTATGAGCCCCAAGTGTCTTCAGTAAGTGTTGAATCACTAAAGTATACATTTGTTAACACTGTATGTAACTAACTGGAATTTGAATAAAAACTTAAAGAAAAAAGAAAAAAGAAAAATGCATTTTAAATGGCTAAAGCAAAAGGAAAAATAAGAGTAATATAATGAGTCAGTTTTGTTTTAACAGATCAGAAGGTATTTTAAAGCAAAATAATTCATTCAAATGGTGGTGATTGCCAGAAGAGCAGAAAGAACAGTGGTATAAAATAAGAAGTATATATAGAAATAAATGTACTTTGATATATTTGCAGATATGTGAAAGTCTAAAAGAGACTAAATATAGGCAAATTTAACATATAGTACATGTGATTAGTAGGATGCATTACTTAATAAGTGGTTTTGGGGAAGTTGTTAATCATTTAAGAAATTAAAGTTAGGTCTCTATTTTACTTCAAATGCCAAAATAAATTTTTTATATGTTAAAAAATGAAATGTGAAAAAATAATCAGAAAATTCATAGGGAATTATCTGCATGTAGCTGGGTTGGAGAGGACATTTTATGCACAGCACAAAATACAGAGCACATGAAAGGAAGACTTGATTTGTTTTCTTAATACATATTTTTAAATAAAAATTAAAATATTTTTGGCTCAAGACACTCTAAGATGGAAAAATAAATAAAACCTTGTAAAAAATAATACAAAAGAAAAATCTGATATCCTTAATATGTAAAGATCTCTTATGAATCAACAATAAACCAATGACTCTACAACTGAAAAACAGACAAAAGAACATCACAAAAGAAGATATAAAACGCCAATGAAATGGAAAAAACATATTAAGGTAACTAGAAATCAAATAAATGGATATTAAAGAGTTGAGATAACATTTTTTTTTTTTTGCCTTTCAAATATAATTGGGTATATTTTTCAGCAATACCCAGTTTTGATGAATGATCAAAGAAAGTTACTGTCTTATTCTTGTGGTATGAACTTTCTGGAGTGTGACTTGGAAATATACATAAAAACTCTGAAATAAACATACTGTTTGAACTAATAATTATATATTTAAGAATTTATTCTAAAAATGAAGATGCTCATTAAGGTTCATGTTATTACAAATATTTGTCAATACATTCATTATTGGGGAATAAGATGCTATCAATATTTTTCTTCCACAAAATAGTATTAGGGAATTTTTTTAAACATGAACATATGTTCACAATATCTTGTTGCATGTACATTATCTATCTATCATCTATCTGTCTATCTATCTATCTATCTATCTATCTATCTATCGAGAGAGAGAAACAGAAGGTGTTAGCAGTGCTTACCTCTTCATAGTGAATTACAGATCATTTTTATCTTATATTTGCTTGTGTTTTTAAAAGATTTTCCAGAGTCAATGTATATTATTTTTATCTTTAAACAAATAAACAAAGCTTTTGTTTTACCTGATATGTTTTGTTTAATTTAATTTAATTTTTAATTTAATTTAGAGGGAATATTTTCATAAACATTTTGTATTCTAACCTACGGGGATGTTTGAATTTACGAAGTATGTGATTTAAGAGCACTTAAATGAAACACAGTATGTGAAAAGAATTAAACCACCCTACCCTGAGAGATGAAAAGATGTTTTTGTTTGTATTTTTATGCAATTCATCTTCTGTATTTCTTTTCTTGTCTAATCTGAAAGATAAGCTCCTACGAGGTTATGCAAGAATCATCTCAGAATTCTTTACAAGCATATATCAAGGCTGGTCATTGACATCTTTGACACTGAAGAAATTGTATAATGAAGACTCCAACATTGATGAGTTTATGTTAACTCATGTGGTGCTGAGAAAACTTATTCAACTGGCACCATTATTAAGCACCTAAATTAAACTTCCTTTTTATACTTGCTTTCTTCTCTTCCAGCTTGTCAGTGAATAAAATTACCTAAAATGAAAGGACTGTCAAAAAGTGATCTCATGAACTGGCAAAGAGCATGTGTTCTGGGTTCAAATTCTGACTCCTTTTCTTAGCAATATGTGATTTGACTGAGTTCTTTGGCCTTATATGCTTTGGTTTTACCATGAAAAACTGGGGGCAATCACTAGGGCAACTGTGAATGTTGTTTAGAGAATTAGGTGAGAGTTCAGAAAGTTTTCAAAAACAAACAAGCAAACAGTTAAACTAACCTTAAATTTCAGAATCTTTAGGCTACAAGAAACTGTCTTCATTCAGTGATATATTTTCAGGTTGTTAGGATTTTATGTAAACCATCTCATTCTAGAGTGATTAACCAATTTCCTAAGAAATATTCTGATGATGCAAATCCCAAAATATTGTTGAGAATAGACTAAATAGATTTCTAAATAATATTTCCAGGGATTTATACCATGCTACACTTTAAAGTGTTTTAAATATCAAGTACTTTCTTCAATGGAAATAGAAGCTAAAAGCTTATTTTTATTATTTGACTATCTGAAGTGGGAATCAAGGAATCTTGTGAATATATTAGGGTCAGAGCTGAGGACAAACAGATATTTAGGGCCCATGATACTGGAGATATAAAGTCCCCTTCCTACAGAGCCAAAATGGACAATGAACATGAAGAGTGGGTGGGCCTCACCATCTGGCCAAATTTATGCCAGTGAAATATCTTCCTCAACTACTGAATTTCTTTTAATCAACTTCGAGTGGACCAAAACCAGTGCAATTTCATATTGCTCAAGTGATAGAAAACATGGCACGCTGATTCTTGAAGCTTCCAGTTTATCTTTCACATCCCCCAATGGTTTATCACAATTTTATTCCTCAAGGTATAAAAACAGTCCTCTCACCTCAAACCAACTCCCTAACTTGATAGGGATCAATCTCTTAAGGCTCTTGATACAGAAAGACATAAATAGGATGGGATCATAAAAGCACGGCAGCTCAGAGATGGGATATACAAAAAGTTACTTTAGCACAAATTCTTACCTAACAGTATCATTTGTGAGAAATCCTCTTGACAAATGTTGAATGAGCCTGCATGTCAGATGTCAAAATATTCAGAACTCATTACCCTGTGACGCAGCCCATTCTTCTGTTGGACCACTCTTCCTGTTAAAAGTTTAATTACCTTTTCTTCGTCCTTATCTGCCTTAAGAAGCTCTAGAAATCATTACCATAAATTGATTTTTCCATGTACAAAACTGAGTTGAGGAGTATTTTTCCATTAATTATATAGCTCATATTAATAAGGGAATAAGATTTTTCCAAGAGCTTTTTGAGAATAAAATGGAATATAATTCATTTAATTATATCTCCCACAACATAGGTATGATGACTTCCATAAAGTTCTGGAACATGTAGAAGAATAAGAGATAAACAGGCAGGTAGAAATTTCTTTAATAGTTTACTTAGCTTTCCATTTAGCTCAGCTGTTGCCATACAGCCCATGTCCAAGATTTCTTCTCAGATGTCTCATTTTTAGCGTGCCAGAAATAGTATCTGAGGGAAATATTCTTTTCTTGTGTCAAAAGACATGTATAAAAAATATTGAGTGTGTAATATATGCCAACTATTTTTCACAGATATGTTCATGAAAAGTGTGACATGTAAGTGAATGGTATCTAAGTGTCTTCACTTTTCACTTTACATATGAGCCATTCAGCTTTACTAATTTACTTATTTAAATTTTATTCCTTTTTTTCTCACCCATTTTAATTCTTTTCTTAATTTTCCAAATCCTTTTTTGCATTGTTCACGTCTGTGGCTATTTAGTAATAGTCAAAGGGATCTTTCACAGGACCAGATCTGAACCAACTTAAAAGCATGATGAAGTGATTTATTTACTTCTCCTTTCCAAACTTCCAGACAAATGGAGGCTAGTTAATTCTCTAAAAACTGTGGGAGTTTTTCCCTCTTTTTCCAAATAAAGAAAGCCAACTGTAGACACAGCTTTTGGGTATTCATAGAAGCCTATAAACTTAGAAATAGAGTGTCTGTACTGGCTCATTCCTCTTAATAAACCACTTCTCAGTTAAAGAGTTACCTTACTAATGGCTTCTGGGCTATACTTCAGGTATTTAAGAATCTGTTGCTAGCTCCTTATATTTCATTCCCAATCTTTGGTCATTTCCTTTCAGGAGTCTGGTTTTTGACCTAGTATATGCTCTTCAGAAGAGACTCTACCTAGAGGTGTTTTAATTTGTTTTTCCCCTGGATGCTGTATCTCAAGTCAACATTCTGCCAACCTGTGGAGACATTTCCCAGATGGCGATGTCCTACATCCTCCACCCTGACTCTGGTCAAAACTGGCTGAGATCTGTTGCCAAGACTTTTACTGCTTACCGAATGACCAACTTCCTTGTATTAGGTAGGTTTATGTGACTGGTTCTGGCCACAGGCTATAAGCAGGAAAACACACGTCACCCCCAGGACAAGGCATAGAAGAAAAAGTAGGAATCTTCTATGCCTTCTATTCCCCCTCTGTGGCAAATTTGGAGACCATCTATTCCTGATGATGCAGTCTGGGACCCTGAGTGATTGTATGGAGTAGAGCTCTCCACCTCTAAACTGTAGATCTGCTCTGAATCTGTGTCAGCAACACAAAAACATTTATTGTATTAAGCTACTGAGATTATTTCAAGTTTATTTCATTACCAAAGTCTATCCTGACCAGTAAAGGATCTTATTTATTACATTCTCTTGAAATGACAGTATCTTATTTTTCTTCTTTTCTGTCTTACTTTTCGGGCATCATATGCCTCCCACACTAGATAGGAAATTTCTCAATGGCAGAGCATTTGTCTTGGTCATCTAGCCCCATAGTTTAGTAGAGTGCTTGACACAAAATGGGTGATGGGCATGGAGGAGGGCACTTATTGGGATGCACTGGGTGTTATATGGAAACCAACTTGACAATAAACTATATTAAAAAACAATTAAAATTTTATGTCAACTATGTTGATCCATGAGCTCTGATCTTAACCTTTTAGGAAGATCTTATACTGGATCCTAGTTTTTACCCCCACATTTTCCCTGTGCCATTTTTCCTGCAGCAATAAAATGTAATGAAAGTTTTACTGATCCAGTTGAAGGCTCATTGATTAATCCATGAGGTGGGTGGTGAGAAAGGAAGTCTAGACAGTTTTTTAGAAATTATGTAGGTTTCCTCATTTTACTGAGAGAAGTTAGTGTATCATAAGTACATTGGCTTTGGGGTCAAATAGCCTCGGTTCAAGCATTTTCTCTATGTGACTAAGAGTAACTTAGTAAGTCTCTCTAATCCTTAATGGAGAAAAAAATAACTTTCCCTTGGGGCTGTTGAAATAATAAATTATTTCATACATGTAAATAACCTGAAACAGTCGATACTCTTCCCATTTCATTTCTGTTATATGGCACTAGAATAGAAATAACTTTTCTTTGAATCTTAGTTTATTCATCTCTAAAATGACAAGGACCCTTTTCATTTCTGAAACTACCAAGCTGATAGTTTTGTTTCAAAAATTAAAGATGATTTGAATAAAACTATTCTAATACTCATTAGTTTCTATATAAAAATAAGATACTGTCTTTTCAATTTTCTGAAAAGTAAGAATATGTTTCATAAACTAGTACAAAGAGTTTTAGGAACAGGGTGCTAATAATTAAGAACATGGCCATTATTAAATGCCTTACCTTGCCAGAATGCAAACAATTTTAGCGAAATGCAAATGGTCTTTGCACCGAGCTCCTCAAAATAAATCATTTCCATTTCATCACCAAATAGAATTGTTTAAAAATGTTTTCAACTTCATTAAACTAGCATTGACTTAGTATTTTCTCATCCTGTACAACTAATCATAAAAATGTCTTGGATTAACAACAAAGCTGGGATCCAATTCAACCCATCCTTCTAAATCCAGAATTTGGTCAGAGGAAATGACATAGTAATGGCTTTCATAAGCAGCTGAGTGTTGCACTTGAGCACATTTCCAACCATAGAATTGAAATTTCCTGTCTTAGGAGGTTTTCAATTCTGCTATCTTGGACTGGCTTGACCCTATACCACTGGCAGTTTTGCCTGTGTTTATCCATGAACTTTAATATCAAATCGACTTGATGGAGCTTTTCAAAAACATATATGTTTAAGCCTTAAACATAAAATTTTTATTTAGGAATTCCAGGGTAGGGGCCAGGTATGCATATGAGAAAACATATATATATACTGGTGATTCTGATGTTAGGTGATTCTCCCTGTTAATAATTACTAATGTAGATCATTATTAAAAAATTTTTTTAATGTGTGCTTGCTGCTATTTAAAAGGAATCGGGTGAATATCCTGGTCCTCATGCTCAGCATTCATTCCAAAGTCTCACTTTAAGATTGTGTAAGTGGTTCTAATTGACTCCTATCAAACCTTCTCAACATCAGCATAATGAAGTTTTAAAAAGCAGCAACAATATTTCAGAAGCTCACTTTTACAGAATGTTTACTGCTTTAAATTAAAATATAAATTCCATTTATATTGTCAAACTCACAGCTAACTAAACCTGGCTTGATCTTTTCAAGTGGCAATGAATCCAGTCTATGGGAAGACAAAATTAATTTTTGTGATTTTGTGCCCTTAAATCCCTGACATTCCAAACTGCCTTGAATAATAATTCATGAATCTCCTTTTGAATCTCATTATTTTACATCCTGATTTATAGAGCAAGAATATAATACCTCCAAATTTTGAAGTAATGGTTATACTCTAACTGGCTTTAGATTTTTTGTTTCTTTCTATTTGACTGAGGTGTTTCTGTGAACACTCAAATTTGAGACATGATGACCAAGATATTATTTCATTAGAATGTCATTCCGTCTAATCTGTTTGATTATACAGCATTTTATTTAATGGTGCCCTAACAATCTTCTAATTGTAAGTTTGCAGGCCAAGTAGAAGCCTCCATTTAGAAAAAAACAAAACATACTGACCAATAAGGCAAGTTTCTCAGATACTTAGCAGTAATTATGTTCTTTTTAAATTAATAAATTAGCCTTTATGTTCCTAACAGCCAGTGTCTGTTGGATATGACCAGTTTAATTCAATTCTCCAGATCTGATAAATTTCAGTTTCTGGGTCTACGAAACTAAAAACCAGATGCTGATCCACTGTGACCCAACCAAGTGATGCCTCTATGAAAGCCCTGCCTGAGTGTTCCTGGATGATATCTCTATTTTTATTGTTATTGCTTCTTCCGTCACAAAAGAGAATTTCTGAATTTCTTTTTTTCTCCTTTTTTTTTTAATTTATTTTTGAGAAAGTAAGCATCAACCGGGGAGGAGTAGAAAGAGAGGGGCCCAGAAGATCCAAAATGTGCTCCTCACTGAAAGCAGTGAGCCCAACTCAGAGCTCACACCCACACACCACGAGATCATGACCTGAGCTGAAGTTGATGCCCAACTGACTCAGCCACTCTGGGCACCCCAAGAATTCCTGAATTTTATTATCCACTGTATTGTATAGAACATATTGCTTTTTTTTTTCATTTTCCTCAAATAACTATTTTAAGCATCAAGGGAGGCTTACTAATCCTTGAATTTAACTGAAATTTAATTTAATAAAATTAAATGAAAAAGTTCACATTTTCTTTAAAATTGGTTTCTTATTTTTATAAACTCTGATGGTAGTTATCTTATTTCCTTAAGTACCGTTCCATTAAAACTCTGATTTTAAAATAATTCATTTCTAAAGGAACATGGTTTTTATTGTATACTCTTACTAACATCTAAAATATTTTGGTGGAAGCTCATTGAACGATGTGGAGAATAATAAACACAACATTCTCACAATATCCATGGCCCTATGTAATGGGTAACCATTTCTTGCATTACAATAAAGTGCTACATCCAGAAATTTTTCTTTGTAGCCTTCTTCTATACTTCAAGAATGAAAAGATCCTAGAAATTCCATAAGTGATACTGGTCTTGAATGGAGATGCTCTGAATTCCAAAACAAATCTAACTTTTAAAAATAACTTATGCCAAATTCCACAGTAGGCTAGGCACAATTGATTGCAGTGGTTACTATGTCTCACAGATGTCCAGAGGGCTTGCTGTCTCATGAAAATATATAGAAGTGTATCTCACAATCATTGAAAATAGAAAGATTTATCCTCACCAATTGCTTATCCCAATTCCCAATGTTAATTTCTGATCCCAATGTTAATTTCTGAAAAATATCGTAATTCAGTATTTTAAAATATTCAAATGGATTATAAGACCAAAAGTGTAACAGAAATAAACAAAACCAAGAAAGAAGTTTTGGATGTGGAAAGAGAAGAAAGAGAAAATATTCAGTGCTTATACATTAAAATTGACTACTGGCTTTAACCCAATTTGATGTTGACCAAAGTACTAGCCATCAAGAGTGTTGGTTTGTCAACCTGAGCTTGGAAATTCTATAGCACAAGTCTTCTCTAATTGTGGCAGTGGACTATAAGCATAAAAATCACCAGGAGTACTTACTGAAAATTAAAGAGCATAGATTTTTTCCAGACAAGAGTGTCAAAGTCTCTAAAGTTAAGATTCTAAAAATTGTATCATTGAGAGTATCATATAGGTAATTCATATGCATGCTAACGTTTTGGAAACACAGCTGTATTTTTGTGTGTGTGTTCATTTTTGTTTATTTGTTTTCCCCAGAGTTTACTAAGTGTTTCCATATCGGACATTCTAGACCAGCTCCCAAATAAGAGAGTCTACCAATACCCAGGACTCTAGCTTGCTAGTAAATGTAGGAATGTTGTTGAGGAGTGAAGCAAAAGGAAATACTTCCATTTCCTTAGTGATTTTATGTGACAGAGAAAACAAAGCCCCATCAACTACAGACTCAGACATTTTGCTTAGCTCAGATTTACAGTATAGTAAAAAATATGTTTTGGGAAATTTATTTATGGGTAGAGCTGAGGCTGAGATGAGTAGTTGTTTTAGAGAATGAAGTTTTTTGCTTGATTATTACAATAATCTGAGACTTTGGGGAGCAAGGATATACATGGAACAGAAACACTAACATTAGGAAGAGATCATTGGAGATTTGAGAAGAACTCCTAGCCTATTGAAACTTTGTGTTTTTTTATTTTTTATACACGTGCTTCTTTTGGCAGCTATCATTTTTGTGCACAGAAAACAAACTTAACCTCCAAAAAGAAATAGTAGAGCTTGTCCTTTTTGTAGATTTTCTTCCTGATGAAAATAATGAAAAATAGAAACACTTGCAGAGCAAACATCAATTCATTTTCCCCTCGATGTTTCAGGAGACAAAAGATTTTGAAGACAAAGTATGAGGCTCAGGGCTAATGACCCCTTAAGAGGCCATGCAGAGTGTCTACCCTGCAGGAAGCCAAACTTTCTCTCACCCTACTTCTCTTCCCCAGTCTTCATTCTGCAAGAAAAAAACATACAATGATGGATGTGACTTCCATCAGACACAGACCTGAGGCAGAAGTAGATGTACCACAAAGCTAATGAAATTTACACTCACATATGCTAATTTCAAGGTCATCTGGGTATGACCTAAGAATGCTTTCATATTGTCTATGTTTCTGCTGTAAAATTCGCAAAAGATGTTTTAACTGAACTCAGTTTAGACTGTTGTCTCTCTCTCCATTGTCTTCCTTTCTCCCCTGCTGGGTAGCATTGGAGTGGATATTATGGAGATATAACTAAGAAGAGTTTGGGTGGGAATTTAGTTAAGATTTGGTGGTATATAATTGTTATGGTTGACAGTCATTTCTGTGTACCATGAAGTTATGGCTATCTATTTCAGTGCACCGTGCTGTGCTGTCTTTTAGGAATGTCTTTACTGGTCACTGCATGCATTGGCCTTGTGTTGTATATGAATGGTCAAGGCCTGTTGTCTGATTATAATTTCAATGTGTTTATGGCTCTTGGTACTAAAACTTTGTGGATTGTGGAAGTAAAACAATGTTTGAAATGTATAGAGTTGAATGCCAGTTTGTGGATAATTCTCCTAATCATCAGATGTGTCAAGTCATATGTTCAGCAGGTGGTTGTCTTTGTTCTGTTCTATAAGGAAAACATTTAATAGATTCCATATATTCAAGTGTAAATGCAAGGTAATTTTTGATAGGAATCACGAGAAATAGAATTTATCAAGTTGCCTAGTATATATGAGATTAGTATTACAAAAAGCAAGTATACGTATATGTGGAGTCACATGTTTAGGCACCTTAACTATAAGCAATCTAAAACAAGTTTTGTTCAACCCAGCTAGAGAAAGACTGATTATCTTTCTCTTCTCCCTATAAAAAATGGTCTTAAAAAGTTTTGTCATATGAAAAAGTGATCAGATATTACAAAACCAAACATGTAGAAAATAAGTATTATACATTGGGTTGTTTTGTAACATTTGTGAGATTTGTTGACTATTGAAACGTGTAATTTGCTGTGCTTTTTTTCTCTTATTTCAAATGAATAACTTCCATCAGATCTTATATCTCTTCCTTAAAAATAACCATCACACCTTATAAACTTCAGGCCCCATAAAATCTTTTCTTTGTCCTTCCTGGGAAAGGTAAATGGAAGATATGAAAATGCTTAAAATTCAGCTAAAATAATGTGGTTCTCAAAAAAAAGTCCCTAAAACTATATACAGAAACATGGAAATGTATCAAGTCTCTGTCTTTCAGTCTCTCATTCTCTCATTTTCTCATTTCGTTTCTTTGTCATCTCTCTTCCCATGCCCCCTAACACAAACACCCCCCCCCCACACACACACACCCACGTACGCACAGACACACACGTTGTCTAGACTTTTCATACCCTAGGGAACAGAACAGAGACATTCTCTACATTCAATACTATAATTTGCATAGATCATTAGGCCTCAGTGAGAAAATCTACAGTAAATTTGTTTTCCTGTCTCCACAAAAGGCCAGATGATACCTCCCCTCTATTGACTCCAAATATACTTGGAAAGTTTACACTTCTCAATCCTTTATGTCTTTAAATGATGTTTATCTGCCCAGTGTTTCTGAGAGCAATCTTTAAACTCCTCATATATTTCTGTCCTTGATTATGTTGTAGATGCTAACTAGGAATACACCTCAAAATCATGCGGAAGAAAGGTTCTATTCTCTCTGGGAAACCTGCAAGGGAGATACCCTTTGATCAGATGAATAGATCATATAACTAAATCTACGAAAATAATAACTGAGTTTTTCTTTGTACACAATCTTTGAAATAAAGGAAAATCACTCAGCTGGTGAGATTTTGCTAAATGAAACTTGAGAAGTCTTTACTTAGTTTAACACTCATACCAATTCTCAGAAGCTAAGTAGGTTAGTGTCAGGATTTGAACTAGCCTCCTTGCTCTTGGTCCAGTGCTTTTCTGGTCACACTCTTGTATCTTGTCCAGAGCTCCAACAAGAGATGGCAGCACTATAACAGCAATGGATTAAGTTTTTCAGCATCACAAAATTAACCCAGGGCTTAAAATTTAGATGAGGTTCAAACTTGTGGACAATTTTGAAACTCTCAGAAAATTTGGGATTAAAAAAAATAAAATGCAACAGCTTATGAAGATTAAATCATCATTTGTTCAGCAAATATCTCTTAAATACCTGGGCACCTGGGTGGCTTAGTCGGTTAAGCGTCCGACTTTCGCTTAGGTCATGATCTCGCAGTTCGTGGGTTCGAGCCCCGCTTCAGGCTCTGTGCTGACTGCCAGCTCAGAGCCTGGAGCCTGTTTCAGAGTCTGTGACTCCCTCTCTCTCTGACCCTCCCCTGTTCACGCTGTCTCTCTCTCTCTCTCTCCTAGAAATAAATAAAATATTTTTAAAAAATTAAAAAAATATATCTCTTAAATACCTATTATGAGCTCACCACTGGTATAGGGACTAGGTGTAAAACAATGAACAAGATATAGTTGTACTTGCCCTAATGGTATCCATGGTGTGAAGGTAAATCCTCATCATTTTAAAAGTATTTACTTAGTAATATTTAACTACTTATTGTATTAGTTTCTCAAGATATCATAACAAAATACCAGGTGGCAAAAATAACAGATACTTATTTCTCATAATTCTAGAGGCTAGAATCTAAGATCAAAGTGTTGGTTGATTTGGTTCCCAGTAAGGACCTCTTCTTGCCATTCAGAGGGCTTCCTTCTCATTGTGTCCTCACATGGTGGGGCAGGAAGAATGAGTTCTCTGGTGTCTCTTCGTCTAAGAACTAATCTCATCATGAGAGCCCTACTTTATCACCTCATCTAAACCCAATTGTCTTCTCAAAGTCCCATCTCCAAATACCATCACACTGGAGCTCAGGGCTTCAACATATGAATTTTGAGGGGATGTAGTTCAGCTCACAATATTTATTTAATTAAAACATAGAAACATAATGACAAATATTTTATTATTAAAATAATTATTTAATTATTGTTCTGATGAGAAGTGTATAAGAGAAATGTAAATTATGCAATGAAAATACACAATAAGAGAACTTAGTTCTAGACTTCCAGGGAAAATGACAGAGCAGGGGGATCCTAGACTCACCTCATCCCATGATACACCCAGGTGACACCCACATTAGTATAAATAACCCAGAAAGTGACTAGAAAACTGGCAGAGCAAACTTCCCACAGCTAAATATAGAGAAGACGCTTCATCAGGAGGGTAGGAAGAATAGAGATACAGTCGGGAGCTAAACAGACCCTCAGGGCTGTCCATAGGAGGGAGAGACACTGCAGGTACAGAAATGGGAGAGGAACAGCCCCCACACCAGGCACCCCAGGCATGAAGGACCACACTGGGAAGATGAATCCCCATAACATTTGGCTTTGAACACCAGAAGGGCCTAATTTTGCAAGTTCTTACTCAGTTCTTACTCAGTGGGGCTTGGAATTTTAAAAACCAGTGGGCATGGATCCGGGAGAGCTGGAGAGTGAGAAGAAAAGGAGTCCATGCTTGGGGCGCCTGGGTGGCTTAGTCGGCTAAGCCTCCGACTTTCGCTTAGGTCATGATCTCGCGGTTCCTGGGTTTGAGCCCCGCTTCGGGCTCTGTGCTGACTGCCAGCTCAGAGCCTGGAGCCTGTTTCAGTCTGTGACTCCCTCTCTCTCTGACCCTCCCCTGCTCACGCTGTCTCTCTCTCCTAGAAATAAATAAAAATATTAAAAAAAAAAAAAAAAAAAGGAGTCCATGCTCTTAAAGAGACAGCACAACAAACAGCCCTGGTGACATACAGCATGGAAAAAGCAGTTTGAAAAATGCCTGGGGTATATGGGAAGGAGATATATTTATTAATCTCAGAACATGTGTGGGAGGAGCAGGAGTCTTTAGGAGACTTCTCTAGGAACAAAAGAGCTAGTGGGTGCTATTTCTTTCCCCTGCCCCCCAGCCTAGATCCAGGAACACCTGTAGGAACCAGTGCAGTGGGAATCAGTGCAGCACAAATACTCTCCACCTAGCTTGCTAATAGTGCCACTGACCTCATGTTTTCTGCAGACCAGTCTTCTCCATCCTGGCCTTGGCAGGAGTTTTCCCAGGCAGCAGCAGGTCCCCTCGCGCAGGGTGGGTGGGGGTGCATTCTCCACCCCTGTGTTCTCCTGCAGACCTGCCCCTCCAGCACATCTTCAGCAGGAGTCCATCTAAAGCCACATGACAAATGTGGCAGTGTGCAAAGTGGCCCTCCCAGGTTGCCAGCACCACTCCAAAGTGAGGGGAGAGGGGAAGATAACTACACGCATCAGTTTAACTGTAGCCACAGCAGATATCTGATGTGACTGCAGGCCCTGCCTAGCAAGGAAAGCTTCTTAGAAGATATCACAGGGAAAACACCCTGCAATTTGGTGCTACTGCAGCTCTAGCAAATGCTGATCTGATTCAACTCAAGCCTAAGGCAGTCCCAGACTGACCCACTAACAACACAAGGACCAAACCCTGCCCACAACAGGCAAAAGGAGGCATTGCAGATGACTGGACTGAAGATGAATGCAACAATAGGATACACACAATACGCGTAGGAGACACCCCTGAACGCCAGGTGTGGGAAACAGGGGACACTGCTCTTCAGGGCACTATAGGACATCTTCTTCATAAAGTCACTGCTTTCAAGAGCAGGAGACGTAGCTGACTTTTCCACACATAGAAACAGACACAGAGAGTTAGACAAAGTGAAAAGACAGAGGAACACATCCCAGATGAAAGGAACAGGGCAAAAATCTCAGCAAGAGAACATAATGAAATGGAGATTAATAATATGCCTGATAGAGAACTTAAACTAATGGTCATAAAGATACTTGCTGGACTGGAGAAGAGTGGAGGATACCAATGAGACCCTCAATAAAGAAATAGAAAACACAAGAAAGAACCAATCAGGGATGGAGAGAACTGAAATTTAAAATAATCTAGAGGGAATAGATGGTAGACTGGAGGAAGCAGGAGAACAGATCAATCACCAGGAAGGATAGAGTAATGGCAAACAATCAAGCTGAACATGAGAGAGAAAAAGAATAACAAAAAATGAAAATAGATTGGGGGAACTCGACAACACGATCAAACTTAATAACATTTGCCTTATAGGCACCCCAGGCAGAGAAGAGAGAGGAAAGGGGACATAAATTTATTTGAAGAAATGATAGCTGAAAAGTTCCCTAATCTAGGAAAGGAAATAGATATACAGATCCGGAAGGCACAGAGATTCCCCCAACAAAATTAACTCAAGGAGGCCCATGCCAAGACAGATAGTAACTAAACTGGAAAAGGCAGTGATAAATAAAGGATTTTAAACACATGAAGAGAAAAGAAAACAGTGATATACAAGGGAAATCCCATAGTCTGTCATCTGATTTCTCAGCAGAAACTTTGCAAGCCAAAAGGGAGTGGCATGATATATTCAAAGGGATGAAAGAGAAAACAAACAAACAAACCTACATTCAAGAAAACTATCCAACAAGGCTGTCATTCAGAAGAAGGAGAGATAAAGAGTTACCCAGACAAACAAAAGTTGAAGGAATTTATGACTATTAGACCAGACCTACAAGAAGTGTAAAGGGGCCTCTGAGTGGAAAGGAAATACCATAAGCAAGAGTAAGAAAAGTAAGTATCACAAAAGCAATAAAACTAAGTGGATCTATGAAAATAAGTCAAGAAATTCACAAAATAAAAGGTTGTAACGTATAACACTGTATACCTAAAATTTATTGCTTTTAGAATGGGCTAAAACTTAAGTGACCATCAACTTAATATAGACTGCTATATGTGTAAGATATTATATATAAACCTAATGATAACCACAAAATCAGAAACTGGTAGTAGATATGCAGAAAAAAGAAGAAGAAGAGGAGGAAGAAGAAATTCCACGCATATCACTAAAGAAAGACAGCAACCATGAGAGAAGAGAGCAAGAAGAAAGGAACAGAGGACTAAAACCTATCACAAAGCAAGTAACAAAATGGTAATAATACATATCTGTCAGTAATTACTTTGAATGTTAATGGACTAAATGCTCCAATCAAAAAATAAGATGATAGAATGGATTAAAAAGCAATACCCATTTATATGCTGCCTACAAGAGATTCATTTCAAACCTAAAGAGACATGTAGATTGATAGGGAAGGGATAGAAAAGCATTTATCATGCAAATAAAAGTGAAAAGAAAACTAAGGAACTAGCTTTGTGGAACAAAATAGACTTTAAAACAAAGACAGTAACAAGATACAAAGAGGAACCATACATAATAATAAGTGGGGCATAATAAAAGGGATAATCCATCAAAGGATGTTAATATTATGCAGCCAATATGAGAGCACTCAAATTAAAAAAAAGCAGCTAATAAACATAAAGGAAGTAATTGATAGTAATACAATAATAGTTGGGACCTTTAATACACCAGGTACGTTAGGCCACAAAACAAGTCTCGATAAATTCATAAAGATTGAAGTCATACCATACATCTTTTCTGACCCCAATGTTATGAAATTAGAAATCAACCACAAGAAAAAATGTGAAAAGGACACAAACACTAAGTCACCATTACTCTGAAGAGGCAAGTAAGTTGAGAATTGATAAAAGTTATTTGGATTTAGGCCTTGGAGATCACTGATGGCTATACTGGCAGCCAATTGAATATAAGGTTAGGGTTAGTGTGAACCACGTTTCAGAGTTAATAGGATATGAGGAAGAGACAGTGTACAGACAACCATTTCAAAAGTTAGTAAAGGGTTGAAGAGGTAGGAATAAATTTGCAAAGCTATAAGGCTGTATCAGTCATAAATACTGTGTGAGACATATTCCTTGGCACTGCCTGCCTTTCAGATCCTTGGCCTCGGTGGAGGCCAACCAACTCTGTTTGACCAACACAGATTCCTCATCTGGGTTTGACCAGTCACTTGTTCTAGGAGCCTAGGTTGACCAGTTGCACCACTGGATTTTCTGGCTTCTGTTATTTCTTGTGCACTTGGATGAACTGTAACCGCACTAACAGATTCTGGCATGGAATCTGGCATCGAAGAATGCTAGACCCCAATACTCAAAAGAACAGAGAAGTTAACTCCTTGAAGCCAACATTTCTCAGTTGAAAATAAGAGCTAGAAGGGACTTAGGCAAATCAATTCCTCACCCTTCTTTCTCCTGAGGACTACCAGGAGCACATTTTCTTCTTGTCTCCCATCTAGAGATACTGCAAGTGTCAGGCAGTCATAATCATATCTGCTGAACAACCTGCTCTACACTTTAGAGCTTATACTGAAGGCCTAGCTATTTGCATTTCATGTTATCTTGCTTTATGTGATAATAAGTCTCACTTTTCTTTTTCTTTCAAATACAGCATTAGTACTTTAATTTTTGTGCCAGGCTCTCTAGTTTATAGTAAACATGAGCTAGTAAAGGTAAAGGGTCTAGGAAAGTTTCTTATTTTGTGTTGTTTGTGTTTTAGAGGGGAAAGACCAGAACACATTTATTACTGGAGAGAAGGATCTTGTCAGGAAGAAAATATTGAAGGAGAAAGGGAGAATCACCACTGGGATGTAGTTTTCAAGTAAGGAGGCATAATGAGCCCCATAGCATGCATGGAAGGTGAAACTAAGTTTTGTTGAGCTCTAATTATGTGTCAGACTCTGTTCTCAATGATGGAATATATTATTATTATTATTATTATTATTCCTTACAACATCTGTTAACCAGTTGAAGTAATTCTCACCATTGTCTTCATAGTTCAGAGGAAGAAAGTATTTTCCCAAGTTACACAGAATTTAAGTGGAGGAGACAGAATTGTATATCAAACATCTGTTTCCAGAGCTAATATTCTCACTCAGTGTATTTTACTACTTATCTTTCATTGGAAGAAGATTATTTCCTCCATTGTGATTAGAAGAAAGGAAGAGAGGTCCTGCACAATGCAGATATGCAGATGTTTGTGGTGGGAAGGTGAAGGAATTCCCATCAGAATGCTCCAAATTTCCCAGTGGACTGTGCCACAGTTAAAAGTGAGTAGAAAAGGGTATGTTGGGAATTTTCACAAGAGTATGGAAAATTAGACATCATTTCATCTGTAGCCTAGACAATTGCAATAACCTCTAACTCACTCATACTGCTTCTACCCTCATCTCTCTCCAATCTAGTATCAACACAGCCACAGAGTGATCCTGTTAAACTCGTCAGGGTGGCTGGGTCGGTTAAGCAGCAAACTCATTGATTTCGGCTCAAGTCATGACCTCATGGTTCGTGAGGTTGGGCTCCACACTGAGCATGGCGCCTTGTTGGGATTCCCTCTGTCCCTCCCCTTCTCCTCTCTCAAAATAAATAAATAAACATTTAAACTCAAGTAAGATCATACACTCGGCTCAGACCCACCGATAACTATGCATCTGACTCAGGGAAAGAGTCACATAACTTTTATTAAGACATATAAGGTGCAACATCATTCAACTGTATCCCTACCTGTTTCCTCTCTGAGTTCTTCCTCTTCTTCCCTTGTTCACTCAGCTCCAGCCTTCCATGAAACCACGTCATGATCCCAGTGCTCATGACCTTTCCACCTACTCCTTCTACTTGGGATTCTCTTTGTCTAGACAACCAAGTGGCTAGTATCTTTTAGGGTTTGCTCAAAATTACTTAGAAAACCTCCTGATTACACTAAGATCTCAACTGCCTTGCTAACATTTCTTATCTCCATCCTTTGTTTGTTATTTTTCTTCTTACTACTTACAGTCACCCATCACCTTATACACTTAAATTTTTTTTTGTCTTGCATATTGTCTGTCTTTCTCACTACAATGTAAAAGTCCCAAGAGCAGAGCTTTTCATCTGCTTTTTCACTACTGTCTTCCTAACAGCTAACGTCTTGCTTGGCTCATAGATGCTTAATAAATATTTGTTTAATGAATTTTTGTAGAGAGTGGGAGAATCAGGCACTTAGTAAAGTGTACTAAGATATCTAGACATAAAAGACACGAAGACGAGTGTGGTGAACACCGATGTGTGGTTTTTTTCTATACCAGTAAATTGCTTGGTATAGGAATAGGGACTAGTAGGGAGGGAGCCTTTCCTCCACCAGAATTTGTCTCAGAAATGTCTTTTCTCGCTTATTTCCCCCTTGATACAAAATTGTAGACACTTGATGTTTCATGAATCTTTAGATAGGTGGGAATTAAAGATGAATCACTTTTAAGGGGTTTGTTAAAATTCAGATGGGAGTTATTAATAGACATGCGATAAAATTTTTGAATAAAGAAAACAAATTCTATGTCTGCAAGGTGCTGAAGTTCAAACCTTAGGTTGTCCATCTGTTTTTTTTTTTTTTTTTTCATCTAGGAAAAACTTGTATTTGTTGGCAGATTTGTGAATTTGCAGCTCAGATGCTCTATCCTGTAAGTGTTTCAGTTTGAAGGGTCACAGACCAGGCTTGGAGTTCTGATATGTAAGTTAGCACATTCCCATCTAATTTTCCACTCCTAAGAAATGGAAAAGATGGAGTCATGAAGTGATAAGAAGCTTCCTAATGGTGACAAACAAGTGTTCTCGTGCAGTATGCAGAGTAAGACCTAACTGGAATGGAGAAGACAGGAGACAAAGAGACATTGTAATGGGAATTAAAAGAAGCTACCATGATCTTCAACTGATTAATGGCACTTCCTCAGAAAGAGGTGGTGATTCAAATTTGCTGGGCATAGGAAGCCCCTGAGGTGTTTGCTAAATGCACACCCCTGAATCCAACTCAGGATGTAATGTGTAAGGGACTCTAAGGCTGTGACCTTGAATCTTAACGTTTAGTAAGCACCCCAGCTGATTCTATTGTATGTTGTCTGTAAGCCAAACACGAACAAGCATTGTTATAGAACACAGCCTATAATAACCCCCCTGACACACACACACACACACACACACACACACACACACATACACAGAATTAGCTTCTAAGATATCAAACTGCTAAAAGTCAGACACTAAAGCTCCTGCATTTTCCTACAGGAAGAAGTTTATGTTCACATTCAGAGTCTTTTTACTTTTATTTTAAACCAATGAATCATATCATTTCCTGGTTATTCATTTTAAATTTTTATAATTGAATCAAAACAGCAATTAGAAGAAGGAAAGATGCCTGTTCGAGCCAGGCAAGCTGAAGTCTGATAATAAGAACAAACGGCTGAGAGTCTGTCAGGGAATTAGGAAAACAAGAGCTATTTCCAAAAGCACATAAGAGTGCAGAAAGATTTGCAGTCTGGTACCTCCTTAGGTAGGGATAAGCAGATCTCAATGGTTCCAGAGGATATCACTGCATCACTGACTAATAATATCCCTGAGTTAATAATGAAAGATTCCATCATTTTTAGTATTCTCTGTTTAAGACTTCAGGGAAGTGTAATGAGTCTTACAAAGAGTTAGGTGCACAAAAATAATATTAAATATAGATTAGAGTAAATCTCCATTATTTGGAAAATTAACAGAAGTGGAAAAGCTTGTTCCCTAAATGAATGAGATCCTTTCCATGTGGATAATTGTGAAATAATGCCCTTATGTTGGACCTGGGGCTGGGCAGACATAGGAAGTGGTCTGATGGATGGGTGGTGTTATAGTTTGTATTCAAGGTACCAGAAACTGAGGACGATTTGTGCCTGAAACAGCACAGGGCAGTGAGAGTCAGAGAAGAAAGTCACACCAGTGTGCGCCAGAGCTTTGGAACTCCAAAGGCAGTTCTTGGACTAGCTGCCACAACATCACCCGGGAGCTTTAGAAGCACAGACTCTCAGATCCTACTCCAGACCTCCTGAGTCAGAAGCTGCAGTTTGACAGAATTCCTGGGCATTTGAAAAATGTTACCGGGATGTCAGTGTCTAGGGATATAGTTGATGATGAAAAATGAATTCAAAAAGCAAGTTAAAATGATATAAAACTGCCAAGAATAACTCAAGGGTATTCCGATAACTCTTAAAGAGAAGGCACAGGTGATCAAAGATCATAAGCAGGACAGATATCTTGCCCATAATTAGTTTAAAAAATTCTTGTAGCTCTATCTAAAAAATTTTACAGTGTTTTTACTGTAACATAACATAAATATTTAAAAATGCACAAATCACATGTAAACTCAATGACTTTTAAAGCTATTTTAATGAGGTAAGATTTATATGCAATAAAATCCATGATAACTTTTGACACGTGTATAACCCAGGCAATTACCCTTCTGGTCAGGATATACAACATGCTCATTACACCTAAATAATTCTCATCCACATAGGCAACTACTAACACACACATAAAAACCTTATGTACTTGGGGTGTGTCTGGATCCTTTCCCTTAACAGAATACTTTGGAGAGTTACCTTACAGTTTTGCACATATAGTTTGTCAGATTCCACTAGTAAGTACAATTCTTTGCATGAATATACCACATTTGTTTATCCAGTCTCCTACTGATGGGCATTTGTTTCTAGTTTTTGGGTTTTTTTTTATTTGTATTCTGAATAAAACATCTATAAAAATAATTATACCAGGCATTTGTGGGCAATGTTTTATTTCTCTTGAGTAAATATCTAGGTATGACATTCTTATTAATTTTCCAAGAGACTGCCACTTGTCCAGAGTTGTTACAGCACATTATGTCTTCACCAGGGTACAGCCCAGCAATATGTGAAATTCTGATCACTTCACATCCTTGCCAGCATTGAGTGGTGTTATCGGTCTTTTAAATTTAGCCATGTGAAGTGGTTGTGGCTGTGAAATGGTGTCTCACTGTGGTTTTAATAGGCACTTCCCTGTAGACAACTGATTCTGAACGTGTGTGTGTGTGTGTATGTGTGTTTATCCCTCATCTATCTTCTTTTGTGAAGGATCCATTGAAGCCTGTGACAGATGTTTTTTCCCGCCCAAAATGATAATAACAAAAATAGCCACAACAATATCTCCCCTAACACATGTTTATCATATAATCCACTCATGATATTCCTGCCATCAGGTAGTGAGATATATGTCACTTCATCTTAAAAATGGGTGAAGCTCAGTGACTACGTTGGCTGCTAAAGTATGGCAGAAGTGTTGCTATATGACTTCAGAGGCTAGATTGTAAAAGGTTTTTATATCTCCAAGGATATGCCTTCTTGGAAGCCAGCCATCATGTAGTTTGAAAACCCAAGTCACTTTGTGGATAAACCCATGTGAATAGGAACGGATAGCCAACATCAGCTTGCATCATGTGTGTGCACCATCTTGGAAGTGGATCCTCTAGCCCCATTTGAACTGCCTTAGCCAGTACTAAGTGGAAGAGACACAAATGGTCTGCTTTATTCAGATTATTAGATTCATGAGTGATATAAATGGTTGTTGTACTGAGCCTCTTAGCTGTAGGGTGGCTTGGTATATGGCATTAAGATAGATTTTAGTTGCTAACACAACAAAAACTAAAGCATTTGACATTGGCTTTGTGGTTGAATGGTGTAAGAAAAGCAAAGGACCTAAAGCAGAAGCTTAAGAGACTATAGGATGCTATTGGTGATGTTGTAAAGTAATATGAAGAAAACATTATTGGAACCTAAAAGAAAGAGTACCCTTGTAATGTGCTGGCGAGATATGAGGTAATGCTGGCATCTAAAGTGACATGGAAAATAGGAAATTTGCCACATTTGCCAAATGAACTCCATGATCAGTTTATCAGGGGCCAGCAGACTTTTCCCTAAAGATCCAGATCTTAAGTATTTTAGTCTTTCAAGCTACATGATCTCTATCACAACTACTGAACACTTCCATTGTTGTGTGAAAAGGACTATAGAAAATACACCCATAAGTATGCATGACTATGTTACAATAAAACTTTATTTACAAGAATAGATGCCATCTCATAGGGCACAGTGCACTGACCCCTCATACAGTTAGAGATGTGTAGGCAGAATATTGAAAGATTCATCTTATGTATTCTTGTTGTCTATGATAAAATGTAAGAGGAGAGAAATAAATTAAAGAATAAATTATTAAATATAAAGGACCCAGAACTTCTGGATTTCCGAATAAAACTGCTCTTCATTCCCAGCCCCTCCAGATGGCAAAACATCATGACAGTAAGAAAGCATTTCAGAGCAAAGTTCCAACCCTGGGTAGTGCTTTAAGATCCATTGTTAAAATCTCAGGAAGATTGAAAGTGATGCGTCATAGAATCTTTTAAATAGGAAAACCAAAAGCCAAAACAAAAATATTTTCAGGGTGGAGTACTTGGCCCTAATCAAGAAAGTGGCAACTTACAATTGGCTAGATTTCCAAATTGCTATTGACCAGCGACTGCTGTGCGCCTCACAGTTTTCTTCCCTTTGGATGTGTCCATGGCATTTATCTCATTATTTTTTGCCTCTTTCACCAATGCATGTGGGATATGAGGAAGGCAGATCATTTGTATCTTTTGTTCACAGGTCTTCGTATAGAAAAAAATCATATGTAAGAAATTAAAACATATTTTCCTTGTATTCACCAGTATCTCATTTAGATGACAAGGTCCTGGACTTGTAATTGAACCTGATGAGGCAATGGATGATCTATTTGAAGGTTTTTTTTGAAGGTGGTGAATGTATTTTGATTGTGAAAGGAATGTAAGTATGTAATTTGTGGGCAGAGGGTGGGCTGTGGTAGTTTTAAAAGGTGGTCTCCAAATTCTTTGATACTTCTTTCATTTAGTGACAGTTTCTATAGCTCCTTCCACCGAGGCTAGGCTCAATGACTGTTAGATCAATCTAATATGGCAGCTTTATAAAAAGGGGCTTTAAAAAGAGATGAAGAGTCCAAACAGCCCGTGCTGGACTTGTCACTTTGTGTGGGAAGATGTTTCCCTGTTTCAGACTCGGTGTGTACTCTTTTGTTCTGCTTGATTGTATCATACAGCACCTGGTTAATCTCCCTGCTCTATCTGTCCCCTAAGGGGGAGGAGACAGGGTCCTTCTGATGCAGCACAAAAGGGGTGTGGGCAGGCTATTGCCCTGCGTTGGCTGCAGGAGGGACCACTGGGTATGGGTACAGACTACTACCACTACTAAAGCAAGCTCTGTCTCTTCTCTATTTGAGTGCTCGATTGTGCTGTGTTTCTCTTGGCAACTCTGATACCAAGATGCAGTGGGCAAAAGTGTTCAGATTTCTACTCCTGATAATAGAGAACAGATGTCATTTGCTCAACAGTGCCAATTTCTGAGCCTAGACCTTAATAACCTACAGCTTCCACTTTCTCTTGGGATATGTATTTTTGGAGCCCGACCGCCCTGGTCTGAGGAAGCCAAGCAGACACATGAACAGGACATGTGCAATGTGTTATGGACAAAGCCCCTGATTAGGTACCTAATCTCCATTTAGAAACAAATTCCATACTTTTCAATGAGCAAAGCCTTAGATGATTCCCACCTCCAGGCAGGGAGTTACCCTCAGTCTTCATGCCATCTGAGCTATTGCTACATAAAGCAGATATATGCTATTTCACTGAGCCTTGCTCAAATGGAAAACTTGTGAGCCAATAAATGATAGTCTTTGTCTTAAGTTATTAAGTTTGGCATGGCTCATGGTTCAGCAATAGACACCTCTAACAGTTCTTTGTTCATTTTTACACTGGATTGCTTTTTATTTTATTCTTATTTTTATTTATTTTCTTTTTACAAATCAGTTTGTAAGCAACCTTTATATTCAGGACAGAAGATCTTCTCAGATATATGTACTAAAAATATTCTTTTTCTCACTCTATGTCTTATCTTTTCCTTTTCTTAATGATTGGTTTGGTGAGCAGACACTTTTAAAGAGCTTACTGGAATACTGACTGATGTTTTCATCTTAAAAACAATGGAGACAACTGATCTTAAAATTAGTTTTCCAATCCATGACCATGGTTCATCTCTCCATTTTTTTCAGATCTTCAATTTTTCTCATGAATGCTATATATTTTTCAATGTGCAGTGGTTTAACAATTTTTGTTAAGTGCAATCCTAAGTATTTCCTATTTTTATGCTACTTTAAAGGGATTTTTAAATTTCCCTTTCCAATTTATTGTCTCCAGCATAGAAAAATACAGTTGATTTTTCTATATTGACTTTGTATCCTACAACCTTGTTGAAGTTATTTTTGAGTTCTATGAGCCTGTATTTTTAGATTTCTCAAGATTTTCAATGTAAATAACTATGGCACCTGTGGACAAAGAGAGATTTAATTCTTCCTTTTAAAATTTGTGGGTATTGTTTCTTTATCTTATTGCATTGGTTAGAATTGCCAATCCAATATGGATAAGGAAAGCATCCTTTTTTCTAGATCTTAGGGGGGAAATTTTCATTAATTAACCACTAAATATGATGTGCAGAGGTATCTTTTGTAGATATTCTATATTATATTGTGGAAATTCCCTTTGATTCCAGGTTTGATAAATATGTTTTAAATTTAGTCCAATGTTTTTGCTGCATTTATGGAGATATATTTTTCTTCATTATTCTCATTAATACGGTGAATTATATTGACTTTTTTTTTTTGTTTTTTACTGTTAAACCAAGTTTGCATCCCTGGCATGAATCCTACTAACTCACTAATTCATTATGGATTATTCTCTTTGTATATTACTGAATTATTTTTGCTACTATTAAAAATTTCTGGTCACTATGTTCATGAGGGATAATGGATTCTAGATTTTCTGGTGCCTTGGTCAAGTTTTGGTAACAGAGCTAAGTGTTTGTATGAAACACATAAAATAAGTTTGGATATAGTCTTTCCTTCTATATATTTTTAAAGAGTCTTTATAAGATTGGTACTATTTCTTTATTAAATATTTGGCAGGAAACATCAGTGAAATCATCTCAATCTGAAATTTTATTTATGAGTAGATTCTTGAGAATAAGCTTAATCTCTTTAATAGATACATAAAGCTATTCACATTTTCTATTTTTTAAATTCTGTCTGGAAAACCTGTGTTTTTAAAAAAATTGTTCATTTTTCCTAGGTTGTCAAATTTGTTGTCCTAAGATTTGCATAATGTTTCTTTATTATCTATGTAATGTCTGAAGGACCTATAGAGTTTACTTCTTTTCATTATTTCTATTAGTTCTTTGTGTTTTCTTTTTTTCACTCTTCTCAGCCAATCATTCTACTGTCCTTTTTAATTTTATTGATTTTCTCAAAGAAACAATTATCTTCTTTGTTAATCTTCTCTATTGTTTGTCTTCTTTACATTTTATTAATTATTTCTGTTGTTATTCCTTCTTCTCCTTTGTTTTAGTTTGATTTACTCTTCATTTTGTCACTTCTTACGGCAAACACTTATAATACTGATTTTAAACTTTTCTTGTTTCTAAGGTATTTTGATATTTAGATATTTTGGTATAGTGTATTTTATATTTAATTATTCTGAAATGTTTAATATTTTCAGAACCTTTGTAAATCTTCTTTGATACTGGGTTATTTAAAAGTATATTGTTTAAATTCAAAATACCTAGGCTGAGATTAGATATCTCTTATTATTGAATTTTAGTAATATTTTCCTGGATATTAGTTTAATTTTGCATTGTTTAGAGAGCATATTCTGAATGATTTCATTATTTTGAAGTGTACTGACATTTGTTTTATGCCCCAGCATATGATTTAATTTAGTGAACATTCTATGTCCACCTGAAAATAATGTGTGTTTTGCAGTTTCTGAGTGAAATTTTCTACAAATGTTAGTAAGTTCAAAATAGTTGGTAATGTTATAAACTCTTCTGTATCATTTGAGATTTTTTACTTTCTTATTAATTGATAACAATGAGCATTAACATGTCTATTTATGATTGTGGACTAACCTATACTTTTCTGTTATGTCAGCCTTTGTCTGTACATAAGATTATAACGTGTTACTGAAGAATTGATGATTTTATCATTACGTCATAACTTTACTTATGATGCTCTTGAATTAATTTGTCCAATATTAATATAGCCATTTCAGCTTTTGTTTGTTTACTATTTGTACAATGTAATCCTTTTTCATCTTTTTATTTTCATATGTCTGGATGTTAAATTTAAAATGAACCTCTTGCAAACATATTTTTAGCTAGGTATTTTTTCCCCCACTTTACACTTTTTTGAAAATATCAATAGCCCAGTAAAACAAATACTTCTATAAATATTTTATCAATGGGAAAACAGAAATGGAGAAAATGTAAAGGTCTGACATTCAAATGATGGTACTCTAGCTTCTAATACTGTGCTATTTGATGGCAAAATACAAGGACAAAGAGAGAATTTTGAAAGCAGCTAGGGAGAAAAGGGCCCTAACATACAAAGGGAAACCTATCAGAGTGGTGACAGACCTATCTACTGAAACTTGGCAGGCCAGAAAGGAATGGCAGGAGATCTTCAATGTGATGAACAGTAAAAATATGCAGCCAAGAATCCTCTATCCAGCAAGCCTGTCATTCAAAATAGAAGGAGAGATAAAAACCTTTCCAAATAAACAGAAATTGAAAGAATTTGTCACCACGAAGCCAGCCCTACAAGAAATCCTGAGGGGGATGCTCTGAAGGAAAGGTTGCAAGGAACAAAGATACCAGAGACACCACCACAAACATGAACCCTACAAAAGATACAAAGACTCTAAACCCACATATTTCAATAATAACACTGAATGTAAATGGGCTGAATGCTCCAATCAAAAGACATAGGGTAGCAGAATGGATTAAAAAACAAAATCCATCAATATGCTGTCTACAAGAAACTCATTTTAGACGGGAAGATACCTTCAGATTAAAAGTAAGGGGATGGAGAAATATATATCATGCTACAGGAAATCAAAAGAAAGCCGGAGTAGCGATACTTATATCAGACAAACTGGACTTTAAATTAAAGACAATCACAAGAGATGAAGAAGGGCACTACATAATAATTACAGGGTCCATCCATCAGGAAGAACTAACAATCATAAATGTCTACGCACCGAATATGGGAGCACCTAAATATCTAAAACAATTAATCACAAACAGAAACAAGCTTATAGATAAGAATGTGCTAATAGCAGGGGACTTTAATACTCCGCTTACAGCAATGGATAGGTCAACCAGACAGAAAATCACTAAAGAAATAATGGACTTGAAAGACACATTGGACCAGATGGATCTGACGGATATATTTAGAACTTTACATCCTGAGGCCAGGGAATTTACTTTCTTCTCAAGTGCGCATGGCACATTCTCCAAGATAGATCACATACTGGGACATAAAGCAGCCCTCAATAAATATAAAAGAATAGAGATCATACCATGCACACTGTCAGATCACAATGCTTTGAAACTTGAAATCAATTACAGGAAGAAGTCTGGAAAACCGCCAAAAACATGGAGGTTAAAGAACACCCTTCTAAAGAATGAATGGGCCAATCAGGCAATTAGAGAGGAAATTAAAAAATATATGGAAACAAATGAAAATGAAAACACAACAATTCAAAATCTATGGGATGCGGCCAAGGCAGTCCTAAGAGGAAAGTACATTGCTCTCCAGGCCTATTTCAAGAGATTAGAAAAAGCACAAGTCCAAAATCTAACAGCTCACCTAAAGGAGCTAGAGGCAGAGCAACAAGAACGCCCTAAACCCAGTAGAAGAAGAGAAATAGTAAAAATTAGAGCAGAAATAAACAACATAGAGACCAAAGAAACAATTGAACAGATCAATGAAACCAAGAGTTGGTTTTTTGAAAAAGTAAACAAAATTGACAAACCTCTAGCCAGGCTTATCAAAAAGAAAAGAGAGAGCACCCAAATAGACAAAATTATGAATGAAAATGGACTTATTACAACCAACCCCTCAGAAATACAAGCAATTATCAGGGAATACTATGAAAAATTATATGCCAACAAATTGGACAACTTAGAAGAAATGGACAAATTCCTAAACACACACTCACTACCAAAATTCACACGGGAAGAAATAGAAAACCTGAACAGACCCATAACGAGTGAAGAAATCGAATCAGTGATCAAAAATCTCCCAACAAATAAGAGCCCTGGACCTGATGGTTTCCCTGGGGAATTCTACCAGACATTTAAAACAGAATTAATCCCAATTCTTCTCAAGCTATTCCAAAAAATAGAAGTCGAAGGAAAACTCCCGGACTCATTTTATGAAGCCAGCATCACTCTGATTCCCAAGCCAGACAGAGATCCAGCAAAAAAAGAGAACTATAGGCCAATATCCTTGATGAATACGGATGCAAAAATTCTCAACAAGATCCTTGCAAATCGAATCCAGCAGCATATCAAAAGAATCATCCACCAAGATCAAGTGGGATTCATTCCTGGGTTACAGGGCTGGTTCAACATTCGCAAATCAATCAATGTGATCCATCATATCAATAAAAGAAAAGATAAAAACCATATGATCCTGTCAATAGATGCAGAAAAAGCATTTGACAAAATACAGCATCCCTTCTTAATAAAGACTCTCGAGAAAGTTGGGATAGAAGGAACCTACTTAAACATCATCAAAGCCATCTATGAGAAGCCTTCAGCTAACATCATCCTCAACGGGGAAAAACTGAGAGCTTTCCCCCTGAGATCAGGAACACGACAGGGATGTCCACTCTCACCACTGTTGTTTAACATAGTGCTGGAAGTCCTAGCATCAGCCATCAGACAACAAAAGGAAATCAAAGGCATCAGAATTGGCAAAGAGGAAGTCAAACTTTCACTCTTCGCAGATGACATGATACTCTACATAGAAAACCCGACAGACTCCACCAGAAGCCTACTAGAACTGATCCAAGAATTCAGCCAAGTTGCAGGGTACAAAATCAACGTACAGAAATCGGTTGCATTTTTATACACCAATAATGAAGCAACAGAAAGAGAAATCAAGAAACTGATCCCATTCACAATTGCACAAAAAACCATAAAATACCTCGGAATAAACCTAACCAAGGATACAAGAGATCTGTATGATGAAAACTATAGAAAACTTATGAAGGAAATTGAAGAAGACACAAAGAAATGGAAAAACATTCCATGCTCATGGATAGGAAGAATAAATATAGTTAAGATGTCATTACTACCTAAAGCACTCTACACATTCAATGCAATTCCAATCAAAATTGCACCAGCATACTTCTCAAAACTAGAACAAACTATCCAAAAATTTGTATGGAACCACAAAAGACCCCGAATAGCCAAAGTAATACTGAAAAATAAAACCAAAACGGGAGGTATCACCATCCCAGACTTCAGCCTCTACTACAAAGCTGTCATCCTCAAGACAGTATGGTATTGGCACAAAAACAGACACATAGACCAATGGAACAGAATTGAGAACTCAGAAGTGGACCCAAAAGTATACAGCCAACTGATCTTTGACAAAGCAGGAAAGAATATCCAATGGAAAAAAGACAGCCTTTTTAACAGATGGTGTTGGGAGAACTGGACAGCAACATGCAGAAGAATGAAACTAGATCATTTTCTCACACCATGCACAAAAATCAACTCAAAATGGATAAAGGACCTGAACGTGAGACAGGAAACTATCAACACCCTAGAGGAGAAAGCAGGAAACAACCTCCTTGACCTCCACCGCAGCAACTTCTTACTTGACACATCCCCAAAAGCAAGGGAATCAAGAGCAAAAATAAACTGTTGGGACCTCATCAAGATTAAAAGCTTCTGCACAGCCAAGGAAACAACCCAGAAAATTAATAGGCAACCAACGGAATGGGAAAAGATAGTTGCAAATGACATATCAGATAAAGGGTTAATATCCAGAATCTATAAGGAACTCACCAAACTACACGCCCGAAAAACAAACAACCCAGTGAAGAAATGGGCAGAAGACATGAACAGACACTTCTCCAAAGAGGACATCCAGATGGCCAACAGACACATGAAACGATGCTCAGCATCCCTCCTCATCAGGGAAATACAAATCAAAACCACACTGAGATACCACCTCACGCCAGTCAGAGTGGCTAAAATGAGCAAATCAGAGAACTCTAGATGCTGGCGAGGATGTGGAGAAACGGGCACCCTCCTACACTGTTGGTGGGAATGTAAACTGGTACAGCCCCTCTGGAAAACAGTGTGGAGGTTCCTCAGGAAACTAACAATAGAACTCCCTTATGACCCAGCAATAGCACTGCTAGGAATTTACCCAAGGGATACAGAAATGCTGAGGCATAGGAGCACATGTACCCCAATGTTCATAGCAGCACTCTCCACAATAGCTAAAACATGGAAAGAGCCTAAGTGTCCATCAACAGATGAATGGATCAAGAAGATGTGGTTTATCTATACCATGGAATACTACATGGCAATGAGAAACAATGAAATCTGGCCATGTGTAGCAACATGGATGGACCTTGAGGGTGTTATGCTGAGCGAAATAAGTCAGGCAGAGAAGGACAAATATCATATGTTTGCACGTATAGGAGGATTAGGAGGAACTTGACGGAGGAACAAGGGGGAGAAGAAGGGCGGAAATGGTGGGGGAAAGGGAGAGAGGCAAACCATGAGAGACTCTTGAATGCTGACAAAAACGGAAGACTGATGGATGTGGGGGGGAGGGGGGAGGGGTATGGAGGAGGGCACTTTGGGGATGAGCACTGAGTGTTATGTGGAAACTAATTTGACAATAAACTATTTTTAAAAAAAAATACTGTGCTATTTGAATGAGATGACTAAAACAATTTGAGTGAGCAAAAGTAACTTTGGTCTAAAACAGTAAACATAGCAGAGATTAGTGAAAAATGCTTTATGATTTATTATTAGCTTCTATTTGATTTGAACTGCAACTCTGTTATCACAGCAAAATAACCATTACACCTAAACTCAACCTATCTTTTGAGCTCAAATTCATATTTATAATATCTTTTTGGATATTCCTGTTTAAATGTGTTGTAGACCTCACAAATAAATAATTCTCTTTTTTCTCTCATTTAGTCCATAAAATCTATGGGTTTCTTCTCTTATTTTGATTCAATAAATCAACCACCTTCACCCACCAAAGTCTTCTTTGTTTCTTATTTATTCCTTCTATCTAATTAGTCACCAGTTTTTTCTCTTCTACTTAAAATAGTTCTTGAACCCATTCCTGTTTTTTCAAAACATTAGATCTCACCTTCTTGGTGGTAAAGTACTTTGCAAAGGAGTAACTGACCTACTTCAGCCACATTCTCCTTCAAAAATCATAGTGATAACCAGTTCGACCAAATCTATAAGTCATTTGCAACTTTCACAAAAAGAAGTTCACATTCTCCACTCTTCCTTGTTTTCATGATAATGGCTGTCTAAGTTTGGCAGAAACTGATTATTTTCACCTTCCCAAAATTTACCATGGCTTCTATGACACTTTCACTCATTTACTCTTACTGATTAGGGTATTCTTTCACAGATTTCTTCCTGGGAATAAACATCTCTCTCTCTCTCTCTCTCTCTACCTTTCTAACTAGCCATCCATTTTCTATCAATCACCTAATCATCTATCTATATAATTACTTAGCTAGTGAGCCAGCTATGTATCTATGTGTATATCTGTTCTTTGAATCTCCATACACATGTGACCCCCGCGTGAAGCCTTGCCTAATCCCTTAGCCCCATGCAGTTTGTTGCCCCCCCTTCACTATTCTTTTTACATCATAGATGCTTTAATTTCTTTTTCTGACATTATTTTACCTTATTTTAACATAACAGTCTTTGATATATGCTTCAAATATTGAATATCAGACACATTAATAATCACCATAATAACAACATAGAACAAACGTTACTTTATATATATGGGTTCATATGCTATCCTGTATATTTATTTATTGGTAGAAGGCTCAAAAGGCTTAGACCATGCATTGAGTTTGTTTGTTTTTTTTTTCACTGACTTGATAAATCTAGAATACATTTCTTTGAGTGAATTTATAAACAGACCATGCTGAAAAAAATTATGTGCCAAAAAGTATTAGTTCACCAGGTATTTCATGGTGATTTGTGTTCATTTCACCTTCATATTGTAAATACCTTTTTTGAAGTTTCTAAATATACTGCAAATTATTTGAGAGAAGAAACCGCCATTTTTGTTCATCTCTGTATTATTTATCCCTTGGCACATTGATGGCACGTAGTAGGCTTTCAGCAATGGGTACAGATTTTTAAAAAGCCTGTGCCTGTGGAAGCCAAGACTGAAAAGACTGTATGATGTAAAACTGTAAAAGGATAATGAGTTTCTCTTAACAGTTTATTTTAGAAATGGGCCACTGAGTTGAATAGACATGGTGGAATAAAGGAGCTTGGGAAATAAGACAGATCTATGCAAAGAATCTCATTAAGTGTTTAATCAAAATTTCATGATCTGGGTAGGGAATTGCACAGACTCCCTGAGAAGTCATAAAATTAATTTGAAAGGGAATTAAAAATGGAGACTCATAGTGCTGTGTAAGTGATTTTGTGTCTTATAAAGCTCCCTAAATGTGTTTACGAGCTGAGCGTCCTGTGCCCCGCTCATGAAAGAGGAAACAATGCATCAGTCTTGGCATCTCTTGGTATTCAAGATGCTTGGAATTATTATCTCATAGTCTTGGCCGTCTCAAAGGAAACAACACAGAAGTGTATGTTTGGGTCAGGCTTTAATTTTCCAGAAGACTGAAAATTTAACCACTATCTACCCAGATGTAAATCTCATCTCCTTTTCCTTTGATCAGAAAGAGTTCATTCTTCTGGGCCTGGGTCAACCATACTAGGCAGTGTGGGAAGGTGTGATCCCAAGAATATTCGGCATTTGCTGCACATTTCTTCTCTCTTCTGTCAACTTTAATTCCTGGTGGAGATCATTGTGTAAATTTCACCAGCTTGTTTTCTTTCTTTATTAATGGTGAGTAGAAATAATGAAATGTTAAGGAAGATTATAAAAATTTAGTGCCTGTAAATTATTTAAATTCTACCATTTTGGACTACAGGAAGTTTACTATGGAAAAATCTAAGTAACATCCACAAAAGACTTACTCCAAAAAACTGTACAAATGAATGTCAGTATAAAATAAATAGTACTATATATTAAAGCAATAGTGTTTAAAAGTTAAAAAGTTGTCTTATTTAAAATTAGTATTCAGATAACTAAAATGATTTTTTGTATACATATTTCATTATATAACCAAGATTTCAAAACTTGACATGTGATATAAATGCTAAAGAATAGTTAATTAGAAATAAAGTCAGGCCCTTTAAAAATACTTTGAAATTTGACTATGAGATGATGACCACAGGTTTTTAGCCTTTTCCCTTTAGATATAAAAATGTAGATGAAAGCAAAACATGTCTTAATGCTTCAATTACAATTGAGTTTAAATAAGTTAGAATTTATATCCAAGGCATATTTATTTTTCTAATTTTTTAAATATTTATTTACTTTTGAGAGGAAGATCAGGGGTAGGGGGGCATGAGTTGGGGAGGGGCAGAGAGAGACGGAGACACAGAATCTGAAGCAGGCTCCAAGCTTTGAGCTATCAGCACTAATCTTGATATTGAAAAGATTTATAGTGGTAAGTAGTGATTCCTTTACTCAAACATTTAAAGGCAGCCACCTAATATGATTTTCATAACCATCTAACATGGTTTTTATTTTTCTATCTTAAGGAGAAGATGGAGAGAAACATGAAACCATTCAAACCTATTAATCACACCTTGCTTTACTTGATGCACAAAGTTGCATATAAATGAGGGCTTTCAAGAAAGCAGGAATATATTTAATAATTTCAAAGTTTGGAGTAGGGAAATAAAATATATCTGAACAAAGATTTTATTTTATTCCTTATATTTGAAAGAGAAAGGAAGAAAAACACATAATGGAGTATGTGGACAGTAACAAAGAAAAAAAATAACTAGAAAGGAAAGAACTATTTGACCACTAAATAGTACTTCATGGTAATAGAAAGATGGAATTCTGCTGTGGGAGATATTGCCTACTTTTTTATTAATGCCCAAGTTTTCATTTTTCTTGACACACCTCTAAAATTACATTATAAACTCCTTTCATGGGAGACCATGTGATGAATTGTCTCCAATAGAATATGAATAAAGTCATACATGTCTAGGTTAATGTGATTAAAAGTGGAATACTCTATTCTACCAACCTGATGCTAAGGATCCAGTTAAAGATTGTAAGGACTGGTAAGGCCCATTAATCCAAGTAAGCTAGGTCCCTAAATGATCATGGGGAACAGAGGCCTCTATCTACCGACATTTAGCCTACAAAAAAGAGAACAAATTTTATTGTATTTAGTCCCTGAGATTTCTGAGGTTGTTATTCCAAGTAGTCTACTCTGTATGTCATTCAATAGATGAGGTATACTTATTCTTAACAACTTGCTGAGCTGATTATTGTTTTAAGCTGAATTTAAGTTAGAGAAAGGTAATACATTAATAAAACAATATAGTGAGATATGTTATGAAAATGTAGGGAAGAACAATATAAGAAAGAATGTCCACTAATTTTCAGGATAAAATAACAGAGAAGAACCATGAGAAGCATTTGTTTCTTGAGCTGCCTGTTCATCAGGATACAGCTATTTAACATGGTAACTGTCAAGTTACAGCAGGAGGTATATATTGTCTCACAAGTACCAATAGGATCTGGTGGATGGAGCACTTGGCTACCCTATGAAAACAGAGAAGAAATCTTTATCTATGGAACTGAACTGATTAGAAGAGGTGGCACCTTTTGTGGATAAGAAGGTACACTCGCTCCTGCTTCTCCCGTCTTTGCTTATGCCTGAAGTTTCTGCCTGTCTGTCTGATTTCCAGTTTCATCCTACAGTTTGAACTAATGCTGCCTTATTTTTCCCTACCAGATGAACTCAAACTTGGCTTACTAAAGGAAAATGATTAAGTGAATCTCTGCTCATCCCATCCCCACCCAAGGGCCAGCCCTAAACTTTGGATGGATCATATTATGTCAGTGTCACTTCAGCCTGACCCAGTATCTTCCTGCTGACTTTTTTGGATAAGAATCTCAGAGCTGAAAACTAAGTCTCTTCCAAGTTATGATAGCATTCCTCTGTAGGGGGAATGATGATGTTATTGTGGTAGTATGCATTTGGAAGTAATTTGCGTGAAAACAAAAGACAGAAGAGAAAAGCACTAGCAACTGCTGTTGTAGGAGTTAACATATTAGACCATTTGACTGAGTTGGATAATGCCACCAAAAAACAGGGATAGAAGCATATAGCTAATATATAAAAGATACAGGGAAGTGTATTGAAGCTCTTATTTCAAAAGATGTCTTTTGGAAGCCTCAGTCCACTTAAAGTAAAAAACCTGATACGTTATTGACTTTTCTCACTAATAGATTCATTTTCTAGAAGGTGATAGAAGCAACTATAGAGATTGCTACTTTGAAAATCATTGCAAGTAAAAGATGAAGAGGTGATTTTTGGTGTATAAACACTGGCAAAAATCAAAGGAAGATTCTATACAAGGTATGGTCTGATGTGCACACTGGCCTTTAGGAAAGCAGCTTCAAAATATTTTCAAGAGAACCTAAGTCTCTGTTCAGCAACTTAAAAGAAGAGAGTAATTCAAAAAGGACAGGAATCTCAAAGAAAATAAATTCTGATAATTCTCTCATAAATAATCCCCTAAAAAAGAAAAAGAAGGTAACTTCTAAAGAAATCATTATAGCTCTAGAGGGAGTTATTAGGAATGCACAAATGAGGGGAGGGGAAGCACATTTCAAAGGAAGAATATAAAGAAGTATTTTAGCCAGAAAATTCATTACAAAAATAACACACAGAATAAGCTACGGTTTGGGAAATATACTGTGGAAAACAAAAAATGTCTATTTTTCTGCTTTGAATGGTAAAAAAAAAGACTATAAGGAAGGATTAGTCTTGGCTCTGATGCTGTGATGTTTAAAGGGAGAAAGGAGAACAAGTCAATGTTTATTTTATTTCTACTTTCTATATTAAAGACAATGATCTTCAAAGTGTCCAGGGTAAAACATTGCCAAGAAAAAAATCAGGCTCAAGGTAGGCAAGGAAAGAGAAGTTAAGCCTACATGTATTGATATCTACTACATGCCATGCATTAATTCAGCAATTACTTTTTTGTCAGTTAACTGTACATATTCATGTGGGTTCTGAGTGTGTAGCAATGAATACATTAAATAAGGACCTGAGTTCAAGAAGCTTTGATCACCAGTGAACTTTTATACACACATCTCATGTATTCCTAGGAATTCAAAAGGTATCATGATTTTTACCAGAAAGGAAATTGAGGCTAAAAGAAAGTCATTAAATTGCCCAAGGTCATAAAACGTACTTAGCATAGATGCTAGAATGGGAATCTAATACAAACAGGTATTTTCTACTTTGTATTATGTGACTCTTCCTTTGTGGAGAGTAATAGTTCATATTAGTTACAATCTAGGGTGCAAAACTAAACTGCAGATATAGTCCTAGGATATCCATTGGCATTCTACAAAGTCTACATCATAAATGAAGACAGAAGCATACTTAGAAAAATTTTAAAAGCAGGGGTGACTGTGTGCTTCATGATGTCCGACTTCAGCTCAGGTCATGATCTCAAGGCTCATGAGTTCAGCCCCATGTCTGGCTCACTGTCAGTGTGGAGCCCTCTGGGGATCCTCTGTCCCCTCTCTCTCTGACCTTCCCCTCCTCTCTCTCAAAAATAAATAATCAAAAAAAATTTTTTTAAATGCAGACGATTACAGAGAGGAGCTAATACATTGTATTTCTGAATAAAAATGCAACTTAATTTTGATAGGTCAAATAAACAGCACGAAGTTTAACAAAGAAAATAGAAAACTTTAGACTTAAAAAAATTAAGTATTAACAATGAATATGTGGCTTAACATTTCTTCATGTAAAAGTCCTGGAAGAGTTGAATTATTACAAATCCAAGCATGGACAACAGTATTAAATGACTTTTTATGAAGATAATGCCATCTCAGCATCATTTCTATTTATGGACATGACTGCATAAAGTATATTTTAAGTAAGACATTGCTGGAATAACAGATTAAAGTCCACCCAAAAGAGATCCATACAGAGATTGGAAAGATCAATGAGTACTTTACCCCTTTCTGTATTTCCAGTGCCTAGTTGTGGGTCTAGAACAAAATTGGTGCTCAGTAAGTATGTGTTAAATAAACCATGGGCACCGTGTAACAAGGGGTGTAGTTAAAGGAACTGGAAAGTTTCATCCAAAGGAAAGAAAGTTCTACACGGCAAGAACAGCTGCCTTTAAGTAAGGTAAGGTTGATCATGTAAAGGATAAATGAGATTTGTTTTCCTAGTAGTTTCAGAGGAAGTTAAACATGCTTCCCCCCCCCCCACCGACCCCCCCAATGTCCTGCTGTGGTAAAATGAAATGTTTGAAATGATTAGAGGTATCCAAAAATGAAATGATAGCCTTTCCGAGGGTGAGCTCCCTGTTGCTGCCTGTTTTAAGAAAAGATCATCAGATTTAAGAGAGAAGGTGGCCAGGTGTGTGTTGCAAACAATTCTAATGGAAAATCTCTCCGATTTTGTGTATGAATGTTGGCGGACTTTTTTTTCTGTATTGTTTCTGGTTTCCTTAGTTCACTAGGACTAAAAGTGTTTCAGGGTTAGCTTTAAAATGCTTTATGTAAAGAATATTTTAGTGTTTAGACCATCTGACGTTCAAAATGGGCTAGTCTTTCCGTTGCTGGCTAAACCTGAAAAAAATTCGAGGAGTGAAAACAGTGCCTTCCCTTTCAGAAAAATATTTGGAGCCAAAATGGGTGACTTTGAACGAAAGTGGAAGTTACTGGCCATGGGATAGCAGTTGGAGAGGATCGAGGTGCTGCAGTAAACAGGGACTGCCAGAGCTCCGAGAAGGCGGCGTGGGGCCGTCCCTGTGATGCCCCTGGTCCCTCGGCCTGCCCGCCGTAGCCCTCCTGGCACCTTGTAGTCACCAGTAAGTAGCTTTCCCAGGTGCCCCTCTTCTCCCGGAAGCTAGACCTCTGCGGGGCAGACATGTTCTCCGTCCGAGCCACCGTAACGTCCCCTGCAGCTAACAAAGTGTTAACGTATTAAATTCAATAAATATTTGTTGACTAAAGTGCGTGGATAGATTTGGGAATCCATATTGTTTTAAAGTCTAATATCATATTTTGTATGTAGCATGTGTATTTTGGGAGTAGAGTAGTGAGGACTTTAAGAAAACGAGGTGGACGCATATATACCTTAAATGGTAGTGAAGCCATTTAAAGATCTGATCTTTTGATTTTAAAACTTGTATTTATTTACCGATGATTAGATCATTCTTTATTTCTCTATTCTTAAATACCTGACTTTTAAACTTATTGTTTTTGTCTTTCTTTTCCTTGCTTTTTTTAAAGAAGTGTCTGAATGCCTCTTAGCATATAGTAGTGATCGCTACCTGAAGCAAAAGAAGCCCTCAGTCACCCAACATTTGCTAAGGTGCTGTGCTAAGAAGATGAAGATGGAAAAATGAATAGGGCACAGCACCTATTTTGGGGAGCTCTTGGACATGGGAGGGACAAAGGTAATTAATTATACCATGATAACAGTGGATGGACAAAAGTTGGTGCACTTGTGTACACCTAAAATAGACAAGGCAGATATATGGGGATATATATTAAATAAACAAATATTTATCTTGATAATAAATAATACATAATTGATTGAACAGAAGAAGAACGTAGGGAATTTTAATCGCGTACCTCAAAACAATGGATGTTGAGTATCCATTGCTGGGTTTGCTCGGGGCAGGAGAAGTAGAGAGGAGCATGTAATGAAATGATAAACACGAGCTTTAGTTATTCCAGGCTTTTGAATAGAGGCTTGCTGACCACCAAGTTCACAATAGTCTATAATATCCCAATTTTACATATGAACATCTGAAGCTAAGAGAAGTTAAGGGATTAGCCCAGATTTCTTAGCCTGTAAATGATAAAACTAGCATGGCAGCCCAGCATTTAACACCCAGTATTTTTCACTCTTGCATAAAGACAGTGTCTTTAGATGTGCTTAACTCATTGAAATGAATATTCCATCCACGTATCTCTTTTCTGTGAAATTACTTTGAGTTCAAGGCTTTTGTGCATAAAAAATACTACCTAAATGTGACAGATAGATTTTACATAACCACATTAATTCAACACAGAAGCTTCGTCTTCTGCCTTCCACATCCTTCTCCTTATCTACCTGCAAAATAACTCAGGAACATTATTCAAGTTGGAAGCACACAGCCTCTGCTAGCATTAACAAGAAAACTTATCTTCAATGTCTTTTTCTTTCTTTAAAAAAATGGTCTGAGTAGATGAATAGTTTAGTTTCTTTTTATCATAGTGATGGTATTCTGAATTGATGGTCATGACAGATCTGTTCTTTACCCTAGAAAATAATGACACTCTTCAAGGTAAGTTACTGTCACATACTGATTACCTGGACAGAGATAAAAAGAACGGTAACAGAAATTATAAATATTCTTGCTTCTGAGTTCAGAGGCATATTTGTTGAAGGATGGAAATTTTGACTAGAATCATAGCAAGCACCAAACCCTCTTTTAATGTTATAACTTCCATTTTGAACTTTTGAATCTCTTACCGAGAAGTTTTTGGGTTTATAAACACAAGTCACATTGAAGTGGAAATTACCTACATACTTTAATATTTATTGCTAGAATTATCGGCATTGATGTTAACATGGACTTGAAAGTAAGATAGACAGGAGACTAAGTTTTCTGCTTCTACTCATTAGCATTGTGACGATGAATTTGTTATTTCCAATAATATGCCTCACTTTTCTCATCTTTAAAAATGAAGACATTAATATTTTGGACTTCTTTTAAAACAGGTGAGGTGATATTTGCAAAGTAATTAGCATACTGATAGACGTGTTAAGTACGTATTAAATGCTATCTATTATTATTGGATTGCAGGAAAAAGGTTTTCAAAAACTCAAGATTTGTTTCATTTTAAGTTTGTAGGAAATGTTTAATGGATCAGATAATTCTATGGGTTAAATAATTGTGTAGGGATTCTGAGGTACCTGGGTGGCTCAGTCGGTTGAACTTCTGACTTCGGCTCAGGTCATGATTTCACGTTTGTGACTTTGAGCCCACTTAGGATCCTTTGTCCCCCTCTCTTTCTGCCCCCTCCCCTCTCACATGCTCTCTCTGTCTCTCAAAAATAAAATAAACATTTAAACCACAAGAGCTTCTTAACTATACAGAACAAACTGAGGGTAGAAGGGAAAGTGGGTGATGGGTATTCAGGAAGGCACTTGTTGGGATGAGCACTGGGTTTTGTATGTAAGCGATGAATCATGGGAATCTACCCTCAAAACCAAGAGCATATTGTATACACCGTATGTTAACCAACTTGACAATAAATTATATTTAAAAATTTAAATAATTGTGTAGTGATTCAGTAGAGCTTGAGGTATAAGACCTGAATTTGCCTTTCTTAGTTTTGTTTCCTAGATCATTTTACTTTTTTTTTTTTTTTACTACAAATTTGTCAGTGCTAAAAAGGAAATAATGGTATCTACTTGTGTATCAGAATTTTAAATCTAGAAAAGATGACAGGTAGTGTCAATTGCAATTTATTTATTTTATGAAAAAGAAGCTAAACAATAGAAACCATAGAAATTTTATGGCACTATGAATTAGAAACTAGCAACAAATTCCAGTCTAGTTTATGTTTTTGGTAGACGAATGAATTGTGCACAAGTAGAAATAATACATCTAGTACCAAGGCTGGCTTTTATTTTTATAGTAAACTCTCTGTCCACATTTGGAATCTTTATTTAAAACGATATTTTGATTTACGGCTGACCTTTCCAGACTTACATAATCATTCTATTCACTGGCCTATTTATGGGCCCTATATATGGGGCACCTGGAGTGGACCATTTTTAAACACCCCTCTGCTATAAAGAAAGTTATTTTCAGTAATATTCACAAAATGAAATAACTAGTAATGATTCCAAAAAAGAAGCATAGACATAAAAATTTTCTTTCATTGAACTTTGTATATGAAAACATGTAAATGAAACAATTCAATGCTATAATATAAAAAGAAAACAGCAATTAATAGTCTCAAATTACATTATTGCATTAAAAAAATAGAAAACTGACACATATGTAAGTGCTTCTAAAGAGTAACTCTGTACGTTTCAGATAATAATTTGCAAATAGAATGACGAACCGAAGTAATTAAAGTTCTGGTTCCTTCACTCTATAATCACTGGGATCGCCCTCATTTCAGTGCAGCGCTTAAATGTAAGAATCTGTAGTACCACAAACAATGGATCATCCAAACTCAGCACTGGCAGTTTTCAGAATTAACAGCTAGCAGTTTTCAGAATTAACTCTCACATAGAAAGCAACGTAACTGGAGAAATTGCTTACCGTGTAGATCGGCAAAAGATCATTTAGAATTGTTAGCGCGTATCGATAATAAAAAGCAGACTGATTTCAAATTGGTTTTATTATCCGTTCAGTTTTTACTCTTAAAGTTACCTTTATCAAGGTGCATTTTACTTGGATTTATCCAAAATATATAATCTGATGAACAGTACCAGCTGTATACCCCGTGAATCACCACCTCTGTCAATGAACAAGCATTTTTATAACCCTCAAGATTCTTCTTGCCCCTTAAAGTGGCTATTTCCCACTGCACCCCCCTATCAGCCACTGATAGGATTTTTGTCACTAAAGATTAGTTTTTATTTTCTAAAAGTTTAAATAAATGGAATCATATGCTACATACTCTTCTGTGTCTAGTTTGTTGTTGTTGTCTTTTTTTTTGTCACTAAACCATAATGACTTTGAGATTCATCCACAGTGTTAACATTTATCAGTAGTTTATTCTTTTTCTTGCTGAGTAGTTTCCCACTGAATGTATATGTCATATTCATTTTGGTTATCTGTTCACCTGTTGATGTTCATTTAGATTATTTCCATTTTGGGGGCTCTGATGAGTTTTTAAAGAGTGTACACATCTTTGTCAGGATATATGTTTTCATTTATTTGGGATAAATTATTAGGAGTAGAATGTCTGGATTGCACGGTTCTGTTTTACTCTTTAAAAGACCAAAAAATTCCCTAAAGCAGTTGTAGAGTTTTACATTAGACTGGCAGTGTAGGATTGTTCTAGCTGCACTTAGTCCTCATCATCACCTGATTGGAAGTAGTGGTTCAATCTCTCCCAGCAGCAAACTCAAAGTCACACAAACCCTTTTGGAGTCGGTGTATCACACAATTTTCCCAAAACAATTACTATGGCTTCTATTTGTCCAGTTCTGCATCACATGTTTATGGTAGCTGAGATTGGAGTCAACTCCACCGTAAACCATACAGTGAGGGTTGGGAGGGAGTAATCCCTCAAAGGGAAACTGAGGCACTAAGAGGCTTTCGGGAAGCCAGGCACCAACATAATTCTACTATATATTTCCATTATGTACAGAAATCTCTGCTAGAAACAACAGCTTTTCAAATTTAGAAACATACAATCACAGGAAAAAATCCATTTTTTTAGTTGGAATAATAGTGCAGTGAAACACAGTACCTAATAAACATATGCTCAGAACAGTTAACAAAGAAACTGATGGGTGGGTGTTGGGAAAAACATATTAAGTCCATTGCTTTCCACTTCTTTTTTTGTTTGTTTGTTTGTTTGAAATTCATAGAAATCTGTCTGTAAGGCAACTGGGTGTACTTGCTGAAGGCAGATGGCTGTGTTCTCTTGCTTGGTAACATAGAAAACTGGAGAAGGAGGTGCAGATGGCCAGGTGGGGGAGGCTTTAGAAATGTGTGTGAGACCAATGCTAACTTTAGGGATCATAGAGCTTATGTAAACCTGAAACTTTTGGAATATTTGTTAACAACAAATTATGTTCTAGAACCTTTGAACATTACTGTTGTTATTCAACCTTGGCCTCATAGAAGGGGCAGAGAAGAGAAGAGAGATGAATCAGTAGACATTCCTATTTTCAGCTGCTTGTTATGTTAAGTCAGCTCTCTTTATGGGTACAGAATCTGATGTTTTCTTGTCCCATTTCCCTTCTTTATAAGCTATTTGTGATTTCCGAAAGTTATTTAAGTCAGTGAGTAATATTATTGACTTTATATCCTATATCTTACCACCACTTCCTTTCTCCTTTATCTTGCTCTTCTGACCATATAGATACACATGTGGGTGTGTGTGTATATACACATATATAAACTTATATGTACATGTAGATAGGTACTTTTAAATTTATGTATTTTTTTATTGGTCCTTCCCTGTCCTCCCCTCACTAAAATAAAAACTCCATGAGGGAAGACTATTTTATTTATTGTCTTCATTGTTGTAGTTCTCTCAACAAGAAAAATTCCTGGCACGAAGTAGGCACTTCAAAATATTTGTTGGGTCTTTTCTGATTTCTTTTGGATAGGTAGGGGAGAGTTAAAGATGAGAATAAGGTCCTGCCTGACTTGTCTGGTGATATATGCTAAGTGTCAACAATAGTGTCCAGAAAACAGTAGTTTCTTAATAACCGTTTGTGGGATGGATGAAAGATATCCATTCTTTAATCCTTCTTTGTGAAGGAGACAATGTTAACTATTGGATAGTTAAAGAAAGCAAGAGTAATGGTGGTTTGGAAGAAATGATGAAAATTTGTAATAATTATTGTGGGGAATTCTAGAAGTAGCCAGTAAGAGGCTGCCAGAAGGATTTCTCAGTTGAGGAAACTCTGTATTTGTAGTGGCCACAATCAGTATGATTTATGATTTCCTCCAACAGTGCTAAGCTATCAAGGACAAGGAAGCAGATGGTTTTGTTGACCTTACATTACCACCGTCTAAAATAATTGATCTCCCATTTAATAGAAATTGCTGTGATGTGTCACAGGATATAGACTGGATAGGAAGAAAAGTAAGTGCAGAGGGGATGGGGAGACTGGGGTCTAGTCTAGAGATTAGAAGACTCAATGGAGCTCAAGAGAAGGAATAGTGGGAGGAGGGAGAGACTGAAAATATAATTGATTTTGTCCTTGAAGGGGATCTCAGAATTTATTATTTAGGAAATATTTTAGTTTCTAGGTGATCGGATTCTTTCTGAGACCAAAGTAAAATGTCAGCATGAAGTAGAATGGTTTTGTTTGAGGTTTGTAAGGTATAGGTTATGAGTGGAGAAGGCCAAGGAATAGAGAACTAAGCTCTAGCTGGGTCTTCAGGAGTCAAGTTGAAGATGTGTACTCTGAGTCGTATTCAGTATCTCCAAAGAGGGTGAAAGCGACTGAGACATCTATAGGTGAAGGACTTACAGCAGGATAGTAGGAGTGAGATTAAGTGTAGTATAGATAGTCAAGTAAAGCTTCCTAAAGGAAGAGGGTAGCCAATAAATGTCTCAGGAGTAGCAATGGGGGCTAAGAGAATAGACTTGGGTGGGTGGGGCGTCAAACTAGGAAGCAGGCTGCAAGCTATTGGACTAGTTAGAGAGAGACACAAATAGCTTGGACTAGGGCAGTAGAGGTGAGAAACTGTCATTTGAGGCTTCATTTTCTGAAGGTAAAGTCAACAGAGGTGGCTTTACATGGAATGAGATATATGGTATGAAGCTCCTTGGTATTTTGTCTGAAAAAACTGGATGAATGTTAATACTAGGGAGGAAGGCAAGGAAAGACATTATTTTGAAGGAAAACAAGAGTTTTGTTTGGGCTTTATAAGTTTAAGAAATTTATGGGGCTCCTGGGTGGCTCAGTCGGTTAAGCGTCCTACTTTGGCTCAGGTCACGATCTCCTGGTTTGTGGGTTCGAGCGCCGTGTTGGGCTCTGTGCTGACAGCTAGCTCAGAGCCTGAAGCCTGCTTCGGATTCTGTGTCTCCCTCTCTCTCTGACCCTTCCCTGCTCACGCTGTCTATCTTTCTCAGAAATAAAACATTAAAAAAAAATTTAAGTTTAAGAAATTTATTTGAGTTATTCAGACATCCATAGGGGTGTGTTGAACTGCGTCAACTTCTTTCATATGCACACTCTCATGTATTATATTCTCCTATTGATTCTATGAGGTGGATACTAATGTTTTTCCAATTTAACAGATAATGAGATTTGGAAAATTAGAGGAACAATGCCAAAGTCATGTAGTTAGAAAGCCTCAAGGGCACAGTTTGAGTCAAGGCTGTCTGATTAGAAAACCCTCATTCCCAATCGCCATTTTATACAACCGAAAGCCCTCCTGATCAAATGGATTCAGGTTATATGATATCTAAGGCATATGCAATTGGGGGAGGTTTCTTTAAGGAAAAAAAATACCACTATAACCTTGCTTTCAGAAGTAAATATTTAGACTGAGAAAAGAAATCATAATAAATTGTACACTTTAAAAGAGGTCCAATACCATAGACATCACAAAATCTAGAAACTTAGCATAATTCTTAAAAGTTAACAAGTGAACACATTGCTACAATATTTTCCTACTTTTTTTGTCTGCATACATTTTGATCATCTCTTTCTATGGCAAAGGTTTTGTAATGACATTTGTATAGAAAAAAACAAGAAGATCAATTAGTGGGGCATCTCTCATGACTAAAATTCATCAATTTCTAATTATTGGTAGTTGAGAAAAGTTTCTTTCAGATTTATAACTTCCCAATAGTAATACTGTATCAATGTGTAGGATTGTTTAGGAATTTATTTGAGAAATGTGAGGAAATATCCAAGTTTGGCAATAACACAAAGCCAGTTAGCTAGACACTGTTGGGCTCTTCCTGGGTCTGTCAGGGGCCTGTGCAGGGCAGGAAACTGAGGAATCCACTTCTGGCACTGGTTTCCCTAACACAGGGGGAAGAAGTGATAGGACCCGGAGGTTTTTGCTGTATGTGGTGTAACATGAGATCGACCCTTCCAGAGTGGCCAGAGCGGGATTGGCTGCCTCCTCAGGAACTCGCCATCTGATGGAATTGTCAGTTCTCCAGCTGTGAGGTGAGAGCCAGAGGGTGAAAAAGAAAAAAAGACTGGCGAAAACAATCCTTTTCACAAAGTCTTCAACAGCTGGGTTTCAAAACTACTAGAACTGGCATTACTTTTTCTATTTCTCTTACCCTCCTCCCATAAGTTGATGAAAATAACCTACTAAATATTTATCTTGCTGAAGTTTTCTTATTTTAAAATATAGCCTCTTTGAAGGTTAACTGCATGTAGAAGTGGTACGTATCTTCTTTATAATTAACTAATCAATAATTGGAGCGTTGCCATGATTATAGTCTTACTTGAGCACACTGTCATGAAACAGTGAGTGAACTTGAATTGTGCCTCATTTTCTTTCTTCACTCAATTTTCCTTTGCCTGAATTAATTACATGTTCGGGACCCTTCTGCTATTGTATAGCAGCTGTGAAATGAGAGTATGGTGGTTCACTTCTTTGTATCCTTGGAGTAAAGGGTAGACGAGGACTGGAATAATCATTATAGAAGAGTGACTGTTGGTCCTGGTTGGAAAAATAGAAGGAATTTCAAGAAAAAGAATGAGTAAAAAAAAAAAAAAGTGAGGAAATTAGTACGAAAAAGTGGTTTCTGGGATGTTTGGAATCAAGTTAAACCCCTTTTTGCTTCCATATGTTTGGTAAGCTATAAGGTATCAAAGGGGCACCTTGATTTGATTCACCATGCTTAATGGAATTGCAGAATTCAGTGTAAATAGCATGGGCAACCCCCACCAGTCCACATTTCGGTGTCATTCTTTAATTGATATTTCAGAGTGTCTAGACTCAATCTCCCAACTGGTCAACTCAGCAGGAAGCCCAGTCTGATATGTCAAAAATCCTCAGGGGTCCCTACTGCCCTAGCTGCTTGCTGATAGATCATAAATTCCAATTCCAATTCATTTCAGAGCCCTCGGGAGCCTTCCCTGGGGCCAGGTGATGGCTGCTCCCAAAGCCATAAGTGTACAGACAAGCCTGCTGCTGTTCCAGGGGCACGAAATCACTGAGCCCACAGTAGTTGGACTCACTATGCCCCTCACTGCACCTGGGCATGCTCTGTGCTCCTAGGGCTGCTTTGGTCACGCGTGGTTAAGAAGATCCCCAAGCTAGGTCGGTGGCCTCATGAAGTGCAGACCTATATGCAAGAGCCATAATAGGCTCTTGTGAAAGCTAAATCTTGAATAATTTCAGACTTTTAAAAATTCAAAATCGTAAGCTTCAGGTACATAATTAGGTGTGAAAGAGAGTATTTGCTTAGAATGGAGAAACACGTCATATCATGTTGCAGAATCCTTGGAGATTCAGGCCCCTTTCTTTTAAGATTCATGTTAGGCAATTTGCTAGAAATACTTCATAGAAATCGTCCTTCACTGCCGTCTGGCTTACCCTCCTCTCATAGAACATTCTAAACTCCAAACAACTCCTCCACAATTCCAGGAGCCTGGACGAGGGAGAGTCCCTGAGAGGGATGTTCTATTAGCTTCACGACAAATTCACCTCTACCTACACTGGTAGTGTCACCTCTGGGTACACTGCTGATTACCTGGGGTTCTGCTGGAACCATCTGGCCCTGATGATTTGGATGCTTTGAGCATGGCCATCGCTGAGGTTGTCTGCACCTACTGGAGTCTGGGTGGTGCTCAGAGATTTGGCTCACTCACTCACCTCCTCTTCCTCACTTTTTTTGCCAGGGCTGGTCCTGCCAGTTAAGCCCAGCCTACAGTGGTTTCTCGAGGTTTGAATGAGGATATGACTTCTTTTAGTCTTATCTAGTGAAGGCCCCCCTTGACAAAATGGTTCCACCACCGTGAACCACTTTAATTGTATTCAAGTGTACTTATATTTCCTATCCCTAGTAAAAGATGTGTGATGAAGCATTCTCCCAACTCCAACAGCCTTCTCCTGTTATGCAATTCTCTTCCTCAATGTTATTGTTTCTTGGGTAGCATTATAGAAATCTATTTTGCAAAAATAAACAAATCTGTGTATATGCATGTTGATGTTAAGCTCATCCATTCTTTTTTAACTGACTAGAATAATTTAATCTATTCTGTTAGTATATAATTTGTTATAATTCTCTATTGAAAAGATCTGAGTATAATGCCTATGAGAGAGCTGGAAAAGAAGGAAGTTTTTAGACATCTTTCTTTTTTACTTTTGTAGTGACATTTTGTCTCATGTTGGGCGGGCTACTCTGCTTTCCTTTTGTTAATATTGGCCAGGCATGACTTCTCTCTTCTGTTTTAGCATACGATTTTGCTTTGTCATTCAAGTGCTGCTATGTGATTTTAGTCTGATTAACATTATTAATATGACTGAGTTTTTTCTGTTATACTGTTTTAGATTTTTTTTTTCCTTTCATAGCTTTGAATGTACTTTATAGACTCTGGGAATCCCATGGTGGTACATAGGATGGGGGGTTTCTCTCTGCTGTTTATATTAACCTTTGTGTTGTTAAAAAGAGCTATCTTTGCTCTTTGATTTCTTACAGAAGAGATCAGAATATTTACTTTTCTAACTTTGGCTGCTTTTCGAATTACCACAGATTATATTATTTACATTTTGATCTGATTTCATAATCTTAGCATTTGTTTCTGTCTTTAGTTGATGGGTAAATAGATCCAGTGACCACACAAATTTCTTTGTTGTGGTTTCTTCAGTCATTTCTTGATCGGCTAAATCTTGCTCAATGTTAGATTCCTTGGGAACAGATGGGAACAATTCCCTTGGATTCTTGCATTTGTCATCCTTCTTGAACATATAGGTTGAAATAGTCTTTTATTTCAGGAAAGTCTTAATAAATTATATCTTTATATATTTGTGTCATCTTTCTTTATTTCAATTTATTCTTCTATAATCCTTAGTATGGTATTTTGGCTCTCCTTGGTTTGTCTTCTATATCTATGATATATATATATATATATATTTCATTTTCTCTCTGTGCAGAAAAAAAAGAAACCCAAAAAGGCAGTTGGCCAGGAGAAGCAAATAAATCTTCCTTCGATATTCATGTCTAGATTGTGGTCAGACATCAGCATGTGATTTAACCTTCTTCAGGTCCTATTTGAATTTGCACTTGGATATGCAAAGTGGGTGGCCCTAAATTCTTGAAGACAATATAGGTTTTGTTTCTGTTGGAGCTTAAGAACAGTGTTGGGCCAGTGTATCAAGTGGTAATATAATTGGTGGGAAACCTGAAGCCCCTCCAAATTGTCTCACCCACCCAGAACCCAGTGATATTTACTCTACAGACTTCTAAATGCAAAGTTTTAAAAGAACTTTACCTATTTGCTATCCTGTCTTATAAAACTTCCTAAAATTTTTGAAAAAGTTTTATGGTTATTTTAAGAAACAATCTCTAAAAGAATAGAAGTCAGATGTTATGAGTACACACTACAAAAGGATAATTCCTTGGGGTGGGTATCTGGCTCAGGCAATGAGACAGAGTGGACCAGACGGTCCCTGAAAGAAAGGGGACAGGAATTTTAGGCCTCAGCTTTATTGATGTATTACCAAAAAGTGTAGGTTTTACAACAGAGAAATGTTGTAAATATCATGTTGGCCAATATATCCCTAATATTACTGGTTCAGACGAGGTGTAGGGCTACTCTAGGACAGCTGACTTAGTTCCATGCTGGATTCTCCATTCTTTGGTTCCTTTGAGAGTCCTGTCATTACTAGGAAGATCCTTGCCAGTGACGTTCTGTAAGTCTCAGACACTGGGACAGAAAAGAGGCATCAGATCCAAGACATGCATGACAAAAAAGAAAAGGAATCTAACGGAAGCGAGTAGAGCCTGCAAAGGGTGCCAAAACATACCTCTGATTTAATTCTTCAGCTGCTCAGTGAGTTACGTATCTGCTGTTCTATAGATATCACACATATTTTCCTGTTTTCAGTGTTTCCTCTTTCCACTTTCTGTCAGAGATAGAGGAGAATGAAATATTTCTCTCTGCGCATACTGCAATCACTTTTGCCAGTAAGTACAGATCTTAAAACAAAAGTATCTTGACCCTCTCATAAAAGAAGTTATTTTCAATTGCTTGCTGATAGCTTGAAAGTACACATCATTTTTCATACTCAGACCCCTAGTAATTTGTCATGTGTCTGGGCATTTCATTATCAGCAATATTTTACTATCTATCCATCTCTGCTCCTTCAAGTGCCTGTTTTTAACACGGAGACAATAGACTTCATCCAGTCGATAAAAGAACATGCCAATAGGTGGTGATTAAGAACATACTCAGATGTCAGACAACTTGGCTCAAATGGGCAATTTACTTAATTCTCTCTAAATCTTGAAAATAGGGATCATGTCAGTACACACCTTACAGAGTTGTGGTGAAGATAAGATTCATGTACTTATTTTGGGGGCACTACCTATTGAAAATGAATGTGAGCTAAGGTGATAGAGACAATAGGGTGCTTTTCTAGATATGGCGACAGAAAATGCTGCTCCAGAAATGTTTTATTTGAGTGAAGATCTGAATCAAATGAAGCTAGAAAGCAAGTCTTGCAAATATTGAGGGAGAGAAGATTCCAGGCAGAGGAAAGAGCATTTAAAAAGTAGTGTAGTGGGAATATCACTGCCATTTTTGAGAAGCTGGTGAATTGTGATGTCATTAATGACATCATCTTTTTACAGTGCCTGGGGCCTAGCAAGTCCTCCATGAGTGTTAGCAATTCTGCTTAGTGTGTGAATCACAAGAACAGAAATACTTGCCCCTTTTAGGGGCCCTGGGTGGGTGAGTCAGCTGAACTTTTGACTTTCACTTAGGTCATAATCTCTTGGTTCAAGAGTTTGAGTCCCACATTGGGCTCTCTGCTGTCAACACAGAACATGCTTTGGATCTTCTGAATCACCCTCCTCTAACCCCCATTCTCTGCTCCTCCCCTACTTGTGCTCTCTCTCTCTCTCTCTCTCTCTGTCTCTCTCTCTCTCTCTCTCCCTCTCTCAAAAAAATAATAAACATTAAAAAAATATTTCCCAGGGCTCCCATGTGGTTCAGTCAGTTAAGCTTCTGATTTCTGCTCAGGCCATGGTCTCACAGCTTGTGAGTTTGAGTCCTACATCAGGCTCTGTGCTAACAGCTCAGAGCCTGGAGCCTGCTTTGGATTTCATGTCTCCCTTTTTCTCTGCCTTCCCCCTCTTGTGCTCTGTCTCTCAAGAATAAATAAACATTTAACAAAAATTTTTTTAAAAATCTCCCTCTTTTGTTATCTTGCTTAATGAAAGAGGATCTAATTATGCCAACAATAGTACAGAGACTACTAACAAACCCTCTTGCTCTTGAAGCAAACCTGTTCTCTGTTCTGAAAAGAAATGAGTTGACTGAGTTTCTCTTTGGGACAAAATGAGGAGCAGTGATTTTTGACTTGCCCCACCTAGAGAAGTGGTGTCCTACAGGACAAAAGTGTGCCTTTCTGAACTTGGGCTATCAAGAACTGATGACCTCAAGAAGACAAGAACAGAGGTGGGTGGGAAGAGCTGTACTGGGTATGAGTTCCCAAAGCCAGAGTCTTTCTAGAGAGTTCCAGGCTAAAACGAAGTCACAGTCTACATGCAGACTATACTATGGAAGGGTATTCCTGATCTTTTGGGGTTTGTATTTATTATGTGAGCAAAATTTATTGTAGAAAATTTATTTATTTATAAATGATAATGTTTTAGAAGTTTATTAAATTTATAATAGATATTTAGAACATTAAGAAGGTACAGACATAAAGAAGAAAGAAAGAAGAAAGGATGGGGGAAGGAAGAGAAAAGAAGAAGAAATCATCTACTAAGCTATGAGCCAAACATAAGAGCTATTCCTGTTTCATTGCATTTTTTGAACCAGATTCAATGAAAATATACAGTGAAAAAATATATATCATTAGTAACTTACTATGTTCACTCAACAGCTGATATTTACCATCTCTTCATGGCCATAAATACATATAATCCCACATCTTTTTTATTGGCTGCATAGTCATCCATCATGAAATTGAGCTATAATTTACCAACCTATTGTAACCTTATGACAATCTCTATAATGTTAAATATGCTTCTCTTCACATACAGCAATTGTACTTCCAATATCCACAGGAGAGAACGCATCATGAGAACAATCTCCCACAAAATCAGTGGCATCTTCAGTGAGTTTGCAGATTAGTAACCAGAACAGAATCTATCTGCATTTGAAAATTTAGTTAGGTAGGTAGGTAGATAGGGAGGTAGGTAGGGAAATAAATGGATGGGGTGTTAGGACTATTCAATTCGCTCACCTGCTTGATACACAAATAAACTCTTGGACTCCTTGCAAAGTTTCCACAATGCACTGTCCCACTCAGAGTGCAGTTGCTCACAGATTATACTGTACAGGGGATGCAAGGAAGTGGTCCTTCAGGTATGGTCCCAGGACCAGCAGCCTATCAGCATCACATGGTAACGTGTTGGGAATACTAATTATCTGGTCCTGCTCCAGACCTGATGGATCAGAAGCTCTAAGGATATGGCCCGGCAACCTGTTTTAGCAAGACATGCTAGTGATTCAGATCAAATCAGGGAACGATTGAAAGGGAGAGAACATAACAGTTGTCTCCTGTCACTATCAATAATGAGACCCACGACTTCTCACCTGCTACATTGTCTGTGCTTCTGATTTCTTATTTAGAAAAAAAAATTATAAACAGAAGAGGCAAACAAAGAAACATTACATATATAATGATAGAATTGTTGTAAAGATTCCATAACAATTTCTGTGAAAGCAACTGGCTGTGCCTCGTGGAGGAGATACATGCTGATTCAGGGATTATTTAAGACTCTAACATGTGACAAGAACTAGAAGACAAAGTGAAGAAGGTAACTACTCTCTTGGACCCTATTTAGTAAGGGAAAAACTGTGGGTTTTAAAGATCAGTTAAATGTCATCTTTGCCATGATAACATGTAGTTGAGGCCCAAGGAAGGGAGAGATCAATCGTGTTTGGGAAGGACAGGGAGGCAGGTGAGTCTTCACGGGGGAGAAAACCATGAGCCACAGAGAATCCAGAGTAAATCACTTCTGGGAAGTGTGAAGAGGCAGGGGCTTACGGACGTGGTAAAAAGAGGTCACCACGTATCCGAGAATGACACATGAATGAGACAGCATAATTTCCTGCAACATTGGGAGGCTGCTACGAAGGGAAGAGAGAGGTCGAAGAGGAAGCCACAAGTAATTAGAAGAGATGAAATTTGCGAAAGAGGAAAAGATAAGTTGAAAAATAAGCCAGATCCTAGAGGTCTTAAATGGCCTTTGGATTTCTGACTCCAAGCAATGTCAGTTTCCCTCTTTTCTTGAATATTTGTTTTTTCATCTTGATAGAAGAGTACATTTTAAAATAGTATTGATGGAGGAAAAGAAATCACAGAAAGGCTACCTCACAATTTGAGACCCAGGTGGAAAATGGCAAAGGGGTCTCAGGAATTGTGTATGTTTTCCTTTCTCTGTCTCTGTCTGAGCTGATTGCCTGAATGACTGACAAGCTGCCAGTTCTGAGGAAGAGGAACATGGAGTGGGAGGGAAGTAACGGAGAACAGAAGGAAGAAAGGAGAGAAAGAAGAGGGTTCAGAGGAGCAACTTGGGGGTTCACCATAGGCAGAGCCAGACAGACTGTAGCAGATTCTTAGATCCACTGACGTAGATCATTTACTGCCTTTGGATTCCTTCGGATTCTTTGTGGCACATTATTTATGACTGCGTTCTTTGTACATAGTTATTTTTAATGACTTTGTTCCCAAAGTAAACCCTCGGTACCACTGTGCCGGCACAGCCCCCATGAAAATTGACCACTTTGTTCTGTTTACGAAGGACTATAGATTTACAAATGCTGAAAATAAAACCCGCAGAGTCCATAAAGTAGATGTTCTTGGTCCTCTGCTACCATATTCTACATTTAAAATGTTTTCCCAGCCACAGTCATAATCACGGTTTACTGCATTGCCCAGATAGAGGCCTTCGAACATCCTCTCCTGTAACTCAATTAAGGGCAGTAGCCCGAGCCCTCACTTCTGTTCTCAGCTCTCCAGTTAGGAGACAAGAAATGATTATGCTTTATGTAAATATTATGGATGTGCATTCTGTCTCTCTAGCTCGGGGTTTCAAATTTTCCACTTTGCAAGAGATTCACCACTTTCCCCTGCTTTTCCCAAACATGAAGTAAATCTCAGAGAATAAAGCAAAGTTAGTTTAGACACCATAATGCTCAGTTTCAATATAATTAAATTGCATACACATAGTCACACTCAGGGAGAGCTGGGACGTCAGCTTCTAATTTGCCACCAAACAAACATCGTCTCCGGTTATTTTCCAGAGTCTAGGGTGGTAACTTTAGTAATTGAAGAGGGGAATAAACAAAGTTAGCATAAAATTATAGTCTGACACAACCTTAAATTCTGCATTTTAAGATCTGGGTGAGCTCATCTGTCATGAGGCCGAAAATAAACAAGCTTTCAAGATGGAAACAATAGTGTAGTTAAAAGTCATCCACATAAGTGAGTCAAGCACTCAAAAAAATTACTTGGGGCAAAGTAAAATTCCGAGGGGTGAATCGTCCTTTTAAGACATTTTAAGACATTAAGATGTTTAAGCAGCCACTACAACAGACACACACACACACACACACACACACGTACTTTTATTCTGTTTATAAGATGTTGGAAAATAATCATGTTGATAAAATACCAAACTTACTGGGTTGTCCATGTTCTGAGGTACAAGGTGACTACCAGAGGGTTTAAGTTTTTCAAACCTCCCAATGGTTGGGAAATGGGGGGAGGAAATGAAATGGATCATCTCTCTGGAGGAACTTCAGCAGATCTAGGGACAAGGACAAGGAACAAACACCAAGGAGTTCAAGAGCCTTTTTCCCCATCTCAATAAATGAAGCTCCTATTTATCTAATTGTTTGCACCAGAAGTTGAAGTTATCTTTGACACTTCCCTTTCTCTCATATCCTATATCTAATCAGGCTGCAGATTCCAGCAGCACTGACATCACGGCAGTGCAAGTGACAGTCATCGCCTTGCCAGTTTTCTTATCACCATAGATTTTTAATTGGTCTTCTTGTTCCCACCATTGTCTCTCTAATCTATTTTTGATGTAGCAGCTAAGTGATATTGTTAAAATTTTTAGCCAGACCATATCAGTGACTACCCATCTCAGAGTAAAATCCCAATCTTGCACAGTATCCTAGAAGGCCCTCTTGATCAGACCTTCTCTCCCCCCAGGTGTCTTCTCTGGTCACCACACCCATTCCCTCTGGCTCACTTGTTTCCCACAGCATGAGCCACCATGTTGTAATCCAAGCCTGCCTCAGGACATGTGCATTTGCTTTTTTTTTTTTTTCTGCCTGAAGTGCTCTTCCCTCAGATATCCACAAAGTTCTCCCCCTGACTTTATTACGGGTCTCTGGCCAAAAATACCTACTTTAGGGTCACGTAGGTGGCTTAGTTGGATAAGCATCGGACCCTTGACTTGGCTCACAGTGTGCCCCTCATCTGGCTTCACACAGAGCTCAGAGGCTGCTTAAATTGTCTCTCTCTCCCTCTGCCCCTCCCCAGCTTATGCATACATGCTCTCTCTCTAAAATAGAAAAATAAAAAAAATATTTACTTTAATCAAGAAAGCCTTTCACAAACACCTTATTTAAAAGTTCAACTGTTTCCTTCACTCACAAGCTTCCTTGATCCTGCCCATTCTGTGATTTTTCCTACAGCAGTGGTTATTTCTTATAAACTACAAGTTTTATTTACTTATTTATTATCTTTTCTCTTCCACCAGGAATGTTTATTTGTTTGTTATTTTTTATAGCTGTTTCCAAATAACTATTATAGTGGCAGAACATGGGTAAGTCCTCAAAAAAATATTTGTTAAAATGATATTAAGAGTGCTTCAAATAAGGTCAATTATACTTCTTTTTTTTAATGTTTATTTATTTTTGAGAGAGAGAGAGAGGGTATGAGTGGGGGAGGAGCTGAGTGGAGCAGAGAGAGAGAGACAGAGAGAGAGAGACAGAGAGAGAGAGACAGAGAGAGAGAATCCAAGTTCCATACTGTCAGTGCAGAGCCTGACACGGGGCTCAGGCTCACAAACCGTTAGATCATGACCTGAGTCGATGGTTGCTTAACCTACTGAGCCACCTGGCTGCCCCTTCCAAATGTACTTCTTAGAAGACTGGCTCTGTTCTAGTTCACTATGGTTATATAGAAAACAGGTCTGAGGAGCTCCAAGACACAAAACTAAGGATAGGGGGAAGAATTCTGAAAAACCTGTGGCCATCCAGAGAGGTTAAACACCCCACTGCATTGGCTCGTGGTTCCATGAACGGTCAGCCGATCCCTTGCATCTGGCTCCCAGGCCCAACAGGTATCATTCTCCATTATGTGAAAGCAAATACTTAGGAAGGGAGGAGAAAGCAATTTTATAGACTTCTTTCCTAAAAATTAGCCAACAGCATCTTCCTAAATTCATTAAAGATTCAACAACACTGCCCCCATTTCCAAATCCTGATAATATTCCAGTTAATAGGAAAACACATCTGGCATTAAAAAATATTAGTGGCAATGCTATGAATTTTATTCATTATCTTGCTTTTGGTTTAAAATAGCAGGTCTATTGCCTCTAGACTAATTCTTTTTAAACCTGCTCTGACTTAATTTAACACCTGGATTAATGAAGTCATTCTAACTTCTGAAATGCAGATTAGGATTAAAGTTCTCATAGTACATGACCAAAGTAATAGCTTGGTTAAAAGAGCTCAAATAGAACTTGCCTTAATGTCATTTGGAACTAGAAAGTATACTACACTGAAAACTTTCAATTATGGTTTTGTGTTATCTTAAACAGATCCCCTCGGATCTCTAACAATGCACCCTGGTGTCCACAATTTGTTTTCAACTCCCATGGTTTGTCCTCAGTCTTACTCTCCTAGGGATCTGGGGTTGAATTAGTAGCGGACAAGAAAATTCCCAAGTAATAAATAGCTTCTATGGACAATAGCATGAATGGATCTACTAAAGGTTGTCTCTCAGAGTCTGAAATGAGTCAGTTTATATTAAAAAGTATTGCAACAGACGTTGATGCACAGAGGATTCACTTTCCTCTCTGACAACGTCCAGTCAGGTCTTATGGTTCACAGGAGAAGCTGAATCACAGAAATTACAGTGCATACTGCCAGGGCTCTGATGAGGCATATGAAATTGCCAATGTATTATTTTTAGAGAGAAAGTATTAGTTACCTTACAAAAACATGCAGATGGTGGAAAAACATACCTTCAGGGAGCTCAACCATTTGGGTAAGAACATCTTAGAAATACAGACTGAATGCCTGCAGTACCAAAATTTCCCAAGATTTGGAAGAAACCACATGACATTGCATTATTTTACTCTTCTTGACAAATTTGATGTCAGAAAATGATAACCTCAGTCTTAGCCTTTTCTGTTAAAAATGAATCAATGCCTCAAAACAAAATAATTTTTTAAGTAGTAGCATTTCTTATATCCCTTGACCATCGTTACTTCCAACAACAGAATATACATAAGAGCTTAAGACTGACAATTCCTTTATAGTGTTGTTTTTCTTGGCAAGAATTAGTTTTTTGATTTTGCCTACGTAACATGAGCATTGGTCAACTCACGTTGTCCTCAGCTGTTCACATTGCCAAGTGCATGTGATAGCCCTGTTTTTCAAATTAACTTACTGCTGCCTTTTATTTTATCCCCTCGGAGCTTCATCAGCTTCTTTGGGTGGCATGCAGTGGAGACCAGAGGTCAGCTTAGAAAAAAAATCTTGGTTAAGAACATCTGAAGAGCTTTGCGAGGCTGTGTAAATATGCATAAACAAAGTCGCTCTACCTATATCAAAAGAGTTAAGCACTCCTGAGTAGCACTTCAAGGTCAGTGGTTTGCTTTCATCCCTTTCCAGCACTTTGCATAGCTGGCAGCCCTCCATCCTTCAGAGAGTGCAGGGACAGCAGAGTGCACAAGACTTCACAGCCTCCGCCAGAATTTCCATAATCACATCAACAGATGGAATAATAATCACCGCTGAAGTTACTGCACCATCTTTCTGATCCAAGGAAACTTCCTCTTGCTTCATTTCAAAATCATTTCTGCTGGCAATTTATACATAAGGTATTCTTATTTTCTGGAAATGCCGCCACATTAAGGTGATTCCAAATAACTGAATCCTGTAAGCCCTGTATTTGAATATGAAAGCCTGTGTGTGGGGAGGAGGTTAAGCACGGTTGGGGGAGGGTAGATTTTGTGAATGCTACAGGGAACGCTGTCATTTTCTTGGCAGCTGAAGGCAGCGATTGTGAGGCCTGTCACTAGCAATACTATCTCCTGGCCACCTGGGCTCAATCTCCACAGCTGTGGTTCCTATCATAACTGTGCTTGAAAGTGACCTCCCTTAGTCTCCACGTAGTAGGTGTCCTCTGTGTTCTTGATTATTTCATGAGGGAAAGTCAGTTATATGGATTATATTGCAGAGACTATCAGATCAGTACAATCAGAATTGGGCTTTCTAAAATCTGGTGTTGGAGTATTTAATGTTGATTTTCAGACAACAGCTCTGAATCTGTCCAAGAACCCCGTGTGGAGGATGAGAAATGTAAGTTGCCTGTTAAAAAAACATTGAACAGGGGCGCCTGGGTGGCTCAGTCGGTTGAGCGTCCGACTTTGGCTCAGGTCATGATCTCACAGTTCGTTGGTTCGAGCCCCACATAGAGGTCTGTGTTGACATCTCAGACCCTGCTTCGGATTCTGTGTTTCCCTCTCTCTCTGCCTTTCTCCCCCTTATATAAGTAAACATAAAAAAAAAAAAAAAAACATTGAACAGCTTCTCTATTGTGTAGATTTTTAAGTTGTTTGAGGTTTGGGGTTTATTTAATGTTTATTTTGAGAGAGAGAAAGTGAACATGCGCATGCACAAGTAAGAGCGTGAGTGGGGTTGGGGGGAAGGGGCAGAGAGAGAGAGGGAGAGAGAGAGAATCCCAAGTAGGCTCCCAAGTGTCAGCACAGAGCCTGACGCAGGGCTCCATCTCACTAACTCCTGAGATCATGACCTGAGCTGCAATCAAGAGTTGGACCCTTAACAAACTGTGCCACCCAGGCGCCCCTAAATTGTTTGAGGTTTAAGGCTTTGTTGATATCATGCATTCTTTCAGAGTATAGGGAAACAGACGCTAGATTCTCAAAACCTTTTTCTAATTATTTATCTTTAGGAGAATTGTTTACCAATTTAAATGTCCAAGTCACATACATGGGCAATTTCAATAACCATAAAGGCATAATATAAACACAAATCGCTCTTCTACTCTTAAGAAGTTGTAAAAGGTATTTTATGTTTGTGTGATATAATCTACTAAAAAGATAATGAAAACAGGGGAGAAAAGAGACCATCACTTCAGCAGCAAAATTTATTGAGATCTCTGTGTCTGGCTCTACTCCACACACCAAGGACAATACAGAATCTTTCTTCCTTTTTGTACACCCTATCCCTTGGAGTTTACATCTTTTCACACAGCTGCAGCTATATTCTAATTGGAAGTCTTGAGATCTATATTTTCGAAAGCAACCTCTCTTTCAGACCTCAAGGCAATACTTACAATTATACCTGTTATAACCTTTTTTATGGGGAAGGGGAGGTGTAAAGTTGCCAGATAAAATGTGTGATGCACATTTAGTTTTGTCCCAAACTTATGGGGCAGATTTATACTAAAACAAAAAACAAACAACAAAAAAAATCAGTGTTCATTGTGTATCTGATATTCAAATTGAGCTCGACTCCTTGTATTTTAATTTGCTACTTCTGGCAACCCTAAGGTGGGAATTGGGATACGTTTTTGTTCTTTTGTGTTTTTATCTCTACATGTCCCTCTCTCCTAACTTTGAGCAGTAACCAGGCCCTAAATATCTCCTTGTCTCAAGGATTCTTGCAGGGTATACAGTCCAAGCTGAAAGTCAATAAAAAGATTATGCAGGTTGTTTAAAGAAAAGAGGAGAGACAAGACAGAGGTGATGGGAGAGTGACTTGAGGGGGAGGTTCCCTTACATGGCAGGAGATTAGAGACTGGCAGCCCTTGCATTGATCAGGGGCCAGCACATCACTTGCAACCACTAGAGCAGGACAATGGCAAGGCTTTGAAGAGGACGATTTGGAAGAATGGTGTGTCAAGAGAGGAACTACCTATGACACCAAGATTCCTGAACTTGCCATCAGTTCACATGGCTATGCAATGAGGGGCACAGAAACAGTGCCAACTTCAGACCCGAGAGTTCTGTGGTGCATTGCAATAATGGGTGCTTCCATGGAAATCGGTGTTGGATGATGGCTGAGGGTTTTCCTTGATGCTTTGGCAGCAAATAACATCACCAAACCTTTGCATCATAGGGAACCCAGGTGGTAGATGATGATGGAATTTCCTCCTGTGAGCAGAAGTATGGGGACTGAGAATCTAATGCAATTTGACATAGAGGGAATGATGAAATGAGATAGTTCTTCCATACCACACTAATGGAATCGGATTCAGGCACTTTTGTGGTAGACACTGATGGTTACGCACTCTAAACCACTTTTTCCCCCCAAATTTATCCTTGTTGGCAGGTTGCCTTCTTCTATAGGAGCAGAACATTCCAGAAATTGCTATTCCAGCCTGCTTATAAGCTGTGAGAATGACACTCAATCTAGACCATAGATGGCCTGGAGGAAGACTTTCTTTTACGATTGAAACAAAACAAAGAGCATCTTGCAAAAGGAACCTACCACTCTGTCTTCGGACTTGGTTGTGAGAATGTACCATCTGGACTCATAAAATCCATCTTTTGAACATGAGGGGGCAAACCTGAGAACAAACAAGATCTGAGCCTTCAGGAAGAAGGCATGGAAAGATAGAAGTTCGAGGATATCACTGAGCCATTTGTTAGTCAACTCTGTAACTGCCCTGCTTCGGAACTTTTTGTTTTATGAGACAATAAACTTTAAAGATATGTTTAGTTGGGTTTTCTATTACTTGCGTCTAAAAGAACCCCACATGCTCTATCACTACTGACACAGATTGGCTTTCCAGAAGCAGATGCTGACGTGCAGTTTAGGTGTAAAATGTTCATTAGGGACAATAACCAATAACATCAGTATCACTTTGTGGTTTATTTATACTGTCTTTTACTTTTCCCTTGGCTTTTGGTCACCTGATGTTTTTGTTTATTTGTTTGTTTTACCTGTCTCATAATGTTGTTTCACACCAGAGGCTGAGGATGAAAAATGATGGAAGCTTGAGGTGTTATTATCTGAATCTAAAGAGGGTTAGCATTTTCATTTTCTTTTGTATTTTTTTAGATTTTCTTTCTTCTTTTTTTTTTTTTTTTTGCTTTGTTTTGGCAGGCAGACAGAGTACCAAGAGATCATCTAGATCTTCTTTGCTTCCTTTCTCTCTGGATTATTGCTCCTGAAATCCTGCCCATTTGTGCTCCTTTGCCTTCCAATTGTTACCTCTTACAATCCATCTAGCTCTTATCGTTGGTAGTGAGGTGGTTAATACAGCACCAGGTTATTCTCCCAAGTCTGTAGCTATCAACCCTGTTAAATGAGATTGTATTTTATCTGGATAAGTAAAGAACAAGGAAGAGTTTTCTGGAGAGGGGTAATATAGCCTGAGTATAAGCCAAGTGTTAGAATGGATGAATTTTTGATAAAGACAATTATCTGCTCAAGTAGAGTTTGTGTTAGGTGTCTGTAAGGAAAAAAAAATAAATGCTAGAATTGAACTAGATTATTGAGAATTTATTGAAGAGCTAGTAGGGACTCATTAAATCTTTTTTTTGTTTGTTTTTAATATTTATTTTTGAGACAGAGAAAGACAATGCATGAGTGGGGGAAGGGCAGACAGAAGAGGAGACACAGAATCTGAAACAAGCTCCAGGCTCTGAGCTGCCAGCACAGAGCCCAACAAGGGGTTCGAACTCAACTGCGAGATCCTGACCTGGGCCAAAGTCGGACACTCAACTGACTGAGCCACCCAGGCACCCCGAGACTTAGTAAATCTTTTTAAGCAAAGGTGTAGGAGGATGAATTTGTAAAACGTAGTCTATCAATTGCTTTTTACAAAAGTAAAACCATCTTGATTTTATGTAAAGGAGATATCAGTGTGCTCCTAAAGGCATTGTTTAAACCTTTATGTGGCAGGCCACTTTGAAAATCTAATGTTGGTGGGCTGGGGACAGAGGACAGGGGAAGGGCTCTAATACAAAGGAGTGATTGAGACTAAAGAAAATGAGATAAATGATGCAAATGTCACCAAAATAATATATAATCTTACATTTTTACAATTCAAGTTTCATAGTGTTCATTGGCCAATTTGATGTCAAAGTTGGACACAAGTGTTTAAATTTATTATTGGGCTGTTCAATTGATTTCAGTTTTCACTGCTGTACACAACTCCTCTGTGGATATATGTGTGGGTATAGTGTAGTCATCATCCCAAGGCATCATTTGCAACAAGGACATGTCCCCATGGGTCTCTAATTTACCAAGCTATTTATTTTAACACCAACAAATTTATAAAAAAGTTGGTATAATTTACCAACAAATTTATAAAAATATTTGACAACTAAAATGTCCAGTTTAATGTACCTTTTTTATTGTTGTAAATATATATAACATCAAATTTACCATTGTAACCATTTTTAAATTAATAAACGTTATTTTTTTAACAGTTTTCAGTTTACCGCAAAACTGAACAGAAAATCTCCATATACCTTCTGCCGTCAAAAACGACTTTCTCCGCCATCAACTTCCCTCTCCAGAGTGGCACTTTTGTTACCATCAATGAACTGCATTGCCACACTGTTATCACCCAAAGTCCACCATTTACATCAGAGTTCACTCTTGGTGTTGTACATTCAATGGGTTTTGACGAATATATACTGACATGTTTCCACCATGATATTATACAGAATTGCTTTTCTGCCCTAAGTGCCCTCTGTACCCTGCCTCTTCATCTCCCCCTTCTCTCTAAACTGGGACAAACGTTACTCTTTTTATTGTCTTCATAGTTTTGCCTTTTCCAGAATGTCATATAGTTGAAAGGATACAGTCTTTTCATGTTGGCTTTTATCACCTAGAATTATGCATTTAAGATCCCTCCATATCTTTTCAGAACTTGGTAGCTCATGCCTTTTTAGCATTGAATAATATTCCATTATCTGAATGTGCCACAATTTAAACACTCACCATTGAAGGACATCTTTGTTGCCTCCCAAGTTTTGGCAATTAGGCATAAAGATGCTATAAGCCTCTATGTGCAGGTATTTATATGGACATACATTTCAGTTCATCAAGATACATAGCAGGGAGTGTGATTGCTAGGTCATATGGTTAAGAATAAGTTTAATTTTTAAGAAGTTCCCAAACTGTTTTCCAAAATGGTTGTACCATTTTGCATTCCCATCAGAAATGAATGGGAATTTTTATTGTTCCACATTCTTGCAGCCTTTGGTTTTGGGTCATTTTAATAGGTAGATGGTGGCATCTTACTGTTGTTTTAATTTGCAATTTTGTAATGACATATGATGTTGAACATCTTTTCATATACTTATTTGCCATCTGTAGATCTTCTTCAGTAAGATATTTGTTCAAGAATTTTTTTCCCGTATTTTTAAATCTGGTTGTTCATTTTCTTATTTGGGAGTTTTAAGAATTCTTTCTAAAAGGCAACAGTCTTTTATCAGATGTGTCTTTTGCAAATATGTTCTCCCAGTCTGTGGTTTATCTTCTTATTCTCTTGGCATGTTAACCATTTTGAAGTAGGAAGTTCAGTTATATACATACCTATACCTATCATGTTGCCATCACCACCATTCATCTCCAGAACTTTTTCTTCTGCCCAAACTACAGCTCTGTACTCATTCAATAACTTCCATTTCTCGCTCACCCTGAGTCCCTGGCAGCCACCGTTCTACTTTCTGTTTACATAAATTAAGCTACTTTAGGCACCTCAGACAAGCAGATTCAGACAATATTTGTCTTTCGGTGACTGACTTACTTATCTAATATATCTTCAAAGCTCATCCATGTTATAGTATGGGTCAGAATTTCCCTCTGGGGAAGATGGAGAGAGAGTCTTAAGCCAGCTCCATGTTCAGTGTGAAGCCCAATGTGGGGCTCAATCCCATAACCCTGAGATCATGATCTAAGCTGAAATCAAGAGTTGGACATTCAACTGACTGACCCACCCAGGCACTCCAATAATGCTACTATAAACATGGATGTGCAACTACCTAAGTCTCAGTTCAATTTATTTTATCAAACAATTTTTGATCTGTCACAAATAGGTTATATATGAACGTTTTTCCTTTTCAAGTTTAACTCACATTATAGTAATTTAAATATTTGGGTTTATTTTAATTTCAATATCATTGCCAATGTTTACCATTATTATGATATTATTATAAAAAATTTAAACGTTGACTAGAATGATGGAACATCATTACATGCTGTAAAATTTTGCTTTCCCTTTAAACTACTTCATTTTTCTCTTATAGCAATTCTGTTTTGTTTCCATTTTTATGTTCTGTAGCATCTTTCCTGGTTCTCTTGTTTAGAAGAAATACCTATCATTGGCTAAGTAATTGGCAAGCTATATTGTGACGAGAATTTTAAAACCATTCATGCACTGTCTTAAAGAGTGTCCTATGAAAGAGACAACAGACCAAAGAGAGTTTGGGCAGGCTGAGAGACTAATCTACTCTGAAAGGGGAGCACAGGTAATTAGTTGGGTTCGAGACAGTCAGAAAGTTAGTTTCAGGAAATACTTGCTTCAGGCAAGGATCTAAAGAGTTAAATAGAGCAAGACATCAAGAATGTGTTCAGCAAAATATCATGCATACAAAGGAATATTTGGGCAGGTCTGTTGGCACATGGCCCAGGGACAACACTTTAGTCTCTGGAAAGACTGGAGAATAAGGCAGGAAGCTAGTCCCTTGGAACTAAGATATTGGAAAGGAAACAATCAAGAAATTGTGAATGAGTGACAAGAAAGTGACAATTTATGGTCTGTCTTCCCTATTAGAACATAAGTCACATGAGAGTAGGACAACTCATGAGAGTAGGTAACACAACAACAAAGCTAATGAAAGCTAAGTAATCTCCTTTTATTTCCCTTTCCTTAAAACATTATTGTTTGAAAAGTGTAGAAATGGACTAAATCTCCAAGGGAGCATTAAGGTGACTTTGCAGTAATATCAAAAGGACTTTAGGAACAAATGTTCAATCATATATTCCATTCTATGTTTGTCCAATTTTTTTCAAAAGCTATAGATTTCTAGGCTAAGCTAGACTTTTTCATGAGCCCTTATTTTGAGCTTAGTTCCTTATACAAATGAAAAAAAAACCCAACTTCTTCATATGTCACAGGAACATATTTCCACTATTTTATACATGCATTAAGGAAATGTTAAAATTTAAATAATAGTTTTGCTCACTTATTCTTAAGTATCTATAGCAAGAAAAAGATTTATGTAACTCACATTTATCTCATTTATTTTAAAAGATATGGACATGCAGTATATTTAAAATTAGAATTAAGAATTTAGGAGCAAAAAGTAGGGGAACAGAAAACATTTGCAAAAAAATGATAATGGGTTAATAACATAACATGTGAATCACTTAGATTGTAAAAATTGCTTTAAGTCAGGAAAACAAGTAAGATTCTCTCAGGCATAAAATCTAGTGTTGCATTCAAATGAGAGAAGAACACAAGATTCAACACAAGTTACCAGAAAATTCTCAGTTGTCCATGAGAGATTTGTGGGAAACCCTTGGAATGCCGAGCCTACTCTTAAAACCAAGAGATTATAACTGGAAATCCATGTTGGCAAAAGAAAAAAAAACTTTTGGGTAGTTTAAAAACAAAAGCTGAGAGTCTGAATTTGGAATTGAGGCTTTATAAGGAATTCATTACACACTGCAGCAAAATTATGTTATTGAAGAACTGCTTGGAAAATTTGTTATGTTTTCCTTCAATATTTTAGAAAGATCTTGTAAGAGTCTGAGAAAAATGGGACTTACCTCTATAAGAATGAACACTGTCAGAGATCATGAAATAAAATTACTTCAGACCAGTTGAAGATAGTTGAAGAGAAAACATTCATAGATACTTGAACAATCTTAGAAACTGTCTGGAAAAGTTACTATTAACAAAGATACTCATACCTACACTTTTTTCTTAAAACTATCTTCTAAATTTTGTTTCAACATTAAATATAATGTTGCAGTTAACACAACGATTTTAACATTTGTGTTATTTAAATTGGGGAAAAAATAGCCAATTATTAACAGGGTCAGCCTTATGTATGAGAAATCCTTGCTATTTAGACCATGAAATCCCATCTTATAACTCAGGTCCCACTCCTTGGAAGTGGTAGTTTACTAAAATTTCAGGCATAATGTCTGAAAAAATGCAGAATAGCCTCTGGAAGACTAGTCCTAAATCAACAAATATATGTGGCCTACATGCATTCAGGGTTAAAAAAAAATTCTACTGACTTATCAGTTCTGCAAAAACATTGTGCATTGTGGAAATCATTCAGCTCTGACTCTTATTAACATTGAGGACCTGGGCAAGTTACATAATCTTTCAGTCCTGCATTTCCTCATCAATATTATGGGCATAACCACGCCTGCTCCCACAGTTGTGTTAGAAGAATTCGATGAAATCATGTTATAAATATGTTGCACAGTCCTAGTATAGATAGTGGTCAGTTGATACTTTTGCACAATAATGATATTAATATTTAGTTAGACAGAATCCACTATTTCAGAAGGAGTCTTAAAACTACTATTTGTATAGATCCCCAGGTTCAACTTATTCTTCAGAAGGAAAAAAACTAACACATTCAGATGAGTCTTGGCATATCATCAGCACAAGCAGGACCCCATTGGAGCATTTCTGCCCCATAACTAAAGGCTGCTCTAGAATGTTCCATCTCCTTCAAGATGGTTGGAAATTTAATTCTCATGTATTAATTTACTCTGTAGACCCAACTGTAAGAAAACTGAATTTTTATTGGCTCAACAACTTTTTATACAATGTGAGAAAAGTTTTATAGTATTATAATTAAAACATGCAAGATCAATCAATACTTGCCTACAAATACTTTGTAGTTATTCATGCTTCCTTGTCAACTTAGATTGTGCATGCAATTCTGATATTTGCTTTATTTTCTTCATTATACTGGGTCAGATGGGCCCCAAAACAATTTTAATGCATTGTTTCCTCTTCCTAACTCAATTTCCTGTTTCTGCCTTCTCCCCAAACTTTTCTATTGTGCCCTCTGTGTGTATATGTGTGTGTGTGTGTGTGTGTGTGTGTGTGTGTGTGTGCGTATTTTTTGTAATTTGTTTTCTGCAGGTCTTAAAAAGAACATGGCTGATTGTGTATACCACACTCCTTTTTCATCCCCTCATTTTCTCATATTTTCTTATATCTCACAATTCTCTAGATTTCTATTGGTGCTTTTACACAATTTAGCTAAATTCTATTAATAATCATTTTAAAAATATTTTTATTTACTTATTTTGAGAGGGTGTGAGCAGAGGTGCGAGGGAGTGGGGGAGGGGCAGAAAATGAGGGAAAGAGAATCCCAAGCAGGCTCTTTGCTCTCTGTGTGGAGCCAGACTTGGGACCTGATCTCATGAACTGTGAGATCATGACCTGAGCTGAAATCAAGAGTCGGAAACTTAACTGATTGAACCATCCAGGTGCCCCAATTATTATTTTTAAAGGCTATCAGTTGGCAGTAGCAATATCCATTATTTCTCCATAACCATCTGGGAGCTATAGTCTCCACTTTTATTGAACATGTTGGAATTTGGCTCACAGTTTTGCTTTTCAATCCAAATCCTACCACCGTCCTTCATACTTTCTATGTCATTTTTCTTATTTCTTGGTTGGCATTCCCAACTTGGCCATAACTACAGGTTTTTTTGTTTTTTGCCTTTTTTTAGGATTCATTTTCTTTTATCTTTCTTTTTTTTGGAAAATTTATTTCATTTTTTAAAGTTTATTTATTTTAGAAAGAATGAGTGTAAGAAGAACAGAGAGGGAAAGAGAGGGAGAAAATCTCAAGTAGGCTCTGCACTTACAGCATGGAGTCTGATGGGGGGCTCAACCTCACCAACCAGGAGATCATGACCTGAGCTGAAATCAGACAGTTAACTGACTGAGCCACCCAGGTGGCCATAGGCTTTATTTTCTTAACATTGATTCATTATTTGATTCATTGGCTCTATATATCCTGACTTTCTGTGTTTTTCTAAGCATATGAGAACCTCACAGCTTCTATCTTTCAGCTTACATCGAACATAGCATCTCTGGGAAAATATCAAATCCCCAATAGAAATAATAGGACTGCCACAGCTTTGATCAGAGAACACCATCAATACATCATATTACTGTGGGGGTGGGCAGAGTTATCAAATATAGTAGGCGTGAAGTTTTCTGAAGACAGATATTGTCTTAGGGAGGAAAGATGGCTCAAACACTACCTGCTACAGTGTCACTTCCCTGCTTAAAATCTTTCATTTTTCCATGTCTGTAGCATTCAGGAAAAGTTTAAATTTCTTTGCATGGAATCAGAAGCCTTTTATAATCTGACCACTGCTTCTCTCTCCAACCTTATCACTTTCTCCTTCACCCCTTTTTCTCCTCAGCCATACTAACTTCTTTAGGATTTCTGAACACAGTGGAATTTCTCTTGCTTTGTGGTCTTTTCACTTGTTGATCTCTCTTTGAATAGTAATCTCCCTTCCTTGCACTGCAAGCTGCTTTCTTTATTTCTGATCATAATTCAGGTGGGGTCCTCTATTCACCTCTGCCAGAAGCAACTGCCCCCTGGCACCCTCAGCACTTTGTGCAATGTTCTATCATATCCACTATCATACAATATAGTTACTTCTGATTTCTTAGCTTTTCCCCATGCTGTGTCTTGTTTTCTACTTGATAGTAAGATCTTGAAGGGTAGGGACTTTGTTTTTCATAATTCTTTATGCAGCATCTAGTACAAAGTGCCTGATATTTAATATATACTCAGTAAATATTTGTTGCAAGGAAGAGAGGAAAGAGAGAAGAAATGAAATAGAATGACATATTATAAGCATTTCGTCATCAATTTATGGAAATTGCTAATATCTGGTACAATTTTATATGAATTGAAATGTTTCTGTAATAGGAGACTATCATAGAAGACTAGCAGACAGTTATATAAATATGGTTCTTCTTAAACTACTCACATAGCGTGAAAATAAAATCAGCTACTTTATTTTGTAGCCACTGTATACTCTAAACTGTCCTTCTATCCACAACTTAAATGACCCAACAGCATTGCTCAGGGAGGTAAAGCTAATAAATTGAACATCTTCCCATATAGACACTTACTTGTCTTTGGAGAATATAATGATGCCTGTTAGATACCAAAACATAACTGATGAACAGTTGTTTCTGTGGCTTACCATCAGAATTGATATTTTGGGGAATATAGTGTGTGATCACTAAGAACTAGATCAAGAGTATAAAGTTTTTTCAAATATTGTAAGTAACTAAATACACATGAGTTTTGCTGGATAATTTGCCAGGTGGTGGTGAGGAAAAGTAATTCAGGTAGGTGTTAAACTTAAAAAAAAAAAACCCGACAGCTTTATATATACCAGTAGGTTTTAAATCTATCTATGCAATAAAATTACCTATTTGATTTTAAGGGGGAAAATGTGTTTTGCAAAAACACTTTGCCCAACACACTGAATCATCACCTTGTTTACCACCAACCTAAATCCCTAACCTCCTACTGAGAACCTGGCATGTCTTTCCCCTCCATTCTATTCCAGCTGCATGATGTTTCAAGCACTTGGCTCATTCCTATTTGAAATTCACTTTTTACTCTATCTCTATGGCTGTGTGATACACAGAACTGTCTAGACTATGACTAGTCTAGCCATGGTCCTTTGAGAACCATCATAACCTTCAGTTCAATACCCTAGTTTAGTTCATTAACATTAAGGCTATATCAGCATCACCCAGAGAGCTGTTGGTTGCAACTTCGATCATTTTATTTCAAATGGACTTCTCAACTGCTGTTCTGGTCATCTCCTTCATCTTCCAGACTAAGTGACATACCCTATCTGCTATTATCACTCTTGTCTTGCTTACATTTTTCCTTTTATGTAGTGTGAAGTAGCATAACCTGTGGTATATCTGCCAAAGAAGGGACTTAAGGAGTATTACGAGAATCTCATAATTGCCCGGTGAGATTTTAACTTGGCAGTTCAAAGATGTGACCATAGATGCCGAAACACAATAACCCATTTATTCTCCAGTGCTGACTCACATGCAGAAAGACTGCATCATGAATAGATGCCACTATTGGCGTCCTGAACATTTGTGTAAACACATCCTCCACCCACTGATTTATACCAAAGTGACAGTACCTTGGCAAAGGTAAAGCAAATGTTCTATCCAAAGGCAAATGGGGCAGTAGAAGGCGCAGAGCAAAGAAAAAGTAAACATCCTCAATTCAGAGCTCAGTTGGCTCTCATGCTAACCAGCAATCTGGAGTTCTGCTTGGCTAGACAGTCGTCTCCAGAGCCACCAAAATTGGGCCATGTCTCTACACATTCTCTAATGCTAAAGAGACTAGCAAACTTAGTTGAACATTCAGCAGTGCCTTGGTCTTGATAAATAAATATGTAAATAAATAGCAAAAACATATAACAAATGATAGATTATGTGCCTATAATCTGTCCCTATTCTATGAATAGAAAATATTCAATGAAGATAATACACAAAAAATTTTATATTCTCTTTTTTTGGTATTTACAATTAATAATGCCAATATTTTCAAATAAAAATGATAATAAAAAACTAGAATGTTTAGGATAAATACTCTCTATTAAAATATACAATCAGGTAGTTAAAGATAGAATTCTACATGTTTTAATGGAGATATCACTTCTCAAATATTGCTGGCAACCTCCTGTCTTTTCAGCAATTAATAATGTAATAGATAAAACCTGTGTTTTTACTATTTACGAAGACAGATTATTCCATGATAAACATATGTGTTCTGTGATACACACACAGCACATATGTGTTCAAAAATATCTGATAAATTGAAGATTTCTTTATTGAAAATGTTATATTTATAAGATATCTTTTTTAGTGTAAGGATAATGTCTAAGAAACATTCCCTGAGGGTCTTACCATGTGCAAGGCATTAGGTATAAAGCATTTACAAACAACTACAGGGAATTTATAGTCTACTGATGAAAAATTGACATGCATGAATTCATCATTTAATGTTATTTGATAAATGCTGTGGAATATACAGCTATTTATTTCTGAAATAGCCTCTTAACTAAAATGTTAATAAATACATATATGTAAATAATCATGACCGTGTAGTGCCAATAGGTGTATGCTTGCATGTGTGATCTGATGCAATATGACTGTATCCTTATAAGAAGAGCAAAATTTGGATATAGATAGGCATGAAAGGAAGACATTCATGTGAATACAGCAGCAAAGTTGGAATTATGCTGCCTCAAAATTGGGAAAACCTAGGACTACCAGAAGATGGGAAAGGCAAGGAAAAATCCACTTCTAGAAATTTCGGAGAGAATACGACGTTGACATCATCTTGATTTCAGACTACTCACCTCCATAACTGTAAGAGAATAAATTTCTGTTGTGTTAAGCCACCCAGTTTATGGTATGTGTGCTAGGCAGTTCTAGAAAACTAATACAATCAGTTAAATGGTATATACATTCACAAATAACTACTGTGATGGCAAAAGATAGGTAGTTGTGAGTGCCATAGAAATACACATAGAAAGTTCCTTGTCATTATCAGGAGAGATGTTTCCTGATGAAGACTTAGAAAAGGCTTCAAGGTAGAAGTGTCAATTGCAGGTGACTTTGAAGAATGGATAGCATTCTAAATGGAATACAATACCAGCTCTTGCCCTCTGTTAGCTGTAGGCATGGGTACTTCCTACCAAAGGCTCCATATCATCCACTTCCTGAGATTATCCTAATTAAATGCGAACAAATATAAAGACTACTATTTCCAGCAGAAGGTGGGGTAGGGAAGTGATCTTGCTGCCTTAAGACAGGTTGCTTGGATTGAGCTGTGGGCTCCTGTGGTATTATTAAACTTTCTAGAACAGCCCTCTCTCATCTCTTTGACTTAATCTTATAACAGGGCTTTTGTCTTGCTCTTCTGTTTTGTAATTCATCTTCACTGCCAAGTCTAGAATCCTCCTCTGAATCCTGATTAACTTGACTGGGAATCAGACACCTTATATAATTTTTGCTGGACTTTTCAACCAGGAACTAGACCTTTTTCTTACACCCACATTGGCTGGAAGAATGCTGCTCCAAACCATGTTCTGAGCATTACCATTGTGAAGATGCTTGTCCTGCCTGCGGCAGGTAGAATAATGCTCCCCTAGAGATGTCTACATCTTCACCACTATCCTCTGTGAATATGTGTTGTTATATGGTGAGGGGGAATTAATGTTGAAGATGGAATTAAGATTTCTAATTATCTGGCCTTGAGATGGGAAGAGTAGCCTGGACTATCCAGGTGGGCCCAATGTAATCACAAAGTCCTTATAAGCAAAAGAAGGAAGGAGAGCTGGTGTCAGAGCGAGGAAGAATGAGGACAGCTTGACAGGTCATTGCTGGTTTTGAAGATGGAATGGAGTCACAAGCCAAGGAATGCAGGTGGCCTCTAGAAGCTGGGAAAGGTAAGGCGATAGCCGCTACCCTATAATCTTTGAAAGAAATGAAGCCCTGCTGTGAGCTTAGCCCAGGAATATCCATTTCAGACTCCTGCCCTCTAGAGCTGGAAAAAAGGAAAAAAAAGTATTGTTTTAGCCACCGTATTTGTAGTAATTTGCTACAGCAGCAATAAATAGCTAGCAAACACATTACCTTTATGCAAAACAGACCTTAGAATATCAAAGCTAGCTTGCTTTCAGTCTAAGTTACCCTGCTCTTTGGTTTTCTGCAACGGAAGTATAATTCACAGTTACTATCATGGGCTTTGAAATCCACCAAAGTAAAGGGTAAACTTCTGGCTCATTAATTACTGGCCACATGGTTCTTAACAAATGACTTGATCTCTCTTTGCTCATTTTATTATCTGTTTACTGAGGATAATATTTTTCTCATCAGGTTCATTTGAGAATTAACTGAAATAATGCATATAAAATGCTTTGCTTAGAGTATGGCAAATGTTATGAATTACTTGGGATTCCTCCATGCTTTTGTTTCCTGAAGTGAGTTCTCCTGTCAGGGTAATGTCATGATATTAGGTAACATGAGTAGAAAAGTAGTGTGAAGCCATGTCAGGAAGCATGTTTTATCACATACTATTAAGGAGTCGTGATTTAATTTGGTAAGCAAGAGGGTAGTCATTTAAATTTAAAATACTTCCTGTTTTAAAGGGAATTTGTCCAGCAGTGCCAGTACAACTTATAGACACCTATAGATATAAACGTCAGAAGCCATCTTTATGTCAAAAACAAGGACTGAGAGTCAATGTTTTATTGGAATGTAGGAAGAAGATTATTTAATAGTTACAAAGCAAAAGGATCTAAATTGAAAAGCACAATAATTGGAAGACCAACTATTTTTCTGGAAACATCTGGTCTACCTCCCTAAAAGTAGCTATTCCTACCCCCATCTGCCTTCACATTTAGAAACATGTTTTCCAAAACCTGGACATGATTTTGTAGGTGATGCTTTTTCAAAGGCTTTTTAAATGATTTCTTGTATGTTTTATTCCATTTCCCATCTAATACTATCTGCACCTATGGTGGGGAGTGGGGGGAGGAGAACTCCACTTGCCAAGAAATAAATGAAAGGGAAACTGGAGGTATAGGTCTCCCAACTAAATCACCACAGGTGGGGACAGAAAGAGGATTAGCTTTTAGAACAGCAAATATTGTCTACATAATGAATTGCTAGTTTTTATGTCTTCACTATTTTAAAGCGTCAGTGAGCTAAGCAATGTGGATAGGAAAAAAAAATCCAAATTCTAGGCCCATATATACTCATACTTAGATGGAACTCTGATACTATCAAAACTTTAATTATGTCCTTCAGAAATATATGTTAAAGTTCTAACTCCCAGTACCTCAGAATGTGATCTTATTTGCAACAACCTTAATACAATTGCTGCAGATATAATTATGAGGTCATACTGAGGTAGCATAGGGACCAGATCCAATATGAATGGGTATTCTTATAAGAGGAGAAGAGATATGTAGACATATAGACAGCAAAATAGAGGAAGCAGCTGGACAAAGGTTAGTTCAGAATAAGTTCAATGTATCCTACATAGAAGTTTGGAAGGTAAATGATATATATCTCACCTTAAGGCAAGGTGGCTGGCCTTTGTATTCCCAAATACAGACCTATGCTTTTCTAGGTAAACCAAGGATGATCTGAGGAGGTAATAGTAATAGTAATAGTTGTTAGCTATTAGTAAGCAATACACAGAGCAGCTAGGGAATGGTACAAGATCTAGTAAGAGGAACCTAGAAATGGTACCAATAGTATCTACTAAAATGGATATGGGGGCTGAGATTAGAAATTTAACCTAATGATTGTTAACATTCTTTAAGAATATGCTAGAAAATTGGGACAGAAGCAGTAAGCAAAGACAAAATAAAGAAATAAAAACTATCCTATCTTTTATTAAAAAAATAAAACCTTCATAATACACAATTTCATTTTTTAATTTTTTATTTTGTATTTGAAAATGTGTTTGTAATGTTTATTTATTTTTGAGCGAGACAGAGAGTGAGCAGGGGGGAGGTCAAAGAGAGGGAGACCCAGAATCTGAAGGAGGCTCCAGGCTCTGAGCCATAATACACAATTTTAAAGGGCTAACTGAATTTTAAGTGAAACATGTGGAAATAGAATGCAACTAAAATATTCCAGTAAAATTTTAAATACATAAAACAGATACAATCCACAAGCCCTTAAGAGAATAAAGATTATATTTTTCCACAAGTGAATAGAAATCTTACTGATCTCAGAATTCTAAGGAACATCACTTATCAGAGAACAATGGAACAGCACAGATGGAATCTAGGAATTTTTTAAAAAGAATACTCTGTCTCATTAATCTAACAGTTATTTTATTTTATTTTTGAGAGAGAGAGAGAGAGCGTGTGCATGTGTGCACATGAGAGCGAGTAGGGGGAGGAGCAGAGAGCGATGGAGAGAGAGAATCTTAAGCAGGCTTCACACTCAGTGCGGAGCCCAACACTCAGCTCAAGATTCTGAGATCTCGACCTTAGATCATGACCTGAGCCAAAATCAAGAGCCGGCCTGTAACCCACTGAACCACCCAGACACCCCTAACATAGTTATTTTTTATATACTGGGGAACTAGAAAAACATTTTAGCATATCCAAGAGTTTATAAAATATTAAATGTAAATCACATGTTATTGGTTGGTTGCTTTTGGCTGCAAGTAACATCAATGACAACCACAACAACAAATATCCAGAAGTATGTGAATAGATGCTCATTTAGTTATTTTTTATTCAGCACATGTTTATTAAGCCTATGATATGTCAGACATCGTGCTAGGTGCTAGGAACAAAGACGTAAGCAAACCAGACACGTGCTTATTCTTTTGATCTCCTCTTCGTTACCCTTATCGATGAAGAATGGATTCTTGCCCTAGAGTTATGGGGATGGCTGAACATACAGCACCGGCACTGGACCGATGAAATTAACAGTAGTTTATTAGTCACACATACTCCCTACCTGGGAAGGAGGATAAAACATGCCAGTGGGGACCCAACAGTGTTGTCCTCAACAATAGAGTGCACAGGGAGGAACTGTGGAAGGCAGGTTTTGTGGTAACAAGAACGTGACATGTTCCCTGATTCCTGTGGAAGGATGTAATTGGCTAGTTTGAATAATTTGAAGGACTAGCAGAGAGCTGAAGCCCAATAATTAGGAATAAACAGTGCCTGGTTTCAGTGATAGGGAGGGTTGATTGGCTAGCTGACTTTATCTGCAGAAGCCCAATGGGAAGGTAAGCTTGAGGTGAGGTCATTAGAGGCCTTTTCAGTTTCAAAAGTCAAGGCAGCACATAATATTAATTTTAGGCCTTAGATGACAATTACCATCATATATAATTTTTTCCTAAAGTATATGCTTTACCCCATAATTGTATACAGTTATAATATGTTCAGATACTGTTGTAATTAAGAATTTGTTTTGATTTATCTTCCTTCAGCTTTTTTACATTGAATCTGTTGATTGGTGTCCATACATATGGAAAATTCTCAGCTATTATTTTGTTAAATGATATTTCTGTCTCATTCTTTCTCATCTCCCTCCCTGGGATTACAATTCAACTTGTGTTCCATTTTTCTTTTCAATATCCTGTTTTTAACACTGTGTTTTTGTTTTGTTTTTGCCTCCCTTAAGTACAGTCTAGATAAACTGTCTGACTTTACTCGCAATTCACTAATTCTTTCTTCAACTGTGTTTATCTAAATTTAGTTACTGTGAAATTCATCTACTGAGTTTTTAATTTTAGGTATCATCCAATTCAATTCTACAGGTTTTAGTTAGTTATTTCTCAAATTTTTATGTCACCTTTTATATCCTTTGTACTCTACAAAGGTTTTCCAGATCTTTCATTAAAAAAAATAGAAGAAGCATTGTTGTTTTATACTGTGTCAATAGCTGAAGTTTTTGTGACTTTTTATTACCTTTTAGTTTGTTTTTGTTTTTGCTTTTTTTTTTTTTTTTTTTTTTTTGGTTCTCATTCATCATAGTTTTCTTATTTCCTTATGTGCTTTGTTATCCTTGACAGCAAATTATCTGGAAAAATTATGTGAAGGAGTAATTTGAGGTTCAGGAGGATTATACATCCCTCTAGAGAGGATCTCTGGGGCTTTTGCCAGGCATTTGGGAGGGTACTAGTTCAGGATCAACAAATGTCTAATCCTTTTTGTGGTCACCAAATAATTCAAGAGACATAGAACAAAGCTAGTTTACTTCTGGTTCATACTTCCTATGAGACTCTAGCCCTGTGGATCTCATCTCTTTACCTTATTGAACTGTGCTGCCTTGCTTTCTTCCTCCCTCCCTCCCTCCTTCCCTTTCCTCCCTCCCTCCTTCTCCTTCCTTCCTCCCTTCCTTCCTTCCTTCCTTCCTTCCTTCCTTCC